>NW_024609868.1:90711418-91307109 GCF_016920785.2 Ixodes scapularis | reverse complement strand
AGACAAAATGGAGCCCTGTGGAACACCGGAGGTTAAGGGACAAGAGAACTGCGGACGTTATCTATCGATACAACTTGGGAACGATTCGTGAGAAAACTTTTTAGTAAATCATGGAACGGACCACGAAAGCCCACCCGATGAAGCTTGTCTAAAAGGATGGTGTGGTTAACGGTATCAATTGCCTTGGCGACATCAATGAAGATGGCGCACGTATACATGTTGTTTTCAAAGGACGAGTGTATCATGTCAGAAAAAGTCTCAAGAAGATGAGTGGTACCGCGACCAGCTACGAACCCGTATTGATGCGGCGAGATTATGTTGTACTTTAATTAATAATAATAATAACAATAATCATAATAATAATTTTATTTGCACACACATGTGGTGGTGTGCGGGCCTAGGCAGATCGGTGAAAACCCTCACGCAGAGCTCCTGCCAGCCAAACTTGAACGTAGTTCCGCTAATTAACTCAAGTTACTGTAGTTTAACTACTTTTCTGAGTAGTTTAGTAACTTTCAGTTACATTTCTATTTTGGTTATTAGTAGTTTAACTACTTCACCGAGTTACTTCTACTCAACTTACAAATTACGTTCGAATTTTAGTTGTTGTTTTGCCTATCACCAGAGATAAGATGTTGGAAGGTCAGCTGATATTTGCAGAGGGGAAGCACGTGGCGCAGAAAGGGAGTGGGGGAGAAAGTAATTTGGATAGTTCAAAGCCCCCAAAAGTTTTAACGAGCCCCTCACTTCAACAACACTGCTACGATGCGCGGGGAGCGAACAGACACAACGCAAGAGAGGCCGAGTAACTGTGAGATTAGCGCCGAAGACTGGCGTTTCTTTGTGTCCCGAAGCTCAAGGAGACTTGACGCATTTAAAGAAAGGGCTTGTCCCCGCTTCTCCCCAATGTAGGGATTCTCGCCCACTACAGGAGGCATACACACTACATCCTCACTCAAAAGAGGTAACAAAGTGCAGCACCCGCTCTGAAGTTCATCTGTGCTCCTGTATAGCTTGTGCTGTCTTTCGAGACGTCATCTGGTCATTTCTGAGTGAAGTAATGGCGGCTATAAAACCGATACAAATAAGTGCTTTATAAGTTGATTGTGTTAAATGGTTCGGCAGCGAGAATAAAGCAATTACTCTATGGCGTATTAATTGCCGCCATTTTCTACCCCCCCCCCCCCCAAAAAAAAAACAAAAAAAAAAAACTGATGCATTTCCGAATTTGCCATTTTTTCCGAAAAAAACTGATGCACCTCCGATTTCCCCCAAAACAATGCTAACCGCCCAATTAAAAAAAACAACAACAACAAAAAAACAACGTTGTATGGGAAATGAGAGGGCATTCTGAAAGAGTACGTCAACTTTACTTTGGAAGTACATTGTATTTATAGTAGTTTATTTCAAGTACATAACCTCTCATTTACTTTGTACTTCCAGGTAGTTTTTAGGCGTACTTTAACGGAATACTGTAAGCAATGAAACACTGTTTGCAAAATAAAGCTCAGGCAGTGCTAAACCTCAAAGGGAAATGATAAATCCGCAGTACATCCTTGACTAAAAGGAAGCACACAACAAATAGGCATGCAGAAGCAGAACCAGCTATTAAAGCATTTATGTGAAGAAACGCCACTTTATATTCGGCTAGCAGAATTTTGCTAACACATCAAAACCTTTAATATTGTAAGTACTTCCTTGTTAGCAGAGCAAAAAATAAATAAAAGTAACTTCAAACGCAATTTGCTACTTTTTACGGTAATTAGTAATGCACTCAATTACTTTCTATCTAAGTAATTTCTACTCTACTCAAATTACTTTTGAGGCTAATACCCAGTAACTTAACTTAATTACTTTTTTGAGTAGCCTGTGCATGTCTGCTGCCAGCCCGCCACTATATGTGGAAAAAACAAACAAGAGAAATAAATGTACAGAATATAGACACTACAGAAAGTACGTAAAAAGGAAAGAAAAGAAGGAAGCAAACATGCATCACATTATGACGAGGATGCCAGCAGCATCCCATACATTCTGGCAAGCTCTCTTGACCCTGCCCCGTTTGACGGCAGTGGGCTGCGCACACTGATCGTAACTGTCAGTTGCCAGTCAATGTTTCAACTACCTCGTTGCATCAATGGAAAGGTCAAATGAAAATCCCGTTATCCAGAATGTACCGCATCATTTGTCACTTGCGCAGCGGACTGCGTAAATTACTGGTCGATATTCTGTTCTTGAGGCAAAAAATATTGAAGACAATAACATTCACAAAAGCTCACAAACACAGTTACCGTGTAGCTATACCCCACGCCTCACCGTAACCGCTGGTTGTACCAAACTGTGCGATGGTAACCGCGCGACTGCGCGGCGTCCATTTGTGATCCATGGCCCCGTCGCGTTCGTGCGCGTGCGCAGACATTTGCCAAACTTTTTTCTAATCTTTGCTGAACTTTCTTTCAAAATTTCGGCATGTGCGGAACTTTGCCGAATCTGAAGTTGGGCAGATTCGGTCCATCACTAACGTTTACGGCGTGTGTGTGTAGCAGGGTTGGGCAGAAATACTCGAAAATGTATTTGGAAATACAAATACTGGGATACATTAAAATAGTAGCTAAATTACTGATACTAAGATATATCTGTAAAAATGTATCGCGATACGTATCGGAAATACATTTTAAAAAGAGGCAAAAAGTATTTGGAAATACAAATACAGGAATACATTTTAGGGAGGGCAGAAATACAAATACAGAAATACTGATAGTGAAATACATTTTCCAAATTTTTTGAGACGCCAACTGAGATTAAGCTTTAAGTGTGAAGTGGATGTTTTCGATCCCGAAATTACTTTCCTGTAGGCTTGGCACTTTGCCCTGAAGGTAGTGGTTTCAGACGACAAGGAGTCTTCATTGGGCCCAAAAAACGTTCCATCAAGGGCTAACCGCGGTCCCTTCCATGACATACTGCCTGTCTGTCGAGGGAATCCTGTCAACATTGATCACATGATGTCACGGTGGAATGAACTAGTATTATTTATCTCTAGGTGGTGGCCTTGAACATGAAGCTTTACCACGCTGCAGTATGAAAGGACTATACGTACTTTCGTTGTAGATTACCGAGTTAAAGATCGTGCATGCAGTGCCTTTTGGAATTTTCGAGAATGGTGGACTACCTGAAGCATCTTGGAATACATGTCTTATCTTCTGTTACGGTTGGAAAAACGATACGGTAGCATCCCTGTTCTGAATGTCCTTACTACCGACCCTCCGCCACCGACGCACAGATTGCATTCCTCAAGTTTTGCCTAGCATTATTCAAACAGAGACCTCGTGGGTTGCGAGCTGATATTGCCGGCACAAGTGCGAGCTGTCCGAGAAACAGCGGTCTCGAGACGAGTCGCGGGAGGACGTAGTCTGGGATGGCACAGCGAGGCCACTTCTGGCCTCCTTCTGGGTTTCGGATCACCAGAGCAGCGGGTCACGTTCACGTCGGCTGATGACGTACCCTTGAGCAGTGCAACGTTACGGGCGCAGCCGCAGATGCATTCGAATATCTGTTGTACTTCACAGCGTGAGTCTTCCTACTATTTCAAGTCAACCACCGCCAGGCTCGTGCTGCAACGGAATGTGACTCAGCTTTGCCGGCTGGGTGTACTCTGTACGCAAAGGCGAGAGAGACGTTAGCAGCGGGCATTGGATGCCAGCGAACGATGACTCAAGAAATCCCTACCTAAAGACCTGCGGCAGAAGATGCTCTGACTCCACTCCTGGCACGCCACCTGGTTCGAGACTCCGACTACGCAACACTTCTCAGAAGAGAGATGAGGACGCATAGAAAAATAGTTTGCAGAATCCAAAGGAACCTTGGTCAGCACAGTAACAATGCCCCAGCATCTCCTTGACCCTGGTGCCCTCAGAAGTAAAAAAAAAGCGTTCAGACTTTTTTTCTTTTCTTTCGCGGGGGGGGGGGGGGGGGGGGGGGGGAGTATTTCTTAAGAAATGTAACGAAATACATTTCATCCTGATTGTATCGCGATACAAAGAAACATTCCAAATGTATTTCGATACAGGAATACAGATACTGATGAAAAAAATGTATCGCGATACAGAAATACAGATACGAAATGTATTTCTGAAATACTATCGCGATACATTTGTATGGCAATACTGCCCAACCCTGGTGTGTAGGCGTTATAAAAGAAAAGGGGGGGGGGAGGGGCAGGGGGCAGGAGAGGGTCAATTTTGTATGCTCACGGGGCGCTTTGGTCACTGGCTCATTTTACGGCGCAGGCGATAGACCCCCTAGCAACGACGCTCTCGCCGGATTGGCTGCTCGGCCACGCGCGGGAACTTAAATTTCGGAGTCGGACAGCGCGTGTATCACTCGAAGCGCGTTAACCCACGTGTTAACCCACCCCCGCGCCTGCGGTTCGCGGCGACAGTGTGCGGCTGCTAATTACAAAACGATCAACCCACTTACCCCCCCCCCCCCCCCCCCCCCCCTTCCACGTACACGCCGCTTTGCGGCGTCCAGCCAGCAACCCAAGCCCCGCTGTCCCCCATGCACCTCCGTAAATAGTGTCCGATACGATTTAGTTCAGCGATGTTTCGTCAACATTAGTTTTTTCTTTCAGTGTTAATCGTAAAAAAGAAATGTCGTAAATATTGCCAAATGCCTCGACAAAACAAAATGTTTGAGGAAAAACCATAAAAGAAGTAAGCCCACACCATGGATAGAACCCGGATCTGATACGTATGAGGCAGACATCTTACCACCAAGTTATGCTTCCGCTTCGGAAACTCCCACTGTAACCGCTGCCTATGCTAACGGGGGCAGCGCCTATCTCCACGAACCAGCGAATCCGGCGTGAGCACCGTTGCTAGGGTTTGTATCACCTGCGCGTTAAAAATATGCCCCCGGGTCGGGGGGCTGTGTCCTTGGTATTCCTTGGGCGCCGCCGGCCAGTGTTTGCCCTGCCCAGTGGCGGCTGTTTCAGGGGGGGCAAAACATATGTCTTGCCCCCCCCCCGCCCCACACACACACACACACTCTGAGAACTGGGGGGGGGGGGGGGGAGGGCAAGCGCCTCCCTTGCCCCCCGGTTGGTACGCCCATGTCCCCATTGTAAGGTTGTGCAGTATATATGGCAGCTCGCGATGATATACGGCAGTCTAATGAAGTGTTAAAGCGCATGACTGATAAAGCACGGAGTTATAAAGTGAGGGTCCAAAACAAGTGCATGTAAAACCCAATATAACAAGTTTCGAGCATATATAAGCTGATGCCCACATGTGACTTATTTTAGGATTCTACAAATCTTCGTCTGTCCTGCGCGCTATTTATGTATAATTAGGAATATAACTGCCTGCATTATCTCTATTTCTTTTTACAGTACCAGTAAATACCATTTATTACCTCTCTCTTGCTGCACATTTTGTGTATTTGCCTTCTGATCTATCATGTGACTACAAAAGCCTCTTCGACATACCTTGCAACCCGGTGTTTCACACTGCCGAACAGTGAACAAAAACACGTTTCCGCGGACCCAGCAGCTGGCGTATTTTAAAGTATCATTCTCCAGTGTCCGCCTCAAGAATGTTTGTGAATCTCGTAGAGTCAAATTTATTGCTGAAAAATATATTTAATTACTGATTGGAGATTTGACAACGTCAATGAAAGGCCGATCACCTTAAATATATAAAATCATGAATAAATACACCCCCAAATTATCGAAAAGATGCTCTCCAATCTTTTCCGGCTTTTTTATCCGTGAAAGTACGTATGCAAGTGATTTGGGAGGGCCTTAAAAAACATGATTTTGAAGCTAATTTGAAAAACTGCGTGTTCCTAACAGATATATACTTTCTCCAATTAATAAAAGTCTGTTATTGCCTTTTTGTGCGATATGTAAAGAAAATTTATGCGTTTGTGGGCTGGACAAAAAGAAAGCACAGGGTGCGTGGCGAAACTATGACGATCACGCATGCAAATCGTCAGAAAGTGACCAATAGACGATTTGCTATATCCCCCTAGCGCTCCAGCCCGTACTCGAGGAATCATGTAAACGGTGTTCCCCCAGTTATCTAGTCAACGGTAATTTCGAGCAATTCGATGCTTACACACTTTTGAGGATAATTTCGAGTCATCCTGAATAAACGTCGTGTATATCGCAGAGACCTGTTACATCACTTTTAAAATGTCCCGTATTGTCAGCGTGTTTTCGCACTGTGCATGAAATCCACCCTTCAATACGGCTGAACCGCAGAAACATCAGAAAATATTATAATTCTCGTACAGCTTCAAAGACGCCGATATTAAGTTAGAAACGCTAAAAAACGCTATATAGCAGCCCCGCTGACTCCTAGTTAAATCCTGGTTTTTGTTGTAAATCTTCAAATATTTAAGCAATTTCTGACAACACAACAATCACGAGACTGACAATATTACAATAGGTTCATGCAGCTCAGCCAGGTTGAAGGGTAGATTACTGCTCAGCGTGAAAACGCTGACATTGACGAGAAAGTTTAGAGGTGATACGACAGGTCTCTGCACTTTACACAGAGCTTATTCAGGATGACTCCGGATTACGCTTAAACTTATAAAAGCATCGGTTTGGTCGAAATCACCTATCGCCAGGGAACTGAAGGAACACTGTTCCTTTGATTCCTGAAGTGCGCTGGGTAGATTTAGCAAATTGTCTTTTTAGTATACACCATGTCGAGTAGAGCATGACATGCTATATTGTTCTATGTAACAAAGAAAATCATCAATTAGCAAGTGTGATGAAGCTTATTTGCGAATAGAATTGACCGCAGCTTGTCACGAACAAATCTCGACAGCCAGGCTATGCGAGTTTATCCTGTGTAAGAAAGTGTTCACTTGGGTAAACGCTATTTTGTGCCATACTTGATCCGAGTGTGGAGCGCTTATAGACTAAAGTGAAGAATTTCGATCACTGCTTTCTGGATGATTCTTCTCCTGCATCACAATACTGAGTGCGAACAATGTTGGTGAAGAAAACAAGTGCTGTGATTGCCGTTCAGTGTTTTATAAAAGGTAGACCGAAAGGGCTTGCACTAAAACTTCTGAGACATTCTTAAAATTTTATTGCTTTTAGCTCAGTTGTGTCGTCGCCGTATATATAGTGTGAAGCATATTTCGTAAACCATAGTTCACGATGGATCTGACGCCGAGGTGTTCATTCCATTATTTTATGCACTGTAATTAATTCATTAGTTCAAGTTCACAACTATGATTTAAATTTTAATGCTGCGATGCAATGTTGGAACAGTCATTGATCTTTTAGGAGACATACCACACTTCGTGACAAACTTTTGATTCAGGCAAAATATATGACCCTGGTAAACAAAGGAATGTTGAGTCGCACAAGTACGATGTTTTGTATGTCAATATAAATTTTCTTTTACTGTTGTGTCGAAATTAAATAACGGAATTTCATATCCATGGCTCTTGAAAATAAAAGTAGATTGTATGAACGATAAAAAAAGCTATATCACTAATCGTGTCTCGCCGGAAATTGTGTCTATTGCAAGAACAACGCGAAAAATGTATTCTCCATTTAGCGCTTCAGGCCAGTTTGAACTGCTATTTTTGGTTCCCCGGAACTGAACCGGATTTGAACCGAAATCCGTGAATTCAAACCCAAACCAAACTAATAAAAAAAATTTAGTTTGACACTGTTATTACAGGTATGTTGCTTTCTTTTTCCCAGATAATTTATACGAAATGTTGTTTATAAGGGCTGGTGAACTGCCTCTCCAACTATAAAGCACTACAAGAGGCGATAATTATTTTACACAAGTAGCATAGAAAATGAGAGTTCTGGGCCATCCCCGATTCCCCCGACCTTGAAAATGATTTTCAAGATATAACATAAAAACAGTATACAAAAATCACCTCTAGGAACGTATTTCACCATGTTCTGTTTTTAAACCATCCCCAATATATCCTCTCCTTTCATATCAACTAGACGGTAATACAGAATTCCTTCTTTTATTCGAAAGACTTCGGTTGTGTAATTCTGCTTGTACCCCTTTAAAAAAAATTACATTTTTCTAATCTCACAGAATCACAAACTTTCAATTTCGGATTTTTATTACGTTTCAATGGAGGATGCAACTTTTTTTCTCACAACCTCTTCATTCTTTTTTAATGAGGGTTTGGTAGGAGTAATTTTAATGATAGATGAGAGGATGTATTATAGTTTTCACGACTTTAATCTAAAGCCCGCGAATTCTGAACATTTGCCATTTTCTCTTTTATTGTTTTGTTGAACCTTTCGACAACAGATGCCTTAAGCTCTGTATAAATACTAAAAAGTTTAATTCCTTTATCTTGAAGCAACCTCAGTACTTTACTATAATGAAACTCTAGTCTTTGATCTGTTTGTATCTTTTTGGGTTTTCCCTTTGACTTGAATAATATTTCAAGGAATGCCTGTGTTATTTGTTCACCTGTTTTGATCTTTAACGGTATTACACATGCATATTTAGAGAATATATATATACAAGTTAGAAGCTATTATTAAGCTTTGAGAGTTTGAACTTTGTATATATATCTTGTTTCCCAGCAAACACTTTAACCTCTTTAATTGACTTGGACTTCCTTTGGTGATGATTTATTCCAGAATACCCTCTTTCTGTATCATAATAAACAGGGATGGGCAAAATACATGCAAATATGTATCGAAATACAAATACAAAATACTTCGTCAAAAATGTATTTAATTACAAATCTAATTGCATTTCCAGAAAATCATTTAAGTACAAGATACAAATGCAACCAAATGTATTTGGTCTCCTCCGAATACTTTTCCAAATACATTCCTCAAAATTTGCGTCAGAGACTCCAGGGCATGTGCAACGGGTTTCTGGGTATCTCATTTTAATTTTGCATCGCACACTCGGGAGTTAGTGTGCGAGGCTCTAGTAACATAATAGAAATATTGTCACGGGTGGTGACCAAAAGAAAACAGGAAATAAAGAAGAAGAAATAAACGTTTAATGTGGCGAACTTGTGCCAAAAAATAAAGAAGGAAACAGAAGAAAGCAGAGCGTCGCGGGCGTCGAAGTCGGCGTGTCAGCAGAATCGAGCGCTGGGGCGAGACTGACTCGACAAGGTCGCGGGCGGCCTCTTATCTAGAGTGCTCCGCTATCTCGAAGATTCGGCGAAGGCGGTTCGAGCGTCGCGTGATCGGGGCGAGAATGAACACGCACTTTCTAGAAAACAGAAGCAGGGATAAATGATAGAAGTTACGTGCGGTACATGAATAAACGGGAACTTTCTGGAGGACCGTGACCGAGCGTTGCTTTCTCAGCCTTGCGCGCGGCATTACTCCCCCCTTTAAAAGTGCATCGCCCCGATGCAGTGTAAAACAAATCAAAATAAAAAAGAACGATGAACTAAAGAGTCTTTTGGAGCACAAAAGGTCCACAGTCCTATCGAGCGTAGTACGGCTTCAGGCGCACGACGTGGACGACCTCAGGTCGTGGTGGGCGGCGTGACGATGTTCGTGTTCCGTCGGGCATCACCTCGTAGTTCAGATCCCCGAGTCGACGAAGCACTTTGTAGGGTCCAAAGTATCGTTTCAGCAATTTCTCACTGAGGCCGCGGCGACGGATGGGCGTCCATACCCACACCCTATCTCCGGGCTGGAAGTGGACGTCCCTGCGACGAAGGTTGTAGCGGCCGGCGTCGACGCGTTGCTGGTCCTGAATTAGGAGTCGGGCGAGCTGGCGAACTTCTTCGGCGCGTTGAGCAACCGCCTGGGCGTCGTCGCTCTCGTTGTCAGATGGCTCATGGGGCAGCATGGCGTCCAGCATGGTCGTTACCTTCCGACCATGTACCAGCTGGAAAGGGGTGAATCCAGTGGTCTCTTGAACCGCCGTATTGTAGGCGAACGTGACGTAGGGCAGCACCTCGTCCCACGTCTTGTGCTCTACGTCGACGTACATAGAGATCATATCGGCGATTGTCTTGTTGAGTCGCTCGGTCAGTCCGTTGGTCTGCGGGTGGTATGCAGTGGTTCGACGATGGCCGGTGCCACTGAGACGAAGGATCTCTTGCGTCAGCTGGGCCATGAACGAAGATCCGCGATCTGTAATCAGAACCTCGGGAGCGCCGTGCCGGAGGACGATGGACTCGATGAAAAACTTGGCGACTTCCACAGCAGTCCCTGAAGGAAGAGCTTTCGTTTCGGCGTACCGCGTGAGATAATCCGTGGCGACGATGATCCAGCGGTTCCCCGACGTCGAAGGCGGAAAAGGACCAAGTAGATCCATTCCGATCTGCTGGAAGGGTGTAGATGGAGGAGAAATGGGCTGCAGAAGTCCGGCCGGCCTCGTCGGCGGTTTCTTGCGTCGCTGGCACTCGTGGCATGATCGTGTGTATAGGTGGACGGTCTTGGGGAGCTTCGGCCAGTAATACTTTTCACGAATACGGGCCAGTGTCCGGCTGTAACCAAGGTGTCCGGATGTCGGGTCGTCGTGGCAGGCTTGGAAGATCTCCTCTCGAAGGTCACTCGGGATTACCAGCAACCAAGGTGTGTTGTTGTTGCCGAAGTTCTCTTTGTAGAGTACACCTTGTCGGATGGCGAAGGTCGGCAGTACTCGTGAGAAGACACGTGGCACGGTACTCCTGCCCCCTTCCAGGTGCTCGATTAATGCGCGCAGCTCAGGATCGTCCCGTTGACGTCGTGCCATATCGTCGGTGTTCACTGCTCCTAGAAAGCACTCGTCGTCATTGTCGTCGCTGCAGCCGGAAGGGGTTTCGACGGGGGCTCTGGACAGGCAGTCGGCGTCGCTGTGCTTGCGGCCTGACTTATAAACCACTGTCATGTTGAACTCTTGTAGTCGAAGACTCCATCGAGCGAGGCGTCCTGACGGGTCCTTCAGCTTCGCAAGCCAGCAGAGCGAGTGGTGGTCCGTGACTACACGGAACGGGCTGCCGTACAAGTACGGACGAAACTTCGTTATTGCCCAGACGACCGCAAGGCATTCTTTCTCAGTTGTGGAGTAATTTTTCTCCGCCTTGGACAATGTCCGACTTGCGTAGGCGATGACTCGCTCGATGCCTTCTTGCACTTGGACTAGTACTGCGCCCAGTCCCGCGTTACTTGCGTCCGTGTGAATTTCTGTTTCCGCATCCTGGTCGAAATGTCCAAGCACAGGAGGAGTCTGGAGTCGTCGTTTCAGTTCGTCGAATGCCTGCTGTTGCTCCTCGGCCCATTCGAACTTCTTGGCGTCCTTCGTGAGATTCGTAAGTGGTGCGGAAATCCTTGCGAAATCCCGAACGAAGCGTCGATAATAGGCACAAAGTCCAAGGAATCTTCGCACGGCCTTCTTATCTGTCGGCGCTGGAAATGCCGCGACGGCGCGAGTCTTCTCGGGGTCTGGGCGGACGCCTTCGTTACTAACCACGTGGCCAAGGAACTTCAGTTCGTCATAGGCGAACCGGCACTTTGACGGCTTGAGTGTGAGTCCGGCGGTCTGAATGGCTTGAAGAACAGCTCGGAGTCGTCTCAAGTGCTCGTCGAAGTCAGCTGAAAATACTACGACGTCGTCAAGGTAGACGAGACAACTCTGCCACTTCAGCCCTGCCAGTACGGTGTCCATGACACGCTGGAAAGTTGCTGGCGCTGTGCATAGTCCGAAGGGCATCACCTTGAACTCGTACAGTCCATCCGGCGTGACGAAGGCTGTCTTCTCTCGGTCCCGTTCGTCGACCTCGATTTGCCAGTAGCCGCTCTTCAGGTCCATCGATGAAAAGTATCGAGAGTGGCGCAGCCGGTCTAGAGTGTCGTCGATGCGGGGAGTGGGTAGACGTCTTTCTTCGTAACCGTGTTTAGCTGCCGGTAGTCCACGCAGAACCGAAGAGTTTTGTCCTTCTTCTTAACCAGCACGACTGGAGAGGCCCATGGACTGCTTGAAGGTTGGATTATGTCGTCATTCAGCATCTCTTGAACTTGCTGATGGATCACCTCCCTTTCCTTAGCGGAGACTCTGTACGGCGATCGATGCACAGGGCGCGCGTCGTCCTCAGTAACAATGCGGTGCTTGGCAACCGCGGTCTGGCGCACCTTCGACGACGTCGCAAAGCAGTCGCGGTATTCGGCGAGGAGGTTAATCAACTGTCGTCGTTTCGGGCCCGGGAGTTTAGGGTCAATGTCGAGCTGCGCTGGCGACGGACTGTCTTGCTGAGGTGGCGAGAATTCGTCAGTAATGGCGGCGACAGCGGCGGAGTTTTGGAGTTCCTCGACCTGGCCCACGGCTGCACCTTTTGTGAGGTGTTGCGCTTCATTTCGGAAGTTCGTGACGAGGACCACAGTGCGGCCATCCTGAAGTTCAGCAACTCCTCTTGCGACGCCTATTCCTCTTCCCAGAAGCAACTGGAGGCTTCCTTCGAGCAGAACTTCGCCGCAGAAATCTTCGGTGATCCCGACGGGTACGAAAACACTCGACCGCGGCGGTAAGTTCACGTGGCTGGCGAGGACTCGGACCGCAGATGACGTCGCTTTGGGTTCCTCCGGTGGTGAAACAGGCTTTCGCAGCGTCAACCGGTTTGCTCCGAGGTCGATGACGGCGCCATACTCGCAGAGGAAGTCCATTCCGAGGATAACGTCCCTCGAACAGTCTTGCAGAACGACGAACTTTACAGGGCACGTCTCACCGTGGATCTCGACGCGAGCGGTGCATCGCCCAACTGGTGTGATGAGGTGCCCACCGGCGGTTCGTATTTGAGGTCCATCCCACGGCGTCGTGACTTTTCGAAGGCGGCGGGAGAGCCTCCCACTCAAAACTGAGTAGTCTGCTCCGGTGTCCACGAGTGCCGATGCGTCGTGACCGTCGATGACGACGTTTAGGTTGTTGGACACCGTTGCAGGGGCGTCGTAGCGATGCGTGGCGTCGGGAGAGTGGGAGCGCTCCGGCGTTCTTGGAGGCTCTTTACGTCGGTCGTCTTCGGCAACTCCACCTCCAGGGGTTGCCGCGCCTAGTTTCCCCGGCGAGGAGCGAGGGGCGACAGGCTTTCACGTCGGGGTCGGTGCATCGGCGAAGCTGGACGTCGTGGCGATGGCGACCGGAACTCTCGGCGGGACGCAGGCTCGGGGGACTGAGGTCGTCGCAGGTACTCGTCGATCTCGATAGGGCGTTCACCATGACGGGGGCGCGGGTCGTTCGGGTGGAACCCGCGTAGCCCGAGTCGTCGGTATGGGCATCGGCGGTAGGTGTGGTCCGCTTCCCCGCAATGAAAGCACAGAGGGCGTCGGTCGGGCGTTCGCCACACGTCGGTCTTGCGGGGTGCGCGAGGCTCCGGGCAGGCGTACTGGACCTGGTCGCTGTGGCGTCGGTCGTGCTGCGGCGCAGGAGACTGACGTCGGGGCGGCGTGACATAGGTGCGACGAGGAGGCGGTGGCCGTCGGGCCACTGCGGCGTAACTCAACGTCGGTGGTTCCGGAGCGGTGCTGACGACAACCTCAGGCTGCAGCGCTTGCTGGACTTCTTCCCTGACAATCTCGGCGATTGAGGGCGAGGCTGGGCTTGCGGCGGCAGGTAGAAGTTTCTTGATCTCTTCCCGGACGACGTCTCGGATCATCTCGCGGATGTCCGCGGTGTTGCAGCCGGAAGGCGAAAAGGAACCGACGCCGGGAACTCGGTGATAGTGGGTGGCTCGTGCTAGAAGGGCACGTTCGATGTTGGTGGCCTCCGTCATGAAGCCTTCGACGGTGGTAGGCGGGCTCCGCACAAGACCACCGAAAATGCTTTCCTTGACGCCACGCATCAAGACTCTGAGCTTCTTTGCTTCGGATGCTTCGGGATCGGCGCGGTTGCTCAGTCGCAGGACATCTTCCACGAAGCTAACGATGCTCTCGTTAGGGCCTTGAATCCTCGCTTGAAGAAGCTCTTTCGCGCGTTCTCTTCGGTGTTCGCTCATGAACGTTCTTCGCAACTCAGCCTTGAGTTGCTCCCAGGAAGTGATCGAAGCTTCGTGGTTCTCGAACCAGTTCCGGGCGGTGGCTTCCAAGGCGAAGTAAGCGTTTTGCAGACACTGTTCCGGTGTCCATCCGTTATGACGGGCCACTCGTTCGTACTGTTGTACCCAGTCGTCGATGTCTTCGTGGCTTTCGCCGTGGAATGGAGCCGGTGTCCGAGGAGCGACGGGTAGGTAGACGACGGCAGGAACGGTGGGGGCCTGCGACTGGTTGTCCATCGTCGTCTTCTTCGGCTTGGGTTTGTCCAGCAGCAAACCGTACTCCGGATCCTCTCTCTTGGTGCGGCGGCTGGTCCGAATTTCAGGTTCTGCGGTGAGTGGTCTTCTCACCGAGCCGGGAATCGGACTTGCACTGCGGTCCCTTGGAGGAGAACGCTGCACGGGCATGCGGTACCCAGCACCTCCACCAAAATGTCACGGGTGGTGACCAAAAGAAAACAGGAAATAAAGAAGAAGAAATAAACGTTTAATGTGGCGAACTTGTGCCAAAAAATAAAGAAGGAAACAGAAGAAAGCAGAGCGTCGCGGGCGTCGAAGTCGGCGTGTCAGCAGAATCGAGCGCTGGGGCGAGACTGACTCAACAAGGTCGCGGGCGGCCTCTTATCTAGAGTGCTCCGCTATCTCGAAGATTCGGCGAAGGCGGTTCGAGCGTCGCGTGATCGGGGCGAGAATGAACACGCACTTTCTAGAAAACAAAAGCAGGGATAAATGATAGAAGTTACGTGCGGTACATGAATAAACGGGAACTTTCTGGAGGACCGTGACCGAGCGTTGCTTTCTCAGCCTTGCGCGCGGCAATATAATCACAAAAAAATGCAATCAGCTTGGGCGTAATAGGTGAAAAAACTACAGAGCTTCAAGCAGCTTTTTTTGTCGATTACATTTTAGTATAGATCAACAAAGAACCGAGACGACCAAGACGCGCAGCACTAGCTAGAGAATTTTTTATTATTGCAACTCGCACCAGTTACGACAATCTGGACGACCCGTGCATTTAGAATGTTCCAGGCAAAAATATGGATGAAAATCAGGCTGGAAAGCATCACAAGTTGGAACACGCACTTATTTAGCCAGTCTGCCTGTGAACGCCAATTTCGTCACTATTCTTGCCCTGGACTAGCACCGTAATCACAAAGTCACTAAAGGTTTGTGCTTGATTGACAGACACTGCATTCGGTGCAGAACGTAGTTTTCTTCCTGCTCTGATGAGCAAAATGAGTCGTGGCAATAATTTTGAGGGATGTATTTTCGCCCACAAAATTGTACTTAATTACAATTGTATTTGAAATACCCTCGTTTCAGTATTTAAATACACAAGTCAAATACATCACCCAATTTGTAATCAAATACAAATGCAAAATCCACAAAGTATCTGAAATACGTGTTTTAAATACTTGTATTTGAAATACTGCCCATTCCTGATAATAAATATTTCTTGAAGAACATCACATTTATTTAGGAATAAATGTACACCCATTCAGTTTTTGTTCTTAAAATGTTTTTCCTAGTGAGGTATTTCGTTGACTTTATGAAATAATTTTCTCTATCCCTAAACCCAATTTCAGAAATTTCATTTGTTTTGTATAGGTTCAAAAGTTCTTTATCAAACTTGTAAGAAATGAAATGTGATTCTTTTCTTTCCCGTACATTCATAGTTTGTTCGATTCCATCAACAAGCGAAATACTTAACGTCAAACCAGCTAAGTGAAGGAAAACTAATGCAGTTAATCCACTTGCTGAACAGGCAGAAAGTGAGAAATCTACTTAAATTCTGATGAAAATAATAGGATCTTCTGAACACGTACACTTCCTTCTCATTATTATAATGCAATTAACGCAAAGGTGCAAGCGAGCAGGAGAAGAACGATAGGTCGCGCACTAGTCACCTACCTTTGTTTGGAGATTTGTGTTTCTCCTTTGTCCCCTTTGTTCCCCTTCTCCAGGGATTATTATTGTCATTGTTGACCTTCTTCTTATGTTTTTTTATTTATCAATGAGATAAAAAAGACCAAATCAATTGTTTATCTTTATGTTCTGGATCTGATGAAAACTCTTGTATAATATCCTATTGTGTTTCACCCCCTAGACGATTTAGAATATAGGGAATACAATACTTACCACATAAAAATAGTTCATATTTTGAATCCGTGATGAATTTTAAAGTAAGTCTTTATTACTTGTTCCCATATACTTTAATATGTATTTAGCAGTGGGTAGGTCGAAACTATCAAAGAATTCAATATACTTTGAACCATCAAAATAACAATCCCATTTATATCCAGAGGACGAAAAATAATTATTATTTATGACACCAAACTTGTTTATTTGTTTAGGCATAATAATTTTTGAAAATACACCACTACATCCCGCTTTCTGCTTTAATATCTTAATAATAACTGTAGAACTTAGTGGTGATTTCATTAGTTTTTTTACCAATTATCCTAACACCCTGGCCAGCAATTTTCTCAACAGCTTTCGCAGCTCCAGCCGTTGCGGCTCCAGTTAAGGCCTCTTCGACTCCAAAGGCCCCAGAGATTGGCAAAAAAACACCTTTTTGGGCTTTTTGATTTCTTAATCGTGTTTTACTAAACTAAATGTCCACAAGCTTACCCTTATCTAGTTTCTGAATTTAAGTGTAAGTAAGAAACAATCTAGGATTTGTGGGACTGCCCTCGGATCAATTCGTATTTAACATTCTTCTTTCTGAATGGAAGTTTTAATCTGCTTTTGTCGTAATTTTCTGATAGGTGTGCGTGGTGTAGCCTATAGGATATACATTTATTTAAGAAAATATATTTCGGAAAACATAATTTTATTATCAAATAGAGTTACATTAATATTTTTATAAACTTGTACATCATATACATTCTGTACCATGTAGGGGCCCGAAGTACTTCGAAGTTTAACATTTACCTGAATGAGAGATGTGTGAGCATTTTCGGATGCTTTCGTAAGCATATTTGTAACATCAAAACAGAATATTGGATAGAGACTTGCAAATGCTAGTTTTGTCATAACTGTCCTGGTACCCACGTCTACAGTTTTAAATCTGGCTTCCAAAAATGAATTGTAGGTGTCGTTAATAACAAAATCGGTTAGTGTGAAGTCACAATGAATTGGAAAAAAATCCATGGGAGTTAACCTTTACATTTATAGTTTTGAGGTTTAAATTATCAAAACAGACGTTGTTTCGAGTTGAAGTATTCTAGAAATCTTTTGGAAAACAATATAAATATATTTTGGTTTAGATAATATTCTTGGAAAATTTATGGCGTGGTCTGCATCATCGAAGTCTATTGTTCTAGTGGTTTTAAAACTTACCCATTTGTATGCTACAATTTCATAACTCTTTAATTGTACGGTTAGGTAGGCTCGAGTTTCCAAATTTGGTGTTATCTTTGGAATCTTCCGCAATAGCCTGTCAAGAAGAACTTAGTCCTTTTCTTAATCTCTTAATTAACAGGTCTGTGTAATTATTTTAGTTAGAGTAAGCTTAAATGTCATTCCTTGAAATACTTCATAAATTCTGGAAAACACTTATTAGATCTTTGACATTGATAGACACTTCTACAATCTGAGTTTTGGTGGTTTCAAATATCTTGGCAAATATTTTGTTATATCTTGGGTTAACTTTAACACCATTAACAGCATTCTGGGCATCTACAATGACTTTATATTTGTTTAGTTTATATGTTTCAGATGCATCTGTATACCGAATCTCGGATGTGGCCGTAGATCTTCAGAAATCATCTGAGCAGGTTCTTCATTTTTCCATCATTCAGCTGGTTCCAAGAAAAAAATTATGTTCGATTTATTTATCGGTAACAGTTAATTCTATTTCTGAAAATGAATTCACACCCCTATTGTTATATTATTAACACATGTAACTATATCAGCATTATTGAGATTCGTATCATCTCTTTTAACAATCTTTAATCTGCATTGAAGTACTTTTTTTAAATTTAAGGGGTTCCCTGGTGTAAAAACACAAGAGCTGTACTTCGTTTTGAGATTTTATAGTGTCCTAAGTTTTAACAATTTTAAAATCAAAAGGTTCATCACTTCGAATATTTATTCCTTTTTCTCGTAAGTTACAGTAGTCCATTTATAAGACAAAAGCAAAATTCATGCAAGAAGATGATTAAGTAGAACTTTCGATTGTTTATCATTATTTTACTTATCAATAATCACCCTCCGTGTAAAAGTTCATGATATGTTTATGTGTATTTTATTTTACTATTGGAATACCCTGTTCTTTAAAGCCGTTGTAAGTTTCTTTAGCTTAAATTTTGTTTTTGAATATTTAAGGCATTATCAACTAGTTTGGATGCTGCATTTTTTAATGCAGCATCCAAACTAAAAAAAATCAAAAATACAGTTTGAACTAGTTCAGGGGGATCTTTTTCACAGACATGATTTAAACAATATGGTTTATATTGTATTAAATTTGTATTTCCGAAAAACACATGGAACGAATTCGTATAAATTGGGAATTACGTTACGTATTACGCCAATCCAGCTACTATATTGAATTATCATTTACAAGCCTCTTTATGATAAAATTTATTCTAAGATAAAAATGAGGGCATCACACTGAATAATTGGTGTCTTATAATATAACATTTTAATCGTTTTAGCAAATAATGCCCATATGCTAATGAACTTATTTCATTTTCTAAGATAACTCTTTTATCATCCTGAAAGGTTAGGGCTCTCTTAGTTGTCTCGGTGTATAATTCATGATTTTTTGATCTTATCCCTTTTTGGTTGACCGCATACTTTTATCTTCTAATACTTTTTTGTAATCGTCAATGTATAGATCCTTTTTCACCATCAATTTTCAACTCCTTTGGCCTTCTTTGATATTCCTGTACAATAAACTTTAGATGAATAACATTTTGGTCTAAGTGCGAAAAATCCAATTTAGGATTTTCCCATTCAACTCACCTTTAAACTTACCAAATACATTTTTATTATCCTCAGAAATAGTTCACTAACTCTTGGACAATCAGAGATATCAAAATGCTCTTTCATTCTTTCATATCTTTGTAGATGTCTTCAGTCTGAATGTCATATATTCAACTATCTGTCTCTTTGTAGAAAATCTTTATCCCCTCACCGTATCCCTTTTTCATAACATTATAGTGAAAGTCATACATTAAGGTTTTTTGACAAATATAAAACTGTCATCCCAATATATATTGACTTGCAAGCAACTATTTTTGTTTTGTGAAGCTAACTTTTTTTACAAGTTTTTGCATTTTTTTTATTTGAAACTAATTCTTTAAGCTGTCTGTTTCTGACATTCTCCATCGCTTTTCCGCACATGAAATTGTTTATTAAGATTAAAAAAAATTCAAATTTATGTTTAATTTGATTTTGGAGTTTTTTGTTTAGGTCTACTTAATCCTTGATAAAAGGTTTCTCTTTGCATCTAGGAATTTTGTGTATCTTGGTTACTTTTATTCCAAGTTTAATGTATTTATTTAAGGCCACGTAATGAACAACGCATTTCTTCTTAATTTTTAGGTTTTTCTGTTGATTTAACTGGGGTCAATGGAAAATCATTGTTTATCGCGTAATTCTTCAGGATATTTAAGATAGTCTTCGAGGATATAACCATATTATTTTGATAAGTACTCATGAGGATCTATAAACTCGATATCATGATATGGTAACGGTGGGGAAAAGGCTCATCTGCATAGATTATTTGCATCTAAGTACATTAGATAGTTTGATAGTTTGGTTGGATGGTAATCTGGTAGATATTTATTATTTCCTTCCGCATATCTGTGTGTAATTACATTGATCATTTCACCTCATTCATTGTTCTATAATAAGGATCGGAAAATATTCATAACTGTAATGTTTCGAAGTTTAATTTCAGTCAACTTTAACATCGCGTTCCATGCTAAACCCGGAGTTGTATAGCAACGACATGGGTCTAATTTATATGTTTCCAGACAAAAATCTCGGAAGTTTTCGAATACATCTGTAGCTAATAAAACATATTGTTTGAGATACAGGCCAGAGTACTCTTCTAGTGTTTTGCAATATTTTTTTATAAACGGTTAATCCTCTTTTGTATTCTTCATATTTTATTTCATCTCCTGTCATCTAACTTCTAAAATTATATTTTGAAGGCAATTCAGTTTTATCATATCTTTCAAAATAATCAATGTAATCATGTGGATTATATCGATTCTGTTCCTTAGATTACATCTTCCCAAGATATGTGTAAATAGAGTTCACAAATTCTTGTTCATAAATTTAAAACTATCAAAATATCTTAGTTCAATTAATGTTTTATCATTGATTTTTATTATTTTTCAGAATTATATATATATATATATATATATATATATTTTTTCTTCGTTGTTTGGAAGAAGCTACCAATCTGGTTCGTCATATGCTAGGCTTTTAATAAATAGATGACAGTCATATCTAGATAAGTTAGGAAGGTAAACTTGAAAAAAACCTTGAGGCATTATAATTTACCTTACAACTGTTACAGGTCAGGCCTCTATAATTTCCTGTCGAATGACCGTGATCGTATGCCTCGCTATCCTTGAATGTTTTTAAACATACGTAGCATTCATGGGCATCATCGGGTATTTCTTGTCCTTCTACTTATAGAGGAATTATTTTTTTGTTTATCCCCAGTAATTTATGAATTGCCTTAGCAATATTCGTAAGTTTTTCACAAAAGAACTTTGCAGTAATATTACCAAGGTAAACGTACAGTGGAACCTTTATATTATTGTAGGCACTGACAATATAAATTCCCAAACTGGGTGGTCTGTTATTTTAGTATTTTGTTGTATTGGTTTCTGCATTTGCATTTATTGGCTGAAGAACCGATTAGAGATCAGCATCTATAGATAGCATACGAAAGTCTGAGTTTACAAAAATACTTACTGAATTCAATATAACCAGGATTTGGTAACGCGACCCTCCAATTCCGTTATTTTAGCGAATTTCTTTGTGGTCATTCAAAATATCTTCCTTCGTGGTTTGATAAAGACATCGTTAACATGTATATACATTTAGAGTATGTTCGCAGTGAGAGACTAATCCGCTTAGATTCTTTATTCAACAATAGTGTTCTTCATATATAGGTCTACCATACTTTTATAATCAGTTATCTTCCGATTCCCTCGATGGCACCGTAGGACAAACATATTAACTTTTATTTTATGCTGTCCTTAAAATTTGGGATAATCTTTGGCTGAAACCGGAAATTCAATGCCGTCAAAATTTACTTCATTCTGATAATCGTCATATTTGGAAGCTCTATCAACATGATCGTTTGCTGAGTGTAATGCTGAGAGTAAAGCCCATATAAAACATTATAATTGTCCTTATTTTGAACACTGAACCCAGCTTTCTTAATCTTTATGCCGTCTGATAGAGGGGTGTATGTTGCCCCTTTTAATGATTCAAATTTAGTGACTGCCATATTCATTCCAACTACTTGTCGAAAGTTCCAGCCGGATCCTTCTTATTTTCGTTCTTGAAATTTGATAAAAAATCTCATTATGAATATATATATATATTTTTTTTAAAATCTAGGCTATCCATCATACCAATCTTCAGAGGGACTATACCATACTCAATGGTCTGGCCTTTTATCTCTATTCCAACATGTATATTGTAGACGAATGTTTACACAAATTTTCGTCTTTAATGTTACAAATTCGAGTAACTTTTGCATGGCCTTGTAATAAATCATACACATTGCCTTCAAGGGCCTCTGCTATCACTTCGAAGTTTCGGTGTCCTTTTGAATTCCGTTCATGCAGGTCTTTGTAGGATGGATTAATTCACTGACCGCAGCTACACATATATATTCTTTCGGTCTTTTTTTTTGTCGTGGTTTATCGAATAAATCATCGATAAATACAGAATACAAGGGTAGAAATATTTTGTAGTCATCTTTTTCGTCAATTATATGCTCTTTTTTTTTCTTCTTTAGGTTTATTATTTCCAACTCCTTGTCGAGAAGAAAGAGGTGCTTGAGCGGGATTTCTTTTATTACAGATTCCATTTAGCAGAGGACATCTTCTTTACCTTTTTAGAATGGTCTTATTTAAAGGGGTACTCCACCGATTTTTCGAGCTACCTCAACTATCTATATTTTCTGACTCCCCGGCCTTTACTCTCTCCGGTATGCTATTTAGAATCGCGAAATTCATAATAGTTATTGCGAAATCGGCAAATGAAAATGGTGCAAAAACCAACATTCAAATATACGCGCGCTTTTCAGGGCCGTGACGTCAGTGGCAGGCAGGCTTGCCAGTCGAGCAAGCAGCCAAGAAATAGAATATGCCAATCATTTGTTCCGTGCTGGAGCGCGGGTACTGCAGCGAGCTTCCCAAGCATTCATTTGACACCATGAAACTGCTTCGAATCAGTTTAAAACAAAATCTACAGCCCAAAGAGTGAACCCCTGCCTTCCACTGACGTCACTTTTTCATTGTTGCCAGTAGAGACTTCGAGCTTGAAAAACACGGTGAGGACCAAAAATGTAAATTCAATAACTTCGCGAAAAAACAATATTTTGACCTAATATTTGGGATACTATTTTCGCGATGTTTGTTGGTTAGTTTAGCAAAATTTCAAGCAAATCGGAGACAATGAAAAAATCGGTGGAGTAGCCCTTTAAATCGTAAACGTTTTACTTAATACAGCTCGTTTCGAATGTGGACTTATGGTGTTCGTTTCTCTAAACCAAGCAGGAAAAACTCAAAATAAAAAACAAAAACAAAAAACGGACAGACCGGAGGAAACCGGATATGGCGAAACAGGATATGAATGAAGGAAGTTTTAAGCGACCGTGTTCCGTATTACCGTCTGATTGACATGAAAGGAGAGGATATACTGGAGACGATTTATGAAGAGGACATGGTGGAACACGTTCCTTCAGGGTGATTTTGTATATTGTTTTGATGTTATTTTTTTAATGTCATTTTTCAAGGTGGGGGGATAGGGATGGTCCAGAACTCTAGTTTTTCTATACTACTGACACAGTCGAAAAAGAGAATAAAAATAGCCTCCACATCACACCCAACTGGGTGTGATGTCGCTTCTCCGCACTGCATCTTATTATTCTGTCAATTGTATTCTATAGAAATTCTATAGAAATATTGAGACAGACACTATATTGAGACGTCGTGATAGAAATTTTATAGCATTTCTACCGTTTGTCTACAATATACTTCGGTTGAAAGGAAGCTATAAAAAGTAAATTGAAAATTTTTGAAACGAATTGAGTAGATAGGAAGTTGAAAGAGTGGTTAAAATGTGGATAGGAGTTCTATAGACTACCTGAAATATTTGTTTTTGTAAGGGAAGTGACTGTGTTTTTATTTTTGAGTGTATTAAATCATTCGTATATGGTTGTGAAAAAAATTTAGTCTCACCGTTCCTATGGCTTTCGATAGTTTTAAGGGTGTTTTCGATAGTTTGTAGCACTATCTTCACCCTCCACGTTATCGATTATCGGTTAAGGTCCAAGCTTATCTCGGATACTTAAATAACAGATTGTTATGAACCGCTACAAAATGTTTATCTCGCTTTTCAGACAAAGGTGGTGTCTCAAAATACTTAACGAATTACGCGCCCTCAATTCGCGGCATGATTATATACAGAGCTGTATCTGCTAAATCAGGGGTCCCCGAACCCCGGCACGCGGGTCACATCCGGCCAGCTGAAGTTTTCCGATCGGCCCGTGTCTGGTCGCGGTCTTTCTAATGAAGCCCGGCCCTCGGCCCGTTTCCATGAGACCCGTTGCTAGAGGCGTAAAAACAAGCGCGCGTAAAGAAACGGTACCGCGACGCACTCGAAATGTGCAAACTAAGATACCCGTAAGAGCAAGAGCAACACAACGTAATACTCTTGCCTATTACTAATTAATCATTGTCATCCACAGCATTGCGATTCTTAGTCCCCTGCTTTATGTCTGTGTAATTATGTTATAATTCAAATTCGTTCTCATGTGTATTGCGCTCAGTCCCCTCTGTCACAAGTACGCATTGCGTTTTGTTAGCATTGGTTTTATCATTGTCTTTAGTCTTTGATACTGGGCGAATATGCCGAAATTCCTACGCGCTTTGATTTATGCCTGGTGAGTTTTCTTGGTCGCAAGTGTCGTGGAATGTCATAATTAGCTAAATATGAAACTTCGATTTCAAGTAAAGGGTGTTCCCCCCAAAACTTTTATAGTGTATTGTTAACCGCACACGTAAACCATGCATTGCCGAACGCTCACTCTCCTCCCAAATGTAGCGCTGGATGTCCGAACAAGATGCCAAATTTTCAGCACTCATTCTGAAATTTTGAATAGGGTAATGGGGCCCATATTCGCCCGAAGTTCGGTAAGGGGCGCCATGGCGCCATGTATTCGAGAGCTTGGTCGGCCGCCATTTTCCTGTTTAAAATGGCTGAAAATAACTTAACTTTTGAATATGATGACGGTTAGTGCTAAAACTTTTTTCGTCAGGTTCGGACCTTTGGGAGGAGATGGGGCGTTCGGCGATGCATAGTTTATTTTTGCTCTGAAGAAAACCAGGTAAATTAGCTCTTCGCAAATTTTACACACACAAAAAAAAAAAGGGAACCATCTGTGGGCAACGCTGCACAAAATCGTAGCGCCATGGGTTAAGAAACCGCATTTCGCGGTCGATTTAAAGAGCCTGGTCGCTATTTGCGACACACGGTACTTTCTTCAGAAGGCACGGCATTTTAGTAAACTGTGATAGCGTCCCTCATCTTTTTCTTCCGATTGAGACAACCACAATTAGAGTGACTCCTGTCAAAAGTCGGACCGAAATAAATGGCTGATATCGGTCTATGGAGACTAAATACGAGTAAAGCTATATTATTACGCTTATGGGAAACCACGATTCACTATAAAACCGATATTAATTGGGGTTGTGGGGTTATTTATACCGCGTGTATTGGTCAGCCATTTCAAAGTTGTGACGAGTTAATCTCTGTGGATGAGCAATTTAGCCAGAGCAGTACAACGCTACCCTGGTGCACCACGCAGTAGTGATACACGACCGCACGCCGGTACGATGCTCATCTAGATCGAAACGGGCAGGGGTGGGGATTGAACCCACGATCCCTGGGTTCTCCAGCGCGAGCTTTCGCTCCACTTGCTCCAAGCTGGTGTGCGCTAGCCCACTCGGTCACCGATCACTTACCCGCAAAATGCTGAAAGACCCAATCTCTGCGATCTAGGAAATCAGCTCAGCGAATGATGAGGCGGAACATCCGCTTAGACCTAATAATAA
This sequence comes from Ixodes scapularis, assembly GCF_016920785.2. Classification (NCBI taxonomy): domain Eukaryota; kingdom Metazoa; phylum Arthropoda; class Arachnida; order Ixodida; family Ixodidae; genus Ixodes; species Ixodes scapularis. The sequence continues at coordinate 91,281,811 of NW_024609868.1, read as the reverse complement.
AGTCTGTGCTGTGGCTTATTACGAAATGCAAAACGTCATGCTTGCATTGCGTCATAATGCCACAGCGCGGTTTTAATTTTGAGGCCTAAACAAATGTTCCGCCTCATCATTCGCTCAGCTGATTTTGCAGGTCGCAGAGATTGGCTCTTCGAGTGTTTTGTGGATAAGTAGACGCGCAGGCATTTCTTAGAGTGCAGGCCTCGAATATTCTATACTCGAATTCACCTCAAGAACCTCAGTAAAGAAAAGGCCGGCTCCTCGCGGAACGTTACTGATTTCCTCCCTTTATCCGCTGAATTAAGATGCATGTATAGTGAGTGCATCTTATAGATTATATAGCTTTAAGTTACTTTTGTCAAGACGCACAACTTTCAAACGCCAAAAAGCACCGCTTCTTTCTTCGACAGCCAAATCTTGTAGAAACTACTTCGCACAGCGCAGGAATAATGCGCAATACTCCTTTTTTCATTGATGTGACAACGACTGTAGGTTAAGTTTGTTCTAAAAGAGTAGCGCTGCGTTATTCGCAGCCCTTCCAGTGCCAGTGAATTCCACGGCTAACTCTTACCACGCGACTCTCTTCGCAGTCTTGGAACCAATAATGAAGCTGCGCTATTTGATTCGATCGAAGCGGTATTTGCGCACATCCCCACTATGCTTATGTCATTCTTTATTTCAGAAAATGGGAGGCGCGCTTGTTGCAACATTTCCACTGTGAATTTCGTAGCAAGAAACTGTTGCTCGTTGTCCCCACGGCTGCCATCCCTGCATTTTTGAATCTTTATCCCGAGGGACCTGAGAAGAGTACTTATACGCTCAAGCTCCCACCTACATTAGGTTGTTTCTTCCGCTAATTGGCGCTTTATGAATAACGGGAAGCAGTCGGGATGGATCATGCAAAAAAGTCTCCGATGTAACCTTAGCTCTCGGATTCACAGCACCCACATTGGATGGAAGCTCAACCAGGTTAATCAACCTGAACCTTGCCCATCAGTTTCTCTTTTAGATTTTTAGATTTATTAGACCGTTTTCAAAAGTCCGCTCCCTCCATTTACTGTCCCGGTCCACCACTACGGGATCACGTACTTTATACGAAGGCTGCGCCAACGTTCGGCGTGGACTCGGCTGAGCTCGTATTGGAAACGAGCGCTGCGTCAGCTTTCGGCGAGGACTCGGATCCAATCACGGGCTTCGTGCCCAAGCAATGGCGACTGCCCAATGTTGCTCGATAAACTTTTGAAAAGGTGCGAGATATTTGTATTTTGTGTCTCCAGAGCACATTGATTGTGGTCTTGCTTATAACGAAAGTAAACGTAATCTCGAATTTTAGTGGGAGACAATCAGTGTTGTAGGCGATACCGTGAAAGGAGTAACGAGGTACGCTACTGGTTACTTTCATATAAAAGGAATGCGTTACCGACCTATGTTACCTCGAAATAATGAGCAACGTGTAGCGTTACCTTCATCGATAAAAGGTAACGCAGAAATGCATTAGCCCCATATTTAAAGAAACGTTGTGTCCACCCAGAAACTGAACATAATTACCTCATCTTTCTGAAGGTTTAACCTAAATTCTCTCAAGAAAATCGGAAAAAAAAACCCCGCAAAAAACGCTAAAAATTATATGACTTGGCGCCTTGAAACACGAAACAAATGTAAGTATAATTTCTTTAAGTCTCGGGAAGAATATGCAATGAGCAACGTAACTACGTTACACTTTACTTGAACGAGTAACGTAAGTACGTTATCCGTTACTGTTTTGAAAATTTAACAAGTACGTTACACTATTACTGAAAAAGTAACGCGTTACGGGTAACGCTGTTACTTATTGCAACGCGCTACCGCCAATACTGGAGAGTATTGACTTTGACGGTGCTTTTCACTCGTGCGCGATCGTACGTCGTATGCGCCGGGTTGCGCGATGTCTCCCGTTAGCGTATTCGTAAAAGCTTAGGGAGTAAATCAACAGGACAATTTCGTCACTCTGATTGGCGCGTTTTCATGGGCGTCCCATAGCCTGGTTTACGGAGGTGAGAGAGAGGAAGGAGGGCGCATAGGGTAAACTCCTCTCAGTGATTCACGCCCTAGCCTTCAGCCGGTTCCCAGATTTGCTTACACGTCAAACGAAAAGAAACCTGAGAGCCGGCTCAAGGCAGGACCACGACTGAGTCGTGGTCACTTAAAGGGGCGGTGCAACAATTTGCGGACTTCGGCTAATTAATTGCGGGAATTGATCCCGGCCACATATGAAACGAAGGACCGAAAACCATTGTTTCCTACTTGCCCTAGTTTTCATTAAAAAAAATGAAAAAAATTGATATCTCTGGCACCCCTCAACTCAACATTGAAGCGGCACCAGCTTCGCCTGTGACGTCATTCGGAGTGGCGTTGGTTTCCGGTTGGGTTCTTCTGGCTTCCGTTTCCCCAGCGCTCGCCGGCTCGCCAGGCTCGCTGCTCTCCCGCCGATTCCCGACCAACATGGCGGCATGGGCGGACGGCCTGAGCGACGTCGCGCGCAAGATGCTAGCGACGCGGCGGGCAGTCGAAGTCGAGGTCGAGGTCGAGACACCAGGAACAATAACGATACCACGATACTACGGACCACGACCAACGCGCTCCGTCGAGCGAGGGAAAGACAAAACGTCCGGGTTGCTCGTGTAGCCGCCGTAGGCGCCTTGGGGCGTCGACGGATGACGGCGACGGCAGGTTTGGTTGACTTGCGGTGGATGGCGCCACAAATAATTCATACCCTTTTAGAGGCAATATTAGGCTTTTGAAGCGTTTCTGCATGCCTAAACAACAAGATGTTTTAAAGTTAACATTAAATCAAGCTTACAATTGCCTAACGCTATTACTTACAAAAACCACTCCGAATGACGTCGCACCACAGGTTCCATTTGCGGCCACCATGTGGCCGCAGGTTGGGAAAAAGAGCGTTTTTTATTTTGCGATTACGCAGCGAAATAGAGGTATTTTGGGGTATGGTGGCACTTTTTCTCTTACTTATGCCGAAGTAAACAATATAAAAAAATACAAGTTGCACATTCGTTCAGTGTTAAAATAATTGCACCGCCCCTTTAAGCCTTGCCCCCTCTCCCCCTCTCCCCCATTTTCTCTCCCACTTCCCTCTCCTTCTTTCTTTCCCCCCGTAAATCAGGTGACATGGCGTCTATGAAAACGCGACCATCGGAGTGGTAAAATTGTCCTGCTGACTTAATCCACAATTGTTTTTAATACGCGTTTTGGTAACATGTTTTGGGACCATTGCTGCGAAATTTGAGCCCCACCAAACATAACGGTCACTTCTCATGGCATCACTTCTTAACTATGCAGACGTCGCTAGGGGCGCTTCTGCATCTCTCACAATGGCAAGCGCGCGTGCTACGCACGTCGTTATGTTTTATTTTCATAGTGCATAGAAGCTCGGCATTGCGTGTGCTTGCATCTGCAGAGGAAGTTGAAGTAACCTCACTCTGAGTAGTAGTAGTAAACAGTATTTATTTGCCCAAGCATGAGTTAATGACTGAATGGGAGACCCCTAGGGTCGCCTCGCAAGCCACCCCTCAGACGGCGGCCTGAACCCCCTGGGTTCTGGCGGCGTCTTCGGCCAGCTGGACTAGTTGGTTCTGAACCGAGGGATCGGCGCAGAAGAGTAGGGCTTTCCAGCTCTCCTGGTCGTCGATCTTCTGGGTTGTAAACAAATTCCACCATGCAGCGATACCCAAACTTCCCTCCGCGAATAGCTACCGAAACTAGTGGAAGCAAAAATTCCAAGTACACGCTTTATTGTATATCACTCGGGTCGGCCGACCAAACGCGCCCAATAAAGGATTTGCTCCGTACTCACTGACAACACATGGTACCCCATTTGAAAATGATTGTTTCTGTTGTGGCAGTGGACGATCAAGCTTAACTAAGCTATGCATATTTTTGTTTTTCACTTTTTGTTTATTACATAAACAGTTGTACATCCGTGCATTGGTTTGTACAGTGAAGTAGCTACGGATTCTGTATGCGAGCAAAATAAATAAGCCCCAGACGAATTGGCTATCAGGTCAGGCGTTCAGGCTCGTTGAATATTCGACCGCAATAGTTTCAAGTTGCAGCACCCGTTGAGTGTCATTCGAGTCTGAGGCGCTCGAAGACTTCAAACGCAAGGCACACACACGGAAAAAAAATACTTATCGGGTTTCAAGAAAAAAAGTGCCCTGGTAAAAAGCAATACTAAAAAAAAAAAAAAAAACAAGCGATGAAATAAAAACTTATACTCCGTTTCACATTCAGCCCAACTGCAGCCAATACTACAGAGTCCGATAGAGCCAACGAAGCAGCGCCAAAGGTGCACGGTCATGGCGCTCGTCGTCTTTGTGCGTTTGCTATGTGGAGAGGAAGTCGTCTGCTTCTAGCACAGGGGCTGCGGTGACGTCAGAATGACGTCGAGCTCTGATTGGCTTTGATTGAAAGGATAGTGGGATAGCGGAGAGGAAAGACGGCTTGGCATGTGCCCACTATTATTTTTTTTTTCAATCAGCCAATAAGAATTTCGATTTCTGACATCATCGCAACCCCTGTGCAAGAAAGATGCAGACAAACTTGCGCTCCGCATATCACCGGCTCAACCAATCACACGCGGTAAATGCCACGTGATCCTGCGCTTTTTTTTTGTGTGTGTGATTGGTAATCAATCTTGCAGCTAATAGCAAGCGTACAAAAGGCGACGAGCGCGCCGTGACGATGCCCTTTTGGCGCTGCTTCGTTGGCTCTATCGGATCGAGTCGTAGGCTGCGGATGTACTTGATGTGAAAGGGGCATGGTCGACTATTCAGCCAAAGACCGATAACTGAATGTATACAGTCTCCCCGTACACGAAAGACCCATTCGACAAACCAGATTCAGGAGTCGTTGCTGGCATTAAGGCTGAACCGAATGTAAGCAATATAGCGAGTGACGGGATTCTTTTTTTTTTTCACTGTCGTTTGTAGCGTTGCTTGGTTTTTGGATTTCTAGAAAACATCGCTCATCCCCTTGGTCGCTCGCTCCCGTCGAATTCCATGCGGTTTGCCCAGTCGCGCGACTGACCGAGCGACGGTGGGTCGTTGCCGCTTGTTCTCGTCGCTCACCAGATCGCTCACGTGCGGTTTATACCAGAGCCGTTTATTGGTTTATACTTTTCTCTAAACCAGGGGTGGCCAAACCGCGGCCCGCGAGCCGCATGCGGCTCTTCGCGGGTTCAAGTGCGGCTCGCGGCTCCCGGGTAAGCGTGCCCTTCTCCCCCTCCTGTGTCCTCAAGTCGAAAAGAGTTCTAGAATTTTAAGAGAGCTCACAGTCATGGCAGCCTTGTACTACACTAAGCAAATACAACTGGACAACTTTTCGATACAACGGCGTGTCCAGTGACCCGCTTCCTTTATTGTTCTAAAAAAAAATTTCGAACCGTATGCGCATAACGGGCGTCAGAGGCAGTGGCTGGCAAAGCGAACCATGCGTTCATTCTTGCTTAGTGGTTGAAGAAACGTTCTTCTGCCTGACGTTATTGGCTGCAGTCGATATTTATACTTGTCCCATTTGGAAGGGACTGTTCCCTCCAAATTTTATCTTGGTAAAACTAGCACCCTCCCCCCTTTTTTTTCCTGCGGCTCTCTGAAATTTTGTAGTTTTGTCTGAGGGTTTAACTACATGTCACTCTGGCCACCCCTGCTGCAATCATTCCTTGAAAGTGAAAAAGAAAAAAAAAAGTTATATTCTGTTTCTATTTTTTTTTCTAAAAATAGTGACTTTACTGGAAGTGTGCTTATTCCAGCCGCATAAATTGCCTCGGCGAATCGGTCTGTCATATTGCGGGGGACTGTGAGAGTTAAGAGAATTCCGGATGATTTGATGAAGTTTGTGAAGCGACGTTATGAAAGTCACGATTGCCAATAACGTAGAAAGTCGGAGAGCAATGTGGCGATTGAAGAGTTTATTTAGAACGCGCAAATCTAACCTTACATTGAAAAAAAAAAAGAAAGCCCTGTCGACGGGATTGTTGCGTTGTTGTCGTATAAAACGATATAATTAATGTCCGGTTCTTATCACTGTTTGCCGCCTGGCACATCCCTAGAACATTTGTTTTTGTTTTGCTTTGTATTCCACGTGTGTATTATTTTCCTGTATTGCTCCTTTCCTCCCTATGAATGTAATGGGAGTAATTAAAACCGGTCTAGAAAAATATTCTTGTCGCGAGAAGTTTTTCAACGAAAGGGCTAAAAAAACCTCGACTTATTGTTCTTGGGAAGGGGCATTATTACCAAAATCACAACAGCCGCTTGTGCATATTAAAATTGTCATGATAGACACATGCATCTTTGGCGTGATATTGAAATTTCATAAGAAACGGTTAGGTTAGGTCGACTTTTCCGTCAGTTTTGCATTTTCTCGCAAAATGTCTGTGGTCCGAAGTTACAAACGACAGTCATGCCTTATAAAGCACTGGCTTCCGTTAGTTAGACAAGTGCCTCGGTGCAACATGCAGAAAGAACGTCTCCAACGGTCACATTCGAACATTAAAAACAATTATCCTAAATTGTATGAAAAGGAACCCATTCTTTCGAGGTCATTTCTATATGTATATGCTAATACCCAAGAGTCCATAGCAAGTTTCTTGGGTCAAAATAGCGTAGTTGGAGCGGGTCATATTTCATACCCAATGCAATTTAGTCTGAAAAGAGTGCCCCTCTAAAGAAATTGTGCCTCCCTGTTTTGCTCGATCGCGCTCGAAGCCATCTAAGAAAGCATTACAATGCGGCGTTTGTTTTGAAGACAATTTGTGACGCCGTGTGTTATAAAAATGGCGCACCGCAGCTCGGAGCACCAGGAGCAAAAACTCGCGCTGCAGAAACCAAAGACTTGGAGCTTAATCACCGCCCCTGAACATATTTAATCCGGACGGACATCGCTCAGGTGTAGGGTTGTGTAATTACTCCAAGTTAGCGGTCGCGTTACGCTGCCTGCCACATGTTTCCGACTGTACTCTTTTGCGGGCTAAGAAAAAAACAGGAGAAGCTCTACTAGCAAAGCCTTCAAGTCTTTCCGCTCTAGCAGAACTTATGCCGAAGAAGAGGCGGGTAGAATTGCCTCCCCCTCGCCTTCCCTTCGGCGTTCGCTCTGCTAAAGTGGGAAGAGTGAAGTGCTTTGCGGGGAGGAACGTATTTGTCCGGGCCTTCATTTTTGGTCCCTCGATTTCCGCCTCGTGACGTCACAACTGTCTCGTGTTGTCGCTGGCTACGATCCTGGTGGTGGTACAGCAGCGAAGGTGAATACGGCGGACGCAGAGACATGTCTAGAGAGAGTTTGGTCAATGGGAGGCGCGGGCAGAGCCAGGGCGTGCACCAGACGCAGAAAGAAGGCTTGACATGCTCTCTTGGCCAACCAGAAGCCTAAAAGAATCCCCTAGCGGTGGTAGCGAGAAACTGTTTTAATCATAGGTATATGTTGGTGTATGGTTTCAATAAGCCCGTAAGAGTGAAGTATAGTAACCTTTCAATGTTTAAAATAGGGTGCACATGATGATCATGCAGAAAGATCTAAGAAACGAATGTGCAGGTAATCTTTGTATTGCTCGGACAGAGTATGACCGCTCGGACGGCAGATTCCCGGCCCTCGGCGCTTGGCCTACGCACTATGCCGATCGTTCCGCTAGTCGCACTCGTCTACATTATTTTGGATGACCGTGCTTGAAACATCACGTGCACTATATTTTCAGTCCCGAGGGTTACTCCGATGCACTTATTAAGTTTGTATCTCGCGACCACCGCCAGGGTATCATTTGCTGCTTCTGGTTGGCCGTATTCAAATTTGTGAAGACGCCCTGGAACACGCTTAACCCACTTTCGGCCAACGGCGCCTCCTCATTTGTCTCCTATACTTCCCAACGAATGAATGCTCTGGGCGGACGCAGCCGCGGACCTGGGAACGCCGTGACGACAGAGACCCCTGCGCCCGCTCGCCTTCGTTTGCAAGCGCCTATAGAACCAACGCCAGAATTGCAACAAACGACAGCCTGAACCTCTGTGACGTGTTTTATTGCAGCTTTGAGCCCGTTTCGGAAGCATGGGCGGTATCGCTAAACACACATACACGTCGAAGACGCGTTCCCATCATTCTAGTCTTGGTGCATTAGCTAAATTACCTTTCTATAGTGTAGGGCCACTACCGCCAAAGATCAGAGTAGACCGTTCTGAAGCTGCATAAACACTCACAACATCCAAATTTCTCTGCCGAGTTCTGCCGTTTTCTGCCGTTTTATATGTTCAGCGCACCATTTGATCACGCTTCCCTGCATTGCGCGAATGAAGTACAAAAAAAAAAAAAAAAAGAAACGCCCCAATAGCAACAACGGCAGGCCAAGGAACGATCAAACCCCGGATCCTCTGGAGCCCATGGAGCGATATCTGAGAATCCCTGACTTTGAGGGCAGACAAAGTATGTAAGTCTTGTATGTAAGTCTCAAAAAAAAAAAAGAAAAAAAAAGAAAAAAAAAGAAAAATGGAAGTAAAAATTGGGCGTTTTGTTTCAATATGATAATAACGAAGAAATCGGGTGTTTAAATAACTTAGTCGGAAATACGGGGTTTTGAGGTTATATTTAGACATATCTACTAGAGCTGGGTGTCGATTACAATTTTTAACCCGATCAATGACACGCTTTACTAGATGACTCGATCGATTAATCGGTCTAGTTCATTTCCATGCATAATATTTTTAAAAAGTAAAAGCTTTTTTTCTTTTTCCTGAATATGCGATAAACAGCGCAATATAAAATTTTGATCATGAATGAACCTCGGTCTGTACTTGAGAACAGTTCAAAGTCACCATTTACAGATTGCTACTTGAGCTGCATGAGACAAAGAGGTTCGTTGGTGTTTTCTGGCAAGAGTGACCTCCTTTGAGGATTCACAATAGTCTCTGTTGAAGTAAACGGACACTCGCACAGCATTGAAGTGTCCGCGCAGCGGCGTACCAACTTGTTCTTGAGGAGGGGGGGGCAAACCAGCCCCCCCCCCCCCCTTCCCCTAGGCCGGGGGGCGGTGTCCTTGGTATCCCTAGGGCACCGCCGGCCAGTGTTTGCCCTGCCCAGTGGCGGCTGCTTCAGGGGGAGGGGGGGGGGGGGGGCAAAACACATGCCTCAACCCCAACTGTGAGAACTGGGGGGGGGGGGGGAAGGAGGGGGGCAAGCGCCCCCCCCCCCCCGGTATATACGCCCATGTGGCCGCGGGACGCGTGTAACCTCCTGCATTTGTCTGGAATTAGAAATCTTGCTTCTATAGTTTACTTCAGGTTAAAATTTTACTTAAGGTTACTCTTCATGCAGCAGGTGTATTCGTCCACGGCTGCGTGGTGAAAGAAGTTTTTTTTTTTTTCTCTTTTGGTTCGTCAAAAGTATACTAATTAACCGATCACAAAAGTAATCGCAATTAAAGCATTCATCGATTGATCGGGAGGTTAATCGATGAATTTCCCTGTCCTAATGTGCCCGTGTAATGAACATTAATGATCATTGCTCAATCTAAATAATTTTTTTCTTACAATCAAGCTATAAAGCAAATATATTGGAACATGGTATAGTACCTCACAAAGGCTTTTCCCCTTTTCATAAATCTTTGTTGCTTAAATAATCATCTACATGCCCAGCATCTGTCTCCCTCCCAGACCTGTCAGCTTTTAACACCACCGCTTGCGTACATTTGCAATGCACGACGCTATCGCTTCAGGAGTCACCAGGAGCAAAATAGCAGCTAGCTGTTCCTGTTACACGTGTTCTGGCCACTTCATCACCGTTCGGGGGTCCGTTTAGCGCAGCAGAGACTACTGTGAACAATAAAAAAGATCACCCTTACCGGAGAATATCAACGAACCTCTACTTCATGCAGTGCATCCTAATGAACTGTTCTCAACAACACATCGAGGGTGATTTGAAAGGAAATTTGTATATTGCACCATTTGTCAGAAATTCAAGAAAGGAAAAACATTTTGTTTTTCGCGTTTTTAAATATTATAGATGGAAATGAACAAGACCGAGCAATCGAAAAATTAATCGATTAATGGGTGGCGATTAATTGGGTTAAGAGTTCTAATCGACGCCCAGCCCTAGATTTTGCCCGAAAACGAAGGCTTGTATGGAGGGCAAGGGAGAATAACAGAAAGATAGGTCTCGGAAAGACATTGTGGAAACTGTCCCCAGTTTTGTACGTGTCAAATTTCTTGTGGTGTAGTTCCCATACTTTTATAGCATACGGAATTCTCAAGGCGCATAGTAGTGCGCAACTTATTACGAACGTCTCAAACTTCCATTTCTTTCTTTAGTGTGGTCAGTAAATTGAAGCTGGAGGTGGGCAACACTTAGCTGTACTCAAGCGTTTGTGACCATGCGATCCCACCGACTCCAGGACCTCCAGGCGCGCGCGCTTATACCGAGGAGGTGGATAAATAGGGGCAATCGTGACCACAAAACATATCTCGAGCAAAACAAAAGCTGGAGCCACACCCCTCCACTCTCGTTTAGTTCGACAGGCGGCTTCACGACGCAGCTCAGACAAGTGTCCGCCAGGACAAATGTTATGGACATCAGTTTAGTTCGACGATCGAGACAATTGGGCTTTTCGAGTCGGGTTGGTGAGTCCGACGCACGCGCCACGGAGCCACGCCTCTGGTGGTCTTCGATGTCCACGAGGGCGGACGACGGTCAGTCGCTCTTCCACTCGTCTCTGCCAGTTGGGACCTCGAGCGCGTGCCAGCGTACCACCGCGCTTCTGGGGTTCGTCAGCATGTCCTGCCAGTGGCGCAGCTCCTCGCCGCGGGCGTACATGAAGGGTCCCAGGACGGTCTTTCCCAGGCGGCTGTAGTCGGAGCCGTCGGGAGACACCATGACGGTAAAGCAGAGACTGCACGAGTCGAAGTAGCGGCCCGCCACGCCGAAGCTGAACACGTCGGTGAAGGAGACCTCGTCGGCCGATCTCCACTCGCGCACCTCCGTCGCCTTCTCCTTGACGCTCTTGCGGCCGTGGTTTAACGACAGCTTCACGTAAACGCCTGCGAGCAAGAGGAGCGTGGAGGGACGAGTGAGCGATGCCACAGGGTGACATCTGCTACCGGTACCCTGTGGCTCCCTAGGCACCAAAGAAAAACTGAAGGCAAAAATACCTTCTTGATATTATAAATAAAAAAAAAAAAAAAAAAAAAAAACGAAACGAAAACAAACATTCCCCAGCAATTAATTTTACATGGCTGTCTTATGCAGTCCCGTGCCGACTCTTGTTTAAACGACGAATACAAATATTTGGTTGAGCAAGAGTAAGCTTGCACTTTGTTTAGGTGTTTTTTTTCCTACTTACTTGTGCTATTTTCCTCGAGTCTTGAGAACCTCCGAACTTGAAGCGCCGCCGCCTTGATGCGGTTGGTGAAAGGGTTGCACGTCAGGGATATCTGGATCTCTCCGATCTGAGAACTTTTCTGCGTCATCAAAAATATCCAAGTCAATTTTCTCGTCTAAAATTTTGAACAACATGCTCAACGTAATTCCTGCGTGTCCCAACAAGACTGAACAGCAACAGAATAAAGAAATATTGCTTTCTATATATTCAAAATATGTATATTATATTTTAATCCGTTTATAATGAGGCGGTTTTACACGTTGTTTTTTTCTCGCGAAAATGCGTGCGTGTTATCGGAAACGTATATATTTCTCAACCTCTGAAGCCTTGCCACGTGAATAGCAATGATGTCTGTGCGAAAAGAACGCATTACGTGAAAAGGCCGCTACGATGCAATCGGGGTAAAATTGGAAAAGTGCGCTTTTATAGTTCGAAGCGAAGAAGACCCTGAGATGACAGGTGGGTTTTTATTTTCGGGCATTTTTTTACACGCTAGCTAATGCAGAATTTAATTTTGAACGCCCAAGCAGGTGTGTAAAAACTTCGTAAACATAGCTGGATAAAACAAATGCGTGTTTTTAACTGCGGTTTTTTTTTATCTTGCATATAAGACCCGAGGACCAAGTTTGCTTGGCACTCAGTGCCTTCGTCGCAGCACGCGAGCGGCACTGTTTTGCGTTATAGCGTTATAAAGATAGATAAAAACCGCGACAATAAAAATGCGACCTTTTTTGTTACACGATATTTAAACATGATATGAAATGTTTTGAAATCGTTCTGTGTTCATCTGTACTTACCAAGGTTCAGCTAGTTTTAATCTAGGTGTACCATTTTACTCACTAAATTCTCAACAACTCGAAATCTCGAGGTGCGAGCGACTGGACTGACCAATCTAGGAAGGTTTTCAACTATTCATTTCTAGCACGTAATACCACCACAGGTGCGTTCAGAATTGGTGTGTGTGTATGCTTACACAGCCTGAACTTAGCCTGCCTCAACCGGCGTCTTGTCTCTCAGCTGTAGATGAAAAATTTAGCCAGTGCAGTACAACCGTTAGCCTGGGGTCTTTAACGTTTCATCGCGCAGTAGTAATACACGACCGCAAGCCGGTACAATGCTCATGCAGATCGAAACGAGCAGGGAGCCCAGTGCCCCAGCGTTCTGCAGCGCGGGCTTTGGTGTGTCCAAAATGTCCGTGCTTTCCGCTGAAGAAGGGTGATAAGCTGAATGATGTAATCAACAATAGACATAATTAAAAAAAACACACACATACAAAAGGACAAAGACACAGAAAAGAAACAAGAAAGCAACATATTTTATTAGCTGCGAGGCAGCGCTAATGTGTTTGTTTTTTGTTCCGTTGTCCTTGTGCGCGGATTTTTAAAAAAAATTATGTTTAGTGCTTTTTATTGCTGTGACGAATGTCTCAAAATGCTCTCTAGTTCCAAGGTGGAAGACTACTTCAGCGGGCCTTGAATTAGGAGTTGCAATAGACCGTTTTCAGAAGGGCGCGCCACCAAGTAGCTGCTCCGCAAATTCTCCGACTCCGCCATTGTTTGGGCACACACTCTGAACATGTATTGGACACGATGGCTTCGTCAACATTCGGCGAGGGCTCGGAACCAATCACACACCTTGTGTTCGAAAAATGTCAACGGTCAGCGTTGCTTGAAGGGGTTTCGAAATGGGTTCACAAACTCAACGTGGAAAACGCTCTATTGTGTGGGGAAGGACGGTTGACGAGAATCATCTGAACGATCAAGGACGCTAAAAAAAAAATTCGACGAGCCAGTCTCACGTTCGTACAACTCACAACTGCCCCTCCGTCGAGTGACAGACAACCGTGAACTGCAGACTCCGATGGACAGCAAGAACTAATACCATCACATTTCTTAAATGGCAGGCGAGCAGTCAATCTTGCTTGCTAATTAATCGAGTCCGAGTTACGTAGCCAAAACACCGTTTTCCCAACTACTCACAAGGCAGCTGCGGAATCCACGGAACCGTGCGCAAAATACCGAGCATGCGCCCATGTCGCAAGGAGCGCCCACCATCTACTTCTTCGCTAAAGTTTTATGTGGGTGCATCGAAAGCGGTAGAGCTTGACGCAAGCCGCTGCAAAGCAGGCTCGACGAGAAAGGTACGGCCAATTTAATAATTAATTTCGTGGTCACAATGCTAATACATATCATACAAAAGACAGTCCGCAGACACCGCCCTGAGGAGCGTTCCTTTCTTCTATAAAAATCCTGTCACATTGGCTATATAAAAAAAAGAAAACTTTGCTTTTAAGAGTGGAACGCGATAGTGTTATCGGGCTCCGTTCTCACCGCCTTCTCATTCGCTAGTCACGCTCTTGCGACGGACACCGCACGCCTACACCACACGCCTCACGCGAGGCGCTCAGGCCCCAGCACTATCCCGTATTCTAGTACGCTGTAATACAGGTACAGTCATGGCTTCCTCTATACTCACAAAGCCTGGCAGTTCGACGACGGAGCCTTAGCGCGCCCGGTCGCAGATTTGGAGCGCAAGGATCTGATAGCACAAAGCATTTCTAGGGGAACCTGATCGTGAGCGCACAGCTTTTGCAGCGGCAAGTACCCGAACCATGGTTTTCAAACCCGACGAGAAAAGAAGCCGCAGCGCAAGGAACGCGAGAAGCACGAGTGGGCATTCCATCGCTCGCAACAACTGTGTTTCGGCGTCTCGCCGCAGCGGGGCGCCCGCTACATGCCTGTCCTCTCATCCGTTGTCTGCCGCTCTACCTTTTCACTTTCAGCGGCCGCGTCTCGTGACGATCTGCCAGGCTTTGTAAGTACACAGGAGGCTATGGTGCAGTGTACTAGAATACGGGGTTGTGTTGGGACCGGAGCGCCTCGCGTGAGGCGAATGGTGTAGATCGCGATAGGTGTCGACACTGGCGCATCGGTAATGGGTCAGTATGTGGTGGTTGTGCGCGTGCACCGAGTGCAGGCGCACGTGAGGCGGCACATGCGGACTGCAGCGCCTTTCTGCTGCCCTGTCGACCGCAGAGCCGCGATTGCTGCCTACATGCGCAGTCTCTCAAGTTCCCATTGTCGAGTGGCGCCGGCTTAAACACTATCCCGTGTTCTAGTATACTGTACCTATAGGAATTATTCACTGGCGGCCATATCTGTGTGCGCGACTGCTGAGCGCGTGCTGATGGCTAGCTTCCAGGGTTCTTTTGCAACGTGCATTCCACACCGTCAGAATGGCCGGTCTCAGCAGCCTATTAATGCGGGCTCGTTCTGTGCACGCGCTCTAGACAGCACCCACAAATATGGCGCTCAGTGAATACTTTTTATAAGGGGTATTCACTGGACGCTATATTTAAGGGCGATGTTTAGAGCTATTGCTTAGAATGAGCTCTACTAAGACCGGCGATCTTGGTGGTGTGGAATGCACATTGCAGAAGAACTGCGAAAGCTCGCCGTCAGCAGGCGCTCAGAAGCCGCGCACACAGCTATTGCCGCCAGTGAATACTCCCTTTATTGATCAAATAAGGGTCTGCCCTATTTATGTACCCCTCCTGCTTTTCTGCTCTCAGACCGAACAAGCGGTCATCCCTATGTTTTCGTAATTACCTCCAACTTTTGCGTGGGCGCTTGTTCAGTATTTTACATGTGCTCTTTGGGTCATATTATAGTCGGTTACAAGTCAAGAAGGTAGGAGAAGCTCCTCCCACAAGTGTGATGCGCCTGTTTCAAATCTCTCCGCAGTCGAAAGAAGACTTCACTGGAAACGCTCCTTGTTCCGCTTCAATGGATTCCCACTTGTCTCCGATCCCACTTTTTAAGAAAGCGACCTTTGTATTCATCGGAGAGGGAACCGAGCCCCTGAAAGCAGCCTTTATATCCATCGGGGGGGAAGCTAATCCCCGAAAGTCGTATTTGTTTCCGTCGGTGGGGGAGAACTCTAATCTCCCTCTCGTGGCTTCCACAATGCTAAGTCAAAGTCGAAAGATAAACCAAATATGTACAAAAGGGCAAGACCCTCCTCGCGCGTTGGCCGCGACGTCACGGAAACGGTGGGACGCTATTGGATGCGGAGGTGGCGGAGGGATATCTGATTCCCTTTGAGGGGCATTTGCCGCTACCTTCTTAACCTGTAACTGACTATAGTTCATGAGAGTTTCTGCGAGGAAATCTTAAATATACGAGAGGGAGACGTCCTCAAAACAGAACACGACAGTATGCTGCCTCTGATGTATAAACACAACAGACTGATGGAAACGTGTGCAGGCAGAGACGATATAAGAAAGCGCATGCGTGGTCCGTCCGCCCAACAAGCAAGTTATTCATAGCTGATAATGCAATTAATTCAAAAGTGCTAGCGATCTAGTCAAGAATGACAATAATAGTCACCGGAGATGAGAAGGGGATCAAAGGTTCCTGGTTGGCTCAGTTGGTAGAGCGCTCCACTAAAAATGGAGGGGTCCCTGGTTCGATACCAGGACCAGGCGGATTTTTTTTCGGCCGCGTACCAGTCACCTAGCTGCGTTTGGAGATTTGTGTTTGTCCTTTGTCCCCCTCCCTCTCCTTCTCCAGGGATTATTATCGTTATTCATAGGACCGTGAAACGCCTGTGTTTTCTAGAGAAAGGGAAGCCGCGGACACCAGAAGATGGCAAAGCGAAGAGAGTTAGACGTCAGACGTTTGGACAGTGTGAGGTGGGTCTGCCTAAACTATGGGGACGCTGGTTCATGATGTGGTTTCAAAATTTATCCAGCGCGGGACGACTGCTAACCTGGGACCTTCCTATAACGTGGATCAGTAACACACGACGAGAGTGGGGTGCAGAAACATTGACACGCAAGAACTTTAGACTGGGGTAAGCAGTTAGTGAGTAAGCGAGTGAAAACCTATTTTTATTTTCCAAGGAGAGGATCGTCTCGCTTGACCGACCAATGGGGAAGCGAGAGACAATCAGCAAGAACGGTTCTCTTGGACCAGTTGTAACACAGGTGTTCAACTTACCGGCACGTCCAATTTTGGAGTTATTACTGTATTTGACTAGGCTGATCTTCTAATCTTGTTCTATGTTTTGCGCAAAGAAAAAAATCCTTATCCATATTACTGAAATGATTCGAAAGAGGACGTTGATATTGGACGCACCGTTTTCAAAAGGAGCGTGTATTCTTCAGCATTCTGCTTTGTGAGTTCAGATATCTGAACATGTGGTCTTCTCACCTTTGGCACGTTGTCGAGCTCCATCCAGATGACTTTTTCGGGCGTCAGGGGCTCCTTCTCGAGATTGAGCATCACGTGACCCAGGCAGTGCCTCACCTTCCTCCGGTCGATGTCGTACACCGACAGCCGGAGCGTCCGCCGCCGCACCTCGGCCTCCTCAATCTGCAAACACCGGACATTCACCATGGTATTATACGCAGAATGCGTATTTTCTTAGGGCTCGCATGGCTTAGACATTCCGTCAAATAAAAAGATGATGTGTTTTTTTTCAACCAGTGGCACTTTCTATCGGAATTATCGGTATATTTTCCGGCTAAATTTGGCGGGAACATCGTGGAGTCACGCCACGTCACTCTGTGGCATCACGTGACATCGTACTGATTTTCCCGCTAAATTTAACGAAGAAGTTGACGTTACGTGACGTCGCCATTGCACCTGACGTAATCGTGTCACGTGGCTTCCATATGCCCGCTAAATTTAGCTGGGAAACAAATATCACGTAACACCATAGGACGTTAGGTGACATTCTGACGTTGTGCGGTTCGACCAACACGAACAAGAAAGTCCCGTGAAGGGTTCTTATATAAAGATATCTCTTTAAAATGTAAAAAAAAGTGTAACGCGGAGGTGTAACTCGCTAAACTTGGAAGATTCTCTAAATGCAGGAGGAAGCGTTTCCCCGCCAGATTTAGAGGAGAAATTAAAGTCATGTAAAAGTATACATTAATTCGGGTTCTCCCCCTAAATTTAATGGGGAAACGCCTCCGGGCCGAATTTAACGGGACGCAAGTTGGCTGAATATAGGGGAATTCAGCGGGACTCGTGGGCACAGAAAAGCTTATAAATAAACACCCACCGTAGCCGAATACATGATGCACATTTTGTTTATCTCAACATAATAATACTTTCGAAGTTTAATAAAAAAAAATAGTGGGAGCGAGTCAACATCTTATCATGTGTACTACAAAACGAAGGGCGTGCGATGCTCCATTATACAGGGTGTTTCACGAAAGGTGAACAAATTTGATATTGCGAAAACTACGCATCGCAAAAAAAAAAAAGGCTTGTGTCGTTTTGTTTGTGGGCCAGGGGTCTACCTAGGAAAATTATTAAAGTCCGGGATAATCAAATTGTTAATTATTTTGCGTGATTAACTTTTTGAATACTGGGTTTAATTTAAGGACGTAGTTTCAATTAGAAAATTTCTCAGCATCATCAAAAACACTCAATCAACAAATTGCAGAACGATAGAAGGCACGCGAAGCATTTTACGGCTTTCTAAAAGAACGCACACATTCGACGGGTTCTTAGGTTTCAGTTTGCTTTCGGAGCGCATCTCGGCCTCGGCGGCACCGCGCCCTAATGAGAGATAGTGCAACCAACCTCTGCTGCGCTGTCATCGCGCGACACAGCAGGGGTTGGTTCCACTATCTCTCCACAGGGCGAGGTGCCACCGGGGCCGAGATGCGCTCCGATAGCAAACCGAAACTTAAAAATTCGTCGAATTTGTGCGGTTTTTCAGAAAGCCGTAAAATGCTTCGCGTGCCTTCTATCGTTCTGCAATTTGTTGATTTGGTGTTTTTTGATGATGCTGAGCAATTTTTTAATTGAAACCATGTCCTTAAACCCAAGATTAAAAAGTTAGTTACGGAAAAAAATAATTAACAATATGATTATCCCGGACTTTAATCATTTTCGTAAATAGGCCCCTGGCCCGGGACCAAAACGACACAAGCCTTTTTTTTTTTGTTGTTGCGAAGCGTAGTTTTCGCAATATCGAATTTGTCCGATTTTATGAAACACCCTGTATAGTGTGGCCCTGGTGACCAGTGAAAAACACAATAAAGATGAATCTGGAGGCGCATAGTATTAAGCTTTCAAGGGGTTTCACACTGTGGACACTGTGGAGAACGTGACACAGCACGGACACGTGAACGTCAGTTTATTTTTTAGAGCGCAGCTCTTAGGCGCCCGTTTCCGGCTTAAGCGTCGTCGGCATCGGAGTAACCACGCGTTGCGTTATGGGACGTTTCCCATAATGACGTCACACCTGACGTCACGTTTAACGTCACGAGGGTCACGAGTGACGTCACTTGTGAAGTCACCGCGCGTTGCATTATTGGTCAATTTCCCCGCCAAATTTAACAAAAAAATCCCCGCTAAATTTAGCGGAAAAAGTCCCCCACTACATTTAGTAGAAAAAATTGCCCACTAAATTGATCGAAACAATTTATCCGGGAAATTTAACGGAAATTTTTCCGCAAAATTTAGCTGAAAATTTGTTCCGATAAATTTAGCACGAAAAATTTCTCGCTGCATTTAGGGAGAACGCTTTTCGCTAAATCTGGAGGAAAAAATTTGCCGCTAAATGTAGTCAGAAATTTCCCCTCTAAATTTAGCAGAAAACATTCCCCACTAAATTTAGTGTAAAAAATTCCCCGCTAAATTTAGCGAAAAAATTTTTCCACTTAATTTAGCGTAAAATATTCCCCGTTAAATTTAGCGAAAAAATTTCCCCAGTAAATTTAGCGGAGAATTTTTTCCGCTAAATTTAGCGAGAAAGTTTGCGAAAATTTCCCGCTATATGGGAGGGTATCAGGCGAGGAGGAGGGTAGAGTACGGACGAGGAGGAGAGGCATACCCTCCTCTTTGTACCTTCCCCGTCGCACCTTCTCCTCCTCCTCCTCGATAGCTGCGCTCTAATTCGGTGTTACAGGGATTGCAAACGTCTTATTTTTTATTGTGTTTTTTTATCCTTCTCGCAGTTGAAAGGCTGGTCAAGTGCAGCACCTCTTGCGTAATGAATTGTTCTGTTGTGGAGTCAGCTTTTACTTTTACTTCAATGTCGATGTGACATCGACTTTGAAGTTAAAAGCTGGCGTTCTGCGCTAAATCTGACCAAGGAAAATGCGAAAAAAACTTAAAAAAACTCGAATGTAGTGTTTTTGCGAACTGCGCCGTGCTTGGCACATGCGATCGAGCTATAGTGAAAGCAGGAAATGGAAGCCTCGCAACAGATGGCACATGCACTTTTATTTTTGGGTCTATGATCGACGGTGTTGTTGCTGCACTGGCGACAAGCATAAACACTCAAGCTGCAGTTTCCGAAACGGAAGAATATGTAAAAAATAATAGGCAGCAAGAGTTAAGCACTAAGCAGACATCTCAAACACTAATAAAATACGGGAATTTCTTGTTAATATGGACTTCGTTTTTATAAATACCATAATATGAGGATTTTTTTTTCTCTCCAAATGTGCCGAATTTAGACACCGGAACGAAGCCGATTTCAACCGAAATTCAGACTATATCTAGGGGCCTATCGTTTCTGAAAGGTATTGAACTGAAATCGGTCATATGCGAAAAACATCAATGTAAAGATTGCCGCGGTACAGTGCTGAAAGCATAAGCACACATTCATGTCTATCTCAGTTTCGTTTAAAGGGGCCCTGCAATCATATTTAAGTGTCTACCTTTTTTCCGGTTTCCACGCCTCTTGGGGTTCAGGCAAGCCAGCGGGCACGGAGAGAGTAACTAAATATCAGTGCGTCACATTTTAACCGGACGACGCGGAAACCTCCTTCGCCGACGGGAGCGACCCACAGTACCGAAAGCGCGCAAAATGTGACGTCTTTGGTCCTGGGCTTACTACTGGTCAGAGCCGCTAAAAGCTACTGTTTAGTCGAAATACAAAATCTAAAGGGCGCGAACCGTTTCAAATATTTATTAAAGTAATTTTTGTTGAGTATTTTAGATCATAAAAGACACAAATGCAGTTTATAAAGAACGGAAACAAGAAATGACCGGTCGACATACCCCACACCAAGCGCTGGAAAAGGCGGCGCATACTAGAAAGGCGTAGAGGGATCAGGCACCGACGAACGGCGAGCGGTGACAAGTCCCTGATGTACGCGGCGGCGCTGCGGTCGTATACGATCTCGAGGATCCGACCGCTTCCGAGCGTTCCAAAGGCCTTCGGCGATAGGTTTGGCTTGCGGTTTGGCCGTTTGGCGGTATGGCAGCGCGAGGTTGCTCCCGTTCTGAACTGATCTTTATTCCGTGTTTGCTGTCGTTTATGGTCAATGAAGTGTCATGCCGAATAGACCCTTTCCGAAATTCAGTCTGGCCACTTCAATAGCTATCATCACCGTCATCTTGACGGTGCTCAAAAGTGCGGCTGGCCACACTGTACGAGGGAGACGCCGCCAACGCCACCATGAGCATGTACTTTACTTGATTACGGGCTTTATGGCGCAAAGCTACTATGGCCATACTGCGCCAAGCTTGTTTAGTTGGGACATACTCAGGTCTTTTTTATATGAATTATCGAAAAGAGGTTCATATGACAAGGTTAAAATTCATAGAGTTAAAATTACAACTCTAGTAGGAAGCCGGTTTTTCTTAAGTAATTTATGATACAATCAAATGGTACTATAGGAGTCTCGCCAATTAGCAGCGCTGGGTGAAAAGGAATCTGGTGGGAAAAAAACTCGGGGAAATGTGTACGTCGTTCTTGCTCAAGCCCTGGGCACAGCCACAAAATGTGTAAAATTGTCAAACGCTCCCCACATTCATCACACAGGGGTGGGGCTTCCCCCCTGAGCAGATGTTTGTGGGTGAGGAAGGAATGTCCAATTCTAAGACGACACAAAAGAACTTCAAGGCGGCGGGTTTTGTGGGATGCACTCTCCCATATACCAAGAGCTGGTTTAATCCTGTGAAGTATGTTTTCGCATTCCAGACTCCACTCCGATTGCCATAGCCGGAAAACTGATGATTTCACCAAGGGCTTCATGTCTTGAAATGGAATCTGTGAGGTGGTTGGCAGTAGGTGCTTAGAGCTCGTGGCCAATTCGTCTGCTCTTTCATTACCTAGGATCCCCACATGGCTAGGCACCCAGCAGAATTTTATGTCTCGGCCAAGCCGCAGACCACATTGTACCTTAGATCGGGCAAGTTGTGCCAGTCTATTTTTACTTCCCTTTATTGAGCAAAGTGTGGTGAGCACACTTTGAGAGTCCACGAATAAAATAGATTTCATTGTCTTGCTGATGAGGATATATTCCAAGGCCATCAACACTGCATAGAGCTCTGCCGTGTAAATACTTGCACATTCCTTGAGACGCTGAACCTTACTGAATCCTTCAGAGTAAACTGCTGATCCTACAAAATGCGATGATTTAGCACCATCGGTATAAAATTGGGAGTAGTTATCATACTTCTTCTGCACCTCAAGAAATTCTTGTTGAATCACCACAGGGGAGACGTTATGTTTATTAAATCTAGTAAAATACCAATCACAAAAGACGGGCAACGTACTCCACGGAGCTTCATTTTCACCCTTCTGCAAAAGGTCGGTCTCGTCAAGGGTGAGGTCAAGAGATGTACAAATGCCCTCAAGGCGAAGACTTAACGGCGGTACAACCCTGGGCTTATGTTCGAAAAGACGAGCAAACCGAGAATGTTGCAAGGCACCATAAGTTGGGTGATTTGGATAGGACAAAATTCTGGAAGCATAAGTCACAGCAAGATAACGTCGTCTGTGCCTAAGTGACATCTGATTAGATTCAGCGCACAAGCTAGGAATGGGCGATGTGCGGAAGGCACCTGTAGCGAGCCTTAAACCGAGATGATGCACAGGATCCAACATTTTAAGTGCAGAAGGCCTCGCTGAGTCGTAAACTATAGCACCATAGTCCAGACGTGACCGGATAAGGGAGTTGTACAGGCGTAGCAGACATATTCTGTCGGATCCCCATGACTTGTGCGCTAAGACTTTAAGAATATTAGCTGATTTAAGGCACTTCTTCTTCAGGTTCTTCAGGTGGGAAACGAAGTTTAACTTTTTATCAAACGTTATGCCCAAAAATTTATGCTCCGTTTTTACACTAATAGGAACCCTGTTTAGTGTCAGTTCTGGATCTAGAAACAGCCCCCGACGCAGAGAAAATGGCACGCAGATAGTCTTCTCAGCTGAAAACTTAAACCCATTTTCGTCAGCCCACTTACTAATTCTGTTGATGGTAAGCTGCAGTTGCCGCTCACAGCTAGACAAATTACAAGAAGAGGCCGAGATGTGAATATCATCCACGTAGAGGGAGTATGAAACGGAAGGTGGAATTACCTTTGACAACGAGTTTATCTTTACGGCAAACAAGGAGACACTCAGTACACCTCCTTGCGGAACACCATTTTCCTGGACATACTGGTCGGATAGTGTGGTGCCGAGTCGAACTTGAAAGGAGCGACCTGTCAGAAAACTGCTTATACACCGCAACATGCGACCACGCACCCCAGAGGCATATAAATCATGAAGGATACCATACCGCCATGTCGTATCATATGCTTTCTCCAGGTCGAAGAAAACAGAGACACAATGTTGCCTATTTATGAAAGCTTCACGTATAGTTGTTTCCAGGCGGACTATGTGGTCCAAAGTAGAGCGCCCTTCTCGAAAACCACATTGGTTATTAGCAAAGAAGTGGTTATGCTCCAAAATATAAATTAACCGCCTATTAATGAGGCGTTCAAAGGTTTTGCCAAGGCAACTCGTCAACGCGATTGGACGATAACTACGGGGGTCCGAAGGGTCCTTCCCAGCTTTTAGCAAAGGAATTACATGCGCCTGTTTCCACATTTGAGGAAAGTAGCCTGCTTCCCACAGATAGTTAAAAAAATCTAGTAGTGTGTTGAGCGATTCTCGAGACAGTTGACGGAGCATTTCATAGTGGATTCCATCAGGGCCCGGAGCCGACCTCTTCTTGGAGCCCAGAGCCACCTCTAGTTCTTGCATTGTAAAAGGAGTGTTGTATGGCTCAGAGCTACAACCGGACATGGGTATACGGTGACATTCTGCATTTGCTTTAAATCATTTAAATTCCGTCCGATAATTTCGGGAGCTGGAAACATTCTCGAAGTGCTGTCCAAGCACATTAGCAACATCTTTCAGCGAGTTAGCAGGGGAGCTAAATAGAGGAACAACAAAGCAACGGTAATCCCCTTTGATTTTTTTGTACCTATCCCAAACTTCCTTCTCTGAGACAAAACTATTTAGGGAGGAAATATACCTGGTCCAGGACTTCCACTTAGCTTTTCTCATAGTCCATCGGGCCTTTGCTTTTAGTCTTTTAAATTCTATCTTATTTGAAGGAGTAGGGTACCTCCGAAAGGTGTCCCATGCCCTATGCTGCTTTTTCCTTGCGGTGGCACAGTCTTCATTCCACCAAGGCCTACACCTCTTGGGTAAATTTTCGGAGGTGCGAGGAATGGCGTCTTGGGCGGCACTTATGATTTGCTCCGTAACATACACTGTCGCTTCTTCAGGTGACAAATTTGCTAGAACTGACGGGTCAAGCACTGCATCAAGTTTAAAGAGTGCCCAGTCGGCTTTGTCCAGTTTCCACCTAGGGGTTCGTTTTAAAATAGACGGCAGAGGAACGAGGCTTTCAATTACAACCGGGAAATGATCACTCCCAAAAGGGTTCTTTAAAACCTTCCAAGAAAAGCAGGGAAGTAATGAAGGTGATGAAATGGAGAGGTCGATGGATGTGAAGCAATTATGAGTGGAACTATAAAACGTTGGTTCTTTCTTATTTAAAAGACATACGTCTGAGGACAATAAAAATCTTTCTACAACAGTGCCACGAGAGTCAAGGCGCTTACTGCCCCACATGGGACTGTGAGCATTAAAATCACCACAAATTAAAAAAAGGCGTTGGGAGTTGCTGAACCAATACTTGAAGTTCATGAAGATGCAGTTGACGATGAGGTGGCAAATACAAGGACACAACCGTAATGAGACGATCAGCAAGAACACGTACCGCTACAGCTTCTAGTGATGTACGCAAAGGAACTTCCACACATGCTATGCCACTCCGTACAACAATGGCAACACCACCTGAAGAGTGGTCTGAATCCCGGTCCTTTCTAAAAACGCGGTGACGATTAAAAACATTTGTATGGGTGTTGTTAAGATATGTCTCCTGCAAGCACACAGCAATGGGCTGTAGCTCATCCAGAAAGAAATGAATGTCATCAATATTTTGCAGAAGACTTCTACAGTTCCACTGTATAAAACTATATGAGTTCATGTTAAAAACGGTTTAAAGTAACAACACAAGAAAAAAGGAAACCTGCCCTAAGTGCCCTGGGGCGGTTTGGGTGGGGTTACTCGCGGATTGAGCTTTTTCTGGGATGACTTTGTAATAAGCCTTGCGTCATCAGGTGGGACCGAACAAGGGGGAGGAGGTTCACCAAGTTCCATCCGCTCCTCCTCAGGCGGAACGGCTGAGGGAGCAGCTGGTACGGGCACCTCCTTACGTGTCGAGGCCTACTACCCTCCTTCTTCTTGGGAGGGGTCCGAGTGACCAAGGCAGGCACATCGTTCGATGGCCCGTCCTTTAGAATGGAAGAGGCCCTAGTGCCTTCTCCCTGAGGCTGGTGTTGCCGCCTCTCCTCTTGTCTCCCATCCATTGGCACAGAGGCATCTCTTGCCTCTGCACCATCTGGAGGCCCCTGTGGTTTCTTCGGTTCCAACGACAAACGGAGTCGTGGAGCGAATCTTTGTGAGGCA
Organism: Ixodes scapularis; assembly: GCF_016920785.2. Lineage (NCBI taxonomy): Eukaryota > Metazoa > Arthropoda > Arachnida > Ixodida > Ixodidae > Ixodes > Ixodes scapularis. Next base: position 91,256,619 of record NW_024609868.1, on the reverse strand, counting down.
GGGGGAGGTGGTGGAATCACCAGGTCATTAGGACAGACCTGGATTCCTACCGAAGACTTTGATGGCACACCCCCTGCACGTGCCACCAAAGAGTAAGAACCCTTCTGCAGGAAGGAGAATCGCTTCCTGGTTTCGGGGAATGAGATGTTCTCTTTCACTTTGAGTGTTATAATTTATTTTTCTTGTTTCCATTTTTTGCACGATCGGGAATAAGCAGGGTGAGGTTCACCACAGTTGATACAGCAAGGTGCATTAGAGCAATTCTCTGCAGGGTGATCATTTTTGCCACACTTGGCACATGTTGTCTTCCCACGGCAGCTCTGGGCGCTGTGGCCATATCTCTGGCAATGAAAGCAACGCTGAGGGTTTGGCACATATGGCCGTACTCTACAGTTCAGATATCCGGCTTTCACTGATTCCGGAAGCGCCCTCAGCTCAAAAGTCAGAATGACATGCTTTGTCTTCACCTCTTGGCCGTCCCGTCGAAAAGAAATTCGTTTGGCAGCAATGACTCCTTGGTCACGAAGGCCATCGACAATTTCATCTTCGGGGGATTCTAACAGGTCATCTTCTGATATTACGCCTTTTATAGTGTTCAAAGTGCGGTGGGGTGATACAGTAACCCTGTAGTCAGACACCACGTTGAGTGCCAGTAGGTCTAAGCTTTGTTGAGCGGTTACAACTTCAACGAGGAGATCTCCAGATGGCATTTTTTTTGCTTTAAAATTTTTTCCGATTACAGATTCAAGAGTCTTAGAGACCAGGAACGGGGATAACTTGGATAAAGGTTTTTCCGTTTCGGAATGCATGACGAGAAATCGGGGAAACTTCTCCACGGGTGCAAATGCTTCTCTGACGTGTACTTCGGTCCGGACCCTTTTCAGGGCCCGATCAGGTTTTTGGTTTAGTTTAGAACCCATAAGAAATGGGAAGGCGTTCGGCATCTGTAGCGCACCACCCACCACGGAGCCCAACATGGGGATAGGTAATGCGCCATAGCAATAAGGGTTTTGCTGACGACATTACGCTATCAGTGCTACCAAGACACTATAACCTAGTGTGGGTCCAGACAAGAGGTCTATTGCCACCCAAGGTTAGCCCTTGCCGCCAAAGAGGGAAGAAAAAGGAGCAAGAGAAGTGAGAAGGAAAAGAAGGAAACAGGACAGGTAAAAGTGAAAGATCGGAGGGGATAGTAGAAGAAAAGGCGACTAGACTGAATCATCCTGGCCGGGCCTTACCAGGACTCCCGTCTACGAGAAGCAGGGGCCGAAGTGGTGTATTGCCTCACCCGGGGGGCCCCGAAGGGTCCAAACCTACCCCGGGCTCGGCTCAACCACCAGGATGCCCTTTTCCTCGGACACGGGAAAGCCACGCACAGCCAGACGTGGGCGGGCGAACCCGCATGGCTCGGGGTCCGTGGAGACGCCACTCTCCAAACACCTGCTTTCACAGGTGCCCCCTGCGGGTATGGGCATGTACGGCATCGCAAGTATGAGCTCTGCTGCTGCTGGCAGTCTAACAGTCTCGTGGACCAGACGTTTGTCGCCCATTTCAGACTTTCAGCCCGGTCGAGGACTGCGCCTGTGGCAGCATTAACGCAGTCGTCGATGTTGCAATCGTTCACTACGCTGTCTTCAGTTGCGACTGCGTGGCACATCAAGTCAGCGGTGGAGTCTTCCATAGCGTTGACAGTGGCGATTTCGCCGCTTGCATTCTTCTGGCTCGACGCCCCAGGTGCCGCGTGTCCACCGGTCAGATCGGCGAATGCGTAGCTTGCCTCTTCACTAGCGGGTTCGCTCACCACATCTTGACTGCTCGGATCGGCGATTGCGTCATTCGTCACTCCGGCATCAGCGGCGGAAAACTTCGTCGTTGACGGCGGCGCCTGTCGTACTCGTGGTTTCTTTCTGGGCGGCCTTTTCGCGACGTTGAAAGCGAAGATGCTCGGCACTGCTTCCTGCCTGAGGTAGCGACGTTTACTAGCGACGTTCGGAATGTAGTCACCCTCTCGAAAGTGTCCTGAGAAAATCTTAGAGTACTTCGTAATGGAAAAGTGCTTGCCTTCGTCACGTTTTATTGCAACAACCCACTTTTTTCGGAGAGCGGGGTCGGATGGGATGGCGAACAAAGATACCTTAAAAGAAAAAAGTATACAAATTCGCGAGAGGTCACACGAAATGCCCGAATGTTAACGTTATCTCGATACCCCAAGCCCAGCAACATCGCTTCTGTTTACAAAAAGAAAAGGGTGCAGGTGCATGCTCCCTTCCGTTACGCTAGCGCTTGAGAAGCAGCACGAGACGGCTTATATCATTCCATGCTACTAATCTGGCGGGATCTCTTCCGTTTCGATTGTCGCAGCGGTCGCGTGCGTGCACCGCCCAACCGCGAGCCAGAGGCATCCTTGAGTCCTTTCTGCTTACACAGCGGCACACAGCAATGAAAAGGCATCGCAGAAGCAGCGTGTGGCGAAGTATCAGCCGCACAACACCTTCTGTGGCCGCAGTGGTGTCAGTGGTGTAGCGCACGTTGAGCGCCGATGCGACCATACATGCTTATGGCTAGGGTTCGGAGTTTTCGGTTTAAACCGATAAAAACCGATAAAAGTACGCCGAATTCATTTTCGGAAATTCGGTTTTAACCGAAAAAGGTCAGTTTTAGGTTCGGCATTTTTTATTAAAACCGAAAAAAGTACGTCGGATCGATTTCCTAAAATTCAGTTTTAACTGGAAAAGGTCACTTTGACCTTCCAGTCGTACCGCAGAGCCGTGGCGAAAACGTGGAACGACAGTGTCTATCGAAACGTGTCCGAATCTATGAGATACACGGATGCCATCTCTACGTTTTGGAATAATGCGCGCATCATCGATCGGAACGTGAAGTCCGAATGCCCCATAACTTCGCCATGTACGAGCGTGTTCTCGAACTCGTTGTAAGGAAGACTGACTTGATGCAAGCTCTGCATGCTGTGTCGAGCTTCACAAAGTCGCACCGTCTCTCTTTCGGCGGTCACAATTGGTTGATTGGCCGATTTTGGCTCAGGCAGCGCTTCATTTCCTCAGCCTGCCAGTGTCCAGTGTTGGCGTTGAGAGGGCATTCCCGAAGCTCAGGGTCATATTAACAGGAAAGAAAGAGTGCGGATCAATGAGGAGAACCTGGGAACGTACATCTGGGTGTACTATTATAAGATAACGTAATCCTGATGTACAGAAGGTGAAGTTCTATGTTTTTCGGGCATAGGCTTCATATCTGACTTGTTCGTGCTTCTCAGGTTTTTCCTTGTTTCTTTTAGAGCTGCACATATTTGCCAAATAAAGTGTCCATTTCTTTTTCAATGTATACCTGTGGCGTTATTCTTTGAGTGATCACAAATATCAGAGCTACAAGGATCATCCGATCCGGTGTCCGTTGGTGTTTATTTTATATTCATCGAAAAAAGCCGATAAATTTTCGTGGTCATAAATATACGCCGAAAAAAACCGAAAATTGAATTTTAAAATAAACACCGAAAAAATTACGCCGAATTTTGAAAAAATAGAAACCGAAAACGCTGAACCCTACTTATGGCGGACGCACGCCGCGCCACGCCCACCTGCGAAGCTTTGCAACCGTTCCGGTAGATGGCGCTGAATTTGTAAAAGGGTCTATTGGTGTTTCATCGCACAGCAAATGCAATGCGAGCTGTCCTGGCTGCCCGCTTCATACAGCCTATCCAGAACATGCTTTAGTGGCGCCCTCTCGAGCCGTCGACACGGAGTGCGGCAGCCGTGAGCGCTCTCTGAGCTCACTACCCCTCCTCTAGGTCACGGCCACTCAAGCGACCACGGACGTCATGGAGGAGGTTATGTTTTGCTTGTTCTTGGAATTTTAATTTGCTATAACTTTTAAAATAAAGCGAAATTTGAGAAAAGATGTATTAAATTACTACGTTTAGTGCGCTCAGGTTCGGTGAAAATTAAACACTAATAAAAAAAGTCCTTGCAGGGCCCATTGAACACAAATTCGGCTCATTTCGCAAAAAAAAAAAAAAGATCGTTATATATACACAACATTTTGAGGACCTAAGTGGGTACATACTCTATACATGCATTTTTGTCTCGTTATTACAAGCGAGTTATACTATGAACGATTTTTTTTTGTTTTTTGTTTTTTGAGGGGAACGGGAGGTGTCCATAATGACCGTAAAACACATGGAAGAAGGAAGTTCCTGGAGGCGACATGACGCCACCAGAGCTGATAGGGGAGACCTCCGGTTTGGAGGAACACGACCTCGACGATGACCAAAAACGAACAAAACCAAAAGACGCAGTTAGACGGAAAGAACCCCCAGGATTGTTCCCTCCGCCCACGACCTCTACTTCCGGCTTCACCTGGGCAATTCTCATTTGGCTGGCTTGAGCCGGTATGTTGCCTCCTCTTTTTCTTACCTCCACGGTAAAAAAAGACAGTTTAGGCTATACTGCTTAGGTAGATGATGCGGAGAGACAGCGAGCAACTACCGGTTACGAGACGCGACTAATCTTGTACTCCAGATTACATAGTGAAAAAAAGAGGAGCCAATTTTTGCCATTCACAATTGTTTCTGATGTGGTATTGGCGACGTGCATGACTGAAAACGTCGCTGTGGTCGGCATTTGCGATTGGAGCGACGTTTACTTATGACACTTTTATTTGGATTATTTATGTTTTGATCGACGGAAATGAGGACAATGTCTGACCGTCAACATTGACGGTGTTGGTTTAAGAATGTGATGAGTCCGAGCTTCCGTCGTGTTTTTCAGACACACTATCGAACGCGCAGTTCGCAACTGCCGACAAGTAGCCAGGACTATAGCTCGTGACGTCACGGCGAGGCAACTCAAACGTTTGGCAAATCCTGGTCGTGACGTCACGAACAGGAACCATGAGAGGGCGCCGCCGAAACATCTCGGCGCCAGAGCCGTATATGGAAAGAGTGTGGTCATAGGGAGGAGCGGGCAGAGCCAGGGCATGCACACGACGCAGATAGAAGGCTCGAAGTGCTCTCTTGGCCAAACAGAAGCCGAAAATGATCACCTAGCGGTGGTAGCGAGAAACAGTTTTAATAAGTGCGTAAAAACTAAACGCAGTAACTTTTCATGGTTGAAAATATAGTTCACGTGATGTGTCGATTATGATCACGCAAAAAGATGTAAGAATCGAATGTGCCACGCGAACTCTTCACTCGGACGTTTGGCGCACGGATTAAGTCGATTGTTTTCCTAGATTTTGATTTTGCATGACCGTGATCGAAAAATCACGTGTACCATATTTTCAGTCACCGAGAGTTACTTTGACGCACTTATTAATTTTGTTTCTCGCGACCACCGCCGGGGTATAATTCGCGGCTTCTGGCTGGCCACATTCAAATCGGTGAAGACGCCCTGCAAGGGGGCGTCTTCACAAAGTTGACAAGGAGGAAGGAGACAGACACAGCAACCGGGCACTGTTGAAGACGATGTTCTAGATTGGCGTATAAACCGTTTTAATACATAAACCGGAAAGGGCTACCGGCGCTTTCCCCCTCGCTGGGTCGTTACAGAGAGTGAAATTCCCGGATGAGAGGCTTCGTCGGTGTTGGGTGTATGAAGTGCCCGAACTTGGTTCGCGCTTTCTTCTCTATTTTAAACTCGCAAACTTGATTAGAGCCACGGGCTTCGATGGCGACAGTCCCTTGGTCATCGGGACACCATTGCTCGATGATAAAGTGCACGAATAACGACAGAAAGCCTCGAGTACTGTCCGAGGACCTATGTAGCTTGCATGGAATCCGAAAGGGCGAGTGCGGCTGCAATGTTTTTAAGCTCCATCGCCTACCGCGTGACTGGAACGGATTAACCATTTATCAATTTTTGCTTGCAATGGGCCTATTTCAGCGTAGCCGTTTTAGTAATCAGCAAGCGATAGACTACACGGGAATCTTAATTAACTCTTGTAAGCGCCCGGAGCTGCCAACGTTCGTTTTGCTGTGCTGCTTTTATCTTGCGTGTCCGTGTTCTTATATTTCCTTGTGGATGAATGACGAAGACGCTCTAGATGTACTTATATCGAACCGCAGAAAGCCTCAAAACAGCCACGAATTATTGAGTACTCACCTCCAATTTCTATCGCTGATGCGTTTGCTGCCGCTGTTCCATTCGTCGCTGCACTGGCGGATGCCATGACTCGAAGAAAGAAACGTGCCCACCGGGCTCGAAAACGCAGATCGCAACAAACGAGACGTACCCTGCAGCAAATATCCAGCGCTTCAAATCGCCTAATCAACGGAAACAACCCACCAGCGGCACTCCAAGGGGCGCTTTTGATGGCTTTCTGGTGTCGCGCAGGAGATCCCGATTCAGGAAAACCGATAGAACTAACTTTTCAACAATTTCCAGCCCCACCCGGCGGCGGAAATGAGCCTTCAACTAAGTGTTGTAGATGATAAAATCAAGTCGATGTAACCACTGCAAAATATCAATATTAAGATAAACTCAGTTAAAAAATTTTACAAGCTGAAACAGCAATTATCACGAGAAAACTCGCACGCACCTTGCGAGTGTACCCCATGTTCATCGGCGGTACAACGTTCGGTGCGCGCTCCATTCACAAAATGTTCCGAGCGTAGTCGAGAGAATGGCATTGAGAAAACTTCTTTTTCGGTTTACGGACGCAATCCACTGCCGCCGGAAACTGGAGTCATGCGGAAAGCGATGGAGCTTAAAGAAATTGCAGCCGCTCTCGCCTTGCCGGATTCCTTGCAAGCTACATAGGTCCTCGGACAGTATTCGACAAAAAAAAAAAAAAAAAAAATCCTAAATGAACGACGACGTGAACCGTCGACTTCGGTGGCAGCAACTTCACGTCGGAAGTCCAGCAGGCCTTATTTACGGCGTACGGATCCTCGAAGGCAACGCCGCTCACTCACAGTTTGTTTCGACACCGCTGCCGTTCGGGCTCGGGTAGCGAGCTCAAATAGTCGGGCATAGCAAACGACATACGTTGTCAGGAAATAAGAGGCACAAATAAAGCTAGGATACTAGGAAGAAGCCGAGAGACGGTCTCTCGAGAGCTATTGGAAGCTTTCTTAATAAAAAAAAGTGGGACAGCATGTGTCAGCGACACTTCTATTGTACTTCATTGTAATGAATTTTAGTTTTTGAGTAATCGGGTAAAAAATTATTCAACTTTTACGTGGTGCTGTTTTGCCTGTCGTGTGTATATATATGTTTACTTTTCCTGAATAAAACTAATTGAAAGTTAGCGCCTGTCCTGTATACTTCTTGTCCTTGTCTTTTTTGCGCTATTTTATATGTTTTACAAATAAAGCTAGAAGCGTCCCTACAACGTCAACAACGAGCGCACGCCACACAACGCAATGGCGAAAACACGGAGAGCCGGGCCGCTTTTGCCCACATAGCTTCCGCGCATGCGCGGCTTTCCGGCCGTGTTGGTAAACAGAGCCGCTCCGCGTGTCGGTCTGGCACTGCAGGCGCCCAACACCGGTGAAGCCTCTCATCCGGGACTTTCACTTCCTAACGACCCAGCTATGAAAGCGCCGGTAGCCCTTTCCCCCTTTCTCTCTCGCCCTCTTTCAGTAAAATGGTTTAGGGAGGGATAGTTAGGGTAGGAGGGATCGGAACGGCGTCGGAAAGGGGTAGAACCATAGAGTTATTATAATGTACGCTAGAGGTTCAACTGGCGCTAGTGTGCTGTTGCAAATTAAAGCAGACAGCAAGCAGTCCGAAGTTGACTTCCGGTAATGCATTTCTATGGAAAAAAGCGAGTGCATTTCCTCTCTGCGCTCGATTTTAAGAGAAAATATCACGAACAATTCGTACCTACTAGGCACATTAGAACATTTCCCAGTCACGCAGATGAAATAATTGGTCAGTTACGGCGTTTTTATTTTAAAATCGTGGCATGAAAAACGGTGCTAAAACTGTTTGGTACATGTATTTATGTGCACTATCGGACACTGTTAGCGCGAACACGGCGTCGGCGCTTTCCACCATAACGAACGAAGGACATGTGGAAAACCAAGAGATACGACAAGAACTGCGCAGTAACACTGGATAGGTAACTGCTTGTGCTTGCAGACGATCAAAATAAATTGAAAGTCACGTAATATAGTCCGATTTGCAATAAATAAGTACTGCTTTATTCTTTCTGCTCATGAATATGTGTTAAGATGCTTGTTCTGTGCTCAAATCATCACCCGCGCGCTCCAAATATTTGCAAATAGGGAGAAGCCAGAGAACAGGTGCGCGATAAAAACTGCCGGGCATATGAAATAATAAGAAAACACACCTTTCGTAGCCCACGTACTTTATTCTTTACGTTTCGAACCAGCTACTCGTAAAGATGCACGACGGGGTCATTTTATAGTGAGAGGACAGGCATATTAGCAATATATAAGCACCAACGGAATGCTGGCGGACTTTTAATTCACGCTCTACATTCCTTTCGATCGTTATTTTGCCTACAATCGTCGGTCGTTTCTACATACCTGCCATGGAACAGAGTTTTGGGCCTGGAATATAGCGAAGTTTAACATCGTTCAGTGGTAAAAGAAAAATGCTGAACTAAAGCAATTACACTTTCACAATAGTAATATAGGTGCATACTATCCGGTACAACCGAAATAACAAGCGTTATTCATGTTATTTTCCGGCGAAAAAACAAAATTCACGCGCGTTTTCCCATAGGAATACACAGGAAGACTGGAAAAATAGACTGCATGCTGTCTGCTTCAATTTGCAACCGGAAGTCCCATAGACACTAGCGCCAGCTGAGCCTCTAGCGTTTGTTATAATAACTCTATGGGTAGAACCTAGCGGGAATTCAAAGGGTATTTGTTTTAATTTTTCTAAAGATGTGGGTTTTCGTGACATCGAGGTTAGGGTGGAGCTGAAGTAGGCGTTGCTGAGTGTTATGGAGCTGTTTGTGGTGAGGTTTTATTGAGCGTTTGTAGATTAAAGCCTCATCGCATGTCGGGGGAGGGGGGGGGGGGGGGGGGGCGGGCTAGGCCACGGGATCAGAGGTGCCCGGATATGGATTTTGCGGGCGAGTTTATGAACTAGCTCACTAATTGCAATCCCTGCATGACCTGAGACCCACCGAATGATGACCAAGGATGGGTGAAGTGTGCATAGCCGCCTCAAGGTCTGCTAAGAGATCTGGGGGGAGTTTGCGCTGCTGCAAGGCGGGAATGGCAGCCTGGGGGTTCGTATAGATCTTATAGTCTGATTTGCGAGAAAGATGGATGAAGTCTTGTATAGCATGAAGGGAAGTAATAGGTGACCGGCGTTTGGCAGCAGCCGCAACGCACTCTGTGTATTATCCACTTCCGCTTCGTAACTAGCAGCCGACGCAGCACCATGACGGCTATGGAAGTGTGTGCGGGTGTTGAACCCGATCAATTCGAGTAACCTCCCTCTGCTGCTGTGTGACTTAAAATTTCTGAGCGTCTGAAGTTACATCCACGGATATGTTATGTAGGGAAACGGTACGAAGAAACATCGAGAACGGCCATGAAAGCGCGGAGTTAGTGCGGCCGGCGGCAAGCTGTACTCGCGCCGCGCTTTTCGGATCTTCGCATGAAAACAGGCTAGCTATTTTGTTTTTCTTTTGAACCAGCGTTCTTTATTGCCTTTTATTTTTTATGATTACGTTAGATCACATCCCCAACTGAAATAGGCGCGAATGTACGCCGTGGGCCGCGGCTAGCTGAAATGCCGATCGGAGCTTTGGCGTACATCTCGCGCGATCAAAGAGGCACTTCCGTTCAAAAGTTCCTTTCGACTACATCGAGTTACGCGAGAACCTTTGCTTTTTAACACTCGCGCGTTTTTTTAACTTTAATTAGGTTGTCCCCTGTATGCCATTTCTCTACCCCGCAGGTTTTTTTTTTAATTTTTTTAATGATGTTGAGTAAGGAAGCGTGCATAAACGTGCACCGATTTTGAAGCGGAAGCCGTCAAGATGTAGGTTCTGCCTGCTTTTTTTGTTTATTTATATTACGAGAGGATCAGGTCTATGTGGTTAAAGTCCGTTGGCCGAGATTCAATGAGAGTTCTTAAGTTATTCCACATTATGAAAAGCTATAAATTTTGAGAGCCCATACACGGGAATACATCACAGAGACGCTGCTGTCTATTAATCATTCTGTAGACGAAACGTCGCGCGATCAACTGATTGCCTGCGAAGATCGCAAGCAGTATGAGGCCTGCGAGATCACAAGCAATATGACGTCTGCGAGATCGCAAGCAATATGCCGTCTGCGAGATCGCAAGCAATATGACATCTACGAGATCGCAAGCAATATGCCGTCTGCGAGATCGCAAGCAATATGACGTCTGCGAGATCGCAAGCAATATGACATCTACGAGATCGCAAGCAATATGCCGTCTGCGAGATCGCAAGCAATATGACGTCTGCGAGATCGCAAGCAATATGACGTCTGCGAGATCGCAAGCAATATGACATCTACGAGATCGCAAGCAATATGCCGTCTGCGAGATCGCAAGTAATATGACGTCTGCGAGATCGCAAGCAATATGACATCTACGAGATCGCAAGCAATATGCCGTCTGCGAGATCGCAAGCAATATGACGTCTGCGAGATCGCAAGCAATATGACGTCTGCAAGATCGCAAGCAATATGACATCTACGAGATCGCAAGCAATATGCCGTCTGCGAGATCGCAAGCAATATGACGTCTGCGAGATCGCAAGCAATATGACATCTACGAGATCGCAAGCAATATGCCGTCTGCGAGATCGCAAGCAATATGACGTCTGCGAGATCGCAAGCAATATGACGTCTGCGAGATCGCAAGCAATATGACATCTACGAGATCGCAAGCAATATGCCGTCTGCGAGATCGCAAGCAATATGACGTCTGCGAGATCGCAAGCAATATGACATCTACGAGATCGCAAGCAATATGACGTCTGCGAGATCGCAAGCAATATGACGTCTGCGAGATCGCAAGCAATATGACGTCTGCAAGATCGCAAGCAATATGACATCTACGAGATCGCAAGCAATATGCCGTCTGCGAGATCGCAAGCAATATGACGTCTGCGAGATCGCAAGCAATATGACATCTACGAGATCGCAAGCAATATGCCGTCTGCGAGATCGCAAGCAATATGACGTCTGCGAGATCGCAAGCAATATGACGTCTGCGAGATCGCAAGCAATATGACATCTACGAGATCGCAAGCAATATGCCGTCTGCGAGATCGCAAGCAATATGACGTCTGCGAGATCGCAAGCAATATGACATCTACGAGATCGCAAGCAATATGCCGTCTGCGAGATCGCAAGCAATATGACGTCTGCAAGATCGCAAGCAATATGACATCTACGAGATCGCAAGCAATATGCCGTCTGCGAGATCGCAAGCAATATGACGTCTGCGAGATCGCAAGCAATATGACATCTACGAGATCGCAAGCAATATGCCGTCTGCGAGATCGCAAGCAATATGACGTCTGCGAGATCGCAAGCAATATGACGTCTGCGAGATCGCAAGCAATATGACATCTACGAGATCGCAAGCAATATGCCGTCTGCGAGATCGCAAGTAATATGACGTCTGCGAGATCGCAAGCAATATGACATCTACGAGATCGCAAGCAATATGCCGTCTGCGAGATCGCAAGCAATATGACGTCTGCGAGATCGCAAGCAATATGACGTCTGCAAGATCGCAAGCAATATGACATCTACGAGATCGCAAGCAATATGACGTCTGCGAGATCGCAAGCAATATGACATCTACGAGATCGCAAGCAATATGACGTCTGCGAGATCGCAAGCAATATGACGTCTGCGAGATCGCAAGCAATATGACGTCTGCGAGATCGCAAGCAATATGACATCTACGAGATCGCAAGCAATATGACGTCTGCGAGATCGCAAGCAATATGACGTCTGCGAGATCGCAAGCAATATGACGTCTGCAAGATCGCAAGCAATATGACATCTACGAGATCGCAAGCAATATGCCGTCTGCGAGATCGCAAGCAATATGACGTCTGCGAGATCGCAAGCAATATGACATCTACGAGATCGCAAGCAATATGCCGTCTGCGAGATCGCAAGCAATATGACGTCTGCGAGATCGCAAGCAATATGACGTCTGCGAGATCGCAAGCAATATGACATCTACGAGATCGCAAGCAATATGCCGTCTGCGAGATCGCAAGCAATATGACGTCTGCGAGATCGCAAGCAATATGACATCTACGAGATCGCAAGCAATACGCCTCGCAAGTGGGCTCATTTTCGTCTTCTGCGCATAAGAAAGGAAGTAGCGGTGACGTCAGAATGCCGAACCCTGATTGGCTGATCGCAACCCCCTATCTCAGCGTCGTCTGCTCCTTTGCAACGTCGTCTGCTCGCAACATCGTCTGCGTCTGTCTTACCTTTCCTGCGACTTTCGGAGCGAACTCGACCTCGCCTTTAAGAGAGGGCAGACGAAATAACTCGAGCGGTACGTTGTTTTTGTCTAACAACTAGCAGACGCGCATCAAGGAGGGAAGTCAAAGGACTCACTGGCGAGGTGTCCCGGGGCGCCGAGGTTTTTTTGCTTCGAACCGAGGCAAGTTCCCTCCCAAATACTTTTCCCCTCCATTCGTGTGCGGCGAGACCCCTCACTCTTTAACGGCGTCGGCGGGTTGGCGCAGTTAACGTCGTCTGCTTTACGTCTGCTAGTCAAAGCGGTCAAAGCGGTGGCTGCTTTACCTTTGCTGCGTCTGTCGGAGATTCACCGCTTTTTCATCGGCGAGAGTCACCGTTGCCTCGGGAAACAAGGAGATAACAAGAGGACGAAATTGACCCCTTAATCTAAAATTGAGTTCAGCGATCAAAGTATAATATGGGAAGGGTTCACAAGGGTCGCGCGGGCATATTTCCCTCAGCACGCCAGCCGGTCGTGGGCAGACGGTCGCCGAGTCGCGGAGTGCCTGCTAGGCCTAACTGCCCAGCTCGTTTGGTCGCGTTCGGTGGGATCTTGGCCGTGGGAGCTTTTCCCGGGTGTTTGTGGATCCAGCGTTCTTGTTCGTCGTGGTCTGTTTCAAGTATTTTTTACTTTTTTCTTGCTGCTTGAAGTCGGGACGCGTCAGAAGCGCACGTAAAACAATAAACGTCCGTGGGTCGTCGCGACCGCGACGCTGTCGGCGATGCTGATTTGATCGTAAGAAGTGCGTAAGACAGCTTCGGAGCTGTCGCAGAATTTCGTCTTAACCTGCGCAAAACTTACGAAAATTTCGTTCCGTGAGTACGAATTTGTTCTTAAGTTTTGTCTTACGCACATTTTTGGCGTAAGATCGTTTCGTGAATCTGGCCTCTGCACTTCCGAAAGTCGCAGGAAAGGTAAGACAGACGCAGACGACGTAGCGAGCAGACGACGTTGCAAAGGAGCAGACGACGCTCAGATAGGGGGGCGCGATCAGCCAATCAGGGCTCGGCGTTCTGACGTCACCGCTACCCCCTGCGCGAGAAGCAGACGAACTTGCCCTCCGCATATGCCGTCTGCGAGATCACAAGCAATATGACGTCTGCGAGATCGCAAGCAATATGACGTCTACGAGATCGCAAGCAATATGCCGTCTGCGAGATCGCAAGCAATATGACGTCTGCGAGATCGCAAGCAATATGACGTCTGCGAGATCGCAAGCAATATGACATCTACGAGATCGCAAGCAATATGCCGTCTGCGAGATCGCAAGTAATATGACGTCTGCGAGATCGCAAGCAATATGACATCTACGAGATCGCAAGCAATATGCCGTCTGCGAGATCGCAAGCAATATGACGTCTGCGAGATCGCAAGCAATATGACGTCTGCAAGATCGCAAGCAATATGACATCTACGAGATCGCAAGCAATATGCCGTCTGCGAGATCGCAAGCAATATGACGTCTGCGAGATCGCAAGCAATATGACGTCTACGAGATCGCAAGCAATATGCCGTCTGCGAGATCGCAAGCAATATGACGTCTGCGAGATCGCAAGCAATATGACGTCTGCGAGATCGCAAGCAATATGACATCTACGAGATCGCAAGCAATATGCCGTCTGCGAGATCGCAAGCAATATGACGTCTGCGAGATCGCAAGCAATATGACATCTACGAGATCGCAAGCAATATGACGTCTGCGAGATCGCAAGCAATATGACGTCTGCGAGATCGCAAGCAATATGACGTCTGCAAGATCGCAAGCAATATGACATCTACGAGATCGCAAGCAATATGCCGTCTGCGAGATCGCAAGCAATATGACGTCTGCGAGATCGCAAGCAATATGACATCTACGAGATCGCAAGCAATATGCCGTCTGCGAGATCGCAAGCAATATGACGTCTGCGAGATCGCAAGCAATATGACGTCTGCGAGATCGCAAGCAATATGACATCTACGAGATCGCAAGCAATATGCCGTCTGCGAGATCGCAAGCAATATGACGTCTGCGAGATCGCAAGCAATATGACGTCTGCAAGATCGCAAGCAATATGACATCTACGAGATCGCAAGCAATATGCCGTCTGCGAGATCGCAAGCAATATGACGTCTGCGAGATCGCAAGCAATATGACATCTACGAGATCGCAAGCAATATGCCGTCTGCGAGATCGCAAGCAATATGACGTCTGCGAGATCGCAAGCAATATGACGTCTGCGAGATCGCAAGCAATATGACATCTACGAGATCGCAAGCAATATGCCGTCTGCGAGATCGCAAGCAATATGACGTCTGCGAGATCGCAAGCAATATGACATCTACGAGATCGCAAGCAATATGCCGTCTGCGAGATCGCAAGCAATATGACGTCTGCGAGATCGCAAGCAATATGACGTCTGCAAGATCGCAAGCAATATGACATCTACGAGATCGCAAGCAATATGCCGTCTCCGAGATCACAAGCAATATGACGTCTGCGAGATCGCAAGCAATATGACGTCTGCAAGATCGCAAGCAATATGACGTCTGCGAGATCACAAGCAATATGACGTCTGCGAGATCGCAAGCAATATGACGTCTGCGAGATCGCAAGCAATATGCCGTCTGCGAGATCGCAAGCAATATGACGTCTGCGAGATCGCAAGCAATATGACGTCTGCGAGATCACAAGCAATATGACGTCTGCGAGATCACAAGCAATATGACGTCTGCGAGATCGCAAGCAATATGCCGTCTGCAAGATCACAAGCAATATGACGTCTGCGAGATCACAAGCAATATGACGTCTGCGAGATCGCAAGCAATATGACATCGACGAGATCGCAAGCAATATGACATCTACGAGATCGCAAGCAATATGCCGTCTGCGAGATCACAAGCAATATGACGTCTGTGAGATCGCAAGCAATATGACGTCTGCGAGATCGCAAGCTATATGCCGTCTGCGAGATCGCAAGCAATATGACGTCTGCAAGATCGCAAGCAATATGACGTCTGCGAGATCGCAAGCAATATGACGTCTGCGAGATCACAAGCAATATGACGTCTGCGAGATCGCAAGCAATATGCCGTCTGCGAGATCACAAGCAATATGACGTCTGCGAGATCACAAGCAATATGACGTCTGCGAGATCGCAAGCAATATGACGTCTGCAAGATCGCAAGCAATATGACATCTACGAGATCGCAAGCAATATGCCGTCTGCGAG
Source organism: Ixodes scapularis (assembly GCF_016920785.2). Lineage (NCBI taxonomy): Eukaryota > Metazoa > Arthropoda > Arachnida > Ixodida > Ixodidae > Ixodes > Ixodes scapularis. The sequence goes on along the minus strand of NW_024609868.1, from coordinate 91,240,937 downwards.
ATCGCAAGCAATATGACGTCTGCGAGATCGCAAGCAATATGACATCTACGAGATCGCAAGCAATATGCCGTCTGCGAGATCGCAAGCAATATGACGTCTGCGAGATCGCAAGCAATATGACATCTACGAGATCGCAAGCAATATGCCGTCTGCGAGATCGCAAGCAATATGACGTCTGCGAGATCGCAAGCAATATGACGTCTGCAAGATCGCATCCCGCGTTCCCGCGCAAGTGGCTCTCCTTCGAGCACCGGGCGGAGATCGTTGTACTCCGTAACTGTTTCAGACTAAGATTTCAGATCTTAATCTTTTATTATAAAAAAAAATTAAGATTATTATTACTTTTGTTATAATGATTTCAGACTGCGGCCAACGCTACGCTTCGATGAAGCCAATCAGGCGGCGCGAAAAGTGCAGCGTCACGACGCTCGTCGTCTTTAGGTTTTCGCCACCACCGGCGAAACCGATCAAGCGGAGAAAATATATCGCAGAATCACGCCGCACTCACTTTGCGTGATAGGTTGGTTAGACGGTTCTATGCGGAGCGCCAGTTCGTCTGCTTCTTGAGCAGTTGTTTGAGTTGGCGTCAGAAGGCCGAGCTCTGATTGGCTCCAATCGGAAGGATAGTGGGTAGGCCTCAAGGCAGCAAGCATTGAAATCTACCCACTATTGAAATCTACCCAATCAGAGCTCGGCCTTCTGACGTCCGTGCAAACCCCGCGCAAGAAGCAGACAAACTTGACCTACGCATAGCAAACGCACAAACGCGACGGACGCCATGACGATACACTTTTGGCGCTGCGTGACTGGCTCCATCGGAGAGTAGCTTTTAACTGCGGTCCAACTTTATGTGAAAAAGAGTATGGTCTGGAAGGTGTGCAGGTTGGGCCAAGAGTTGGGTCGTTTACACTCTGGCTGTTCGGTCGATGGGGTATGTCCTCGCTGGACACCCGAAAACCGATGCCCCTGGCTCCAGATTGAGAAGTGTCAATTTTCATTCCGCAGTTCCGGTGTGCCCGTACCGTACATACGAGGCTACACCCGCACGCATTGCTTCCGGACACGGCAGCGCTAACTGCCGCCTGCCAGACTTCATGTTTAATAGGACGTCTCCCTCGGGTCCCCATTAACATGGGTTAAATATTACGCTCAGTGAGAATATCTTTAATATATTGTATAGCCTATTCGTGCCATCTTTGTCTAGCGGGTTGTCGAACGCGTTCTGACCATACGCCATATAGCTCTCTTCTGCAGGCCACCAGACGCCACGCGGGCGTCCACAGCACGGTGATTCAGTATTTTTCGTTTGGGCGATAGGCGCTGGAAAGCTGTACATAGCCCACTCCTGTTTATGTAGAACGACGCTGCGTGCACTTTTCCACCAAAGAAAGGGGATCGCATCACGGCTGTTTACGGAAAGAGCGAATTGGTGAGAACATGAAACGTATAAACCAAAAGTTGAGCACGGTTACCTGAGCATGACGTTTACAGGCTCAGAATTAGTGCAGTTTATTATTTTGCGCACACATATTATAGCTATCTTATTATTCGCTCGTTTCTTTCGGTAGACGCCATAATTGGCTCTTATGTTGCCCGTGTCATTCTCCATTCGCCATTAACAGATGCACGGTTTACGCGAGGGAAAAGCATAGTTCCTCAAATCGGGTGCAATGGGATTCTTGTGCCTCTAGTTTACAAACGTAGAAAAAATTGGGAGAGAGTTTCAGTTTTGTCAAATACTTTACACGGAAGAATACATTCTGTTCCGTTCATTTGAATTAGACAGCGCGTCTACAGCGTCAAGTCATCCCCTAATTCGGTGTGCATGGGCACCTATACGCCCGAGAGAATGCATGGTGCTGTTCACGCTTTCGTGCAGTCGCGCGGCGCCGGCGCCGCCGCCAGAATCGCCCAGACAGCAGGGACGGCTGTCCCGACTATCGTTCGAGTTACCCACGACGATAGATGGCGGCAGCCACCCTTCCCAATTCGAAGGATGACAACCCGAGACAGCGGCACAGTCGCATCCAACCGTTCCAACTACGCACAGCCTGTCCCCGACAATCCAATTGGATTTTCGCGAAGTGGGATGTATTTTCCTAGAAAAGAATTTAGTTCTGCCGTAGAATCTGTGTCTTTTGGCCTGCAAAAGTGCCTACAAAGATATGAAAGCGCCAACGCGAGGTGTCATGCTATGGAGGATGCATAGGTATACCTTAAATGTAACGGTTTCCTCGAACTTGGGTGATAGCGTGCGCCGTTTCACTTCGGTCTGCCGGAAGGTGTCATCATCTGGGAGGAGGTAGACTCGAACAAACGGGTCTCGGGGAGCGTTGTTCAGCCCTCTTCCTGGATGTAGGCAAAACGAGAGAGAGAAACATTAAGTTCCTAAGAAACGTGCAGTGTGGCCACGCACACGCACAAATGTCAAGGGCTATATCAGGGCACGTGTACCAGGGCCAGCTTGCTAGAAACGGCGTCGCGTCGAAGCTGAGACTGGGTGAAAGAAAGCACAACCAAAGCCAACGCACGAGCTTTTAGGGACTCAAGCTGCGTCTCATGACACTCGCGCGCGCCTCAGCATTTGCAATGCTTTCTTTCACCCAGTCTCAGCTGAGACGCTGTTCTAGCAAGCCGGTCCTAATGTTTCAGCAAAGGCTTTCAAAAATCCCTAAAAATAAAGTAGTTGAGAAAAAAAAAAAACTTTCCTGGTAGCAGCCACGGCGGATGTCAAAGGTTTGCAAAAGCACACTAATTAGCTAGATAATTACCTAAAATTTACTATTTAAGTTTTTAAATAGTGAAAATAAACATATGATTCTAATAAGAAACATGCTAAGCATCATCGAAAACTACTAAATCAGTACTGTGGAAAGTTGGACAAGTTGGTTGTACGTGTTACCAGTCAGAAAAAACAGCGGTATAAAACGAGGACGAGAAGTTGATGTGCACACACGAAGCGCTGAATCTCAACTTATTTATTTAAAAGAAACACAAATCGACGTGAAACGCGAATCATAAAATACATCAAGACATCCGCCCCCGACACGTGTCAAACCTGTTCAGTGTGTGTTCTTTATCTTCTCGTCCTTCGTTTTTTTTTTTTTTTTTTACCATTAACACTAAATTATCTTCTTTTTAGGAAATTTTCGATTGAAGAGATCATCATAAATTTTAAATGATTCATTAAACATTTTTGATGGCCCATCAGACCTTTTTTTGATTGCCCAACATACCTTCTTGACGGCCTAACAGACCTTCTTGATGGCCCAAGAAACCTTGATTGCCCATCAGTGGGTTTGACAGGCTTGCTTCACGTGTCTGATGAACCATCAGGCATTTTCTGATGATGACTGACGAACCATGAAAGGCTTATGTTGGTAGCTTACAGAGCGCCAAAACGTTTCTGGTGGTTGCTGACAGACCACCGAAATGTTTTAATGTTGCTCGGATGAGACCATGAGGATGTCTATATAGACCATCAGAACGTCAAAAAGACTGATGATGCTTCTCATGACCTCCTTCCGTGGTGGAAAGAAACTGACAATCTTCGGGTTCCACCAGTGGACGAGAGGGGGCGCAAAGCATTTCACGTCGTCGCCCGATTCAAAAGGTTCAGCCGCATCCATCTAGCCATTCATCCACCCATCGTCACGCATCCGTGAATTACATCAGACGTAGAACGCTCACAGTGGCCTGACTCGATAACGGATTTGTCAGTTCGTCATAATCCGCATCAACATTTGTCCAGGGACACTTGAAAGGTCAGGAAGACACTGACCCTGGTATGTTTTCTCAAGCATAGTTTTGTTTTAAACGGTGTTCTAGTTCGTTGGTGAAACAATTTGTTGATCCACTTTTTTATGTCAAGTAGATCATGTTTACGATCCAAGAAGAAACGAATATGCCGAAAAACGCATTTTGCTTGAAAGGAAATTCCTTTACTGGTAAAGGGAACTGCACATTGTCACAAATGAGGATCGATGAGGCGGAGAATCACTGAATAAAACAACGTTTAACGGGGAGAACTTGTTCCCATATGAAGTAAGAGTGAGCGGGAATAAGAGCCGTCGATGGCGGTGTAGCGGCAGGACCGAGCGGAGGCGAAAGACTGACTCTGGCTTGCCACGTGTGGGCTTCTAGAGCAAGCGGCGTAGAAGGTTCAGCACGTAGAACATTTGGACCTCGAACAAGCAACAAGGCTCTAGAATTTTCCAGAACGCGACATTTACCGAAATAACAAAAATGTACTTCCGCTACCAAAAATTTAACCTCGGCCCATTGCGTGAGAGCCAAGCACGATAACCGTTCGGCCACGGACGCGCTTGCTCGGAGAGGCGCGTGGCATTACGTACGAGAAGAAAAAATAAATGTTTACAAAGCCGCGAACGCGGTTAGCGATAGGGACAACGCAATAGAAACCGCTCAAGTTGCACCTTAGTCTCGAAAGTAGTCGGTGGAATAAAGGGTTACTCTGGCGTTTTCTTCATAGTCCCCGATTTGTCCGAAAATGTGTCAAACACACCAACAAACACTCCTAAAAAAGCACCATAAATATTGGTTCAAAAATAATGTTTTATCGCAAAATTACTGCATTTACTATTTTGATACTGACCGTGTTTATCGAAGTAAAATGAAAAAGTGACGTTAGCGGAAGGCGGGGGTTCACTCTTTGGGCTGTGGATTTTGTTCCCTACTGATTACAAGCAGTTTTGTGGTTTCAAATGAATACTTTGGAAGCTCGCTTCAGCACCCGCGCAGCAGCACGAAACAAATGCTCGGAATAGACCATTTTTAGAATGTCCGCTTGGACTGCAAGCTTGCCTTCCTCTGACGTCACGGCTATGAAAAGCGCGGGTATATTCTAATGTTGATTTTGGCATCATTTTCACTTGTCAATTTCACAATAACTATTCTGAATTTCGCGATACTTAATAGCATGCCGGAAAGGGTAAAGGCCGGTGATTCCGAAAATTGGGTAACTGAGAAAATCGCCGGAGTACCCCTTTAAGCACATTTTTTCATCTGTTTTCTTTTTGTAGTTTAATGATTCAACATTCAATAATTTCTAAATATAAATATTGACATGCCATAACGGAAATACAATTTTTGCTTTCAGGTTTTCATGGGGACTTAAGAACCTATCATGATGATTCGAATGTTCCTCTTTGACTCAATAATGGGCACGAAATAAAATTCATATTTGTATGTAATGCAATCTCTGTCTTCTATTGGTACGTATATGTGATTAGAAATGTATACAAACAATTAGGCCAACAAGCCATCAAATGATTAGGCTGTCAGATGTCCCAAAATACGACGGACCATGAGACCACCACGCCATCAAATCATTAAACCATCAGGCGATCAAATCCTCAGACCATCAGCTTGATGGACCATCAAAGGTTTTCTGATGTTCGCATTTTCCAGGAACAATGTAGCACTTTCCGGGAACAATGTGCCAGCCACGGCGGACGTCGAGTATTAAAATATCACACCAGTGAGCTAAATAGTTAACTAAAATTTACTAATTAACTCTTTAGTTATTGAAAACTAAACACATGATTCGAACAAGAAACTTGCTAAGCAACATTGAGAACGAATAAACAAACTCTTTTTTAGAAGTACACGCGGCAGAATCAGCGTTTTACGACATAAAATCGCACAATTTGAACGCGTTTCTATTTTTTTTTAAATTATTGTTGCGCATTTTTGCGCTTTCGGTCCTGCTCCCCAGTGGCCGAGTCGCGCAACACACGTGCGCCATACTACCTTCCCTACCCACCCTTGTACAAGGGGGGCGGGACGGTGGCTTCGCGCCTCCATCGCCGAGGAGCAGGATCGCGGTCGCAAAGACATGCTCCGAGACGAAACCGAAAGCTAGAAAAGAGTCCAATTGAGTGGTTTTATGCCGTAAAGGTTTGCTTTCGCAATTATGTACATGGAGTTTCCGAGAAACGAGAATTGTGTTTTTCGGCCCGGGTAAATAAACTATGCATCGCTCTAAGCTCAAACTCCGTGAGAATGTGACGCTGGCGGTTGGGATAGACTTCAAACGACTGAGAACATAACGTTGCCATGATCAAAAGATAATTGAGAAAAAGGAAACCTTTTTATGGGCCGACGTCCTCCTAAGCCTAAAATGGCACTGCGGGAGCATGTAGCCCTATTTCAAGGGAAAAAAAATTCTCAGCAAGAAAGAAGGTATTGTTTTCTTTCTTGCTGACAAGGTTTCTTCACTGAAATAAATACTACAGACGCCACGGTGTCATTTCTTGTTTTGAAGATATTAAGCTTAGCTGAACGTCGGCTCAAAGAAAAAATGTCGTTCTTTTCAATTATTTTTTGATCCAAGTGACGTCATGTTCTCAAACTTTCACGTTCGATCCCAACCGCTAGCGTTACATTCTCACGAAGTTTGAGTTTTCTCTGATGCATAATTTATTTATCCGCGCCGAAAAACACGGTTCTCGTTTCTCGGGAACTCCCAGTATTTCTAAAGAGAGAAAAAAAATTTCGTTCTTCTCAATTATCTTTTGATCCAAGTGACGTCATGTTCTAAAACCTTCGCGTTCTATCCCAACCGCCGGCGTTACATTCTCACGAAGTTTTGAGGTTTCTCTGATGCTTAGTCTATTTATCCGAGCCGAAAAAAAAAAAAAAAACGGTTGTCGTTTCTCGGGAACTCCCAGTATTTTGAAAAAAGAGGTGATGTATTGGATTTCAAAGATGCTAAGCAAATTTCTCGTTCGAACTTCATGTCTATTTTTCACCAATCAAAAAGGTAATTAGGAAATGTTAGTTAACTATTTGGCTCATTAATGTGATTTTGCAATACTCGGCGTCCGTCTGGCTGGTACTTTGTTCCCGGGAAAAGGTTAACCTCTTTCTGGGAATTCCTAAAATCCCCAAAAATAGGGTGGTTGAGGAAACAAATAATTATTTGTTTTCTCAACCACCCTATTTTTTAGGGATTTCTGAAAGCCTTCGGCCAAAACACGTCTGTATGTGTCAAAACTATTCGCCAGCACTTACATGTTCCTAGTTCGTACACCGTACGTGTCCAAGCAGGTGCAAAGCATATAAACACACTTTCAGGAACTCGAAGAAAACTTTTTTTTTTTTCAATGACATTACCTGGAAGGTACTTGGCCTTGATGACGTTGACGTCCAGTTCTTGGTCATCGCTCCTGTAGGTCAAGCTGAACCACAGTCTTCCATGGACGCTTGGCGGTGCAGTGGGTGTGTCTTCATCGTCAGACCAGGTGTAGCTGCAGGTTCAGAGTAAAGAAAAACAGTCTTACATCATCGGAGCCTGCATTGGGAAACGTTTAAGATGATAACATATGCAGCCTGGCTGGAGTCATCGACAGCTTTAGAAAGGCTTATCGTGTTCGCGCTTCTTGCTTCGTGATTGGTTCTTGAAAATTCTTATCGGATAATACCGCAATTTCATTGGCTGATGAGTGATAAGAGAAGGGCGGGACTGAGCCAAGCCCTGCGTTTATTAAGCCTCCGGTGACAAGTTTTTAATAAGAACTGGGAAGCGCTGTCAGGTGTTCACACCCAGACACTTTTTCAAATGTGGCAAAAGCTTTTTTTTCCCTATTCATTTATAGTGAACTCGTAAATCGAAATTCGTTGACGCGGCGACGTACAGTGTAAAGCCTGGAAAGTTGATAAAATTTCGTATTTCATAGCCTCTCAGGTGTTACCGTGCCTTCCCCTTACTTTATGCAGATTAGGAGGTGACACACCATGTATTAGCTCGACTGTCGCTTTCTCAAAATCTAAAACAAATGGCGTCACACATACCCAAAAAATGATATATATATATATATATATATGTATATGCAAAAAAATGTTCACACACATTCTCCAGTCTGTAAATACAATAGAAATAGGTAGGGACTAGTTAATTCCTTCGTTATAGCGTCTTCAGTATTCAGACAAAGCGCTATAAGCTTTCTGACAAGTTTGTATTCTTAAGATCTCGTAAAATAAAAAGAACGACCTGTACCTTCGTAGGACAGCGTAGTAGCAACTAGATTATCAGAAAACCTATATTACTGTACAGGTTACGAATGTCTATAAAGCAGCCGGATAAAAAAAACTAAGTTACTCCAAAGTTTGGATAGCAGGAGAAGAATATGATCACAGTTGCTATAAAGATGACCGAGACTGCAACAATATCTGATGTATACCCATGGTCATTTAGCACTTTGGAAAGCAACGTTACGTTGTCCTTTTACGGATAAACATCCTCGTGAGGTGAGTCCAGAATGCTTTCGTGCTGCTCACTAGTCACTGACTTGTCACTCAGAGCAGATACTCACCAGGCCTCGCCTCTCTTAAGCTGTATAAAAATGTAACTGTATAGTAATGTAACTATAATGCAATATAACTATATGCGCATCGCAAGTTCGTTTGCTCCTTTTGCAGGGGTTGCGGTGGCGTCAGTAAAGGCTTAGAGCTCTGATTAGCTTTGGATGAAGGATAGTGGGTAGACCTCAAGGCAGCTTGCTCTGAGGTCTACCTACTATCCTACGATCAGAGCCAATCAGAGCTCTGCGCCTTTACTGACGTCAACACAACCCCTGAAAAAGGAGCAGACGAACCTGCGCTGTGCATAGTGTATTGCAACAATGTTATGTACATAATTGAACAATATAGTGTAATGTAACTATATATATATATATAAATATAAATATATATATATATATATATAAATATATATATATATATATATATATATATATATATATATATATATATATATATATATATATATATATATATATATATATATATATATATATATATACATATATATATATATATATATAATGTAACTACATAGTGTTATGCGACTACATGGTAACGAAAAGGTCAGGGCTCAATTGGGTATACATTATTTACACGGCAGGGAGTTGATTGGTGAGCGTGTACAACTCCTCAAAATACTAATTAATACTTTTACTGCCTACCTTAAAGGGACCCTGCAAAGCGTTCTGGTCATTTTCTTTTTATTTGCACCGCGTTTGCTCGAATTAGTGAGGTACTCAAGCAACACATTAAAAACAAAGTCTGATGTATTTTGAACATAACAGGTGAAAGAAGTTTAAACGTTTGAGCACATTTTCTATTTTTATAATAGAGAACCGGAACGGGAAAGTGCGTGAAACAACCAAGTGCGAACTTCCTAATTGTTTGAAATAGCGCCCAGTTAAAAATATGTGAACGCCCCACCGATTTACGGGTGTTCCAAGTAAAAGAATCACGCGCTTGAGAGGATTAGAAGGTTCACTGCACCTATTCAGGCAGTCCTACCTGTAGAATTCTATGTCGACATTATCCAGCGCTCTAGACCAATGTCGTCACTAAACGCTCGTGTTTAACATTGATAGGCACGCCCTTCGAAGGAGCATTTTTTTTCGTTCGTTTTCAGTGTCCCCTTCAAGTTTTTTACATTGCCCCTAAGGAGCGGTGCAACGATATTCAATTGGAATTGGAATGAAACTTTACACGAGCTTAGTGGCACTAATGGGACTCATGGATACTCACACGCAACGCCACTGGCCAAGAAACTCCTTTCTTGCTGTGTAATTTAAAAAAAAAGCGATCATTTTTATTTAATCTTTTTTTTGCAAAATTTGATGACGTATTGTGGGGATCACAGTACACCCCAATGATGATATTTGAATGCGGTTCATAGAGTGGACCCGAGCATTGCGTGGGCACTCAATTTCGGCTCCTAATAGAGAGTTTTAGTAGATCGTTCCCATGACTCCGATAACGATATCCCGATACTTCGCCACCGCCTCCCTTGCGCATGCATAGTATCGTTATCGGGGCTATCGGAGGTATCGGAACGATCTACTAAAACTCTCTAATAATTACTAGCTCGAGAAGCATTCGGGTTGTGGCCCGTGTCCGATCGCTGCAACGACAACAATAGCCGAGCCATAACAATGTCGAGAACTCAGCGCGTGTCCTGTGCTCTGTCAACCCCAGCGCGTGGCTATGATCAACATTGGCGGCATATAATCGGATCCAGATCACGTGGCCGCTTGTTCTGTCTGCGAGTTGAGGGGGTGAACGCTGCTCGTTTTTCTTTAATTTGTTTCTGGGACTTCTATTGCGTGGGGTGAAAAACGAACGCGTGTTTCATAGGTCATTAACGTCAGGGATCCATTTTAAGCTGTATTTGCGCAAAGTACAAAAATTGTTGCATCGCCCCTTTAAATCAGTGGATTAGCGACTTGCGTGTCCTGTTTGGGGGTGCGATTTGGCAGACGCGATACAATAGACCGATCTCACCAGCCAGTTTTACTACGCCACCACTACAGCAATGCATCGAGGGAACTTTAGTCTTTCTGCACGTGCGAAAACCTCGCTGGAGCATTGCGCGTGTGGAGCATGAGACGGCACGAGCCCTCGCATGCTCGGCTGTCTGCCTGCTGTGAACTAAAGTTATGGCGGCGTCACGCATGCACCGAACGCTTAGTGAGATCGGTCTATTCCGAACCGCGCGGGTTTTGTTTTCACGTGCCCCACGCGATGGTGATCACACAGATGTACGCGGGTTCCTATCGAAACCAGATGGAATGGCAATAGCCTAAACTAGAGTGCCTTCATACACACGCGCGCTTTTGCTTGAGTGGTGACATCTCAGCCATTTTTCCGCCCAATCGTTTTTTTATGCATTATGAAGTGCGCGCAATCCGGTGTCACTCAGCTCGAGCGCGTAGCTTTGGCTGATGCATAGACGCCATCTTACCGCCCAAGTCACGCACCGAGTGCGCGAGAGCGTCACGCGCTGGCACATTCCGGACAACAATGGATGTCTTCACCCTGAGACAGACAGACATCTAGGCACCCTAGCCTAAACGACTATCGGCGTTTTATAACACGCTCCTCCCCTCCCCGCATAAAAATATGTGCAGTCAGTCGGAGGAGGCAGCGTTCTTTATCAACAATTCCAACCGTAGCCTTCTGTGTGCGGCATTGTTTGTCTACTGGACTGTTGGGCGCGTTCCGAGCATGCGCAGTGATATCAGACACCACCCATGCGTTCACAACCCAACGACTCGGAGCATTTGTTACCGGGTGATAAGCACTAGAAAGGTTTATAGGCCAAGGCACTGTTTAAAAATTAGTCAGCGTTGGCCCACATTAAGGGGGGGGGGGGGGGGGCGCAAATACCCGATTAGCGTGTAGAAAGCGCCTGCGCTTGCAATGCGGTGGCGCTGCTGCCGACGCGACAGCAGCGCCACCGTAGCCGCGTGACATCAGAGCTACGCGTTGGTCTATATGGTTCCATTTCGCTCTTCGCACACGTCACACCGGTACGAATCGGGTAGAGCGTTTTCAGACACATCTTGCTCGCTGGCATTTCTTACCGCTCATTCACACTCGAAGCGGATCCGCGTTCGCAAAGTGGTTGCGAACGCGGTTGTATAAAGATCCAGTATAAATTGCACGCGCACTCGATGACATCAAGTGCGCGTGCAATTGTACTGGATCTTTATACAACCGCGTTCGCAACCGCTTTGCGAACGCGGATCCGCTTCCAGTGGAAATGAGCGGTTAGGGTGTTTTTGCAGGACGGATATTTATTTGCAAAGAAAACCGAGTGCGTCATAGATCCGCGGGGAAGGAAACACCGCGAGAAGGAGCTGGTGGTTATAAAAATCCTTGCGATGTCTCGCACGACCACTGAGATCAGTGCGCACGACGGAGTCGTATGTACTTAATCAGATGCAGCTTTTTTTTCTTTTTTTCACGAACGTGCTTGGGATTTTCACAGGATCGTTGAGAGCAAGAGATGCAGGGAAAAAGAAGCTGAAAAAGAAAGGCTTTCCACAGCTCAAGTGCTGCTTACCCTTCCCCCGAAGGAGGGGAACCGTTCGCTCCGCGACGGGACGACGGATATTCTGGCAGCGGTCGTGGATGATTCCCCACGGCTACCCGCGGGCTCGGGGGAGTAGCGAACATCGGCGACGTGGCACACGTGACCTCCAAACTCGATGACGTTTATTCGACTCGTCGGAGAAAAATTCCCTCGTGCAAAAACACCATTAGAGCAGGGAAGCAATGAGTGAGGTGGAGTATAAATACCCACCCCGAGTCGAGGACATTTGTTTCCTTCGAGAATCGCCAGAGATCTTCCAAGCGGGGGCGGGAGTGCATAGTTAGGCCCCTTTCAGAACAGGAGAATAGGTAAGCTCTGTGGTATAGCCAGAACCGATAGGCGTGCGGGTCGTCCTCGCTAGAAGTGCAAACAGACAAAAAAGAGAAAGAGGGACCAGGCTGAATATCAGGTAATTAATTGCGGGCACTGTAGACGGCCCGGAGTATGAAACCGTGCGCCAAAGTACCTGGATGACTACGTGTTAGGGTCCTAATATACAAAGAAAATCAATAATACTACCTAACAGGCCGTAGACCTTCCGGTTTTAACTAAAAAGAACAAAAAACACCAATAAACGTTATTAAGTGACAAAAATACGATTAAAAAAAAACATTAACTAACATTTGTCGCTGTCAAAGGTACAAACTCGATTACAAAAAAAAAAACTAAAATTTTGTAAAAAACTTGGATTGTGTTTTTTTGTTTTCGTCGAACACTCTGCCCTTTTCGACTAAGATGCATAGTTAGTGATGAGTTTTGTTTCACCGATAATCATCGTTTTTAGCGTCAGTACGAAGCAGATCCTCTAAATACATCGATATCTTGGAAAGAAATAAACAGTGGAAATAAACAGTGGAAGCAATTTTCCTTTTAAATAAACACCGGAAAATCTACGGCCTATGCACAAATAAAAAAAATCCAACTTATTACGGGATCTAGGTGTTCTTTAGTTGTTTTTTTTTTTTTTGCTGAAACGTATTGCGTCTCGCTTATTTCATAGTCCGGACCACTGTTCAGTTTGTTATTTGGCAAGCACTGTGCTAGGAAGAAGAAAACCAGTGAACTTGTGTGAGATGGAGAAGAGTTCTGTGGCCTTCGCAGAAAGAGAAGCAACAGCGTGAGCGCCGGTGACAAGAAAGTGAATACATACAGATTCAGGAGTGGTGTACGTGAAAGGGGTGCACAATATATTCTCGTTATATGTATTCCCATGGTACACATTTAAATTTGACAGACCGGCAGGATAACAAGGAAGTGTTTTAGTTGATCTATGCGAAATTATGAAACGCAAAGCATACGTCAAGAATATGCCCTCTGCTATCAAGCATATAGAGAAACTGACTGTGCAATTGTGCGCCGTCTCATTTGGTCGATGTGCAATTAGGGAAAGCAAAGCCTCAAGTAAACGCGCGTCGTTATCAGGCCCACAACCAGTCGCGAGTCGGTAGAAAGTGGGATCCTCACATCTGTTCCTCAGAAAACAAGGTACTGCCACAATTTGGTAAGCACATTTTTTTTTAAATGACGGTTTGGTAGTTATAGTTGACAATCCACTAGACATAATTAAACGTTTAAGCGCTGTATCACGAGAATAGATCCCGCGCTTTACAAGTCGCGAATGTCGTCTGTGGAACAATTACGAGACATGCAGTTACAGTAATTGGGATACCGTTGTGTCGGTGTAACGTACTGTAAGAAGGAACAGTTCCCCTCCTACAGACTGCCCGCCGCTTGCCGCGCCGTGTTACAGTGTTACAGCAATGATCAGTGTTTCGCCATAATCTATTAATACTGTGCAATGCACTCTTTGTTCATCTTCGTTAAAAAGTATACAATTTAATTACTTTCTACAGCGTCCCCTGGAAAAGCGAGTATGGGCGAGCAAACACTACACTTTTAATAATTATATCAGGTATTTGGACGTCATCTGTTGTTACACCGCAAAACCCACACCACTTCAACGTAGCTTGTCTTTAGCGCCATAAGTGGTGTACCATACTTGAGGTTGTCAAACAGAGAGGGCTGAAAAACGGCCATTTGGCACCACCATAAGTGGGCAATAAAAGAAGGCAACCATAAGCAGCTATTTATACTAGAGGTTTCAATAACAGCTGATCTTCACTCTCAATGCTCCAGGCATGCTCGTCTCATTGTTAGATTAGTTGAGTCAACTAAATGCCATAATGATGTAGTTTCTGAACTTATTTTAACCATATTAATGAATTCACTTTATCTTAGAAGTTAAATTACAAGGGCAAAATGAAACATTATGAATTTCTAAAAAGATCACTGGCCAATAGGCTAAATTCGACAGGTTCCTTTGAGTCCTCTCACATATCTCTTCTACGTCCCTTGTGAATGCTTGTACACCAAAGGTCGTACAAAACGTGCTCCTTTCCGTTCCTATACATGGACGTAAAAAAAGATAAACAAGATGGTGAACCTCCAAGTCAGCCTTTTATCTGAAATGGAGTGGTACGTGCTACTCCGTCAGAACCGTGGCGAACGACTTTCCTGCATTCAGTGCTGCTCTTGCATTGCTTGATCCTTCTCTTTACATCTCCTCTTTCTCCTCAGTTCTTCCGCGCGTCCTCCACACTCTTTCATCTTCCATCCATAGCAAGGCCATAGTGCCTGGTTATCTACGTCACCCGTCGGAGGCCAGCGGGGCTCTGATGGGACACCAGTGTTGCGACAAAGTTCGGCCGAGACTCGTGACCAATCACGGACGACACGAGTCCCAGTCGAACGCCGTCAGAGCGCTCGTGTCCCATCCGCGCTAGCCTTCGGTCGCTGACGTAGGAAATTCAGCATTGTGACCTTGATATGAATGCTTTGTGTCACTTTAAAGAAGCCATACAATTAATTTGTGGAGGGGGCAGATGATTTAAAATTGGGATTTTACTAATCGCATATCGTTTAGTGGGCCAAAAGAAACGGGGTAGAAAGTCAAAAGCCTGCTTTTCGGTACGAAGATTTCGAAATATAGCGGACTATTTTGTACCTCCTTTCCTTCGAAAACTCTCCACCTTTTCACTGCGATGCATTCGCGCGGTACTCAAAGCACGTCAGCCGACCCCAGCTCACGCCTTCGACGCGAACACTGCGTCTCTCGGACGTATGCGATGCATTCTTCGACGAATATTTGGATTCGCGTTCGTGGCCGACGAGTGCCGTGACGGCACTTGTCATCACCCGAGAAGAACAAGTTCCATGGTGTGCTTAAAAGCATGGCAACGTCATGGCGTTCACCGCCTTTCTGTGCGGCCTCATCTACCGTATCCTTCAATAAAGTGCAGAGAGTGCGCCCTGACACTGCGCTTTTAGCCTGTATATCCCTAAGCTTTGTGTTCTAGGCTTTGTGTTTATTCTAGACTTTGACAGATTTTAGGCTTAAAACGAAGAGAGAGGAGTTGGTGCCTTTAACGCTGTCACCTCCTTCGTCTGCCAACCAGAAAGATCGACTGCCCGACGGAAACCGATTGCCCTCATCTGTGACGTCAGGGGAGGAGGTGTGCGGCTGCAAGTTCTAGGAGGGGTTGGACTGACCCGCAGCTGTAACTCCGGGGTAGCAGGTTCCCGACCAGGCCCTCGGCGGAAGGGGAGCAGAATGAGTTCCAGCGCACGAAGCCCGGCTTGTCGATGGGCTGTACCGGCTCGGCGGCGGTCAGGCTGGCCGACTGTACGTTGAAGGATTCGGGGGTGAGCAGAGTCGGCACCGAAGGCACCCAGTCGGGGCACTTGTCGCCGGGACGGGCCGACAGCGGGGATCCGGCCAGCGACTTGGAAAGGCTGTGAGAGAGCCGACACAGCTTTTTAAATATAACATTGTCTCAACCCGAATGGGCAGTTCTCGCTTGCAACACCTATCGGTTCCTAAACAAATCTTTGCCAATTAATGAACCTGATTGATTTAGGTTGAATTAGCGCTCGTTGTTTTGTGGAACAGACCATTTCAGAGCTCATTTACGATAAAAGTGAATATGCGCAAACAAAAAATGTGAAGAAACAAAGCAAGTAAGCACGCGTCGACATGGCAGTGGCGAAAAGGCGAAGGGGAGAAAGGAGTACAGGAAACGTGGAATTTCGAAAGCACCGCAGAAACAATACAAAGTGTAAAGGAACTGAAAAGTGATTAAAGGCGGAACCAGGTCAGTCGAGGCCGATAAATACGTTCAAGCTTGGCCGACACCTTTGTCCACAAGAAACCGCTGAAAAGGTTTAGTATAATGATACTTGTAAAGGAGGTTAACCCAACGTTTCTTAAATAGCCAGCGCCTGGAACAACGTATTTGACACATGTACAGCAGTTTTAGTTTTCATTGTAGCGAGATAGGTTCCCGTGGCTTTGGAATAGCAGTGCATAATCAAATTTCTGTCAAAGGAGAAAAAATTATGCTAGCTGAAACTTTGAGTCGATTACAAGCGCACACTATGATGCACAGACGATGTCACGGAGAAGAGTGTGCGAATTGTCAACAGTTTCGTGAAGGATGACAGCCGGTGACAAATGAACCGCAGGACACGTTCGTCCGACTGCTGTCACGCAGCACAGTTGTTTCTACATCAAAAGGATCATGGAACTGCCAAAACGATGACAGCACTTCCAGGACAAGCATGGGGAGTACTTTGAAAAAACTGACTGCTTGTGGGATTTTTTTTAATTTTATGTATAAATAAAACTCGCGGTCAACCTCGAACAACCTTGTGCTGGGCCAAGCCGTGGTGTATTTGGACTTTTCATTACTGTTGTAGCATGCCAGGTTGATTTAATTCTTGCATAACCATTTAGAGTGGGAATAGTTTGTGAAGGACGATATGCCAAATTCTTTTTTAATTTTAACATAGGTAGCTTCCTTCTTAAAATTTGGTTTGTGTTAGGGTAACCAACCTAATGAGAGCTAGATAAGTAGTTTTGTCTCTTCCCTTGTGAGCAGAATTTAAAAGATTTTGGGAGGAACTGGTGAAATTTACTCACAAGTACCAACACAGAGGCCGTAGAAAGTCCAGTTTTCAAATCAAAATAAATAACATGGACTCCTTGTATCTCAAAATAAGTCAGCAGAAATAAATATAGGCGCCAACGCATTGCCAGATTCTCAAAAATACATTTAAAAGATCGCGCTCATATTGTGCCATTTTAAAGCGCAATGTACTTCCAATGTAAAAGGTAAAACAATAAAGAGATATATGCGTAACTTTTAGAACAGCAGCCGGCTTGGCCAAGCGAGGCCGTGTCCGCTTGCGCTATTGAACCTATGCTATGGCATATGTCTTTTCGTCATACAATTGGTCCTTGATCGCTTCATCATAAAGAACGCAAACAGATAACCTTTTTTCCGACTGCGAATGACGACGTTTTAGTAAAAGAAAAATTATGTACTTGAAGTCTTGTCAGAAAAAACACGCACAATGAGGTTATTGCGGAAACTGCAAATATATAGCAGCAAGGAGGACGTGGGGTGCCCTTCAAGCAGTCATCTTCGTTTGAGTTTTGACTGTTTTCTTTATAATT
This sequence comes from Ixodes scapularis, assembly GCF_016920785.2. Taxonomy (NCBI): domain Eukaryota; kingdom Metazoa; phylum Arthropoda; class Arachnida; order Ixodida; family Ixodidae; genus Ixodes; species Ixodes scapularis. The sequence goes on along the minus strand of NW_024609868.1, from coordinate 91,223,508 downwards.
CAGCCACATTATTTCGCACTCTGATGGATAGATGTCGTGCATGTTTCGCCCTAGGCCAAAACTCACTCGTATGGTTTGAATACATTCAACCATGGCTGCTGAGCCAGTGACGTCAGAAGTTCCTGGAAAAAGGGGGGCAAGGGGCAACAAGAGGGAGGGTGGGGTTTCCCATCTCGTTCCCCCGAATGATTTACAAATTACGTGTTCAGGTCGAGGGAAAGGGAGGCTAGGGAGCAGATGGATGGCTGGAGAGGAGAGGATGAAATCACCCCCCCCCCCCCTCGTTCCAGCATTCCGCCTGCTTCCTCCTCCCCATCTGTTCTTTCCCTCGCCCTGAACTCTTGATATAGCTGAAATGTCTGAAATGTGTGTATGTGAGGGGAAAAGGGGGGGGGGGGTATGGGGACAATTTCCTCTTACTTCTGTTCCGGCGCCACTGGCTGATCTCAGATTTCTATTTCCTTTCACTATTTTACAAAACACAATTCTGACAAAATGTCGGTGCTTGTGATTTTCTTCTTTTATATAAAATTTGCACTATATATTTACAGACCCTTCTAAAATATGTCTATAAAAAATTTCCCGGAAGCGTTTTCTGTGGCGAAAATAAATTTTAAAATTGACGTGCTCACGTCCCACCCTTGGAATATTTTGCCTTCCATCGCAAAGCATGCGACGTAGTAAGTGGCATGCTGATCCACGTGGGAAGCGTCCTAAACTCGATTTTAGGCGCTAGTGTTTTTGACAAATAAATTTAGCGTGTCTGCTTTTGGTATTCTGCTTGTAAGAGGAACGTCATTCATGAGTGAGTAAAAATGAGATTCTTGCTTCTCTTTGTGAGGTTCACAGATACATTAAAGACTGGAGACGCAATAACGTTCTATCGCTTTTTTTTAACAACGACCTCACGCAACGCCTTCGTGGATCCCCCAGCTGCCACGAACGCTTACTACCGTCGAATAAGGCTAGCCTGCTTTACTCTAACAACTTCACACTCGAATGTCATCTTTATCGCGCAGTCAATCTCACATAACTAAATTTTGACTGCAATAAAGTACCGTGTTTTTCACCTAACTTTCACGACGCATTTTCTAATGCCGCCATGAAGATCATAAAGTTAAACAATAGGTTTTGACTAGGGATGTCATAAACGTTTGTCGAACGCGAGATTAGACGCTGAACACAGAGAACTCATCGTTTGGCGGAACAGTATGAAAGCAAACAAAAGCTTTCGTTGATTTAGTCACCTTTTAAAAGAAACAATAAATACCCGATAAATAGTTTTCCCTTCCTGCGCCAGGCGGCGTCAGCCCAGTTTTTTTTTTTTTAATTTTTGGGCGTGCGCATAATAGTCGAACTCTAGTAAATTTTTCTTCGAACCACGCGTCAAAAGTTCGGAAAACGCGAACCAGGCCTAGTGTGGTAGCTGGAACGCGTCTTCGACTGGTGTGTTTAGCGCGGTCTAAGAAAGTGGTCCATCGATTTCCGTCTGATGACGTCGTAAAAGCGTCATGTTGTCGACGGCCGCAATCCTGGCGGTGTCACAGGAGCAGTGGTGGATCTGGCAGACGCCTGTTCTGCAGCAGGTCGCTTTCCAGCCTGACAGTCCACGGAAGTTTCGACGGCCAGGAGTTGAGACGTATAGTGAGCCTGTATTGAGGAGAGTTTCCAGCTGCTCGATCGAGGTCACGTGGTTTATGGGTTGCATTTGCAATACGAGCTTCGAGGAGCTGACGAACGCGTTGGTCGTCTGCAAACGCCTCGGCCTTTCCGCCCGCTTTCCTTCTTGCCACCTCTTTCAACGCAGCGCATGCGCACTTGCGATTAATCTCCGCAGGAGACGTCCGCTATACGGAGAGCAAGTCGTCCGCCTCTTGCGCGGGAGTTGCGGTGACGTCAGAACGACGCAAAGCTCTGATTGGCTGATTAAAAAAAAAAAAAAAAAATAGCGGGTTGACGTACTTGAAGGCATCTAGCATTGAGGTCTACTCACTATCCTTTCAATCGAAGCCAATCATAGCTCGGCGTCGTTTTGACGTCACCTCAACTCTTTCGCAAGAAGCAGACGACTTCCTCTCCGCTTTAAATTGCAAAAGCTCCCCGCGGTTTGAGCTGGACGCTGTCTACAATCTAGACTCTCCATGCGGTGAGCAAGTCGTCTGCTTCTTTCGCGGGAATTGCCGTGACGTCATAAATACTCCGAGCTCTGATTGGCTCTGATCCAAGGATAGCGGGTAGGCCTCAAAGCAAGCTGCCTCGTGGTCTACCCACTATCCTCCATTCAGAACCAATCGCAGCTCGGTGTTGTGACGTCACCACAACCCCCGCAAAAGAAGCAGACAGACTTGCGCTCCGCGTTGGGACGCACTTTAGATGTACGGGCGGGACAGGACGCTAAACAGACCAGTCGGAGACACGCTCGAGGTCCCGTATGTTTCCGAGCAGAGAACCAACGATCGCCTCTCAACTCACATGGATTTGCGGTCGTGTCCAAGCAGCGGCGGCCTCGAGTCTCCCTGGCCGGACTTCCTGCAGATTCCCTTGGTTCCCCTCACCTGAGCCACCACCAGCCACACGACGAGAGAGACGACGATGAGCCCGGCGACGCTGCTCCCCGCAATCACCCACACCAGGATTTCTGCGCAGGCCGGAGGAGGAAGTCAGTCGTGCACGACGCTACGACCGACATCCGAGCGGGAGTAATTTGGGGTTTATTTCTCCGGCAGAATCGGCGTTTATCTTGAGCGTTGGACAAAAACCGTCGTTTACTGGGGTTTATGTTGAACAAAACGGGGTACAGCCGCCCCAACCTCCAGAGAACATGGGCGTGATCCGAATAAAGCCGTCCCGGTACAGATAATAATAAAAAAAAAAAAAACGATGGTTTTTAAACGATGGTTTTTGAAGCACCCTGCGGACAGTTCAGTGGGGGCTGTCTTGCGAGTAAACAAAAATTAAATGGTAAAACATAAAAAAAGATAAAGACCAAGTAGAAAGCGACAACAGAAATAAAACTGTGTAAATAAAGTTTTATTTTTTTAATATTTTTTTCTGTGAAGCGTGGGTTGTTTTCTAAAAAGGTACCCCCCATTCTTTTCTCTTTTTTTTCAGTTATGATAAGGTTTGCTCGGAGGTTAGTTTTCGGGGTTTATCTGTATACACAGAAAACACAGGGACTCTAAATATGATACGCACTCAAGCTTCTAAAGAAAAAAGAATCAAAATAAACATATGGCAAAGAGAAAGAAGAAAAAAAGAAGCAATATGATAAGGGTCTGCGCGTTCTAAAAGCCTCTCCTACTCATTCTATGTACAACATTGTTCTGTCTGCGGTGTAGGGTTTCGCTTTATCGGAGATTATTTTTCGTATAATGCAAGGTGCGTTTTTCGAAGTTTATTTTTCGCAAAAAAGTTTGGGTTTATCAGAGGTTATCTACACTTATGCTAGATTCGCAATCCAAAATATTTCTAAGTTTAATAATGTTGTATTTTTCAAAATACTAAACTTTAAAATAAAAATAAATAATATTGAAGCACGAAAATACACTGAATTCACTTGTATCTAATGGCCTTCCTTTAGCCCGATTTGGAATCGGCGCCCTTGCCAGTGGAAATGCTAATTTTCGCAGGAGAAAATTTTCAAACGGGTATTGCTTGAATGAACGTCAATACACTAAAATAACGAAACACCTGGACGTAGTCACCGAGAAGCATAGAGCTCCAACTTCCCTGCAGCGCGTTTTATGAAATTTACGGGTTCATGCTTTTTTTCTTGTGAAAGCTCTGCCCCTCCTCCTCTAAGTACAAACAGTATGGTACAAACTGGAAACCAAAACAGTGACTTTTGCCGTGACCAGGAATACAATGACCGGTTGTCCTGAACGAACCTTGACGAGATGTATGGTAAACCCCCTTGGCCAAATGGTCCAAGATTTCAAAAGCAGGTGAACTGGCCTCTCGTTCTGACAACTGACCCTTTCCTCCAAACTTACTGTTTTTCACTGCGTAGTAATTTTGCAATATGAATTTTTTTGGTTAAATGTGATTACCAAAAAAATTTAATCGGCGATTTGTTTTCGAGTTTTATGGGGTTTTTTTCTTTTTTTTTTTTTAAACACGGAACACTAGTTCTGTGCTAGGATCATTTACGGCTATGCGAGCAGAAACTGTGAGAAAGAGAGAGAGAGAGAGAGAAAGAAGGGAGAGATAAAAGAGAGAGAGGAGACGAGAACACGCGGGGACGTCAGAATGCCAAACCCTGGTCGAAATGATTAGGGAGTAGATGCAAAGCTAGCTACCTTTGTTCTTATTGCACTCGTCGAACGCGTTCGAACGCGAACGCCAAACGCCGGACGCCGGCGTTCCGCGCTTTTACGTGCTCGGACAATGCAGTGGAGACAAAGGCGCGCAGCTAGCTTTGCGTCTACGCCTGATCCATAGCCTCCTATATACTGACAAAGCCTGGCAGATCGCCACGAGAAGCGGCCGCCGAAATGGAAAATGTAGAGCGGCAGACAACGGACGAGAGGAGAGCCACGTGAATGGCGCCCCGCTGCGGTGAGACACCAAAACACACTTCTCCCGAGCGAACAAGTGGGATTTGGGTCCTCGCCGCTGCAAAAGCTGTGCGCTTACATCCAGGTTCCCCGAGAAATGGCTCTTCGATGCTCTTTGCTACCAGATCCTCGCGGTCCAAATCTGCGGCCGGGCACTCTATGGCTTCGTCGTCGAACTGCCAGACTTTGTGAGTATGGAGGCGGCTATGCCTGGTCATTCTAACCAGTGCTCGGTGTTCTGACAACCCCTCTTGTCTCCTCCTCTCCCTCATTTTGTGCCTGAATAGAAGGTTTGGTTTGACGATCGCGCGGGCGAGAGCAGTCCCGCAGTTCAAGCGTACAGAGCGGAATTAATCTATCTGGATGCACAACAGGATGCGCATGTGTAATCACATAGAAGTAACTTTCATGTTCGTTCGAATACTGCAAAAGCCGCGATCTCTTCATTTGAACGAAACTCGAGTTTATTCGAAAGTTGCCGTGCTGGTTAGTTCAGCCGCACTGGCGCGATAAACACCTACTTCTTTGGTGTAAGAAAAAAAAAAAAAGGAAAAAAAAAAAAGCTTTTCGGCGGTGCACAGAATCTTTCTGTCGTAGCGTATATTCGTAAACATGTTTTTTTTTTTCGTTTTTCTTTCGGCAGCCGGTTTGTGACGCACGAGTTTAAACAGCAGGTTGCGACCACAAGCTGTATTTGGCATCTCTAGTAGCGGAGTTGGCACGTCGCTGACTGGAAAGAGGATCTCATCGACGCGGCATTTATAAACAGCTACGATTCATGACGTTCCCACATGCACCAAACAGTCGTCAGAATGGGTATCATCTTTGCATGAAAACCGAAACAAAATAACAACGGCAAAACTGATCCATACATAAAAAATGATACCCATACAGATGCGTCAGTTTAAAGCGTAGCAAAATATTACTTCACTCGGCAATCAAAATTTTGCTTTGTTTTGTACTTTCTTTGTTATATGTCGGGGCAATGAATGCCAATTTTATAGAACAACCCTCAACGGAGAGTAGCGAAATTGCTTAGTTTGTTAGATAAACGAATTTTTGTGAGGATGATTATCTATGTCTGAAAAATAAAAATTGCGTCGAGGGGAAACTAATTCCCGCGCTTTTCGAGAGAGACATTAAAGCATTTATCCTCGTCACTGAACCATGAACCGAAGATGAGAAACCTCTACACTTTGTTTCAGCTCCAGTTCAGACGCAACCGACGCTTAAAGGCTTACGAGGAACGCAAGTTCGTCTGCTTTTTGCACAGGGGTTGTGATGACGTCAGAACGACGCCGAGCTCTTATTGGCTGATTGAACAAAATTGTGGGTCAACCTCAATGCAGCTAGCATTGATGTCTATCTACTATCTTTTCAATCAAAGCCAATCAGACCTCGGCTTCGTTCTGACGTCACCACAACCTCTGCGCAAGAAACAGACGACTTGCTCTCCGTGCAGGCAATGGGACGGAACAAGCGGCGTCAAAAAGCGGATATCACTAGGACTTTTTTTCTGTTTATGATTGGTTCCGTGATGATACAGAACACGTGCAAAAACACGACGAACGCCTTGATAGGGCACTTTTTTTTGACGCTGTCTTATCGGTCCTATCAGCTCGTATAGTAATAGCGCTCCTGATCTCTAATAAAAATAGATTTTCTTTTTGCTTTTGGGCCGCTCGCGGATGGTGAAGAATGTCTGGAAGAACGCTGGGCGTGTCCATTCCAGAATTTCTTATTAGAGCTCCCCCACAGTCCAGTATCATTATATCATTAACCGATAAGAATGCAAAAAAAAAAGGAATGCCACTAGAAATCAGACCCGTCAACATAACGAGCCATGTCCTGCATTTATTAAAATGTCGGCTACTAAAAAATCTAGTTTCTGGAGGTACCAGAAAACAAATTCCGATTGCTAAGCCCAAGTGATCGACATTTGTTTTTCGTTTATATCTTGTAATCAATATAATTGTAAAAATTTATGCTACTAAAAAAATAACAAATTTTTGTATTGATATATTTTTAAGACGGTATCGTTGATTGTAGGGTTGCGATTGGTTGTGCGTTTAATTGTGGACATGAACATGAATTTGGTTTTAACCGACTTCGATAAGGTATGTGCCACCTTCCTACACTATAAAGCGATTGCCGTTCAAAGGCACTCTACAATATCACGATACACGCTACATTTTCGATACTTTTATACGACGCATCAGTGTTTGTAATAAGCAGAATCGAGGAAGATACGCGTTAAACGAAGGACCATTTACATAAAAAAGCAAAGCGCCCATTATGTATTCTTGGGGCACAACGGAACTTGTATCTGGACTCTTTGATAGGCGGCCAAAAACTGCAATAAACTGCGCCCAAACATTCTTGAATCCAATCAGGGGTGTATATCCACCTTTCCAGGGCTTGTAATAACTACTTGTGAGGTCATAGTTAAAGGGTTTTGACGCCTAAAATATAATGTATGCGTTTATTGTCGAGACGAAAACGTCTCCTAATAATCCATCACAGGTTCAAGAAGTTGTGTTTTGCATGGCCTGCTGTCTTCTAAAATCACATAAAAAAACTTTAGCTAAAAATGACTTGTACATTAGGTTGTCAACACATGGTACCATGGAATGCAGACTAAAAGAGGACCTGGACACCCGATTTCATAAAAAAAAAAAACGCGTGTCTAAACACTTGGCAGCCTTTTATCAAGAAGCTTAAAGCTGATCGAGCATTCTTAGCTATTTATTTAGAAAAAACAGTGGGTGAAATGGCGAGATTATCGAGTCTTATATACCGCAAGTTTTAATTTGAAAAATTATTTGGCAAGCATCCCCAGAAATTTGTGCCATATTATGACTGGGCCATCTCTTACAGGCTATGTCAGCGCTGTCAAGAAGCCCATGTATTTAATATACAAATGTGGCCCCGACACCGAAATGTTGCGCTTTGAACAATTTGCCATGCTACCACTCCATTCTATCATATACCGGTATTCGTGTGCCAAACTTTCAAGATGGTGACGTGCAAACTGGAGGTTCCTCAGTCGAATGAACTTTTTGATGTATTGCCACGACGGATAATATCCGAGTTATTCGGAGCGTACAGTTTATTCTTGGGAGTGAAAGACTCATTATGATTGTATAACTTAAACAAAAATCATCCTCAATATTATGGCAAATTCTTTAAGATCTACGTGCCTGTCTACATCTGTAGAAAAAATATATCTCGGAGGCATCTCACACAAATTTTTGAAAAACAGCAAAATTCAAACGAGCACAAATTAAAAATACAAAAAAATTACAAGATTTGCCAGACGACTGTAGTAAATCACAATAATCGATAATGTGCTAAATACATTTTTTTTATTATTTTTTGGGGGGTCCTGAGATTAATTTGCCAAATAAGGTGTATTTGTTCTCGTTTAGGCGTTTACGATCACTTCTAGTATTCTGCTTCTGACATAAATAAACTAGAAATAAAACAGCTGTTTTATATGACAATAGTCAAAACGTTTTTAAAAACCTTTGAAAATATTTTGGTTTATCATTAAGGCTATGTGATTATAACAGAGTGACTTATTTTCTGTGGAATGGGAGCACTGCGGTGAATAAACGATCTATGAGAGGATGATTGTTCTTTTAAACTTAACATTAACGTGTCAAAAGTATTACTTAGGCAGGTACTAAACGTTCATATTAAAGTAATTATCCCAATCACCCTCCACACATACAACAAAACAACAACAACAACAACAACATTTGGGAAAAGAGCGTTTTGAAATATTTGACTTGATATCGGATTCCTTGACAAGGTCACAAACCCAAAAATTGTTAATAACACCGAATTGTAGTTGGCGGCCTTCATTTTATATTATTTCGCAAGTTAAAAACTCGGTCGATCCAAAAACTTTCCCGGAAAGGTCGGAGTGCCCAAATTCGAAATGATGGAGGAATGCCTGAAAACAATCGAACAATCTCCATATCAAGACGAGTTTACTCAAAGATGGCTAATTTTAGAGAATTTGCCAGAGCAGCAGCTTGTGATGACAAGCCATAAATCGTCTTTTCCGTCACCAGTTAAGAACTCGGCCGACCTCAAAAAGGTTCCTGGGTGAGGGCGCGGGTTCCCGAACTACAAAACATGAGCGAATGCGTCAAAACGTCGGAACCATCCCCATTTTGAGATATGTTTTACTAAAAAATGACCCACTTTTAGGTATTTGCCATTGCACCAAGGACGTGCTCGAGGACTTTACATTTTATATTCCGTCTTTAGTTGGAAACTGCTTTGTCCTCAAAGATTTCAATGGCGAGGGGCGGGTGCCCAAATTTCAAAAGATGAACGAACCCGTAAAAAGAGCCGAACCATCCTCACTTTGAGACCGGTTTTGTGGTTTTGGATGATGCTCTCTGCAACTTTATAATTTAAACAATATGTTTATGTTTATGAGTAAAAAATCTTTCAACAACTAAACACGATGAAATAAAGCCTCAGTAAGCACGGACGAGGAACAGCGGACGAACATGACACGACCACGGCTGACTCGCAAATGAAGTTTATTCAATGAAGTTTATTCAACTCACGCCTACCATGCAACTAGAGGCCTCAGAGATATCGCCTTAGAAAGTGGCAGTCATGTTTGATCGAAGGTACGTTATCTCCTCGGATAACGCCACCGAAGGCTGACTGACATCGCTGTCCCCCAACGAAGAAATAAAGAATGCTTGTACTATTTCTCGAGTCATTCTGTCTCGGTGTCTCCCCACAATAACCACGTCACCGAAAGAAAGGAGACATGAACAACCATTGCAATGTAGCAGTAGTAGGAATCCTCCGACCATAGCCAACACCTTCTATATAACGAGGCAGTAGTGCCTCGTTATAAGCCCAAAGCCCAATGCTGAGCAAAAATTGGACACGACGATTGCGTCAACGTTTGGCTCAAACTTGACTCGAAGCCAAGCGCCCGCGCAGCACTTGTTTCCAATCGGTGTCCAGCGTTGACCTTCGCTGGGGACGCACAAATGTCAGCACTACGGGTCTTGTCTTTTGGGTGGTGTTAGCGTAGCCCTAAAGGAGTAGGCGTGCTTTCTCAACCTTTCATTGAAACACCCCCCTGTCTGGCCTACATGAGATCTTCCACACGAGAGGGGTATTTGGTTCTACAGCAAAGCTGTTGCATACTAGGATCTGAAAAAAACAAAAAAAAAAACGTCCATGGATGTTAACAAAAAAAACACCCGTTTAAATGGCACTCCTTCATTCCGATTGGTCGTGGCAAGTATAAATAAAAAGTACGGGCAACCCGCGTGAATCAGCCGCCCTTGGCATTATTAGACAGTGAGGTCCTGATCTCTTGTTATCATTTACGGTCAACAACTTAGCTAAGGGTGCACTGTGACGAGGCTTAGGGGACAACGCGCCGATCCAACCTTCTTTTCTTCCGCTTCCGTGATGCTGATTAAGAGTCCAATTCGTCGTAAAACTTAAAATAGTCGTATACCAACATGTTACGTATACCAACGACCAACAACAGAACGCGTATCAACCTCTCGTTTAGCAAGAACACGTCCGAAGTCAAAATACAACCAATGGCGGTTTACCACAGGGATCATAAGGCAATATTCACTTTAGTCACTAAGAAATAAATAAAGGCAATTAAACAACGAAGTCCTGCACGTGTCTTCTTTGCAAACATATGTAAATCGCAAAAGTTGTTGCAAAGTTTCCGTAAAGTTGTTGTAAAGATAACAGCTTCGCTGGTCCTCCATCTCCACGTGAAGTGGACGAGCTTTACAATTTTTTAGTATTATCAATATCATTTTAATTAATTAGTTATTCTACATTATTAATTTTTTATTTCTAGTTTTAGGTTTCATAGTTAATTGTTCTAAATATTTATTCTATTTAACGTGACGATTTTTTTTCTATATAATGTCCCACTGACCATACCTTATGCGGTTATACTGCATAAGTGTAGCCTTGACGGATGTTTAAAAGCGATGTGAAAAGCCCAAAAAGAAATACTCCATGTTCAGGATATAAACGTAATAAATTTCACAGGGGGGCACATTGGAACGTGGCCCAAATGACACATAAACGATAGTTTAGATACTTATTTCCAGCCTAAAATCAGTTAAAAGTAAAAAGAAAGAGCAATCATGAGGCGTCAAAAGCGAAAGTCACTGAGCCTTTTCTGCTTAGGATTGCTTCAGCGATTATAGAAAACGTATAGATACACGACGAACACCGTGACGGCGCGCTTTTGAAGCTGTCTGATTGGCCCCATCAGCTCATAGGGTCACTACGTCTGGAATTAAAGGTGAAACTAAGTATAGGCGATATTGCCTCGTGCGTGGCGGAGTTGGCAACGTCCATGAGACCATTGGTGACGGTTCTAATATCAAAAAAAAAAAAATTACCGATAAAACACGGAATTGGCTGGTGACTATAGACCTTTGCGAAAATCCCCCTCTGCGCGCTGCCATCTTTGTCTGCTGGACTGTGGAACGCCTTTTGAGCATACGCTGTCGCTCTATTATGCAGTCGGTATGTCAGACGCTGCGCATGCGTTCACAATTCAGTGGCTCGGAATTTTTCGCCCGGGTGATAAGCGATGCGAAGGTCTTATAGGCCTATCGGTTTACTGACGGTAGATAATAAAATCCTCGCAAAAATACCGGCTAAGCGCCTGGAGTGTCCGCTGAAAACAAGCGTCGGACAATATTAAACGTACGGGGTTGAAATTCTAATCTACATATTATGCGAATGATACCTGAAACGGCGAAGCAATGCAAACATTGATAGCTGTAATGCAGGCCTATTCAAAGAATCCGTTCGACAAGGTATCGCACTCCTTTTCATTTTAAATCTAGGGACTCCTCGATGTGTGCTAACGACTTCTGGACTATGTTAAAATACGCTACAAAGATATAGCTCACTTTTGAGCGAACGGATGCAAATCTTACTTAATATACTGCCTCCTTCCGTTAAACAGGGTTGTCCGATGTCGCCCGCTCTATTCGCACTGTACCTCGAGCCTCTTTGCAAGGCAATTCTACACAACCAAAATACACGGAGAGTCGAGCTAGCTGTCATCTATCAAGTCAACAGGTTTAAGAGCATGGTCGTCTAAGCCTGACTTATCGATCTAATGAACTGCCTCACTGTCAAACTATTTATAGAATCAGCTTGGATATAACGAAGCTATGTAGAGAAGGCGGTGTGAGGCTACAAGTCGTTAGAGGCAAAGCTGCCGAGGGGCAAGGAAGAAAGGTCTCTCTTTTAAACCGAAGCTATGTTTGTAACACGGTGCCCTTTTCCTGTGCATGGTACTCCGCGCAGGATGTGGCTTGCCAAAGCAGTGAAGCAAAAAAAAAAAAAAGAATAAAATACAAAAAGAAACGTATTTGCGCAACCTCTGTTTGGTACTCTTGTTTCGAAAGTGCAAGACGCACTGACCTCTTTCTTTGTCCGCATAAGCGCAGTTAAGGGCTGTTCAAACTTCAAAGTGGGCATAAAGCTGGAAGCGCAAAAGGTTTATGCTTTTCGGAGATTGGAAAAATATGATTCCCGCTCCGGGCATTGCAGGTCTTAGAACGGTGATACCTTTCCTTGTACGACGCAGCAAGGAAGTCAGATAGTTTTGCGTCATTACAAAAAGATAGCGGATTTGGTGAAGTTTACCGAAAGCAGATTTTACAAAAAGTACCTAAGCAAGGTGAAAAACAAAAAAGCGTTTATATTAGGACAGAATTGACTTGGTGATGCCAGCGCCCCTCTAGCGGTCCGGCTTTGCGGGAGCGGACGAATTTGATTCATTTCGGTGTTTACAGAGGTACGCTGTGCGGCAGCTAAAATATAAAAGAGTCATTCTTTTTTTTTCTTTTTTCAGGTTTCAGAGGGAAGTACTACCTGTTAAAACATGGGGTCAGAAAAAAAAAGTTTTTTTCCCTCCCATGCTGCCCGAACTGTGCCATTTGTTCTTTCGCAAAAACGTCGCAGCGTACTTTTTTTTTTTTTTTTAATTCAAATGCCGAAATGTTTTGGGCGCAATTAAGCACAGAAAGCGAACCCAACGCGGCACGCCAAAAATTTCCTAGATGTCGGCAAGCAAGAAAACACCGTAAGTCGCGAAATATTTACTTTAAATGGACTGCATGCAATATTAAATTCACCCACCGATCGCAGGTTGATAGGTGAGGGAGGGAAACCCGCATGATGATTCGGGGTTGAGAGCGTTCACTACGTTAGCCCCTTAGTGAAGGAGATAAAGATCCCCGAAAGTGACTTTTAGGAAACTCTGAAGCCACGAGTAACATAACGCGCTGCCCATATATGAAACCTCACAAATGAAGTGTTCTGTAGTATTTGCGATGTTTTATCTGCCGAAGAGAATTCTGTCGTGAATATCATCTGAGAGATTAATCTGCTGTTACTGCAGTACAATTGTCGCCTTTTACATGGACTGATCGGAAGCTGCCGACTACCCAATTTTTACACTGCACATTCATTCCTTTCATGCCATTAAAAAAAAAGAAGGAAAAAAAAAAAACAGAGTTGGCAACGCATGCGGCTGTCACGAAGAGGAATGGTGTTCAAATCCCGCTCGAACCCGGGTCCTTATTGTATTAATTTCGTACTCTTAAGAAATTCCACGCCATTCTCGGCTGTAATCGAGTGTTCTACTTCAGAAAGTTCCTGAACTTGCCACGTGCATGAAAGTAGAGATTACGCACTGCTTCGGGTCATTTACGCTTCCGCCGCCGACGCAAGATGCATGCCACCTTTTCTATTTAAGTTTGTAGGCGCAAGTTCGCCTTGTTGCGCTTTGAGGCGCTCTTTCGCTAGGTACTCGTTGAGGACATTGAGGTCGAGAAAGAATAACAGCACAACCGGCTTGTGTTAAACGGTTGATCCGACTTTACGCTTGGTCTTGAGCCGATCCATTTTCAGGTTGATTCCTCAAGTCCAAGTCCCGGGTTTCGGCACCATGTTGTAAGAACGGCTGACTAGTCGTTAGTAGATGAAGCCAACAACAGCATTTATATAGAAATATTTACATTAAATGTCCGGCATCGTCCGCTCATGGCCAGGCCTCGATCTATCTCGTTCATTCTATACTCGAGCTCCCGCTTCTTCTTCCTCCTTGTCGGGATGCCCGCTTCCATACAATAAGTTTCAACACGCCTAATTAAACGTTCATTTCTTCTTCTAAATTCATCTGCTCCTTTCACTGGTAACAAAATCGCAACCGACGGAAAGTGGATATAAATCAAAGCGTAAAAATGTGCAAGGAATACATAAGCTGACAGTCCATCCTTTTAGGTACGGAATCAACCACTAAAAATAACATACGTTTTATGCACTATACTTACTCACAACACAGTTATCTCTGAAGGTACCTAACTATATCCCACTCCAAGTCAACTACAAGAAATAGAAATGCGTGCGATGACTTCTGCGAAATTGTTTAGAGTTCCGATATTCTGCTTTTAAACGCTGTGTCGCCATAAAATGGTAAGGGAGAATGATACAGCTAAAAGTATGTTGCAACCGGAAGAGGCTCATTATGCCATCATTTTCTTTATCTCTCAAGTTACTTTTTTAAAGCGAAAGCCTTACTTGTCCCATTGAGCGAAATATCGGAGTAAATGGTCATAAAAACGCGATTGCGCGGCACGCGCCGTTCAATCGCATGCTTAAGGACGACGCTCTCCTTGGCGTCGTCCTTGCGGTCATCATAAAATCGCCCTAGACCTCTTGGATGACCTCACTTAATTGTCACAGTACGTGAAAAACAAGTGCCGTAGTAGGCGTTGTGAGGACCATAAAAATACGTCTCCAAGCGTCATCAGCGTGATGTCATCAAGCGTCATCATACGCCATCAGCGTGATGTCACCACCGGAACACCGTGTGCAAAAGGTGCCCTTCGTACTTCATCTCTGCTCGTTGTATGCTTCGCGCGATGGACTGTGAGAGGACCGCATGTACATCTACGGCCTCGACATCGGCAGCAGCGTCTACATCTTCGGCGGCTTCCGCAGGCAAACGTGGCCGCCCACGCTAATACACCACAGCCTCCCGTGTCCTCCTCTAGGCGTCGTTCTCGACGTCGTTCTTGACGTCGTCCTCAATGTCATCCTAGAGGTCGTCCTAGAAGTCGACCTAGACGTCGTCCTTGACAGGCTTTCGCCTTCCTACACGTAAGCAGTCTTAAGTTTACTCGTGTTTTTTTTTCACTCGGTTATAAACTCCGCGTTGGCGGAAATGTGCACACTGTGTAAAAGTTCAAGGTGAATACTCCATGTGGGGGCAGAGAAGTGAACTAGTAGCACCTGTCGCAAATTTCTGATCATAGTTTCACGTTTTTTTTTTTTCTTGAGTTTAGGTCTTGCTGTATACCATTGAAATAAGAAGCATATATATAGGTATTTTATTGAACAATGTTTTCCTATGTAAACACAATCAATCGGTACCATATTTTATCGTAAAAAATAGCCACTATTTCTTGTTTTTCTAAAAATTCGCAAGAAAGAGTCCGTGAGGATACTCGTGGAAGTATTGACCTTTTTAAGTTCCAGCTGCGTGAATGACAAAAATACTTCACTTCTTCGATCTCTTTATTTTTGTATACAAGTTTATCGTTGAGAGAAGCAGGCTATTGCATGTTCACTGCGCGACCCTATTAGCGCGAACACAATGTCTCCGCTCCTTTTTTTTTTTCATTTTACTTCGAAATGTTATCAGCGGTCGTAAACTTTTACCGCTTAAGCCGGGGTCACACTGCTTATACATCATTCAAAATACAGTCTGAAAACAGAGTCGAACGCAAGTCCCCACGAGGTCCGTGCTTTGAATGCCGCATGGCAACGAATTCAATGAGAAACTTGGCACGCGGCATTCGAATTACGGACATCGTGGTGATCTGATGTGTGCAGACTGCCTTTTGTATGATGTACAGACGATTGCAAGCAGGGCATCTGGCGGCCGCTAGCCTCTACTCTTGCCGGCAAGTATTTAGTACAATTGCAAGCTTGTACAAGATATGTTCACGCGCAATCTGCGCGTGTTTTCAAGCATCGGGCACCAGTCGGGCGTCATGATTGCAATTCAGACCCTTTTACCGCTTACAAACATGAACCGCCACTTGCGTCTCGACTTCCAAGCCCGTTGAGCTTGCCTGTGTAACCCAGTGCTAGAAAGCATAAATGCTACAGGGGCAACGAAGTTGGAGATTTAACGAGGGCCTTCGGCTGTATACAATTTAACGTCTTCAAAGAGTCAGGTCGGTTCGCAAGAATATTCGAAAAAATTGAGTAAATCTCGCGCTTCTTCGTTCTTTTGGCGTTCACCTGGAAATATGATGGTTAAACGTTTCATCGATATTTGAAGTAGCAGTGCTAAGATAGGCTTTGTTCATTATTTTTATGAACTGGAAGTTCTCTGGGACGTCAACGACTGGGGCACCGCCTCAGTCGTTGACATCTATTGTGTAGCCCTGGCGTACTTCCGGTCCGGATACATTTTCTACTTTTTCACGCATCATTATTTCACCATAAGATTGAAATTGAAGATTGAAATGGCGGCCAAACTCCGTCGGCCACCATTTTCCTATTGAAATTTTCAGAAAATCACTTATAACTTTTGAATAAGGTGCCCGTTCGGGCTCAAACTTTGGCATCTGGTTGTGACCTCTAGCGCTACCTTTGGGCAGATAATGAGCGTTCGTCGATGCCTCTTGGATGACTCGCTAATTGACTCTACGCATATTGTTTTTTTTTTGTGTGTGTGTGTGTATGTGTGTACTCGTATTGCGAGCTTTGTCACTCGCTGGGATTCCGCCGTTTTTCTCCGCGATTTGCCATGTCTATGTTGTGCACGAAAGTGAACTCGGAGCCTTTCTTCTTTCTTAAAGTGCAGGTCGGCTGGTTTTGTATCTTTGAAGGGGTTCCAAGTCGGACTCCGCTTCACTTTAGGTTGCTACTGCAGGGAACGCTACTACTCTCCGATGGCGCCAATAGAGTGTTTTAGGGAACCGTGTTCGCACATCCGATACGGCACGATGGGGCCCCCCGGTAGGAACTGCGCATGCGCTATCGCAGAAGGCATAGGCGCAGTTCGTACCGAAGGGCCGATCGTAACGTATCGGATGAGCAAAAACGATTCCCCAAAACTCTTTAATCATGCAGTGCCCAAAGCGTATCGTCATGGCACTCGATCGTCGTCAGTGTTACGTCTGGTATCGCCGATTAGACCAATCAAGCACAGTGAATGCGATGTGCTCTTTTTTTTCTTCTGTGCGTGACCTGCGTTTACGACAAGATATCGGATTCCACCACGTACAATTTCCATTTGGACTAAGTATAAGCTTAATTTTATTGGTGTGCTCTCTTGTGAATGCCGTAAAATATATATATATATATATATATATATATATATATATATATATATATATATATATATATATATATATATATATATATAGTTTCCACTTCTGGATTTAGTTTTCCACAGATTTCTTCATACACCCTTCCGAGACAGATATTTACTGTGAAAAATGAATAAGCCCGTACATTCATTGACAATCGGTATATGTAAACTAGATAATGTAAACATAAGGACCTCAGTTCCTTAATCGGAATGCCGCAGATTTAAGATGTCTATATAATAGTGTCGTGAGGGCGGTCCAGAGCCCCACACGATTGGCGTAAAACTAAAATATTTCAATTAAAAAAATGGCGTGATAACAAATATAGCACAAAAGGGGACGATGGAAGAAAAACAAATATCTTAGTTCTATTGGTGGTTAGATTGCTACAATAATTTTCTTTCTTTTTCTTCCTAGGAGTACTGTTTGTTTTACCAAGTAAGCAATATATATATATATATATATATATATATATATATATATATATGTGTGTGTGTGTGTGTGTGTGTGTTGGGGTGTTTTAATATGCTAATAACACAAAAACACAAAAATAACTTAAACTAAATAAAAAAAAAGATATAGGTCAGATGTTTGGCGTAAATATAGTAGCAAACATCGTCCACGTTTCTTTTTTTTGTTTTGTTAATTGTGATGGAGATTGAAATACAATCCCGCACACCTGCGGTCGACGAACTCGCGAGACATAAATGGGGCAAAAGTGCAACGTAACTGAAATCCACAGTTGTCGCCGATATCCAGGACTTCGAACCCACAGCCGAGAGGGCAACGAGCTGATATACGAAACAGGTTTGGTCCACTTTGATACACGCTATCAACAATGCCGCCGTTGCGACATGTGATCACATAACCGGCCTCGTTCTTTTTTTAGCGAAACGTGAGTTATTAGCTGACACAACATTACGCATTGTAGGAACAAGTAGTGTTTGTTACACGCCACGCCGACTGAAGAGCCCTCAACGCCAGCTGAGGGAGGAGAGGGTGGGTTAAACAGCTTCCACTCGGGCGCAGTATGCCTGTTTCATTATTTCAACGAGCGGGCACACAATCAAAGAGAGCAGTCACCCGACACCAAGCTTAAAGCTTATTGTCAAGGCATTGTGTAACCCACATCTTGGCAGCACAGCACAGCACAACGTACGAACCGAGTATGGTTACATCAAAACAAGTGGGACCTGTTTTGATCACCTGGCGTCACTCTCATGTCGAGGCAAATAATCTCAGGAGAGGCATTATGCTCTCTCGCTTGAATACACTCGCAACTTTACGTCTCAATGGTTACCTGACTTAATCAAAAACAATTCGCACAAAGCGCAAAGTAAATGTTTTCTGCAACACAAGCAAACTATAGACACTGACGCCCTTTTTCGAATAACAGGCTTCCAGTAGGCGTTCGTTGTCGCCTGCTGTGCTTTGACTGCGCATGCCCGGCCGAGGCCCACAACAAGGCGTCGAAGCGCTGCCGAAGTTAGCAAGCGCGTCCTGGGGGCTGAACAGGTCAATGACCTCCTTGCTGTTTCCATCCTGCCGGTGGCTGTAATACATAGGGATGATGAGTCAAAGTTTCATTTCCGCCGCTAAATTTCTAATACGATGGCTGGCTCTTTGTTTGTTCAGACTAGGATGAATGGATGGATGGATGGATGGATGGATGGTAATACGCCTCGCAAGTGGGCTCACTTTCGTCTTCTGCGCATAAGAAAGGAAGTAGCGGTGACGTCAGAACGCTGAACTCTGATTGGCTGATCGCGACCCCCTATCTCGGCGTCGTCTGCTCCTTTGCAACGTCGTCTGCTCGCAACGTCGTCTGCGTCTGTCTTGCCTTTCCTGCGACTTTCGGAGCGAACACGACCGACGAAATAACTCGAGCGGTACGTTGTTTTTGTCTAACAACTAGCAGACGCGCATCAAGGAGGGAAGTCAAAGGACTCCCTGGCGAGGTGTCCCGGGGCGCCGAAGTTTTTTTGCTTAGAACCGAGCCAAGTTCCCTCCCAAATACTTTTTCCTTCCATTCGTGTGCGGCGAGACCCCTCACTCTTTAACGGCGTCGGCGGGTTGGCGCAGTTAACGTCGTCTGCTTTACGTCTGCTAGTCAAAGCGGTCAAAGCGATGGCTACTTTACCTTTGCTGCGTCTGTCGGAGATTCACCGCTTTTTCATCGGCGAGAGTCACCGTTGCCTCGGGAAACAAGGAGATAACAAGAGGAAGAAATTGACCCCTTAATATAAAATTGAGGTCAGCAATCAAAATATTATACGGGAAGGGTTCACAAGGGACGCGCGGGCATATTCCACTCAGCACGCCAGCCGGTCGTGGGCAGACGGTCGCCGAGTCGCGGAGAGCCTGCTAGGCCTAACTGCCCAGCTCGTGTGGTCGCGTTCGGTGGGATCGTGGCCGTGGGAGCTTTTCCCGGGTGTTTGTGGATCCAGCGTTCTTGTTCGTCGTGGTCTGTTTCAAGTACTTTTTGCTTTTTTCTTGCTGCTTGAAGTCGGGACGCGTCAGAACCGCACGTAAAACAATAAACGTCCGTGGGTCGTCGCGACCGCGACGTTGTCGGCCACGCTGATTTGATCGTAAGAAGTGCGTAAGACAGCTTCGGAGCTGTCGTAGGATTTCGTTGTAACCTGCGCAAAACTTACGAAAATTTCGTTTCGTGAATACGAATTTGTTTTTAAGTTTTGTCTTACGCACATTTTTGGCGTAAGATCGTTTCGTGAAT
Organism: Ixodes scapularis; assembly: GCF_016920785.2. Lineage (NCBI taxonomy): Eukaryota > Metazoa > Arthropoda > Arachnida > Ixodida > Ixodidae > Ixodes > Ixodes scapularis. The sequence continues at coordinate 91,203,781 of NW_024609868.1, read as the reverse complement.
CTGGCCTCTGCACTTCCGAAAGTCGCAGGAAAGGTAAGACAGACGCAGACGACGTTGCGAGCAGACGACGTTGCAAAGGAGCAGACGACGCTCAGGTAGGGGGTCGCGATCAGCCAATCAGGGCTCGGCGTTCTGACGTCACCGCTACCCCCTGCGCGAGAAGCAGACGAACTTGCCCTCCGCATAAGTATACCCTTGTTAACGGGCAGCAGCTTGCGCCACCTAGCCTAACATTTCGTCATCCCTTCTTTTTTTTGGTCTGTATAAATTTTTTTTAACACAACCCCCTTCCCCCTTTTAAAGTGTTTCTATTGCTTATTTTTATCTGTATTTTTACCGCGATGCACCCGCGTTGCCAGTGGTGCCAAGCGCCATTAATGCCGAATTCAACTCACGAGTCGAATACAAGGACTGCGTCGTGACTGCGCTCGTAACAACTGAACGCATCTGCGTTCAACTCCCCCTCCAGCCAAATAACTGCTAAACTAATTACGTTCTATAGTTCGCTTTAACCAATGGACGAGGAGGAAGAGTAACGGGAACCTCACAAGTTTAGTGTTCGCAAAATCAAGCCCATGATGTAAACAGAAACACCATTTCTGTTTTGGGCTTTTGTGGAACGTGAGGTGTTTATGCTGAGTACAAATCAAACAAATAAAAGAAACACTTATTTATGTTTTAGAATCTGTAAGCGCGGGTCACGCGACATTGCAATATTACCGAGAATCCACGAACCCGTTTTGATTTACCTACAAGTTGGCGCCTGTCGGCAATTGAGTAAAACGTAACATAGCCGAGAGAAAACAACAGCAACAGAACATCGTCGAAGCTTACAGATTTCCGTCTACAATCGATTGCACGCGAGCGAAGTCGCAGGTATAAATCAAGGCAAAGCAATTGACAAACCACAAAATACTTTTTTTCTTTTTTGTTTGGCGAAGTTCTACTTAGAATAAATGCCTCAAATTCATCTGCGGCGTTTGTACATGTTGCGGGGATTATTAATGTAGCTACGTTCGGTCTATAGCTCAGAACGCAAATAAAAAAATGCTACGTTTCGACCAAAACTAGAAATATATAAGAACTATTTATAAAAACGTATTTGTAAAAAAAAATAAAATAAAAAAAGCTTGGGGTAAATGATAGTTGTACATTTTCTCTACGTCTATTTAAAGATACGGAAGTTTTCGGGCCTCAAATTTTATATCGTGAAGTTAAATTTAAAAAAAAAGAGATACTTCACTTATACTAAAACAAAGAAAAAAACCTTTGTTTTTTTCCCTTGTTTCGGGTATGACCGTTCAGCAGGTATGACCGTTCAGCAAGGTAGCTTGCGATATTGCCCTTAGTTTTTCTACTTGACTATTTCCTGATATTGCTCATAGCACCGAAATCGCAATTTGTTCAATTGGCTAGACGGTACTAAAACAATAAATCAATATCGAAATGTTTTTAAAAGGTTAGAGGTTACATAATGAAAGTATTAATTGAGTAAATTTTAAACTTCCACAAACCAAATTGTTGCTTTCGAAGTTACTTAGGGCAATGTACCTTTTATAGTAACAAAACATTACAGAGGTCATTGCCCGTTAAATTTAAAATATTGTTAACATAGAAATAGCAGAGGATATAAGGGAAAGCTGGTGTACCTTCAACATCCTTGAAACCCAACACTAGAGTCAAAAAGAAGGACGACATTCACAATGTCCTGGCTCTCGTCCCATGGCCTTCGGTTTCCAAAATGTCTTTCAGAGGTATCTCTTTGCTGCCTTCCGACATAGAATAGCTGTATGACGTTCTAAGTTTTAGAAGGCGATTCTTGCATTTCAATAAAATCTAGGTGTTCCCTTCCGAAAAAAAAATTCCAAGAAGGACATGAAGTTTGGAAACAAAACAGGAAGTAGAGTATATGAGAGTTCGCACGGCATATCTTTAGGGCCGTATTCCCAGTACATTGTTTCTCATTTATAGAAAACAACAGGACTACGTGCTGTTGTTTGACCACTGCAAGAGTGTTTCCCCACTCTTGCAATGGTCATAAATGAGATCGCAGTAGGTGCAAATGAATAAATATATAAAACAATAAAACATACTAGAGTCATAACGCTTCCTTCCAGCACCTATTTTCCTAATCTTTCAAGCTCCGGGACTTTAGTATAACTTACAGCTATTCGCAGTATCACATTTCTATTTCCTTTGTAAATACACATCGCGCGTGTATTATCCTACTTTTAAAATGAATGGAGATCGCATGATTAGCTATATAATTCAAGCTTTTCTATCGCCTAAAAGAAAACTCAGTCAGCCATTTAGATTAAAAAAAGAAACTAAATTTGCGGGCCATATTCCGTTTCATAGTAGTCATACTGCAGTCAACTCTACGATTCGATGATAAAAGTGAATAGTCACGGCGCTAGTCGTATATGTGCATTTGCTGTTCGCTAGTCGTATATGTGCATTTGCGGCTTTACTATAATTCAATCAGAGTAATTAAATTACTGTAATTTAATTACTTTTCTTCGTAATTTGTAATTGTAATTAATAACTTTCGGCTAAAAGGAAGTGCGATTGTAATTTAATTACATTCTAGCGTCAGTAATTGCAAAATTTCAGGAACAATTACAATTACTTTCGTGAAACTTCGCGGCGCCGACGGAACCTCTCTGAAAGCCTCAGCGCCTGCACAAGCGGCCTACCTCTCGGTTAAACACTCGCACACGGACACACACTCAAACACGCTCAACATAAATAGCGTCGCATTGTTTGTTGTTTTGTTGCTTACACTGCGGGCTGAGAGACAAATATTTTTCGAGACTACCTCAACGGTGCCGTGTAGCGCCGTCTGCTGTGCGAGCAGAAAACAATAGCGTAAACATGCCAAAATATTGGAAGAAAAAAATTGGGCTTCTGATTTGAGCCGAGGTTGGGAATTTTAATTGTTTATAAAGCTATTAATCTTTATTTTTTGCCAGTTTTTTACGCCCCTCTTGCAGTACTGTCGATATTTGTATCTTCGTATACTTTTCAAGTTTGTCTCCTGTTTGTTTTACTTCGGATACTATTTGCATAAGCCGGATAATTATCACCAATGATTTGGGAGCCCCGATTCGGTTCTTATATATTTCTGAGACATTATAATTTCAACAGAATGTAAATAATTTAAGATACCATGATGTTTGTATGTGAATGCATTCGTATTAGCGCGTGTGGATTTTAGTTTTATATTAACACTTGTAAATTATCTATATATGACTAATTGTCGCATCTTTATTTGCCCGGATAAAAAAAGTCTGTCAACCCAATTTTTTCTTTAGCGATCTGGTGTCTTCCAGCATATGATATAATTTATTATTATTTACTAAATAAGAACGTACTTCATTGCCCCAAACTGTCAAGTTCTATCATGAATTTAACACAATTCATAAAAGGAAAGTACAGAACGTGGAATTTATGCAGCGATGCTTGAGCCTTTTCAAACAGAGGGTAGGGCAAGGAATGACTAAATATATATGTTGTATTCTATAGAACTCGTTTAATGTTACATAGCCCAAGCCGGGTCGATCTAATAAATAAGTAATTGTGTTGTAATATGCATTATGTTTTAAAAGTAATTTGTAATTGTAATTAATTACTTTTCACACAGTAGTAATTGTGATTGTAGTTAAACTACTTTTGAATCCAAGTAATTATAATTGTAATTAAATTAAATTTTGGAAGTAATTTACCCATGTATGGTTTCGGCCTTAGCTTTTGACACCGTCAAACCTCGACTGGTGGTTCAAAAAAGGAATTCTCAAGTCATACAGGAATGGTGTCCGAGACTAGCTCAAGTTCGTGTGTGAGGTCTCTTCCAAATTCTGGGTTGTTAGTCCATGGCTAGAACTTCGTTTCAACATTGGTCTTGGAACACTGGATCTTGCTGGAACACTGGATCACATCTTCGTCTCTGAGCCGCAAAGAGGATTCAACTACCGGAACCCTAACGGTCGACTGCTTCAAGGGGCGAGCATCATGAAACTGTCGCCGGTGGACATGAAACTGAAAAGGAACTAATTTGTAATTCCTGTCATGTGATGCTGTCTAAATCTGTCATTTGTGGGTTGGAAAATGGGCCTAAGCTCTGTTTAAACATAAATCACTCGAGAGTGTATATTGTGGATAACATTCGTGAATTGGAGTAGAAAATCCCGTCTAATGACAAACGGTCAACTTTTATTGATCAGTCGGTGAAACGGTTGAATAATGTGGCGGAGAGTTTGTATAGATCTGAGAGTAGAGCTTTTGGAGCAGTTCAGAGGGCGAGACTGGATAGCTCTGGTGTAGTGTTGTTGCAAACAGATAAGTCGAGGAAGTTTGGTGTCCTTCACGTTGCGATTTTCAAAGAGAAGGTATACACTCCGCTGTTGGTTCTCTTTTCCAGCCCTTTGGAAGCTCTCTAAAAGCAAGCCGTTTAGCAATTACGAAAACTTTGAAGGACTACGACCTTCATTTTCTGGTAAACAAGATAAGAAGCGTGAAAGAAAGTTAAGTGTAAAGTTCTCTCTGAAGGACCACAAGGTTTATTTGCCTTTGAGAGTTGTGGTTAATGAAAATGGCTCCTGGCAAAAGGTTGTTTCTCAGTTTATTCAGAAAGGTTTGGTCTGTACTGACACGTCTAGCACACTTTCATTGAGTCATTGAGGAATACAGACCAGTTGTTTACTCAGATTCAGCCTTTCCATTGAAAGCCGATTGGGATTTTTTTTCTCTGGATATTAGGTATCTGTTTTATTCTTTGGGTTACCATATTCTTTCTTAGCGGTTGAAGGAAATCCTTGAACTGAATTTGGTGCGGTTTTAATCGGAATCAGGCATTGACATCGGCAGCTTTCTAAATCTTGTCGAGTCTTATTTGGGGTCTACTGTGGCCAAATTTGAGGATTAGTTATATCAGCAAAAAGGTAGGGTTTGCATAGGTTTTAGAACAGCTATTGTTCTGTGAGAAGTCTGCGTTCGAGTTATCGATATTCTTGTGTCTCAAACAATTGAAGCGGTTGTGGTGGTAGGGTACAGTACTTGTTCGCAGGGGTTGTACCACAATTGTCCAGCGTACAGAATCCTTGTCGCAAAAGCCCCGCGTCATTAGCCCCACGTTTCGGAAACCCCGCGTTCAATTACCCCGTCCCGTATTTCCCCCATGCCCAGAGCCCCGTCCTCACTGCCCCCGTCCTATCCTCTTCGTGCTTCAACCAGGATTGTTCTATGTCTTCACCTAATTCATTGAGGGTCTACGAATAGTATTTTAAGTGAAATTAACGACAAAATAAGGTTAGTTTGAACCGCAGAAAAACTTAGAATGATGTAGGTACAAATGGCCAATTGCATAAATCTTCATAACCAGTGAAGCACTCCGCTGTCAAGAAGTATACTCAGACACAAAATTAGACTTTATCTACCTAGATGGATACAAATAGTTTTAGGACGTCGTAAGAATAGAAAATAGTTTTTGGTGCTGCACGTAATAAGTAAGGCGCATGAGCTGCGGGTCAAAAGTTTTGAAAGAGCCCGCTTTGCTAAAACTGTGAATCCGAGTGTGCTTCTAAGCTTACGAAAGCTTCGGTTCAATACTTATTCATAAAATTATGTGACTTTAAATGTTTTGCTAGTGACCGATATTTTATTTTTGATCTCACTTCTAACGTCACAAGACGGGAATATGTACAGCGCACGCCTTAATGCAGTTTTTCCTTACTGGAATCCCGCACATGGCATGATTACGTTACACAAGCTGGCATGCTCACTTACTGTCTTTCAGTTTGAAGCAGAAATCTCCGCCCCCACGCTGAGGACCCGGCCACCTGACACAGGGGACTCGCGTCATGGGCTTCTGAATCTTGGCGTTTGAAAACTGGGCCAAAACGGCGGGGTGTTTGCAGCGGGGCGTTTGCAGCGGGGCATTTGACACGGGGCTTTTGACATACGGTGCTTTCGTGCAGCACCCGTTCGCAGGCATGTGGACGATATTTCGGTGTGTTTTCTTGATTCGTCTGCTGGTGAAAGGATCAAGGAAGGTTTTTTACAAGCAGCCGCAGAGTTGACTTTTTCAATAGAAGATGCTCATGATGGCTGGTGGCAGTTTTGGGGTATTTGTTTTGTAGTTGAGGATGGCTTTTGTGGGAAATTTGGTTAGGCAGATTGGAAGCCATTGCTTTCTAGGTTATGTTGTCGTTCTTAAATTTTAAAGCAGGGAGTTGCCAACTTGCCAAGTCTGTGCTAATGAACTCACTCAAGTTTTGTTGATCTGACAGTTTAGGTGCCGGTTTAGAAAAGCAGCTCCTTAGATAGCTCTTCGCTGACTATACAGCAGGAAGTTCATGTCTTCGGTCATTTATCGTTTACTGACAAATTCTAATCTACCAAAAGTTGTCGGAATAGAGAGGAATAGGCTTGTTTGTTTGCCTTATTTTCATGACGTCTTCCATAACTTTAAGGCGTTAGTGGGGAACTTTGGTGCGACAGTTGGTTTTAAAACCCGATTTTCGGCTCAAGCGGCTTACATCTTTTTGGTTACAGAAAACTGGTTGTAACAAAAATCATTAATACACTTCAGTGGATTGCGATACTGGTGTAGTGTACAATATCCCTGTGAAATGTGTTTTTTCCTATGTTGGTCAGACGGCTAGGTGTCTTAATGACAGGCCAACGGAACACAAACGAGTGGTGTAAAACAAGTCAGAGGGTCCAAAATTGGCGAATCATCTCTCTCCTTGTAGCAATTGTGTCGTTGTGTGGGAATATACTAAAGTGCTCCGCAGGTAAAGGGATTGTTACAAACGTTTAGTAAAGAGTTGTTGATGATTCATAGGCACGTCCATTGTTTTACCAACATATCCTTTCTTTAGGCCAGGGATTGGCAACCTTTTTGCTGCAGCTGGCTAAATCGCCTTGAAATTAAGACGGAGTGGGCCGGGTGAAAAACCTAGAAGGGAAAAGGGGGGATCAGCTTCCGAACATGAACGATTTGACGCACAGTGAACTTTTATGCCCTGTGCGTTGTATCTTCGAGCCTCCTGCGGCCCAGGTTCCGCCTCCATCATCTTCAAGGCTACACAGTCTTCATTGGAACATTCAAAGACCCAACCACATCAAAATCCGTCAGTCATATTGCTCTTTGTAATGATGGCCTAAAAGATTTAGGCTAAAATTACCAGTCGCTTGGCCAGCATCTTCAGAGTAAGCCCTTCAGCTTTTCAAACACATCACTTTGGTGCGCAACTGCGGCTAGGTGATACATACGTAAAACGAATATGCATAGAAAACTAACCTCCTGGTGTGCTGTTTCAGAATGTATACGTCCGATTACGCAAGGTTTGCAACCAACCATATATTTATTTAGATATCAGTCCTCGAGAGCATATCTGTGTGTGTGTGTGAGTGCGTGTATGTGTGTGTGCGCGTGCGTGCGTGTGTGTGTGGGGGGGGGGGGGTTAAGGGGGGGGCTTTCAGGTAGCGTGCCAGCGGCCGTATTATATGCACTCGCGGACCGGATCCAGCCTCGGGCCACCGGTTGCCGACCCCGGCTCTAGAAGACGTTTCTCAATCTATAACCGTTTTGTTTTACTTCACAATTGTTGCTTAGTGGTCGTCGGGTTTTCACCTTGACTATGTTCTCAGTTAATATTTGTATCAAGGTGCAGTCTACCATCGCTTTGTGGCGGAGTCTTTATGACCCGGCTGCGTGAGGTCAACGTTCTTCTCGTCCCCTTCTTCTTTACTTTGTGTGTGTGTGTGTGTGTGGGGAAGGGGAGGGGGTTGATTGTGCGTTGGGGGTGTCAATTTGCGGTTCTGTTAGTAGTCCGGTGACCTAAGGTAGACCTCTTTCCTTTTGTTGCTTAGCGGTTATTCGGCTGTCCACCTTGACTATGTTCTCAGTTCTTATACATATCATGGTGAAATCTACCTTTTCTATACTGTTTTACACTCTAAAAAAAATCCGTTCTTGAAAGGTTCTTCGCCGCCCCAAGAACTCTTTTTCCTCCTGAAGAACTGTTTTCGCTCAAACAGTGTCGCCCCCTGGCGCACCAGAAAGGCGACCGGGCGATGAAGAACGTTTGCCTGGAAAAAAGTTCTTCATAACGTTTTTTTTTATTTTTTATTTTTGTTTTTTGTTTTCGAAGAAGCGGCTGCGCGCGAAGGAGTGCCGGTGGTGCCGCTGCGCCGCGCCGTTTGCCTGCGTGAGATTCTGTAAAGGCGAAAGTAACGGCTGTTTACTGTTTCGACCTGGTTCTGTCGGCGGCATACAATGGATGGGGTCATGGCGCGAGAACATACAAATGTGTCTAGATGGAAGCTCCAGGACCAGAGCCGTGTCCAGGACGTGTCAGCTTGGTTGACAAAGCAAAGCCTTGGAGACTTCGGCCAGAGATTCGAAGGTAAGCAGAATGCTCCGTCCTCTTTGTTTGTGTTGGTTGGCGGCGTCGGTTTCGTCTCGCGTTTTCAGTTTCCAAGTTGAGTGCCGGTAACGGTGGCTGATCGGGGTCTCGATGGCGCTATCCTTGCATACTTCCATGTGCACGCGAATATTTTTTTATGAAACTTGTAGTGCAGTGTGGATATTTGGACATGTTTTGTGAGCGAGGAAGTGCTTCCGGGTCTTTCGGCGATTGGTGAGATTTGTCGTCGTTTGTGCGATTTCAGCATGAGCGGATACGAGTGTTCAAAGTTTTCGCAGTGCTACCACATCGGGAGTCATTTGACAAATCATGTCCAGATAGCTCATGGTGACCTGGACTTTAATTCTCTTTGCAAGTTGGGTGAGTGCTCTCCGTCTGGACGATATTTTATTGCATTTGAGAGCTTCAGGAAGCACATGAAAAGTAAAGATGTCGAGGGAGGATCTGGGGGACCAGAAAATGGAAGCAGTGTGGGGGTGATGCATGCCACTGGTTTATGGTTGTCCCCCTCCCCCCATCTTCACTCTCTTTATACTATATTTGTGTACACCATCGGAATAAAAAGGGTAGAAAAATGTGGTATAACTTCTGTCATTAACATATATAAATATATGTATGATATAAACTGTATGTGCAATATTTTATCTCCTTTTATGCAGAAGAGGTTGATGGGTGGACGTTACTAAACTTGTCAGTGTGGATGATTGAGCAGTTGCTCCCTGTTATGAAACTGCGAGTCAAACTGCTAAAACTGATTGAACAGCTAAAAGGAGACATAAAAGAAAGGTGGGGCGCATTACCCAATTGGAAATTTGCGTTCCATTTGTGAAATTCGAGATGCACTAATTACATTGTTATCTTTCAGCTTGCCTGGACCCTCCAATGTGCCTCGTGCTAGTACCACAGCAGCCCCAGTTTGGTCTACGGAGGTTGTAAGGAATGTATGGCCACAGAGATATACTCTCCCATAATTTCCCTCGCTACTGTTACAGAGGCTGTGTGAAAAGAGTGAACTTTTCCTTCAACCACAGCGGAATGAAGCACGAACAAAGTTGGTCGCTGCGTTGGCAGACGACATTCTGAACAAAACTCCGAAAGCAGCAGCATTTGAAGTGCTCACTTATATATCTTAAAATAGAGGCTAACATTTGTCGTTTTTTCTTTCCAGAACGCCAAGTCGGTCTCAGCTAGATGATGTCATGCGTGCCCTCCAAGCGGCATACCCCTTCCTGGCCGACTCCACTGGACGCTGCGTAAGATTTACAAGAACTTGTTTTAATTCTGAAAATTGAAATGCTTGTATCGAAGTTCATTATCTGCATTGTAACAGGCTTGCTACTTATCAGTCTCACTGTAGGATTCACTGCGACACAGCCTTATTAACAAAATGAAAAAAGAAAGGTTGCTTCTTATGCATGTGCCATAAGTTCAGCAAAACAAGCAAAACTATGGCAAAGGTGGTGGGCGAAAGCGAAAGGAAAAACGCCAACGCAGTGACTGTGTTCAAAAATACAAAAGCACCATGGTAAGTTTGTTACAACCTGGTTCTGATACTCTTAAAAAAATAAAACTAACCTGGAAGCGTGAACTGTTCTTAAATAGTTATTCAGCTAAATGTAGTTATGTAATTGCTGCACCATATGCTTCAAAGTGCTTAGCCTGTTACATTTTGCCGAAATGAGAGGAATCTTTATACAGTTTCCAGTTGCCCGTCCAAAGGAATGGTTAAAAGCTTGGGAATGACCTTACCAAATTCGACTTGATTGTTTTTAAAAGGCATATTTATTGTTTGCATGCAGATTCTTGTTATGAAGTCTTAAATATACGACATTGATATTCACAATCAAATGACGAAATCTTTGTTTTATTATAACCTTTAGAATTGTAACAAAACATCACTTTGAGTACTCAAAATGTTTCTATTTTTACATTATTTTATTTTAGTGGTACGTACTGTTTGCTTTACTTTTGATTCCGTACCTAAAACCACCATTCACAGCAGTTCATACTATCCACCATCACTCAGACTGTTGTTGCCATGTCTGGTGCTTCTATGTGCAACTAAGCAGATAGCGCTTTGTTCGAGAAAATCAAACTTGTCAAGCAATTGATGTTAACAAAAGGTTGCACAGGAGTGGGAGGGCAAAGTAGATAGTGTTTTAGTTGAGCACGCTAACACATTAACCGTATGATAATATTCACAGTGGTAAGAATAAAGACGAAGTTTTTGCTTACATGCCAATACATCTTTTAGCTGTTCCTAAACATACTTTTGGCTACTCCTAAATGGACTTCTGACTACTGCAACAGGTACTCCAAAGTGACTTGAACGAATCACATTGCTGTAAATGTAATCTGTAAAAGTCACAGTTGCATGGCTTGTCAGATATATCAAATACTCTCTGGTTTTCTCTCGGTTAAATTCCTTTTGCTGCATTGAACTGCCTTATTATAGCTAAAATATAGAGTGCATATAACTTGATCTATTTGGACCCGTGCACCCACTGTTTAAATTACAATTTTTTACATAACATAAAATAAGGCTTGCTGAAGTTCGTCTGGTACACAACTTTGTTCTTCAAATCTCATATTGTGTGCATGGCACTGACTTTTTTTTTTCAGGTTCCACATCATGACGTAGAAGGTACCGACAACTGTGCAGACCACGTAGAGATTATGGCTACTGAATGCTCCAAGGCTGCAACAGATGTGAAGCTCTTACTTCAAATAATAGCACAGACGTCACAGGCAAGGAGGGTAGACATCGCTGGCAAGACCACCACTGATGTTATTTAGCTGTACCCGGCCCTATGCATTCCCGAAGTGGTAATTTTAACGCCTTTTCCACTAAACTTTTAAAGCAATAGACAGCCTGAATGGTGGATCAGTTTTGTCTGGTTTTGAGTTACTTCAAACCTAAAAAGGGTATACTAAGAGACTTAGGCACTGTCTAAATTCAGCTAACAGCCTGGTTTGCAGCTGCCTACTTGCAGTGCCGTTGTGCTCTTTGTCTGTGTTTAACACCTGTTTGTGCCATGCGCCCTCGCAGTGTGTGTTTGGAGAGGGGCATTATGAGAAGGAAGGGGCCAGAAGTCTTGTTTTGCCGCAATTCCACTTTTCTTGCTTCCACACCTGAGTGGTTGCCTCGTCCATCTCGTCTCCAAGATAGCATTTTATCCATAAAGTATACCTCAACAAGAAAGGGTTTTGAAGTTTTTCCAAGTCAGTTTTTGTTTTCTTTTGTTAGTGGTCAAATAATAGATCTGAGCTCGCTAACGTGCCACATATGAAATGAGACATCTAGAACGTTGTCTAAATTTTCTCAAGGCCAAAATTTCAGCGTCTCATTTCAGTGTTCCACCAGGCCGTGTTTTATTTGATCTATATTTTAGGCAGAGAAGCATTCTACTCATGTGCTAAGTTCCAATCTAGTCATGTTCAATAAACTTCCGTATGTTTTTTTTTTTTTTTTTTTTTTTGTGAACCGCGGCATCTTGTCTTCATTTCACCCTTGACAGGTTGGACATTGCAGAGCATCTCTTGTTTCTCCTACCTCTATTCCCTATACCTCATACTTGGTCTTGACAAGAGTATCAACGATGAATGTGTACTTGAATACCCATCCAAGCCAGTGATTCTGCAGTAGATGTAGTGCTCCAAAAAAGGAGCCTTGTAGTTCAAAGCCTGTTTTGCACGTCTGTTGACGTTTACAAAACGTCTAGGTAATGTATATTGCCTCTGAACAGTTCGAGACAGTCGATAAAGAGCGGTTTACAAAAGAGCTGCTGTACACCTAAAATTGCTGCCCAAGTCGCTTTTTGCGAAAAAGTTATTCAAGTAAACTCGAAAGTGGTCTTTGCAACAAGCCTTTCATTGAAAAGGTTCATAATAGAAAGCTCTTTCGGTGAAAAGTAACTTAAAAGTTAGGGGTGAGCAAGTAGTTGTTGAAATGAAATCTTTTGTAGTTTTTTTTTTAGTTCTCTCTCGGATGGAAAGGTTTTTCATCGAATACCTTTGCAAGCTTCTTATAAGCTCTTTCAGTTGACCAGTAAATCATGAAAATCTTTATTGAGTTTTTTTAGGGTCTAAGGAAATAACAGTTCTAAATAACCTTTCAAGGGAACTTTACTGTTGGGGTGTGCGAATACCCCTCGGTTCAAATAGCGCAGCGATATTTCTAGATTCAAGAAGTCCACTGTACACAATGAATTTCATTGCAGTGTTGAACCTAGAAATACCGCTCTTCTTTTTGAACCGAGGGGGTATTCGCACACCCAACATAAAGTTCCCTTGAAAGGTTATTTAGAACTTATTTCCTTAGACCCTAAAATAACTCAATAAAGGTTCTTCATATTATTAACTGGTTAATTAAAAAAGAGGTTATAAGAACCTTCCAAAGGTACTTGATGAAAAATCGTTTCATCCGATAGAGAACTAAAAAGAACTGTTTCAGCGACAAAAGGGCTGGAAAGAACTGTTAAACTGAAAAGAGAACTTAAAAGAACTGTTAAACGGTTCTTCACCAAGAACTGTTTTAGCAAAAGAAGGGCTGAAAAGAACTTTTTAAAAGTTCCTCACGAAGAACTGTTTCATTGAAAAGAGAACTTAAAAGAACTCCTTAAAGGTTCTTCGTGAAGAACTTTTTTATAAGGTGCTTAAAAGAACCTTTTAGGGTGCAAAATATGGACAAGCCGAAGAACTCCAAACAGTTCTTTTTCGAACTGATTTTTTTTAGTGTGTACTTTACATGTTCAACCATTTGTTCGTTTTTAAATCAGCTTTGTGCATGTTACCTGCTGTTTTCTTAGTATTATTTTTGTGCACCATATGCTGTAACCACTTCTACTACGTCTCCTAATATAGGAAACAGTAGTATCAATAAAAAAATTTAAAAGTCAGAGCGCAGCGGATGCTACGATAAAATTGCTGACTGGGCGAGTTGGCAGCTCATGTTGATTAACGTTACACCGCACCACAGGAGAAACACTCACAAACACAGTGTGCCTGTGCTTGTGAGTGGTTCTCTTGTGGTTCGCTGTAACGTTAATCAGGATGCTACGAGTCATCGGAGCCAATCCAAGGCCGCGTGAGTGTCACGTGACCTTGGAGAGGGGTCACAGTGACGCGCGGAAAGCGTATCACGGGGTACGCCCACACAGCGGGGGGTTCGATAGGATAGCTCGTAGCGTCCGCTGTAAGGTGAAACGGAGTTTAGTCGCGGAGACTTGGTTTGGGGGTTGGTGTGTGTGTTTAAACACGTGTATCCTGGTTTAGGCACGAATTACGTCAAACATTTGTCATCAGTGTCTTCTTTCGTCTAGTCGGGTTCTTTGTCTTGGCTGTCTAGATAAAGTTGTGTTTTGTGAAATAAACCACAGCAGTGTTTGGCGATTCATGTTTCCTGTCCTTTTTACTCACTCTCAAGGGCTAAAAAAATGCCAATTCCAAAATCAGAATTTTTTGAAGGCAAAAGCATTACTTGTCGCATTGCGCGAAATAGCGGCGTCGTTGTGCCCGAAAGATGGTTATAAAAAAAAAAGTGAAAGCCGTTTGCAACTCCCTGGAACGCTGAATTAGAGCGCAGCTCTTGAGGAGGAGGAGGGCAGCATACTGAGGGGGGGTCATGTCACCTCGGGGGTGGGGTCACGTGACCAACCTCCCCGAGGTCACCGAAGGTACCCAAGGTCCCCCCGAGGTCCTCCCGAGGACCTCGGGAGGACCTTGGGGAGGGGAGGGGGTCACGTGACCTCGGGAGAAGGGGTCGCGTGACCCCCTTTCCTCGAGGTCGCCGAAGGTACCCGAGGTCCTCTCGAAGTCCTCCCGTAGGAACCCGAGGTCTTCCCGAGGTCCTCCCGAAGGAACCCGAGGTCCTCCCGAGTTCCTGAGGGGGGGGGGGGGGGGAGCTCGCGGTCACGCCGACGCCGGCGGCGACGCCGCTCAAGCCGGAAACGGGCGCCTAAGAGCTGCGCTCTAAAATACGTGATCAAGCACGCGCCGCTCGGTCGTATGCTCAAGGACAACGCCGGCTTTGGCGTCCTCCATGAAGTCGTCCTAGAGGTCGTCCTAGACATCGTCCTCTCGGCGTTGTCCTAGTAGAGGTCGTCCTAGACGTCGTCCTTTAGGCGTCGTTCTTAACATCGTCCTAGACGTCGTCCTTAAGGTCGTCCTAGAGGTCGTCCTCGACGTCGTTCTTGAGGTCCTTGTCGTCGTCCTAGAGGTCACCCTAGACGCTGTATTTAAAGGGGTACGGAAACAAAAATTTAAATATTCATATTTCGTTCGGAAATGAGTCAAGCATGACGGATAATAACCGTAAATGATAATCACACGTTTGTATTTTGAACGATTGGCTACATTTTTCGTTCCAAACGGTGCACTCGAGCAAGCGCTCGAAGAGAAGCGGACGGAGAGCGCGGTGCGTCATGGGATATCTGGCACAAACAAAAACAGAAAGAAAAGATTCCCCGCGTTCGTGAAGTAGCAAGGCTGGCGTGATTATGAGCTTTGCTCTTGGTGGCGTTGTCAGCGTTGTGGTGGTGTCAATCGTAAGCGCGTTACAACCGAGCCGTTCGAAGTACCCTTGGGGTGACAAGCGTGTGGCTGGCCCAAGGAGCACGTAGCTTCCACAACACTGTCAGCTTAGGGCTGAACGAGGTGGGGAAAGGTACTTTTGTTCGAGCTTTGAGCGACGGGCTAATCTTCTAGGGGGAGAATGGCTGTTTCCGGTTGAACGAACGGCGGTCCGAGAATGAGGGGAGTCCTTCCTTTCCGTCTTCTTGGACCGTTTGGTAGGTTTGGTACAATGCGCGATTTGTGAGTTGAGAAGGAAAACGTTGAAATGCCGAAGAGCGGCGCTGCTCCGAAGGAATCTGCTACGTCACGACTACGTAGCAGATTCCACAACGTTGCTAGGCTACCTCCCAAACAGGCTTCGTATGCATCCACCAGGTGCACATTGAAGATCGTTTATTTAGCTTTAAAATTAGTTTTCTTGTGCTTTTGAACGGAAGACTGGTGTTTTCGAGGTTAGGGTGCAACATGCAACACATTGAAGCTAGAAAATGAGCGCTGAAATTTCGTTTCCCTACCCCTTTAACGTCGATCTCTAGGACGTCGTCCTATTCGTCGTCCAATATGTCGTCCTAAAGCTTAGTATTTGTAGAAACAATATTTGTAAACTATTATTACTCGAAAACATTTCTCCCTCGGGAGTATAGTGCTTTCGCCTTCCTACACCGTAAGCAGTGTTGAGTGTCCTCCTGTAAATTTTTTTCCCGCTTTATTTCTCCACACTGCGCAGATGAAGTTCGGCACACACGCGTGGGCTCAAAAAACCGAGATTTAGACAGTAACCAGCTATCTACACCTACCGCAAGGACCAAAGACATTTCCGCGAGGAAAGGTACTCTAGCTGTTATGCAAGTTAGCTTCAGTGCGAGTGTACTTTCGTACGCTCATCCGGTTGTAATAGTTTTTATTTGAAAATGTTGCAGGTCGGTTGTTATCTTTTTATTGCTCATATACAAGGACTATTGTGGTTTTTGTGCTGCCATACTTGTGACTCTCTTTTGCGGCTGTGTGTAGCAAGTGTAGACTGGTGCTATCCTATAGCAAGCGGCCTCCCTTGTCGCTTTGTGTTCCATCTCCGAGACAATTTTGTATTGGCCAAAAATCTCGAAAGGAACAATAAACAATAGGTTCTTGTGCGAACGTGTTTAGCACATGCCAGTGGCGGTAACCAACTGTCCGGCCGACACTTGCATGCAAATACATTTTCTGTCTTCGGCACGGTTTTTCGCCGTTGCTCAGACACAGATGGCACTTGACGTTACTATTGTTCAACGCCCTCCGCTACGCAACAATATCGGTCACGGGGTCCCCGAGGGCTGCAGGACGGTTCGTCGAATGACTGTTCGGCACACGCCAACTGTAGCAGGGCTATTCGTCACATAGGGCAGTTCGTCATAGGGCAGTTCGTCCCGATGACAATGCAAACTATTAACAGCATTTCTTCTTTTTGTAGAATTTCTGATGTTTATCGAGTATAGTTCTTCCAAGTGAGTATAATTACCAACGACCCGCTTCTTTGATTTAATTCTCTATTGAAAATTCCATCAAGCTACGTAATTTGGGACACTTACTGCCAGTCAGCAGCGTTGGTGGAACGTGATGGACCATCAGACGTCATCTGATGGTCCATCAGATGACGTCTGACTGCCACTGCCAAGGGAATTTCATCAACAAGGGCAGCATTTATATAAGAGTAAAGCTATACGCACTCATAAATATCGCCAAATGCCTCGATAAAACAAAATGTTCGAGAAAAAAAAAAAAAAAGCAACACCACCGCGAATTGAACCCGCGACCACATGCGTACAAATCGAACACCTTAACCGCTATGCTACGCTACCGTTAGAGAAACTCGATTTGACTATTAGTTTTATACGAAATGCTTTGGCTGCAAATGCAGTTAAGCCGTCAGCATGTTATGCAAAGCACTCGTACATCACTCGCCGTAATTCAGTTCTACTCACCTGCCATGTAGAGTACTTTCGCGTCGTAGAACGATCCTTTTGTTCGCGCATCACCGGCCCAGTAGACCTGGTACACCCTGTCGTCTTCAACTACACCGCTAAAGTCCCTTACATCGTCGGAACTCACAACAGGCTCGGTCTTGTCGAGTAGAAATTCTACTAAAACATAAGACATTGTAGAGCCCGGGCAGGATCGACAGGTTGGAGCGAGCGGGCAAACAAAACGAGTCGAGAGCGATCGTTCATGAAAGCTCGGCGAAGCCTCTATGGGCGAAGCGAAGTGCGAAGTGTCGTGTTCGGCGCTTCGACGGGCTTCTGATCAAGGTTGTCGGTCGGTTGCGTGTCATATCTCTAACGTCAGCGGTTTTATGGGCTCACGTCCCGAAATCGTTTTCTCGTGCATAGATTATTTTCGTATTCATAGGTTTGGCGAAATAGTGGTATCTGAACGAACTTTGCGTCCTTTGACCATACGTCTGTCTGCACGTCAAAGCTTTCTGACGTACAGTCAGAGACAATCGATGTACAGTCAGAATCACCACCAAGACATCCTGATGGCATTTCGCGGCGGCCGACTGCCACCAGGAAACCATCAGAAAGCCGACAAGCGGTGTCTGACTGGAGTTTGACTGTCGGTCAGAGTAACTTGTTGGCCAATCAGACATGCTTGACGTACAGTCCGGCACAGTCAGCGGTCCACTACAAAAACATTGACTGCCAAACAGGGTTACATTGATGGATTTTTCCTTCGGGTTATTCTTTCTCGGCAGAAGAAGTTAGACCTTTACTGATTTCTAATAGACAGGGACTACTTATGTCTTGTTCACTACAGTCTTGGCACCTCCCTCAGTCACTAATGCAAAAACGGATAGAAAATTGCTAGGCGATTATGGGGTGTTGCGTGAAACGTTTCGGTCGTGCATGCGCAATCGGTGTCTGCGTCTCGCATGCTCAGGCTGTGTCTCTGTCGCGCATGCGCAGCCTGTCTGTGTCGCGCACGTTGACGAGTTACATTCTTTCCGCGTCGTGCATATGCCATCTGTGTGTGTCGCGCATTCGAGGTCTGTGTCGCGCACTAAGAGGAGCTACATTCT
This sequence comes from Ixodes scapularis, assembly GCF_016920785.2. Taxonomy (NCBI): domain Eukaryota; kingdom Metazoa; phylum Arthropoda; class Arachnida; order Ixodida; family Ixodidae; genus Ixodes; species Ixodes scapularis. The sequence continues at coordinate 91,185,721 of NW_024609868.1, read as the reverse complement.
CTCCGTGTCGCTGTGGCTCCATGTGAATGGCGGTGTATAAAAATCCACCACAGAGTAGCATCTCTCCACGTTGCGCTCTCCTTCTTTCCGTCTGGATGGCTTCCATGACGACTTCAAAGATAGACGCGCGAAACCAGACCTTTCATAGTAGTCTGCTGACTCATTAACGAGCGAATGAAGTAACCTTTCAAGATACCCAATACCTAAGCAAACAGTGCTGAAAGAAACGGGAGGCTGCGGGACTTAAAAGAAAACAAAAAACTAAACTCTTTAAGCAGGACATACACAGATGATTAATAACAAAAGCGACTGAACGCTAAAAGCGTTAGTAGGCGGGCAACAAAGTCTTAAAACATTTTCTCCGGTTTTTCGACTAGTTATCCCAGTGACGAATCGCCCTATGACGAATTGTCCTATGCGACGACTTGCCCTGCTACGACTTGCCCTATTACGAATTGTCTTTCGGCGGATGGCCCGCATACCGTCCCCGAGGCGAGCTGAAGTTGCAGGAGTCATGATGTCTCCACTTGTTGACAACGCGATGCTTGCTATTCTTAAACCACACTTACCGACAGCTTAAAAAAAATGAAAGACGTTTGCAACTTTCTGTAATGCTGATTTAGAGCGCAGCTCTTAAACAGGAGGAGGGGGGGGGGTACGGAGAGGAGGGTATGCCCCTCCTCCTCCTCCGTACCCTTTCCTCCTTCTAGTCTCTTCGTCCCCCTCCCCCTCCTCCTCCTCCTTTACTCCTCCTTCTCCCTCTCTTCCATTCTCCCCTCCTCCCGCTGTCGTCCTTCCTCTCCCTACCTCCCCCCTCGTGACGTTACTCGTGACCCCCGCCAAGGCCTCGTGAAGTGAAGGTCACGTGAAGGTCGTGACCTTCACTCTGAAGGACGTGAACTTCGTCGTGACCTTCACGAGTGACCGTGATGTCACGCGTGACGTCGCGCGTGACGTCGCGTGTGACGTCATTATAGAAAGCGTTCAATGATGCAACATGTGGGTCTCGAGTGACCCGCGCGTTGCATCATCGGATGTTTCTCATAATGAAAAGCACGGGACCCTCGTGACGTCACTCGTGACCTCACGAGTGACGTCACGTGACGCTGTGACGTCCCATAATGCAACGCGTGGGTCACGAGTCAGACCCGCGCGTTGTATCATGGGATGTTTCCCATAATGCAACATGCGGTGACGGCGACGGCGACGGCGACGGCGACGCCGCTCAAGCCGGAAACGGGCGCCTAACCGCTCATTCACACTGGAAGCGGATCCGCGTTCGCAAAGTGGTTGCGAACGCGGTTGTATAAAGATCCAGTACAATTGCACGCGCACTCGATGACATCAAGTGCGCGTGCAGTTGTACGGGATTCGTTAACAGCCGCGTTCGCAACCGCTTTGCGAACGCGGATCCGCTTCCAGTGTGAATGAGCGGTAAGAGCTGCACTCTAAAAATATGCAGGCCGTGGCCTATGGTGGTCTTGTATCGTGATTGGCTCTTTGGTGTTCTCGTCGGTTAATGCCCAGATCTCATTGGCTGTGGAGCAACGATGCACGAGGATCGCCACAGCCTGCGCTTCTTAAGCTGGCAGCGACTATAAATAAAAGGTGCGTTTGGTCCTCCTTCCAGGTAGCAGAATTTATTCGAGCGCCGACTGCGTGACGTGCAGAGAGCGAAAATGGCGGCGTATATTGGCGGGATAAACCGAAAGGCGCCAATTTGTGCCTCCGGAAAAGTGCCTTGCCCTGCTTGTTTGTTGTCGTTACCCGCAAAAAAGAAAGTATATACCGACTTTAGGTGCATGAACTAGGGCCGCTTTTTTCCTGTTCGAGAGAATAATCCGAAATGACGCGAAATTCGAGTGCTTTCAAATTTACTCGGGCAAACATTAATTGAACTATAAGATGTCAAACAAGTATAGTTCAGGTGACTTCTGGCAATGAGATTGCATCAAATAGGAATATAGGCTTATTTTTAGCGTCGGAATTGTAGTAGATGACAGGGAGACCGGGCCCTAAATTTGTGCATCATGCCTGTTTTCTTGTTCATCAAAACGTACAACAAAAGTGTCCAACCCGATGTCCTTTTGACACACCAAAACATCATAATTTTACTTTGTTTGGCGTGAAATGTTATGTTGGTGCGATATTGACGACAACTCTATGTGGCATAAGTACCTTAATATAACCGGCCAAGCTGCCAAACTTCAAACAGCGTATGGTCCACGTATATACAAACTGTACTCTCGCCTTTCCACCAAGCTTTCTAGACACACTAAAACGTTATTCTTTGTTCACATGTGCATGTACTACAGGGTGTGGTCGTAAGGACGAACACATTTTCGCAAGATGTGCCATCTTGCGAAAATTCGAATTCAAAATGTACATACTTAAAATTGGGATCGCGAACTTAGTTTTGCAAAAATATGTTTCTATCTTTTAAAACTCAACTCGAAGGTTGTAGATTATTAAAATAAAGCAAAATCGGATGCCGTGATTTTCCTATGTCCTATACCAGCCCGTTTGTCGCCTGCATACTAGTTTATGATCTCGCTCCCTGGTGGCTTGCTGAACACAAAGACGCTAAGACCCAGAAGCAGAGGCTTGCGCTGAGCAAGATAATGGCAATCATTTATATCTGTTTTAACAAAATGTACGAACAATGACCACCCGGGAACAAGCTCACAAACCAGTGTGCCGACGACGAACATCCGGTATGGGGCCATTTTTAATACTCTATCACCTCCAACTAAAAAAAAGACAGACATAAAACTTTTTGCCAAACCCCATTCGAGTGCTTAATTTCAGCTATGTACGTTTGGAATTCGAATTTTGCAAATCGCGCCAAATCTGTTGATTCTCACGGCCGCACCCTGCATTAGAGACTCTTAAATAGGCAAAATATTAATTTAAGCTGCAGAATGTATTTATACGACGCTAGTGCTCTTTCCTGGGGGATGATGAGCTCGTAGATGTGCGGCTGTGTGTTATCTGTCGATCACTCAGCCGGCCTTTGTATGTGTCTTCTTCCACCCTTTCTACAGGGTGTCACAAAAGAAAATTTACGGTTTTTTTTTTTTACCGCAAACATAAATTAGGCATCGCCAAACGCTCATTCTCCGCCCAAAGGTAGCGCTAGAGGTCATAACCAGATGCCAAACTTTTATCCCGATCCGATACTTTAGAGTCAAAAGTCATAAGTGATTTTCTGAAAAGTTCAATGGGAAAATGGCAGCCGACGGACTATTTTGAATAAATGGGGCTCTATGGGCAGCAGAAACCTAAAACGGGAGAAAATGGGCTCCATTTTCCCATTGAAATTTTCAGAAAATCACTTATAACTTTTGAACAAGGTATCGGATCAGGCTGAAACTTTGGCATGTGGTTGTGACCTCTAGCGCTACCTTCGGGCGGAGAATGAGCGTTCGGCGTTGTCTAGTTTATTTTTGCGGTAAAAAAAAACAACAAAAAAACTGTAAATTTTCTTTTGTGACACCCTGTATTTCTAGCGAACCCCCGCTCACTCCCGAGCTCTTCCCACTTCAGCGAAAAAAGCGCACCCTCGGCACTTCTCTGAACGTTGACCTCTCGGGGTTTTCTTTTTACATAATTTCACGTTCCGCACATGAAAATAAAGCATTCGTACGCAGCGATGTCAGCTGAAATTAAATATACACGAGTGACAGCTCATCTGCCTCTCTCACTTACGAGCACGCTTTCGCAGGTGCACGAGTACGCGAGCACACACACACGCGCGTGCAATTTGTTTTTTTTTTTTGCCGTAGACAGCAACCGCACTAAAAAAAGCACGCACCTATACGCAAGCACCTATAATATACACACGAGCGCACTCACCTATGCAGGTAAACGCTCGCGTATTTCGAGAATGGAGAGTGCGTCAGGCAGTCGTGCGGCGAAGAAGGGCGAGGTACGTAAAAAAAAAAAACGTAAAGAAACGAAAAAAAAAAAAAAAAAAACTGCACGCGGTCTTTTTGATACGACGTCTGGGTCGTGAGAACAAGCGCCGGTTCCACCACCTGCGGCTCGTGCAGACATGCCCTGCTGCGCAGCGAGAACTGCGTCGTCTCCGCCACAATAGGGAGTTTTCGTAGATCGTTTTCGCCGCCCCGCAAGGCCCTCCGCAATCCGCTACGATAGCGGGAACTCCACAGCCAAGGCTATCGGCGCGCAGGCGCAGTAGCAACTTCTTCGTTGCGGAACGCTTAGCGGAGGGGGAAACACGGTCTACGAAAACTCCCTAATGAGAGGAACGGAAACGACTCCCTTTGCGATAAACCGCACTGGACGCTGCGAGCCATCTAAGCCAATCCAATACCACATGAGCGTCACGTGACCTTGAGGAAGAAGGCTCAGCGAGGCACTGGGTGCGCAGTCACGTGATTCGGTCACAACGTTGGATTGGCTGGAATGCCTCGTAGCTTACGCTGCGGTCCAGCGTTAAAAAATTGGGTTGTCCGTATGTTTATAAAGCATAGAACTTGGTCTGCCTCAACGGGTGACGAGCCTCCCAGCTGTAGAGATGAGAAATTTAGCCAGTGCAGTACAACCGCTAGCCTGGGGTCTTTAACGTGCATTATGCTGTAGTGCTTCGATCACGACCGCACGCCGGTACGATGCTCATCCAGATCGAAACGGGCCCGCGGGGGGGGGGGGGGGTTGTTCCCAGGATTCTGGGTTCTGCAGGGCGAGCTTTCGCTCCACGTGCTCCGAGCTGGTGTGCGCTAGCCACGGTGGCGCTACCCCATTCGGCCACCGATCCCCCTCCGCGCAAGTCAAAACAGAGATTGACTTTCGCCGATATTTGAGGAGTTTTGTGTTTATTCTTATCAGGAGGTCGTTCTTGCTTTTCATCGAATGGTAGCGATATCGGGAGCCGGCACTGTCACGTTACATAAAAGCACGCGTTGACTCTCGCGCTCCCGGAGCAATACTAAACCTCAAAAAAATAATTTTTAATTAAAAAAATATGGAGAGCTGCAGGTATTTTTTTCTTAGACACAGACGTTTCGAGAGAAGACTTCATTCAGGTCTTCAAATGACAATAAGTAAACTCTCTCCCCTCCTCGGTATAAGAAAGTATATGCTGCTATCCGAATTTCGTTCGAGGATTATACGTTTCTTCGTGAAATATATTTTTTTACTGAAACTCGAAAGGATTTTGTGAAACTAAAATGGCAGTTTATGTCTCATTTATTTACGCGGAGATCAGAAAAAACCTTGCAGAAAACGGGTAGAGCTTCTACAACGAGCAAAACGAAACTCCTACGTCATAATTTAATCTTGAGGTTGTTCGGTTATGGGGCACACCGTCTTTTCATCTAAAAAAATATTTTGAAGTTGCGGCTGACTGAACACGACACTGGAAACAAAAGGAGCGGGCGATCTTTCTAATTCTACCAATATGTATAATAATAAATATAAAGTTTAGAAAGGCAAAATTACAAATGAGATATGTCCGTGTCCCTTAAACGTTGCGCCCTTGTTATAGACGCTCTCAGGCAGCTGTGCATGGGCGCCGCCATAACGGACCTTCAGTTTTTGTTTCTTCTTATTCCGTTCGCTTCACTTCATCATTGCCATAGCAGGACAGGTTATTGCCACTTTAGGTGCTACTGCTTCCTTCTCCACAGCATACGCCTTTGTGGAAGCTTGTCAGCGCCTGCTTCATTGGCTTGGCATCTCGGTAAGACAAGAGAAGGTCGGCAATGGCGGATCAACTTGGCGCTTGTTTAAAGCGTCTATAGGCCTCCTGACAGTAAAATTACGCCCGGTTTCACTCGCTAGACGTGTGTGCACAAGTAAGAGACGGCAACAGGACAACGCGATGGACCAATACGATCATTTGTTTGTTAGATGAAGGACGATCAGTCAGGCTTTTGTTCTCCAGTGGTCTTATAATACCAATCAGCCAACTTAGGCCATCGCTTCCGATGAGCTGCCAAGCAACTAAAGCAGCGGACAGGACGCTCACAACGCACGAAATAGTATATCACGAACAAATAATTACGTGTCAAGCTGTGACAAAATTGAGACTCGTGCACGCAAACGAAACAGACCCCGATGACAGCTTTCCTTAACACGCGCGCTTCAAAATGTTTTCTTCGAAAACAGAAAACGCAGCTGCATTAAGCTTCTCGGGGGTTGTTTCCTCTTGTAATTATTTATCCTCAAGCACATACGGAGTCACGCTGAAATAATTTTCGTGTAATTCATCCATGGCGGCGGGCAGACGACAACAACGAATTAATGCACGAATTTTAACTTGCAGCAAATAAGAAACAGATAAAAAATTGTTTTTTTTTATGCGAGAAATATTGAGAAGAGGGAACATAAAATCTCAAGAAACGTACAAACTAAATAAGACAGAGCCTATATATTTTTAACGTTGCGATTCAATGCGAAAGCTAGTCCATCTGAAATACTCGTGTATTTTCTGTTATTGTTTTACACGACGTATGCAACCACTTAGTCGTCTTTCTCTGCGTATTTGCAGCATAGCTGGTGTGCATCAAGGGACAGCTAGGGTGCCGTAAGAACGAGATAAAGGGTTTAAGGTTTTAGGATACCGTGCGGAATATTTACTTAATGATAAAGACGCAATTATCACTCTTTTTTTTTTCTTTCTTGCAGATATGCGAATATACTGGAAGGTAGGGGAGCTAGGCTCTATTTTTTGAGCGTACCAAAAGTCGCGGTTTGCCCTATACAACGTGGCAGTCACTGACTTCAGAATTCGTTCGCGATAATTCATCGTTTTTATTTTTATTTGAGCATCACGGTACTTCGACCCATTGTGTCACCGGGAACACAATGAAGAAAAGAAATACAAAAAAATCGAAGAAGTGAAAAATGTAGGGCTGCAAACAGAAACAAAAGCTATCCATGCATTGGAGCGACACAGCTGAACTGGCGAAGTGAACGGCTGAAAACAGCTGTCCAACACGATTGTATTTCGTGCAGCTGTTCTCTTCGCTGCAGTGCGGGATCGAACGGCGGCATTATGTCAACGATGGCTCGAAGCCAGGGCTGAAACATTGCCTGGTTTCAATGCGTGTCCTCGTGCGTTTTTTTTTATTATTGCTTTAGTGGGCTGCAAAATAATTCATTATCGGGAAGAGAAGAAGCAGTTGACAAAAATACAACTTTTATTTGTCACATTTAACTACTTTTCTGTTTGGTCCACAACGCAAGACATGATGAGCCCACTCACACACTAAAGAAGGAAAGCTTTTTTTTTTCGGGCTGATTTTAATACAAGGACAGAAAAACGAAAAAGCAAGTAATTTACTTCAATTATTAACAATTTAGGGTGCCGCAATATTATTTTATTGCACACACGTTGCTGTACACATTAAGAAAAAAAGAAGAAAGATCCTACTTTATAGTTTCTATAAAGTGATTGTGCAAAGCATTTTGTAGCTTGCGCAAATACAGTTTAAAATGAATCCCTAACATTTAAATAATAGTCTACGAAACACCCGTTAGTTTTTCTCCCCGCGTAGTGGCAGTCGCAGAAAAAAAAATGGAAATGAAAACAAAAACGAGCAGCGTTTATTTCCTCAACTCGCAACCAGAGCAAGCGATCACGGACGTCATCTGGATCTGATGATATGCCGCCAATGTGAATCATAGCCACGCGCTAGGGTTGGTAAAGCGCAGTACACGCGCTGACTCCCAAACCTCGTTAGGGATCTGGCTATTGCCGTCATTTCAGCGACTGAACACGAGCCACTGCCCGAATGCTTGTCAAGCTATTGATTATCACGAGCCCAAGTCGAGTGCTCACCTGATGCTTGGGTCCATTCCGCGAGTCCTATTCATGTATCATCACTGGGGGACTATGCCAGCACTGCGACGAACGTTAGTAGATTCGCCCAGTTACGGAACTGCTGATAGACGCTGCTTGCACGAGCAGTTCCCCCCTTCCCTCACCAGGACTCGCCTCTCGTCGTTCGACGCACCGGACGGCTGCATTGGTAACTGCAGTGTATCCCACGGAAAGCGTACGTTTCGAAGCGCAGCGTCTAAATGGAGTTCCACCGTACTCTATGGAAGACACAGTTACAAAACGAAAATCTAGATGGCGCTTTACACGACGGGAGCCGGACTGAAGTGAGTGAAGGGGGGGGACCCCTTCCACGGGAGTTCCACAACTGAGGTAATCTAGTAACGTTGACTCCGACCGATCCAAGCTACGTCAAGTTTTGCTAAGGAAAGATAAAAAAGAAAAAACGCTTGCTTTTGTTTTTGAATTTACAACACAACTAAAAAAGGTTTCTTGGTCAGTGGCGTTACGTGCGAGTATGCCCTTGGATCCCACTAATGCCCTCTAATATATGGTCTGCTCTATACTTCGTTGCCCCCTACTATGGGCCGTAGCGGGCGCTACAAGCCATCCTGTGAACGTATGCAAGTGACTGCGCTTCGCCCACGTTGCTGGGCCCCTCTCGAAGGTGGCTCGCAGTGTTCACTACGGTCCATCGTAAGTAAAAGCAACGTAGAATAACTTACTTGCCTTCTCGATATGACTGCCTAAAGTCCGCCCCCTGTTTATGCCTTAGTCACACTAGACCGACGCACAGAAACAATCGACACCGACAAGCCTGAAGCACGCGCATCTTTCTGAGTGCTCGTGGAGTAATAAGCTATAGACTAGCCTGGCAGTTTGACGACGGAGCCATAGAGTACCCGGTCGCAGATTTGGAGCGCGAGGATCTGCTAGCACAGAGCATTTCTCGGGGAGCCTGGTATTTAGCGCAGAGCTTTCGCAGCGGCGAGGAGCCGAAACATGTTTGTCAAACCCGACGAGAAAAGAAGCGTTTGCGCGGGAAACGTGAGAAGCACGAGCGGACATTCCATCGCTCGGGAGAAGTGTGTTTCGGCGTCTCGCCGCAGCGAGGCGCCCGTTACATGCCTGTCCTCTCATCCGTTGTCTACCGCTCTACCTTTTCACTTTCGGCGGCCGCGTCTCAAGGCGATCTGGTAGGCTTTGTCAGTATAGAGGAGGCTATGAATAAACACGAGTGATTGCAAGCTTGCCAAAGGTAACATCGCGCGCATGTTGCACGTGCTTTTGAGGCTTGTCGGTGTCGGTTGTTTCTCTTTGTCTCTTTATATAGACCCTTTTCATGGCATATTCCACCAGGCGGTGCTGCAGTCGTTAACGTCCCAGAAAACGTCCGGTTCATAAAAGGAATGAACAAAGTCCACCTTAACAGCGCTGCTTGAAATGTGTATAAAACGTTTAACCACCAATCCTCCAGGTGAATGCCAAAAGAACGAAGAAGCGCAAGATTTTTTAAAATGTTTGGAATGTTTCTCATAAACCAACTTACTTACTCCAAGACGTTAGATTGTACAGCCGAAGGCCCTCGTTAAACCTCCTACTTTGTTGTCCGTGTAGCATATCTGCTCTCTAGGTCTCGTGACATAAGCAAGCGCGACGGGCTTGCAAACACGGAGCGACCAGAAGTCGCTTGGGACGCAAGCGGCAGTTATTGTTTGTAAACAGCAGAAGAGTCTTCGAACGAGGGCTCGAACTTTGAGAAAAGCAGATTAAATTGTTTGAGAGGTATGTTGTTTCTGTTGAAAAGGACAACTACCAGATGCGCTAAAACGAACGAAGATGTTGTTTGCAACCAACCGAAGGGAATGGCGTCTGCGGGTGTTGAAATTTTGTTGCAGACGTTATCACAGCTAGAATCGCACTATAATGCCAGTATGCTGTGCACAGTGAGACAGATATCAACAAAACACGGTTAAAGGGCACGTATATGGAAATGTCAATTCCATCGAAATTGGGCTTTAAAACGCAATATCACAACACTCAGAAATTTGTAGATTGTACAAAAATATAAGGGTGCCCGCGAGAAAACCAAACCCGGCTTTTCGCACCGCAAAATAAAGTTAGATATTGCGGAGGGCTCAAACTTCATCAGAACGTAGCCCGAGCCGTTTGAGCAAGGTGCTCAAGTTTCGGAACCAACCGTTATCTTATTAAAATGTTACGAGGAATTTTTTGAAATTTTCAAAAGGAAAATGGGAGCAATTTTCGCACGTTGTCAGGTTTCTGGTGCCATAGAGCTGTTTCCGTGTGTTCGAGAGCTCCTTCGGTCGCAAGTTTACATGTAAATTTTCTGAAAATCGCTTATATTTTTGAATGAGATAACGGTTGGTGCTAAAACTTTGGCATCTTGCTCGAACGGCTGGGGCTACGTTCTGATGGAGTTTGAGCTCTCCGTTATGTCTAATGTTTTTTTATTTATTATTATTTTTTTTTTTTTTTTTTTGCGGGGCAAAGAGTTTGGTTTGGTTTATTCGCCGACGCCTGGTAGATGCTGCTTCTTAGGTTTTATTCACATTTAGAAATATTTTTCTGATTATTGCCTGAAAAACAATTAGCCAGTTCAATATTTGTTTTGCATCTGACCTTGTGGAATAGGCTATTGCGAACTTCATAGTGTTCGAGGTGAAGCTTTGGGGAAGTCATTTCTTTGCCGCCAAAAATGTTTCTACAAAACGCCCACACACACAAAAAAAAAGAAAAAAAGAAAAGCGTACAAAGGTTCCTTTTTTTTTTTTTTTGCGGCGCAAAATTAAAGTATTTGTTGACGAACACTTTGCTTCCGGCCAAATGTTGTGCTAGTCATTCAGACCAGATGCCAATGTTTCAGAGATGGCCATTTCCTACTACAAACGTTATTTGATTTTTTGAAATTTTCAATGTGAAAAGGGCGGCCCACGGAGCCCACGAATATTTATTCGTAAAGGAATGACGTCAGCTGCCGGGAACGAGCCCCATTTTCCAATTAAAATTTTTAGAAAGTAACTAATAACGTTTAAATCAAATAAAGGTATAAGTTCTAAAAGTTTGCAATGTTGTCCGAACCGCTAGTGCTAAATTTGGGCATAAACTAAGCGTTTGGCGACATTTAGTTTATATTTTTTCTAATATAAACAAACAAACAACCAACACACACCAGTATCTTTTCCTTTTTTTAAGGAGACGCTGTACATGGAAATGAGTCACAATTTCAAGCTACAATAAATAGAACAGAAATTACAAGTTTGTATGGCACGGCACAAGCCCGTGTCCTCGATGAAGCTTCGTAACAGTCACGCGTTTCAGAGAGCGCGAGCTATAATCAAACAAGCTTGACGTTATGGGGAACCGATCTCAACGTCTAAATTGAACGGACAAGGTTGACGTGGATAGCCTTTGCACGTTTTACCAGAGTGCGATGACTGCGCTTGTCGCGCACGTGCCCATACAATTGCGTAAATCTGCACACCGTGTATGGCAATCAGGGATCCTTTCATTGCTGTCTCCCAGCTGCAGACAAAAATGCTTCTCGGTAGTCTGCGTCGCAGCCATGGTTCATTTAAATATGAATGTCGCAGATCAAAGGGACGCTGACACGGTATTTATGTTCGCTAAAGATTGTCCTTGTACATGACTCATATATGAGAGCCCAACTACGCAGGAAACAATTCGCGGCTCGAAATTTTTTTTACTTTCCGCCTGAAAACCGCTGATCCAGAACTGGGAGGTTTGAGTCGAGCTCACTCTCTTCTCCGTGGTGACGTGCCGTTTTCTGCGGTTCAGACACAACCACCGAATACAGGTTTTTTTTTTTTTTAAGTTTTACAATTTTGTTTTAAAAAAGTTGGGAAAGCTACACTTATGCGGTTTGTTCAGGTTAGTTATACGGCCAGAGCGACATAGTATATGGGGCTAATCATGACGATTAGTTGGCTAATTAAGTAAAATTTGTTAATTAACTTTTTAATTAGCGAACATAGTATGATCGTTCCAATTATAAATTTGCTGAGCGTGTCTAAAGCCCTTAGATCAGTAATTTTTAGAAAGACTTCGAGCGCGTGAGAAGCGCAGTAGTGCGCTTAAGTTACCACTCGTGGAGCAGGTACAATGCTGGGGCTAGATAAGAGACGGAAAACTCGCGCGGGCGCCTTACCGCAACCGCTCGCCTTGTACATGCTCCACGAGTGGTACCTTTAGTGCTTTACTATGCTTCTCACGCGCTGAAAGTCGTTATAAAAATTACTGATTTAGTGGTTTTGTATAACGCCCAGCAAGTTTCTAATTGAACCCATAAGTCTATTTTTATTAATTAAAAAGTTGATGAACAAACTTTACTTAATTAGCTAACTGATCATTACAATAAGCCTCCTATTCTTTGTCCCCCTGGCAGCATAACTCAACTGCACAAACTACATAAATGTAGCTTTCAGAACTTTTTAAGACAAACTTGTAAAGCTTAAAAAAACAATACCCTGTATAATCAAAGTTGTGGGTCATTGAAGGCACTCGCACAATATTAAAAATAGAAAAAAAATTAATGAATACGGTACCTATTTCTTTTTTTAGTTTCTAAAAAGCTAAACATACGTTGATTAAAAAGAAAAAAAGTTGCACACTCACGTTATTTCCACCAACTCTCTCCTCTACATTTCTTCCTCTTCCCCAGTCCAGTTTCAGTTTCGGTTTCGAGCAATTGCATTTTTTTTTTACTTTATAAACAAATACATATGACGCTGTAGCGAAATTTGGATTGGGCAGTCTTTTGACACCATAATAAATCGCCTTGCAAAACAATAAAAAAATAATTTTGGGGGGTGTCAGTGTCCCTTTAACAACTGTCGAACTTTTTACGTGTTTAATATTCTGCATATCTTCTCCAGGTGGTTCGGCACTTCCAAGACACAAACGGTTATCCAAACGTGATAAAATGTCACTGACAGGACATTGGTGCATGTCGATGGTCGCCAAAAACTCAGAAAACGCAGAGCGCGGCAAAGCATGGACATCTCATAAACGCACCGCGGCCAATGAGATTGTGACATTAGAGTTAGACGATAAAAATGTCACACGACGAATCACGGAGCAAAAAGCGTGAGCTGTCAGTTTGCCTTCCCAAAGAGGTGCCTTCTTTAGGAGAAATGTCCAAGTCACGTAACTTCCTTGAAATAATGCGAAAATTGACCGAAATGTACTGGCGCAATCGAGCTGGTGAAGGATGATCGTAATAGACGTATCTGTCACCAGTTATAAAATTAAATCTCCCTTCGTTTTCGCCCTTGTTGTTTTGGCGTATTACACCATGATGCAAAACCGACTTGCCCAACTAGCCATCCTTTCCTCATCCGCCATCATGAGGGCAAAAGCCACAACTCATGAAGCCTTGTTGGCCTCCATGTTCGGATTGAAAACACTTTCCAGTCGTTTTCTTTCTTTTTCTTTTCGGCTCCTCTTTTGACCATGCGCAGGAACCCTCAAGCATCTTCTACAGCTGTCGCTTGTGCGTACTAATCGTACTGGAAAATGAGCCACGGCCCATCCGTGTACGAGAACCGTGAGAGGCATATAAAAAAAGAGAAAACCGCTCGTGCAACTAAGTGTGCCACGAGCACTGTCACGCAATCGGTTCCCGGGCTTGTCCGCGGACCACAGGGGAATCGAAAGAAGGCAGAATTGGAGCGCGTTCAAAACCACTACAATCGTGTTCCGGCAGGTCCGCGGACGTATTCTGTGATGTTTGCCCACGTGATACGCAAGATACATCAGATCCGAGGACACGTTCTTCAGGCCTTTGTTTTGCCTGCTGTTTTCGCCAGAAACATAGCCGATTTCATACCCCAGAAGGGGTGACGTCACGCCTTTCGTAGGAACTTGTCCGCGGACAAAGTCCTTCGTGTGAATACACCTTAATGAGCAGGCAGGGGAGCGCTGCCGAAGTGGCTTCAGACTTCCAAGCCGCATTCTTCGAAATGGGAATGTTGGAGGAACTTCCAAAGAGGGTCGGTGGCGGTTCTCGTTAGCGGACTCTGCAGGCGGGAAATTAGACCGAAACTTTGGGAAAAAGGAAGCAGTGAAGAAGCCGTGGCTGACATGGACTCTCGAGTTGAGAGAGGAGAGAAGGGCTGTAAACGTGTGAGAGATCCGAACGCCTGCTGAATACAGATGATGAGGCTTTTTGATGATTTCTTAATGGCATACTCAATTCAGCTGTGAATTTGTGAATTATTATTTTAATTTGGAAAACAAGAAAAAAAAAAAGAAGTCATTTGGTCGGACAGCAATAACCTTCATCAAGCAGTCTTCGAAACGTATCCAAAAGCAAGAAGAAAATTTTCTTGTCACTACTAAGCCGTTTAAACGAGCAAAAATAACCTTTTAGCTACATGGAGCGGCCAGTGCGAGCATGTGGGAGCTGTGTCTTGCAGTACGCCGATGCTGAACTATAGGATTATTTAGAGTGGTTTATGTGCCTCCACCAGCGTTAGTAAGAGTAATGAACAAATGTATTTGTCGTATATGAATGTGATGCAACTCTGTTTCGGTCGATCAGCGCATGGCCCATTTATCTCTCACCAGTGTGAGCAATCTTTTCTTTTTCCCGTTTTTTTTTTTTAGATTCGATTTTGTAAAGCGATTAACTTAAACATGTGTGAGAAATTCTATTGTGTGCATTTTATTCATGTTTTATTTTAAATAAGGCAATAAAATTTGCCCGAAATCACGCAATAGACACCCTTGGGGAGTTTGTTTGGAGTAACGCAAAAGCAGTGTTTTACACTTTACTCAAAAAAGGAACGAAATATCGTTCCTTATTCCTTCTGATTTTTGGGACGCGTTCCCGTCACAAGTCCCATATGTGAAAAAGTAAATCCTTCCCGTTACTGTTAAAAAATGAAACGTGTCGTTAAATATATGTTACATTTGTATTTTGTTGATTAACATATTTAATTAGATCGAGCAAGGTTTTTTTATCTATATTCTTCAATGGTAACATACCAATTTGAATGCCGTGATGGAAGGCCACCAGGAGAAGAAAAATTGCGGCGAAGCGGGTTTCATTTTTTAATGTATTCATCTTTAAAAATCTCAGCTTATAACCTTATTCATGTTTGTGGTAGGCGATTCAGACGAGCCAAATACTGTTATCCCACATTTCACTAGCGTTTTACAACAACCTCACACGTTTCGATCTAACAAACTCCCTTGTTCGAACTTAACAACAGTTGCTTCTCGATGTTGCTGTCCGCAAGACGAGCAAGTGAAGAAGAACGTAAGGATTTCGGAAGGTCAGCCTTGAAAACTACAAGTCCTTGTTTGTG
The DNA here is from genome assembly GCF_016920785.2 of Ixodes scapularis. NCBI lineage: Eukaryota > Metazoa > Arthropoda > Arachnida > Ixodida > Ixodidae > Ixodes > Ixodes scapularis. Next base: position 91,170,562 of record NW_024609868.1, on the reverse strand, counting down.
AAGATTGGTTTCGTTGTTAAATTTGAAGGTGGGTGACAAGGGGAGAATGAATAAAGGTTAATTCTTCTGTATCTTTTAAGTGACCAATGTTCGCTATACGACGGTGTGTTCGATGTCTGGTAACCTGTTCTTTTGTATTAACTGTAGGTCTCCTTGTGGAAGTTCAGTGATGGCTGTAGTTGACCTTAGATTTCTGGGTGTATGAGGATTCATGGAAGCAAAGAAGGTAGCAGAGTTTGAAACGTCCCTCTTTATGTGTATTTTCCTTAGACTAAAAGTTTTGCTTTTTGAACCGCAGTCTCGGGCACCGAAAAAAGAATCTTTGTCCACTAGCTCTACTGCAACCGACTGTTACCAAGCGAGGACCACACAAAATAAGCCCTAATTTAAGTAACCAAGAAGATAACAGGATCCTGCTTTTTATAAAGATATAGTGTTTTACAGTCTTAAAATTTCCCTCTAAGAAATAAAATAAAAATTACCCCACTGGGCGACAAAAAGGAAAGCCATTCCTTTTTCCGTTCATGTAAAAATGTAACGGGTTCTCGTTCCAATTCCCCCAATGCAAAATGGAACGGCGGCGTTCCTTCGTTTCTCCTAAAGAAAGGCGTTCCAGGAACGCCGTTCCTTGGAACGCCGTTTCATACAACACTGCGCAAAAGTAATCAAGTAAAGTAACGAAGTAATTAATCGATTACATTCTACGGCTTGCAATTTGTTGCGGTAATCAGTTAAATTTTAAGTCAAGTAATTTTAACTGTAGTTAATTATTTTTTTTCGTGTAACGGGCACAAGTCTGCCTGTAAGGCTGCCCGATGGCTGCCATTTCGAATTTGTATGGACAGGCAGCTCTGTTTCCATTAGTTTGTTTCGCTGGGCTGCGCGTTGTTTTGTTTTTAAAAAAAATTTATAATTACAGAAATAAATTTTTATATTCAAGATGAAAATCTACTTTTTCTCACCTAAGGTTTTCATCACTGATTTAATAGAGTTGAATTTCTACAAGTGTGCCTAATATCCTCGTGCTCAAAATTAATCGGAACGTTTATCAGGATGCTGACGAAGGACTAAAGCGTTTTGCAAAAACCACAAGCACTTTCCAGACACTGAGAAAGGAAAATGGAGTTTTAAAAATTTTTCTTAATATGGCAAAGCAAAAAAAAAAAAAATCTTTATATATGTTTAAAGTTGTTGACATGAGGGTCGAACCCCACTACATTTTTTTTTTCACGAAATAAATATATCAATTGTTTGAAAATAAATGCTTATGGGGCTATTGAGGATAACTGAGTGCAAAAACAATCTCACGTGTCCTGCTTGAAAGCAGTCCTACTAATTATACCTCCAAGTGAGGTGAAGCCCTTCGAACGACAACATAACAAGACTGACGAGGTTGCAAGTATCAAAAGCATCTGTGTCGTCATCGCAGTTTTATAAGAAGTGAAAGCTAGATAAATCCCAACTCGTACATCACATCCGAGAGACTACTGGTAATGTCCCAATGGCTTGCTGTTCCTCGCGTATTGTTCTATCTTTGTGATTACCCTGACGGCCCTGATTGGTCAAAAATTCTTATCGCAACACCCAACAAAACCAGTTTTTATACTCCATTTTGTCGGAGCCGACGCTGCGGTTGTCATAGCAACCCGTAGGTCGCAAGCCGTTGCAGACGCACTCGATCGGACTATGCAAGTATGTGAACCAACCTTAAAAGTGAGCACTATTCTTAGCGCTGACCAATAGTGCCCATATTGCGCTGTAATATATATTGTGAACTGACCATAAAGCGCGAGCTCTTTAGTTCACAACGTCATTTAAGCCTGGTTCAGACAGTTGCGTTTGACTGCGTTTGACTGCGTTGCGGCAGCGAGAAATCAGGACATCCCTGCTGCTTATATCACGTACAGTCTCCGGCGATATGAAAGACCCACTGGGAGCGCGTGGCCGAGGCGGTGGCTGGCGGGGGCGCTGCGAGCGCTCCGGGCAGTTCCATTCTGCTTTGAGGGGAGGACGCTCGCTCGAGACCTGGCACAAACTGATAAGCGCGTTTCGCTTTATCTGTGCCTGAGTGAGCGTCCTCCCCTCGAAGCATAACGGAATAGCCCGGAGCGCTCGCAGCGCCCCCGCCAGCCGCCGCCTCGGCCACGCGCTCCCAGTGGGTCTTTCATATTGCCGGAGAGTGTACCAAGATGACTCCTTGAATTGGAATCCACGCTTCATACGAAGCACAGATGTGCCGGTGCCTCGCTTTCGGTTCTCGACGCAACGCTGTCAAACGCAAGTGTCTGAACCGGCCATTAGTTAGACGGATGCCCGCTCTGCGGAAACTCGAGCCAAGTGCCCCCTCTGGAGTTCATAGCCCTTGCTGCAGTTCAAGGTATCTTGAGACAGAATTTCGGAATGTAACGTGCTCCCAGATTTGCAATACCCCTCGCACTTCGCGTAAAGAACGTCATCTGTACAGACGGTATTTATAGCCACAAACAAACTTCATGAAAGTTCGTGCAGACGGTAATTTGTTTTCGTCGCAAAAAAGCACACCGTATTTTGCCCAGATCGTCTTTTTCACTGCGAATAAGTTCATCAAAATTCAATAAAATTTTCATAACCACCACAACAATGACAGAAACTCATGGAAATCCGTGCAGACAGTCTTTCTAACCGCGAAAGAGTCCATCAAGGAGCGTTCAGAAACTCTTTCTAATCGTGTCCAGTCCAAAAGTCCATCAAGGTCGATGCAAACAATCTTTACAACCGCGAAAAAATAAGAAGAACCGAAATCACTGGCGGTGTTTTAACAGCAACATCACAGAGTTCATCAAAGCTCTTCTACACGGCCTTTCTGACCGTAATAAGGTAGATCAAAGTCCAAGGCAGCATTTATGACCGTAAAACAGTCAGTCGAAGTTCATTCAAACGGTCTCTGTAACCTAAAAGAAGTACATACAAATTTATGCAAATGGTATTTCTAACAGTAAAAAAGTCCACCGAAGTCTCTGTAGACGGTCGTTCTAACCACAAAAAAAGGTAACCAAAATTGCGGATACCCAAACTTCATTTTGGCGGGTCTTCATCTGCTTTCCAAGAGGGGACACAATGTTACCAATCAAGCATAGAATTTTAAATGAACATCGAAGCAAACAGCTGCGAAGATGGTACCGGGAAAGAGTGTTTTTTGGAGACACCTGTGCTTTTCCTCAACATGTACACATGACAGGACAGTGACACTGTTTACATGCCTCGAGAGCAGCTGATGATTTGTACAGTAACAGGTTTGTGACCCAGTCTCGGCGTTGCTTCGTAAACAAACTCACTCGTACAAGCTAAAATAGGTGCATGCTCGAAATAGTGCGACGACAAGGACTTCTTGGCGGATATGGACCCGCTTTGCTAAATTTGAATAGGGCTACGTCTAAACCTTGCCACGTTCATAGCTTGGAGCTTCCTCGCTGATAGCGAACAATGGTTTGGTGTGTTTGGTTCTGTTTTTGGTATGACAACCTGCTCAAACTAGAAGCACTTGAGGTACGAGAACATATTTTTAGAAAGTGTCAAGTCTGCGTGTTTTGTTTTTCGTTTTTTTCTTGCGTCTGTTTATTGTCTTTTGTCTCTTAAGGAGATGGGAGCACCATATTTGTTTCGGGCCTGTAGTGTTTTGAATTAGTACAACAAGCGGGTGCATATTAGTGATGCGTCAGCTTGAACTTGAACTAATATTGCCGTAGATGAATATGTGCCATGCAAGCCAGCACTGGCTTTATTTTTATGCAGTTCTCAGATGCACTATTTCGCCAACGGGGCAATTGAAACAAAAATTATGTCACTTGTCTCCAAGGCCAGGTAGGTCCCGTTGCGTGCAGACATTTTTAGAAGTAGCCTACTTTCATGCGACAAGGTTTCTCAGTGCCCGGCAGTTTGTTTAGCGAGAAGCTAAGATGACGTTAGAAAATAGCAGCAACCCTCAAGTGTGAGATGACACTACTAAAGCGAAGTGAAACGGGACAACAAAAAAAGGTCGACATAAGCCCAAGAAGAGGACGAAAGGTCATTGGATGAAACCTCGCTCTTTTTTCCTGCTGGAATCGAGCCAGAAGAAAACATTCAGATCAAAGCAGTCTTCACAATTTCGGTTATAAGCTTAGCTATACTTCGTTGTTTCTTCTTTGAACTGCCTATTTAAGGTTATCAGAACCACCACTGTGCAAGTTGAGGAAAAGACATGGTTGTTGTTTACATTAAAAAAAAAAATAAAAGGAACAAGGTACCGTCACTCGTTACTTAGAAGAAAGAGAAAAAAGCTCGATATCTTTCTCATTTTTTTATAATGTTGCCCAAGTAATTAAATACAAGTAGCGGGTTCTTCGTACTGAGTTACGTACAGGTCTGATACTATGTCTCTTCCGCCACAGGTGTGAGTGAAACCAAACCTACAAGAACGAGCAGGCTACCTTGAACAACGCTTGCATTGCACGGGCGTGCGTGCGCGGCAGTCCTTTTCAAAGCAACCAGCTCGCCCTTTTAAGTTCTGCTACGCTCAAACGTAACGCCTGTCCGTGCCGAATGCCCATACTTTTCCCCTGAAACCTCGGAAAAGCGCTGTAAACGAGAAGTGACGTCGAAGATATGAGTTCGTGTGCGAGACACTTATGATGACTATTTAATGATATTTGGAGCACTCTGTAATTTCAGCCGTGCCCACGCCCTTCGCTAGACTTCAAACTTAGGTTAGGCCATGCATAGTTGTCCTGTTGTTGCTGTCGAAACCACAGTACGTGCGCCTCCTTGTTTCAAGAGCTCTCGGTGAAGAGGAGGGACTACCGAAGCGTCGGAGGTATGGCCTTAGCAACTGAATTAAGTCGCCTAGGACGCAATGTCTTAAATTCCTACTCACTGCTAGCTTAAAGGGATACTGAACCAAAATTTAGATTTCGCAAAATAAGACCGCAGAACCATTGAACGGGACGCTACGAACTCTAAAATTTCACTCATACATTGATATCTCAAACGTATGGCCGTATTTTTCGGAAAAGAAGGGAGCGATCAAGCGAGGACTCTGACGTCACGATCTTCCTGGAAAAGTTGAGAATGAGGGGCCTCGCTTCTCTCCTTCTCGCTTTGGTTCACCAGCTCGAAAAGACGAAGCGAGGAGGAGAGGGAATGAGAATCGTGACGTCACATGTCTCCACGGCCTCGTCGGCCGTGTTCAGTCGCGCATTTATTTTCTGAGAATACGGCCATCCGTTGGAGATACCGCTGTATGAGTGGTGTTTTGGGGTTCGGCAGCGTCCTGCCTATCCCTCCAGCCCTGTTTTCGGGGGTTCGAAATTTCGGTTCACTACAAAGCGTGGCGAACCCCAAGAATCTTTTTGGTGCTCCGGAGCCGTAGCAGGAAACATGTGGACTGACGAGCGCGTTGGTTGAGTTGAGCAACACCGAAAGAATGAAGGCTGGTTCACACACTTGCGTGAGTTCAACCGAGTTCGACTGCAACGGCCTGCAATGTTAATTTTTTTACGGATTGCTATGGCAACGGGGTTTTAGGCCGCTTACAACCGCCATTGCTGCCGCGCGGCAGAATCAAGAGGCTTAAAAACAGATTGTAGTCGCGCTCGGTTGGGCTCAATGTAACTGTGAATCGCCCTTGAAACCCGACCTATAAGAAGCTTTTCCGCAGGGTAGGAAAATCCTCCTCGCCACCCTTACACTTTCCCCTCTCCCACTGCTATCTTGACGGCGGGGGGACTCCTTTGGTTGCTGCATCTTGGGGCCGTATAAGCCGGGAGATTATCCCGGCTCATCCAGTTCCAAAATGCAGGAAGAAAAGAATTTCCCTTCTGCAAAGAAAAGAGTGGGAGAGGAGAAATGTGAAGGCTGGCGTTGAGGACTTTTTTTACCTTGCAGAAAATGATTTTGTAGGTCGGCCTTTAAGACACATGTAGAACAAAGGACGACGTACACTTTCTTTCAATTTCTTTCGTGAAAGAAAGAGCACGCCGTCCCGCGTCCTCCATATTTCTGATTAACGCGATGGCGCTAAAGAGCTTGTATCGCAGAAAATCCGGCGTCAGTGGCGTGCCGCGAAAATCCTGATTGGTCGATAGGGTTACGAAGTCACAGTCACACGACCTCGCGCGGGAATTTCAAACAACCCACAACGCTCACGTGAAATGTGACGTCACGTGTGGAATAAAAGTAATTAAATACATGACATGTAATGCGAATTAAAGGTCGCCGCGTGTCTAAAATGATTTCACTATATAAAGTAATTAATTTGAATTTAAGACAAATTTTAAGAGTTTTAGGTGGGATTCGAAGCCACGACCCCCTATGGCAAGACAGACACGAAACTGACTAGGTGACTTAAGGCACTTTTTTTAATTGCCATATTTTGACAGTGAACAAAGAATCACAATGCGCGATACATTTAATTTCAGCATGTAAAATAATATATTGATCAAAGGCCACGTTTGTTAAGATGACGATAAACGCCGCCTGTTAAAAATTTTTAAATTCTCTCATCAACAACTTCACAAAGGGCGGCCATCATTTTTGTTCCGACTATATTTTCTGGTACACAGATGGCTATCAAGTTCACATTTTCAAACAAATAGTACCGTACTGGACGGGCATCCAGATCCGCATGACAAGCTGCCATCCCACATCTTTAAATAGCAGGCCCAGTAAGAATACGAGTTAATATGGGAAAGACGTCCCCTCCACAGACAAGCAACGTATTCCATGAGCCGTGAGCGGTAGGTCTTTTTTGAGGATGCGTTGGAGCACATCCCAGAACAGGATAGCATCCCAACAGACCAGGAACACGTGCTCCACGGTCTCCGTTCTCTTGCGCAAAAAAACAATCCTCGCGCCGTGGTACAAACAAGTCCTTTTTCACTAGTCATGTCTTTACTAACAACGAGTTGGTGTGCAGTTCAAATATAAATAAAGGATTTTACAGTGCTGCGAACTAGCGCTCTTCTCACGCGGGAAAGCACATCACGGTCAGTACTGATGAAGAAAAATGAGCGATACAGTGGGACGGGAAACAGGCACTCGATAACGATTTCGCATCAGACGCTTTCGTGTGACTGAGCTCAATTACTCTTTTGAAGATCGTGAACTAAAAAATTGGTATGCACAAGCATAACCTTCTCTATACTCACAAAGGCTGGCAGTTCGATGACGGAGCCATAGAGCGTCTGGTTGCAGATTTGTAGCGCGAGGATCTGGTAGCACAGAGCGTTTCTCGGGAAGTCTGGTATTCAGCACACAGCTTTTGCAGCGGCGAGGACCCGAAACATGGTTTTCGAACCCGATGAAGAAAGAAGCGGTAGCCCGAGGAACGCGAGAAGCACGAGCGGACATTCCATCGCTCGGGACAAGTGTGTTTCGGCGTCTCGCCGCAGCGGGGCGCCCGTTACATGACTCTTGTCTGCCGCTCTACCTTTTCACTTTCGGCGGCCGCATCACGGGACGATCTGTCAAGCTTTGTCAGTATAGAGGAGGCTATGGCACAAACTACCTCTCCAAAGAAGCCCGTGACCTTGCCTTTACAGGTGTCACACGTCGAAACAATGAACTCGGGTAGGCCACGGAAGGCATGCTGCGGCTCACCGTCTACGCAGACAAGCACCACCAGAGCTTCGCCCCAATCAACATCCTTCACCACGTGGAGATGCGGTTCTTTTTTTGTTGCCCTACACGAGCACGGGAGCACGTGCTCACGTGCTCGTGAGCACGTGCACCCGACGGCGGACGAACATACGGACATGGCTAGCCCCTAAGGAGCTTCGCCCCTAAAAAAGCTGTAACAACAATATACCGATCTCACCAAGCGATCGGCGCATGCGTGACGCCACCATAACTTTAGTTCACAGGAGGCAAACGGCAGAGCACGAGAGGGCTCGTGCTTTCTCGTGCTTTACACGCGCAGAGCTCCAGCGGGGTTGTCGCGCGTGCAGAAAGACGAAAGTTCCCTCGATGCATTGCGGCAGCGGTGGTGCAGTCAAACCGACTGGTGAGATGGGTCTATTCTGTGTAGGAGGCACGGAACGGATCGAACTAATAGGCCCGTAGCTCTCAAGTTTTGAGCAGCGCTCCAGGCGAGCAAAATAGAATATTTGGCTCGCGTTTCGAACATGCGTCAATACGCTTCCCCACTACAGTTTCTTCTACTCCGTTCCATTCTAAGTGCCAGCGTAGCAGAGTCAACAAGAGCGAGCTCCGAGCTTTCAGTGTCCCTGCCAAGCACGCGCGCTCGTGCAGTGCGAGCATCGTTCAGGGGAACATGCTTTAGCAAGTAGCTTCGGCTTCGCTATCAAGTAAAGTGAAACATACGGGCTCACGGAAGCCACGAAAGAGAGAGAGAACAGCTTTAATGAAAATGCCTGCAGAATCGGTTAGGCTCCCAATAAAATAAAAAAGCTGAAAGGAATGTTTAATGGGACGCTGAGGCCACGAGCTGCATAGTTCTTTTTTTTATTATTTTAGTGTCTTTTTATTATACGTTTCGTTATCGCGCGTCTACAGATTCCGACAGATGCTTGAATTCGAACGTGGCACGTGCTACAAAATCGAACGTTACAGCACCGCCTGGGTGGTGCTGCCAGCATAACATGATCGCGTCTTGCGTAGTCTTGCGTACGCGCTCGCGCCCCCTGCCCGAGAGCAACGGGTCTATAGAACACCGTGCCTGATAGAACGATTTAGGTGTGATATGAGTTCCTGGCAGGAGTTGAAAAGCGTTCGTGTCACACCGAAAAGCGAGGAAAACCCGCTTTGCTGAGGCCATCAGTATACTCAATTTTTCTCGTTTACATGAGGATTCGAAGTCGGTTATGGAGAGTTTTAGAATGGCGGAAAGACTCTCGCGTTAGCGCTGCGCACGACACACGCAAGTTTTTAGCGGAAACGCTGTAGGATGCGTGAAACCAGCGCGCGAAACCAACCGCCGATACAGCAAAACGCAAACGCATACGCAGTCAGTTGCACCACCCATCTATAGATGCGCCCACGCAGAGCTGCTCCGAGCAGTCTGAAGCCGGGATTCGCTGGAGCCATTCAGAGTCGGAACAGCGCTGTCTTGCTCCGCGCGACGAAAGCAACGAGACGACAGCGCAGGAGACCGCTGCGTATACGCACGCAAAAAATAGATAGCGAGAGTATACATACGTAAAGTTCGCAGCGTTGCAATGGAGCATTTGCAGTGTGGAGCAGGCAACATTAACGCAAAGGCAGAGTACTGGCGTTTTTTTCTATGCGCAATACACGTTTCTTAAGCTGTCAGTGAGTCGCAGTAAATGCGCCGCGAATCAGTTTTTTTTTCTGTGTACGATTGGAGTAACCGGTGATAGCAGACCTGCAAAAGAAACGAGCGCCGTGACAATGCACATTCGATTGTCGCCATCGTATCGTGGCGTTTATGATTGTGGCTTTCTGTTTACACATAGGCTAAGTGGCGCAAGCTACCTCCCGTTACAAAGGACATGGCCATCAACATTCATCCATCCATCGGCCGTATTCGAAATCATACTCTAATAAGTCAGAGTTACTCAGGCGGATCGTGTCACGTGACAAGACGGATAGAGAGCATCGCTGGGCGCGGGTATGTTTATTAAACGACAAGGTGTAAGTAAATTTTAGAACAAAGCCTTAAAGTGAACCTTAGCAAAGTTATCACTTCGCAGTCGCTAAAACTAACAACATTCACCGATAAAAAAAAAACGACAGGAAAAAAGATTTATGACGCAAGAATCGTTAACATAGTAAGCCATACCCTGCTGTTCTTAAAATGTCAGCGACTATCGTATATAGTACTACGAAACGATGGAACGCGCGGGTGCGAACATGTACGAGTGGAAACACAGGAAGAGGAGGGTACGAGAGCGTGCGGGGACGTCGCGACACCGAGTCCTGCTTGGAACGATTAGCTGGTAGACTCCAAGCTATCGCTGCCTTCGTCTCCCACTCACCCTTCGAAGACGTTCAAAGAGCAAGTAGAGAAAAGCAGCCAGCTTTGCGTCTACCAAACGTTTTAACCGGAGTTCGATGCTCCGATGTCCCCGGGCTACTCTCGTGTACTCCTTTCTCCCCAGTTTCGACCCGTATAGCTTCAGAAAAAATACGCGTCTCGATCATTGGCACGACAACAGTTTTCTTTTTTCTTTTTATGTAAACTCTTGACTGTTGTTTCACAACGAGATGACAAATTGGAACTATACCAAGGAGCGAAAAATGGTATATGTGGACGCACTGTTCATGTGCGTCACGCCGTCTGCGTGGAAACAGCAGCTGCTGCTCTCTATGAGCCATGTTGTCGTCAGGTGGTCGGCTGACGTCTGCTACTGACGGGCCACTCTGCGACTCGAGTCATCGCGAAAATGCTTTTTTTAAGCATTTTATTCGGGCCATTCGTTCCGCTGAAACGGTGGAATCTTTCCTTCGCCTATGAGATATCTTCTTGGGTGGGTTGTGAGCGCTCTGCTATGTGCGGGTTAATTGTGCGTGGGCCGTAAAGTTTCCGGCGTTTTTCTGTAAGAGAAAGCGGCGGATGAATTTTGGTCTTTATTTATTTTAGAAATATCGGCGTATTTCAATAATCTGTTTCGAACGGACCCTAAAAAGGGCTATCGGTCAGAAGAAATCAAATGGAAAACTAAGAGTTCAAGTCTAAGAGGAATTGGTCTCGACAAAAACAGTCCTAGTTGGAGCAAAAACGATATGCGTCCCGGTTTGATTCCTTTTTGTATTTTTGACACCAACGGATGTTTGTTGTAGATTTCGGGGTTATAGCCTATATCTTTTTTTTACACAAGGAGATGCTTATCAGCGTCTTTCAGTTGAAACCGGGAAATGTATAACTTTAAATATAGATCCTGTAAAACATTTCCATCAGGTCTTGGACAGGTTTGGTACACATCTCGCACATCAAAGTCAGGAGATGAAATTGCTCTTATTAAAAATACAGTTGTGGTAGAAAGCGCTATTTCGGGTCTCTTACTAAGCGGTAAAAGCTTGACTGTCAATGTGTCGTCTTAGTAAGACCCAACAAAGCACCGATGACGTGTTCGCGCAAACGATGTCGCGTAGCGCACCTCTATAACAGCAACAATGAATCTGGGCTTTATCTACGCCTGCGGTCCCCAAAGGCTGCATCATTATTTATAATTTTTTCGCAGAGTTCAAAGACTAAGAATTAAACTTCCCGTTTCAACCTCATATTTTAACTAACGCTTCATAAAAAAAAAAAAAGTCACTGTAGGTTTGCTAAAGAAAGTACGGCGGGCTGTTTGCGCTCACCCGCGATGGAACATATTTTTCTTCGTCGATGTCAAACAATGGCAATAAATAAACGGTTCCTCACAAACAGCACACGCGCAGTAAAGTGCGCAGGTGTAAACTTGTACGTCACTGGGTAAAAGCTTCGCAGCTGTTCGGAGTGTTCTACGTAGCAGTGCATTGTTTTTCACTCGAGAGACTGTAATTTGTACACGTCGGGGCAAAAATGCCGGCTTCCATTATGTCTTTTTTTCTTTTCTTTTCGTTTTTTTTTTATTAGGGGGGGGGGGGGGTTCAAGAGTTGGGGACGTGATGCATGCAACCAACACATAGAGACAACGACAACATGCATTGTTGTTTTTGTACTTGTGAAGCAGTGCCTGAGTGACGGATCCGAACACCCGGTCGGGGTTCGGCTGGGGCAAGTGTTTAATTATTGAAGCACCAAAAGAACATGATCTCTGTCTCTAACGCTGACGCAGCACTCGCGTGCCCTCTGCGTCTTGCCGTGCCGCGTTCCGCCCACCATTTACAAATACGCCTCCGGGGAGTGACCGACTGTCTTCCCCGCATTCCCCATCGCGCTGGGCTCTCGTCATTTCCGGAAAGCGCGCCTGCATTATGGTGGCTAGAAGGGGACGTCTGTGCGCTCCGATTCACACGACGGACCGAATCGCGAAATTTTAAGGCGAATTTTATTGCTTAGGTATATACCACCTCGCATCAGCACGTGAGAAACATCAGTCTTTCGATTGTAAACGCAAGAAAAATAGTTTTAGAACGAACAAAACGATTTCCGACTTGCGCCTGGTAACTGGGGGGCCAAAGCTTTGCTGGGAGATCGTGACGTGTTGCTCCTCCTGCAGTGGCGCTACCCCGGAAGAACATCGTACCTTTTTCGTGAACGCAAGTACATAATCGCGCTGTATTCGCGCGGCTCGCGTTTGTTTTCGGTACCGCTGAGTTGTTTCTGCGTTTATTCATCGCGTTTGTGTGCAGGATGTCGCTCTATTACGCGGCAGAGGGGTGCGACAGCAGCGTGCTTAATTGCGAGAGGCCGACCCACAGGTTTCTGAACGATGAACAATTCCGAATTGTGTGGATCCGTCTCGCGCGTCCGTCGTATCTCGGGCGCCGGTGAAAACCGATGGCCTGTACGGTGACCATTTTTGCGATGAGGACTGTGAAATATGACCCACTGTCCTCATGAATCCGGGTCTTTCTACCAAGAATATTGGGTTGCAACCAGGGGCTCTAAACTCGTCAAACGCAAAGTTGGAACACAAAGTTCGCGGCGTGCGCCGATTGGCCGTCGGGGAAAAAAGCGCCAATTCATCGTCGTGATAAAGGCCAATCGGTGCGTCCCGTCAACTTCAGCCCCAACTTTCTGTCTAACGATTTAAGAGGCCCAGGGGCTTCGCCGACTCTTTTTTTCCAATAAAAGAAAAGCAGAAGAGCTTAGCAAACCACACGAAAAGAGAAGCCAACCGGCAAGTAAGCACGCTGTTAATAAAACACCAAATAGCGCATACCGTCAAGTTGGCCAATCATTATTAAATGCGAGGCATCTCTTGGCGACCCCGACCCCCTTCAGATTTTGTCGGGTGGGCGGTTGGTCTGTCGGATGGTTCGTACGGTCTTAACCCGAATCGACTGTTCATCACCATGTGCGGGAGTGACTACTCGTCCTCGCTCTCATCTTCTGCTCCGTCCGCCTAATCGACAGTTTCACGACAATGTGTTGACCACATGTTCAGTTGTAACGCTAGCTCCACGGTTTCAATCTGCCTCATGGGAAGGTACTCGGTTGTTCTCTTCTTCTCAAAAAACAAAACAAAACGAAACAAAAACAAAGATAAATTTGAAAGAGAGAAAAGCGAGATACCAAACGACACTTATAGAAAGCTATACGGCGAGCAAGTTCGTCTGCTTCCTTTGAAGGGTTTGTGACGACGTCAGAACTCCGAGCTCTGATTAAAGGATATTGGATAGATCCCAAGGCAGCTCGCTCTGAGATCTACCCCCTATCTTCCAATCAGAGCCAATCAGAGCTCGGCGTTCTGACGTCACTGCAATCCCGGCTCAAAGAGCAGACGAACTCTATGTATATACACTCATATGAGGCTCTCACGTCACGCTGCTGTGGTGGCGCTGCAGTTGGCACGACGCATGCGCGGACGCTTTTCCTCACACAAATCGCGTTCCTGCGCTCTCTGTAAAGAGCGCTGCGATCGCTCGACAGTGACGTAGTGATCAGTATCACGTGACGTGGTTCGATATTTTCTCTGCTTTGCTTTGGTTGTGTGATTTAACAACGCCTAGCAGCTGAAACTTCCCGCTAAATACATTTGTTTTTGGTATGCCGCAAAAGCTGCGTAACGGCGAAACCTAAGGACAAATCCGAATACGCCAAGCGAAACGGTCGGAAGTTGTATGCATGATTACGATGGAAGTCTGCGATAGCTTCATGGCCGCCGACACCGCTTGGACACTTCGCCGTGGAGACCGACGGAAATGCTCCTACGTGCTCGTCAGGCGCTTCCCGAATTCAGGCGGCAAAAGAAAAGAAATACGTACTCGAAAACTACAGTTTTCGGTAAAGTCTGCTCAATCCACCAATTCCGAAAGCAACGACCCCCTTTTTTTTAAGTAGACCCTTCCCGTATGAAAAGCTTGAACATTGATCTACATTTTTCGGTTAGAAGGCAAGCCTTATCTCTTCGCCGTCCCATTGTCATTTTTGAAGTGTTGTGTGGTGGTAGCGGAAGCTCTCGTCGCAGTGACACACTCGTCGATCCAATTTGCTGATTTCTTTAACTAGAGCTCAAATATGCAAGGTAAGGATTAACCTCGCATCGTGTGGTACGTACATTTTGTGTTTCCTGCGTGTCTCCAAAACCAAACAAGCAAACAAACAAAAAAAAAAAAAGTGGCGATCGGAATGTCAAGTTTAACGCTTGCTCGCCGTCCTAGCATTTGATTTACATTTGCTCTGTTTGTTCCCAAAAAGCTAAAAAAAAAAAAAAAAACTCACCCCGAGATATATGTTGTTCCAGAATCTACCTGTATGGACACTTGACAAGCATCGGAAGCCACGATGACGACCGACTTAATCGTAGTCAGTGCGAAACAAGAAGCTGGGTCCTTATCTGTAGGCCGGGACGCCTCTGTTGTCGCGCTGCTTGAGTTTAATTTTCACGAGAAGTACATTAAAAAAATTAGGTAAAAGACAGCCCCTATCTCTCGTTGCAATTAGCAAATTAAATATGAATTGTGAACAATACACCTCAACCTACCTGCTACCAACGAAGCACAGAAGCGGTCACGTGATCTTCGCTACTATGTCACGGCGTGGAGTCGTCAGGTGGCGCCACGCAATCTTCTCGTGATATAATACTTCGCTTCAGCGTAACCTGACAAAGAGCGAACGCTACGGTCCTCTCAAGTCAATCAGAGTGACGGAAGCTAAGGACGTGACAGCCCTTACCAAAGCAACAGGGCCGAGCGCGTAACCCAAATAATTGGAAGAAAGCGGAAAGGGTAACTTTTCTCTTACCCTCTTTTGTGTGCCCGAGACGTCACTCTTGTCCCCACAGAAGGTTAGTCTGTCACTCAAAATTCGGACAAAGGGGGCTTTGTTCTCTCAGGTTCGTTGCTTCGACAGCACTGCATGTCTGTCTTCGACGCGCTGATTGCCGTTTGTCAAGCTGCGATTAATAGGGAGCTTTTATAGATCATTTTAGCCCCTGCCGCAGCGCTCTCCCCAACCCGCTACGATGCCCGGTACTCTAGAGCAAAGGCCATCTGCGCGCAGGCGCAGTAGCGGCTTCTTCGTTGCGCAGGGCTTAAAGGAGTGGGAAATGCGGACTACAAAAACTCCCTAATATCACTGGATCCTAAACAAATTTGCCGAGAGAACCCCCCCCCCCCCGCCCCCTCCCAGCCATTTTCGTTCATAAAATGAATAGTTTCTACTTGACTTCTACATTCTCAATAAACCGACCTATATTCCCAGTGACAGGCTGCTTTATAAAGACATTTCTTGTATACCGAGATTGTGTCATCCACACACCGGCGAAACAACCGCACATCTTAGCACCACCGCCACATCCAAATTCGGTGCTTGGCGGTATTAAAAAAATATTTTTCCTGTCTTCAAATACTCAACAACAACAATATTATTGTAAGGGATATTTGGAGATAAGCATGATTGATAAATTGATTGCATGCCTACCCGTATGGAAATATTATATATTTCCATACGTGTATGCATTATATGAATATATACGGCCTATATACAGCCTTATCTGGCGTATATACAGACTTAACTTGCGTATATACAGCCTGATATTGCGTATATACAGACTTAGCTGGCATATATACATGCTTATCTGGCATATATACAGCCTGATATGGCGTATATACAGACTTATCTGTCGTATATACAGACTTATCTGGCGGCCGGTTTAAACATATTAAAAAGTAAAAAAAGTAAAAAACAATTCTTTGTTAACAAACTCTGAATGACTCATTGTTCGCGAGCTAAATCTTAGTACAAATAATCTCAAACGTCAGCTTTGACGAGCTTAAGTTTGCGATTATTTGTGCTAGTTTTAACAAGGATTTCAATGTAGCTTGATTATTTAGAAGTGTTAACATTATGCCCGAATAGACAATTTGCTAAATCCCCCAAGCGGTTCGGCCCGTACTCGAGGAATCATGGGAACGGTGTTTGTTCAGCTGCCTAGTGATCGAAAATTTGGAGCAATTCTATGGTTACATAGATTTGAGTGTAATTCGGAGTCACCCTGATTACATTTAAAATGTCCCGCCAATGTCAGTACTGTGCATTCCGTCCAACCTTCAACCTGAATGAGCTGCAGACATATCTCTTACATTATTATCATTCTCATACAGCTTCAAAGACGCTGATATTAAGTTAGAAACGCTAAACATGTCATAAACAGCTCCATTGAATCCGAGCTAAATCCCGGTTTTGGTTGTAATTTCCCGGCTTTTAAGTTATTCCTCCTAAAACAACAATCACAAGAATGATAATATGATAAGAGATTTCGGCGGCTCAGCCTGGCTGAAGGTTGGACAGTATGCACAGTATCAGAAACGCTGCCATTGACGAGAAAATTTAAAAGTGATATGACAGGTACTTGAGCCTTATGGGACGCTTGTTCAGGGTGACTACAAATTACACTCGAAACACTGTAACAATTGAATTGGTCAAAACTGGCGATCAGTAAGGAGCTGAATGATCACCGTTTCCAAAACTCCTTGAGTGCGGGCCCGGGCACTTGGGAGAATTGTAGACAATAAAAAGATATAAAGTGCTGATTTCAGATTTGTGTCTTTTTGAAATGCCTGACCAAATCTGGAATTTTCTTACTTAGCCAGACCATAGAGTTATTATAATGGACGCTAGAGGTTCAAGTGGCGCTAGTGTGCTGACGCAAATTGAAGCAGACAGCAACCAGTCAAAAATTGACTTCCGGTAATGCATTTCTATTGGAAAAAGTGAGTGCATTTTCTCCCTGCGCTCGATCATAAGAGCAAATATCCCAAATAATTTGTACGTACTAGGTAGTTTGGAACATTTCTCAGTCAGGCCGACGAAAGAATTGGTCAGTTACGGCGTTTTTCTCTCGAATTCATCGCACTAAAAAAGGTGCTAAAACGGCTTCGTACGTGTATTTATGTGCACTGTCGGACACTGTTAGCGCGAACGCGGCGTCGGCGATTTCCAGCATGGGGGATATGCATGCCAAACGAACAAACATCTGGAAAATCAAGAGCGGCGGCAAGAACTACGCAGCAACACCGGATCAGTAACTCGCAGTGCATGTACGATCAAAATAAATTGAAGGCCACGTAATCTATTCCGATTTTAAATAAGTGAGTACCGCTTTATTCTTTCTGTCCTGAGCGAAGCTGCGTGTTCTACGTTCAAAACATCACCCGCGTGCTAGATATATTTGAGAACAAGTGCGCGATAAAAGCTGCCCGGCAGAGAAAACAATACGAGGAGACATCTTTCATAGCCCACATACTTTATTCTTCATGTTTAGAATGTTTTTAACCACTCATATTGATGCACGACATGGTCATTTTCATTAAGCGACAGGACTGGCATATTATCAATATGTAAGCGTCACCGGAATGCTGGCGAGCCTTGAACACACTCTATATTCCTTTCGACTGTAATTTTGCTTGAAATCGTCGCTTGTTTTTACATACCTGCTGCGGAACACACCCTTGGGACTGAAATGTAGCGAAGTTAAGCATTGTTCACTGATGAATAAAAATGCGCTAACTAAAGCAATTACACTTTTACAATGTTAATCGTGGTACATACTATTCGGTACGACCCAAATAACTAAAGTGCTCCGTGTTATTTTCCGGCGAAGAGACAAAATGCACGCGCGTTTTCCCATAGGAATGCACAGGAGCACCGCAAAAGTAGACTGGTTGCTGTCTGCTTCAATTTGCGTCACGGAAGTCGCATAGACACTAGCGCCAGTTGAACCTCTAGCGTACATTATAATAACTCTATGAGTCAGACCTGGGATTTTCATACCTGGCCAGGGATATCAGGCTATATCTGGCATTATGAGGCTATATCTGGCAGATATACTATATCAGGTTATATGTGGCCAATTTTTGATATTGCCATATCTGAAATCTTCAGATCTGGCCAGATATAAATTTTTTGTCATGGTAGTGTCAAGGAAACGTGTATTGGTGGGAAACGCCTTCAGTGCGATGATGCTCACTAGCGACCTTAACGCGACTGGTTCAGAATGACCCTCTCGAAGCTTAGAAGATTTGAAAGGCCGTAAATGGCGATTGCCATGGCAACTGAGAGCGATCAGCCTATCACCTTGCGAGGTTTGGAGGTCTATGCGTTAGTATATGTGTCCGGCAAACAAGTGGGGAAGGCTATGGCGCTTTTTTTTAGGATTCAGTACTTTAGTTACGGTGAGACGGAGTACAGAAAGTAGCGTTCTTTCGTGTGTTTCCGGAGTGTGATACAGTGGACCGCTTGGAAGTCCGTTGATGCGGTTTAACCACGTCCAATTGCGCCCCGCTGCAGTGTACACTCTCATTCGAACTTAACTAGGGCAAGGGAGCGAATTTTAATGCAGAAAAAGATGCAACACTTGGAAGTATTCGTGTAAACTGAAATAAATAAAATAAAATGATCGAAAAAAAAAACGGAAAACAAATTGCCGCTAAGTGAAAAACATTTAGGAGGTCATAGTAAAAAAAAAAAATTAAGCAAGAGTATACACTAAAAAAAATCTGTAGGTCCACTTTCCAACAGAGCACGAAAATGGCCAATTACGTAGAAAAAAAAAGACAAGGATTGCAGTGAAAGACCAATCTCATCATACAATCAGACATGAATAATATGGCGATGTGCTCGAGGGACACTGAGCAAGAGGAATGTCATGCTGATTGTCAGTTGATTAAATAAAATAAAATAAATTTTTATTTGATGAAGTGAAAAGTTCATTTTCATATTCTGGTACCGACTGCTTCAAACTCAAGTAAGTAATGGAATGAAATGGCTCATTGTCCTTGTGCACATCGCATGTTTTTAGTTCAATCGTATTCCGAGCTTCGACAATTGCTTCGATTTTTCAATCTGTTCGATGTGACTTGTTCTCTCGTGCTCTACAGGAAAGTGAACTCGAAGACTTGTTTCCAGTAGCGCTTTATCTTGTTTATTATATATATATATCAGGGTGTCGAAACGGAACCGAACCGGTATTTTTTCCGGAACTGAACCCGAACCCGAACCGTTATATTGTTATCGCGATGAACCCGAACCGGAACTGAACCGGAAAAAAAATAACGGTTACCGGCTCATGTCAAAACGGTTCGGCCACGCGCTGTTGACAATGAATGTGCTATCAATGCCATTTGTTTTTTAAGTGCCGTCAACTGACACACACCTCGCTTACACATTTTTCTTCTCCACTCAGTCTTAGGAATATAAACGCTGCATCCATGAATCTTGACAAACGCTGCATCCATGAATCTTGACATAGGAACCAGTATTGCGCTGGTCGCGGCTTGCACGGAAGAAAGAGAATTGAAAGGCTGTGCAAAAAAACAAAAATCGGGTCACTGGATTTCATTTTCCTACAATCTCGTAAATCCTAAATGCTGCTGTGTGCTCATTTCATAACACGTTTCTAGAACGCGCGAGTTCTTGAAGCTTTCTTCCATCGGAATGAGGAAAGAAAAGGCTGTGGAGTTTGATAATAATGCATCCGGTTTCGTATAGGCACTTAAAAGCTAACATATTTGTGAGACAGCGAACTCTTCTATTTTAATATTTATCCTATTACGTCCTTCTGGCGTTGCGTTCGGTGAAGTGTTTTTCATATTCCGTATCTTGTTTAATGAAAACTTCTTTAAGGGTCTAATTTGAGTTACCGAAGGCTAGTTCAAATAAAGAAAGCTGTATTTTCTCCCCACTGTTCCTTCAATTGCTTACACGCCGAGGTGGCGGGATAGTTAGCGAGTCCTTCTTGTAAGTGGGTTTGTAAGGAGGTCGCGGATTTTACAGCTACTGCGTCGGACCCAATTCGATGAAGTTCGAATGCGTAAACGTCGGTGAGGTAACCTTTGAGTGCACATGAAGAAACCATTCCTGGTAGAAATCCCTGAGCCTTACACTACGATGTATCCCGCTTCGTATGTGCTGATTTCAGATATTTTATTTGTAATTTATTTTGATGTTGCAATTTGTCATTTAAAATTTCCGAACCGGTTCGCGAACCGGTTCAGCGCCCCGAACCGGTTCGCGGATCGAATTAATCGAACCGGAACTGAACCGGAACAAAATAAATTTACCTGAACCTGAACCGTAACCGAACCCGTATTTTTTTCGGTTCGACACACTGATATATATATATATATATAAAAGACTTCGTGTTCAGTGTGGTGCAAAGTGTATTATTTGCTTGGCATTCGTGTTATCAGCAACGACGAACGTTAATCTAGCAAACTGTCGAGAACCAAACAAAGCCAGCAAAGTGAGAATTGACCCTACTCGATGTTTACTTGGTAAGTAGGTATATATTTGAATGCATTAGCATTATAACGCTCGTTTTGATGAAACCCGGCGGTGTCTTTCGCTCGTCAGTTATCGCTTGCGACGCTCCCATTAGTCAGAAGCGCTGATATGAGCACGCGACGTCTCCCTCTCTCCCCGGCGTTGACAAACTGACAGACACCGCCGAGTTTTTGTCAAAACGAGCCCTTTCGTTTTCGGAAGTAAAGCGCACAACTAACGCGAATCCCGGGAGAAGGAGGCGCCGCACAACACCCCCTAACAAAGCCGTAGTGCTGAATGAGATGGCTTAGTCCGAGAATACGAACGTCGGACGCAGATTAGAAACGAGTGCTGATTCAGCGCTCGGCTTCGAGTCAAGTTTGAGCCGAACGGTGAAGCAGCACTCGTTTCCAATCTGTGTCCAGCGTTGGTCTTCTTTCATGACGCCATCTCATTCAGCACTGCGGCTTTGTTATTTAGGAGGTGTTGCGCCGCGGCGCGGTGGAGTACGGGCGTGCTCAGTTGCCGCCCCTGCTGTCGCCGGTTGTTCTTCGCTCTGGGTTTCTGTAGTAACGGCGCGTGGGCTGTGATACCTGTGTGTAGTTAAAACGACGAGTGCGGTTCATTCCACGAGTGATATGGATGCGGTTCCTTCCACGAGTGGTATGGATCTGTTTTTTTCCCCGAGTGATAAGGATGAGCATATCTAACGGCGTCGACGTACTCTGACAAGCAGAATACAAAACAAAAGACGTGAAAAAAAGTTACAGGAAGATTCAGTGATGGATTCTTGGAGTATCCGTTATGATAACCCTTGGTAAACGCCACACACGTCCCCTTTGGGAAACGCTAAGACTGACCCCGCAAGGAGGCCAAAAAGAGGCAGCAAAAAATAGAGGAAGCAAAATTGAAAGCCAAAAGAAAAAAGCCAAGAGGTCAGCGTTAACATTTCTCAAAGGGAAACATATGCGGCGTTTCCAAGGGCCATGCTGACGCATTCCCGAAGAATCCACCAATGGATCTTTCTGTATTTTTTCCCTTGTTATTCTTGTTCTTCTTGGCACGCTTTAAAAGGAAACATTGAGAAAACTCTCAAATTCTTTTGTTTTTCGAAGGTTTGCGAATGCGCCGAGTGTTTCCTGTTGTAGAGATACAAAGTTCACAATATCTGTTCTTATTTATGATGATGTGATGGAAATATTTTTAACTGTCGCACTGTATCCGTATCCCTGCAGACATTTATATTTTAGTTCAGATCGCCCGTCATGACCAGCATCCCTGTTTTACGGGCATAGAAAAGGCCTTACTAAAGAATTTTAAAATAATCGATGAATTCCTAGCAATCTCGAACGAGCGGGTGCCCATTCGCGTTCTCTAGACTGCCAATCTTCAAAATAAGTTGTATTTTTTTGTATGAAAGCCTTTCACGTGTTTGTGAAACAGTGATATTAAACCGTGGTTCCACGTGCATTTCTGAGGCCTTCCGATCGACGGTTGTTGGGCGAAAGGCGGACCAGTTCGCGATCGCGATTCTACTCATGCCACCCCGCCTGTGCCTGTTGACCGATTCATCAAAGGCTTTCAATCAAATGGTTTTTGAAATTCCGATGAGAAAGGGGTGTAGTTTTTCTGTTTCAGGGACAGCTGAAAGTGTGAGTGGTAACTGTGATGACGCGAAAAGCAGTTAAAGGTGACTTAACTTTGGTTAAGGATTCCCGTCTAACGTGAGTATAGTATGGTCTTGGTGGTGAGGTTTCGACGCTCAAGTGCAAAACAAAGAATGATAACAAGGTGCGTCTCACGTGTTTGCCAACAGTGTATATTGTTTCATAATGTCCTCTATACTCACAAAGCTTGGCAGTTTGACGACGGAGTCATAGAGTGCCCAGTCGCAGATTTGGAGGGCGAGAATCTGGTAGCACAGAGCATTTGTCGGGAACCTAGATGTCAGTGCACAGCTTTCACAGCGGCGAGGACCCGAAACATGGTTTTCAAACCCGACGAGGAGAGAAGCCGTAGCGCGAGAAACGCGAAGAGCACGAGCGGACATTCCATCGCTCGGGAGAAGTGTGTTTCGGCGTGTCGCCGCAACGGGGCGCCCGTCTTGTGGCTTTCCTCACGTCCATCGTCTGACGCTCTACCTTTTCCATTTCTGCAGCCGCCTCTCGTGGCTATCTGCCAGGCTTTGTCAGTATAGATAAGGCAATGGTTGTTTTTATCCCATTTGGACGATGCCCATTAAGCTCCAGCTTAAATATCGCGAAAAGGGAACGCTCCATAACGCTGTCAATTGCAACACTGATATAGCGTTTATTTTTCTTTTTTACTTAATATATAAATATAATGGGAGTTACTTTGACTAACTTGACAGTGTGTTGCTACACCGCACAAGCTGTACCAAAAACGATAAGACAAGAACATTAAAAAAGTCGCGCAAGTCGACCAGAAACAGCCCCCGTCATGAGGACTTCCGTGTAGAAACAGCTCTAGCCAAATTAAAACGGGTAACCGCGGTAACCGCGCAAACCCGTAGACAGCTTAATTTAGGGTCCATTTTTTCCTGTTCTCACAACGCAGTGCGAAATGTTCATGACGTTAAACAACTGTGCGATTGTTTGCTTCTGCGTATTCAGTTGTCATTTTCAAAATCTCAGTGTCCGGGTTTATTTGACAGATCGTGTTTTTTTGTTTTATTTTTTAATTTTGCAATTTTTTTTAAACAAATTCTAAACGGAGGTTATATCTGTAACAATACCAAGCTGCGCGTGGCTTCCCACGTGGAACTACCATTGTAACGCATCCGTTCGGCACGGGGATTCTGGTTGTTTACTGAATCGCCCGCCCATGTTTTTTCTCTACCTTATGAATGACGTTCGCAGCTCATAAAGCCGTTGCTCACTGCTAACACGTCATACAAAATACAGTGTGTAGACATTGTATGAGGCTTGTTTTCTCCTGGCATGGGGACGGTTCTATTATATTGATCACACAAAATTAGAGGAGGAGGCTTAAGCTTCGCCTTTAAGCGTGAACGCAATAGCTAAACATATAAACTCCCGCTCGTTCCCAAGCCGTGCAATCGCGTCTGCGTGGCATGCAATACAGAGGAAGAAGGAAAAAAGATGTCTGCGTGGCATAGTCGGTAACGTGTCAGGCTCGCAACCGAAGTGTCGTGGCTTCGAATTCCACCTAAAATTCTTAAAATTGTCTCTTTAGGAAAAATGAATTACTTTATAAAGTGATATCATTCGCATTACATGTCATGACTTAATCATGTTCATTCCACGCGTGACGTGACGTCTCACGTGAACATTATAAGTAGTTGGAAATTCCCGCGCGAAGTTATGTGGCTGTGACGTGTGGGCGGTTCTTTAACGCCCCCACCTCGGGTGGACATGACTCATGCTCTATGTTAACTGTTTATTAACCCAACCATGTTTACGAGGCAAGCCCCACGTTAATGTCCGGGTAGTCGGCGGGCAGCGCACAAACGTCGTCCATGGGAAGCTATGGTTCCGGGCAAGTGGCCGCGTTGGTTTCGACGCGGCGGCTCCGGGAAGGTCGCCAGCTAGCGGTGGCAATCAAAGCCTCGCGGTCAAGAAGCCAGGCAGCCGTTCTCGTTCGTCCCGCGCACACGAGAGCCTTAACCGTAAAAAATTGGCTTGCTTTGTATGTTTTACAGCCTTGATGGAGATACGCCTCAACGGGTGATCGGTCTCTTAGCTGTAGATGAGAAATTTAGCCAGTGCTGTGCAACCGCTAACCTGGGTTTTTTAACGTGCATTACGCAGTAGTGATTACACGAACGCGTGCCGGTACGAAACTCATCCATATCGAAACGGGCGGGGGCGGTCGAACCCAGGAGGTTCCCAGCGCAAGCTTTCGCTCCACGCTTCGAGCTGAGACGCGGTAGCTTACTCGGCCACTTCCTACCCCACAGCTTTAACCGTCATCTCTCCGTCCCTTTCGTAGCTTTTCATCCTCGGGCAGCGCCGCTGTGGCCTTGAGATTGTCCACTTCGGCAACGCCCCTTCGGTGTTATCGTCACATGGCGTCAGCAGCGCACAACCGTGCGCTGCTGTTTTTTTTTTCACCGCACCGGTGGGAAGGAACACGATGGGTCCCAATAGACGTCATGACCCAATATATCGACTAATCAGGATTTCTCGTCCCACCGACGCCGGCTTTTCCGCGACGCGAGCTCCTTAACGCTATCGCGTTAAAAATTGTCATGAGACACGTTCGAAGTATTCCTGAAGCAAATATGATTTCAGCATGCCTCAGGCGTGTTCGTGGATACTTCTGTCATCATGCCTGCAACAAACAACGTGCGTTTTGTATGTCGTCGGAGCAGTTTGTCTGCGGCTTTAAGAAAAACAAAAGCTGCTTTGATATGCGCGTACTTTAAGGCTTCCGTCAGTGAGGCAGAACTAGTCCAGGACATGAACAGAAGCATCTGACTGCTGCGCATTGCAACGACACGAACACCCGATCTCAGCAAGCGCATCCGTGACGCCATCCGACTTAAAGTTCACTATAAAGCCAACTGGTCCTGAGAAAGTTGCGCCACTGCCTGCTAGCACAACAGAAACATATACTCTGGCTGCTGGCCCAACAGAAACATATGCTAGTATACAGACGACAAACATCTCGCAAGCCGATTGGCTGATCGGCATTTGGTGCCATGACGATCGCCACTTTGGTCGTTTTAAATCTTCGAGGCATTGAAAAACACGTTCTACACCAGCGGCGCCAAGATCGATACAGAGCGTCATCTTAATGACAGCGCTCAGCACCAATATAAACGTCCTTGCCACAGTGCATGTAATCAACTTATCAATCATTTTTATCCCCACATATCTAATAGAATGGTATTATCCTTCTTTCGTATTAAAAAAATACTTTTCGATGTTGCCAAGTTCCAATGTGGCGGTTCGAAGATGCGCGCTTGTTTCCCCAATCTGTGGACAACAAACTCGATGTCAAAGACATATCTTTACAAAGCCACCCGTCACCGCAACTGTCAATTGTCTCACCAAGAAGGGAGAGGTCAAGGAGAAACTGATAATTCCATGGAACAAAATGTCGACCATACGGGAACCTTGGTGCTACTTTCACAAAATCCAGAAACTTTAGTTGCCGGGAGGCAAGGAGCAGTGTACGAAACGTCTGGGGCTCTGCACGCTCAGAGCTGCAGCGAAGTTGTCCTACGTGAAGAGACTAACACCCATCTTACACGGGCACCCTTAACTGCGGTCACGATGCAAGATTGACCGCAGTTAAGTCTCCTTTAACTGCTGCTACGCGTCACCGCAGTTACTACACTATACTCTCGAACAGCAATTTCAGAATAAGGGGGGAATGCGCGTGCAAAGCTTTTGATGGGCACCTAAGATGTTCAAGCGCGCGTGTGCTCGTAGCTTTTATTAACTGCATGGCCGCAGAATGTTGTCCCCAAGTATAGTGTGGTAACGGTTAATGTCACTCGATCATTGGAAAGTAGTGCCATGGCCTTCCTTGCTTGCTAGCCGAACACAAGCATGTACTAACATACGGACGACCAAAACCTCGCAAGGCGATTGGCTGATCAGTCTCTGTATAGCCCATGGCAATCGCCATTTCGGTATTTTTAAATCTTAAAAGCTTCGAAATGGTCGTCCCGAACCAGCCGCGCCAAGATCGCTATGAAGTTTCATCGTATTGAAAGTGTTCCTCGCCTATATAAGCGTACTCGGCACTGTGTATGCGATCAACTTACATGCTTATCTTCTCATTCTCTTACAATGATATAGTTCGCCTTGCTATTTAAAACCAGAAAAAAAAAATCTTTCAATACCGCCGAGTATTGACGCCACTTTTGGTAACAGTAAAAAAATGTCTACCTGTTTCGACGGTGTATGGATAGAAACATCTCTGTATACAAAAAATGCCTTTATAAAGCGACCTGTCATTGAGAATTTAGATCGGCTCACCAAGGATGGAGAGGACAAGAAGAAACTGTTCATTCTATTGAGAAATATGGTGACCAAACGGGGAGCTTGGCGCTACTTTCCTGAAATTCAGTTACTTTAGTAACTGTGACTTCGCGTAATTGCAGTTAATTGCGCCCTCGTAACAAGGGTATCGATTTCCCTCGAGGCATTGAGGCAGAGGTTGCACAGTGAAACTGGCCGTTGAGATATCTGCCTATAACCAGCATCTGGCATGGTGCCATCTTCACGTTCGTGCGTATGGCGCGTGATTTGTTCGCTCTCCAAAGTGAAAAGCACAGACGTGTTGTTAGGCTGTGTATGTGGCATTTGAGTCACTATAGACGCTTTGAACACGCGCCAGATTAAGCTGCGGTTGCCGACCTTCTCTTGTTACTTACGTCGAGATGCCGAGCCATTGAAGCGGTGGCATATTCCAGACCGGTGGTCTGGTTGCCGCCGTTGCTCATAGATGGCGGCAGCTGTCCAGTGTTTTGTGTAGTTTTGTGTCTGAATTTGTTTTGATGGTACCGGACGCGAAACTGGGGAAACTAGCTCTTAATAGCTCCGCTGTAGAAACGTCATGACTGGTGCCAGTGCGAGGGAATATACCTGGCATGCTTGTAACTGAACGTGCTGTCCACACGAGCGGCACGCGATTGGCGGCCGAAAGATCCTTTTATGACGCAACGACTGGTCGGAGGTTTTTCGTATTTTCTCGCGTTTAGTTAGATCTTCGGGGAAAACGAATGTGATATTCAGATTCACGGGGTAAAAATACTCGAAAGTTCACTTCTAACCCTTTTTTTTCAAGAGCCTCTTCAGCAACCTTTTAATATATAAGGAAACTTCGCACCAGTACTCAGCAGATGAATTATGTGTGCATTCAACTAAACGTTGGTCAAGTGGCCAATACTTTCAAATTTATATTTCTTTATTTGTAGCTTGAACTGCTTTCAACGTCTACGTACTGAATTAAAAAAAAGAAAAAAAAACGTGACATTTTATAACAATCCATGTTGATCTTTTTGCCACTTTATTCGTTATTTCCCCAAGATTTCTGTGCATTACATAAATAAATAAATAAATAAATAAAAGGTTCACGCAGGAAAGGGTATAGGGTATTTCCAGATTACGTCAGGTTGCCGTGTTGTTACAAAGCTTCTGCATTTTGGTGTAAAGCACATAAATATCATAAAAACTTGTGTCTAACTTTATTGTCAGAACTCTATTTTAACCTAAAAAGTAAAAATTTAGATAGAACCGTACTTTTTTACGAGGAATTGTCATTGTGATGTTGTGACATATTTCCTTATCTCTTTAACAGCTATTTTCAGAATCACCCCTATGTTATATTGGGGGAGGGTTAAACAAGGAAGTCTTTTCGTGGCTAAATATTTTTTTTCTCGCTCTTGATTAAGTTCTGCGGGCCAAGTTCCCTGTAGCGGTCCTTCAAAGATAGGGTAACGATTGTTTCATTGTACGAAATGCCAAACAACTCTCAATACATATTATTTCCAGTTTTCGTCGGAGCCAACGACGAGATTCAAAGCGCAACAAGAGCTTCTTGAGTGTACGAAGTCCGTATGTCGTCATTATTTGAATGTTGTGCGCGAAGCTCTGACAAAAAAAAAAAAAAAACAAACAAAAAAAAAACGCAATTTTAAGATTCTGCATTGTCACATATAGGCCCAATTACATAGTTTTTTTGTATTAGCACTCATGTGGCAGTTGCAGACTATCCATAACAGCACAGTGCTCGTCCAGCGCTCATAAAAAAAAAGAGCACGAAAGAGCGGTAAATTAAAATCTGCATAATATTCACCAAAAAAGACCCCGAAAATGTCCTTAAATAAAAAGCACACAAACAACATACACTCTATTAAAAAAAGCGAAACCTTCGGCATACATCAAAACGATGAAATGTATAATCCATTAAACAGTACGTATATAACCTTGAAAAAAAAAAAAGAGAAAAGCCGAAATAGTTTTGTTTTTTGTGCGCTCCGGTCAGCTCATAAACGTCTACAAATCCACAGCGAGGCGTGCAAGGTTCAATGCCTACCACGCGTGTACGATCATCCCTTTGAATAAACTGAAGATCGAGCTGGTGGTTGGCCAGTGCATTGAAAATACTCACAGAGTGCAATATAGACAAAAAAAGAGAAAAAATAGAAAAAAAAACGATATCGCAGGGCACAAAGTAGTAGCAGGATATTTATCCACTTACAACTCGCT
Organism: Ixodes scapularis; assembly: GCF_016920785.2. Lineage (NCBI taxonomy): Eukaryota > Metazoa > Arthropoda > Arachnida > Ixodida > Ixodidae > Ixodes > Ixodes scapularis. Next base: position 91,142,002 of record NW_024609868.1, on the reverse strand, counting down.
TTTGACGAAGAGAACTCGGTGAAAGCCGTTAATTTTGCCAGCGATGATTCACTGTCCAAGTTTGGCGTGTTTCGTAGTCCTCTCACGTGCACCTCGAACTTGCAAGCTCATTCATTGCAATAGTGTCCCCGACGAAGCAGGGGTGCCTCGCGGGTGGAGTAGCCCTATACCCGTATTGCTAGGCGTAACTGATCACCTGACCCCCGGGCGAAACCCAATGACTTTCTTAACAAGAGCCGCAATATGAGCGTCGGTAGGAACATTAACGGTTACACCGAGATTAACCGATCCAAAAGCGTAGTCCACGTGCGACGAATTTCTCCGGTAAGGCCAAAGTACTGCCGCAAACATCATGGAAGGCTCCGAGGTCACGAACGAATATGATCATATAAATAAATCCGCAGTCAGACTGTTCGTACAGCATACAAAAGACACGCTGTTCGCCACAGACACGATTAGAAAATTATCTGCGAACGCGCTTCAAAACATGTTCGAAGCATGTGTCCTTCGTACATATAACTTCGAGCATGTCCGCAGAGAGTTTTTGCATTGCGACAGTCACACACAGGGGAAAGGCACCTCGGACAGTAGGGAGTTTTAAGGAACCGTTGTTGCACATTCGGTACGGTACGATAGGCCGTCCGATACGAACTGCGCATGCGCTAAGGAATAAGACTAGCGCATGCGCAGTTCGTACCGGAGGGCCCATCGTTCCGTATCGGATGTACAAAAGCGGTTCCCTAAAACTCTCTACTGTCTGCAGACTATCTTACGTACGAAGTTAGAGTTCCGTGTTTTTGGATAAATCCGGAAAAAAAAAAAAACTCTGAAAAACACTCGCCGGTAGAACATTCGTCACTTCGCATTTATCCGATAAACTCCAAATTAATAATATACTAACCCCCGAAAAAAATAATTACGGGATTTTACAGCTACGTTTGTTTGGTCAGCGCGCAGGGTCAATGGTCCTGAGACAACGCCACCCCAGTTTTCTTTAAAATCTCGGACCATCGACAAAAGGGATCTGATCTCGTCAAGGTTCATTCATGCCTTCGTCGTAGTCACTGCGTTTCGGATCACGACAAAAGTCAATGCTCCGGTTTCCATCTTCTTAGAGGAAGGAAGGGTTGTGTTTTTGTAACAGTGAAAGCTGCGAACCGTATAGGTTTCATAACGAGGAGTGCGGCGGGAGAGGGGGGAGGGGAGTTTAAGCTTTTATATATACCCTATACCAGCTCACTCCGCTCAGCGAATACAAAATTTCCAGCGACTACCACCGGGAGTTCATAAAGTTTAAGTTATCGACGTTGATCGAAGCGACGCTTGTTTCCAACTGTCGTCGTGGGACAAATTAGTATTTCCGATGGCAATGGCGCGGATGCCGGATCCAACTGAACAAAAATAAATCGATACAAGAGCTTTTTGTTTTAATCTCACGCACGCTTACACCCGGATATTATTTACTTTTATTTCTTGAAAAATAGAAAACGCTTAAATGAAGCTAAGAATTTCGGAGAATCGGGAATCAAACAATAAGAAACTCCGGTTAACTGCGAATTCTCGGAAAAAGAAAAAAAAAACTCTGAAAAAGACCTTCCGAATTCGACGAAAAATAACCTCACAAAACACGGAATCTTTTGTATGATCTATTCTCCTTTGTACGATCGCGTCTCCGTCAACCATTTTAGTTGTGCATTTGTGCTTCTGCTGAAAACTTGGTGTGATGTGTACACATCTGTTGCTCTTTGCGTTAGTGCATTGTTTCCTTCTTGAAAACGTGACCTCTAGTCAACGTTGGCGTGACCTGCACTGAGGCAATGCTCGAATACTTCCTTGTTTAGGTGCTTTATACTTCCCCTTCTTTTTACGCCTTCTTATTTTACGAGTTTCTTTCAGGGTTTATGAAGCCCTGCGAGAGAATCCGGACATTTCTGTATAGGACGTTTCGGTGTAGGACTTTTTGGTGCTGTTTTCTTCGGTGCAAGGACGTTTCGGTGGACGTTTAGGTGTGCCGACGTTTCGGGGCACGAAGAATGCAGCGCAAATACGATATGTTTGGAAATGAAGAGTTGAAAGCCCAGCAGACATTGAATGCCTTTATAACTTTTATTATATTGACGCATGAAAGATGCAAGATGTGTGGATAGGGATTGCAGAGTTTTCTTGCTATAGCTGTACTCTTTTGTACATGAGTAAAATATATAAATTATAGACTTCAAAAAATAAAGGTGATTGCGCCTCGAATTCAACATTAATATATTCGAAGTGACTTTAATGCGCGGAAAAATATTTGGATACACGTCTGAAGGCAATTATTATAACCGACTAAACAATCAATACAATAGTTAAACATATAAAATAGCGCAAACAAGACAACGACAAGAAGTATACAAGACAAGCGCTAATTTTCAACTAGCTTTACTAGTTGAAAGTTTTTCCTGCTTTTCCTGAGTAAAACTGGTTGAAAGTTAGCCTTTGTCCTGTTACTTCTTTTCCGTGTCTTTTTTGAGCTATTTTATATGTATAACTAAGATGAACCAACTAGCATAACAACGTACCGTACTAACCAATACATTTTATAAATGAAACGCAACATAATTTCTTAGCGACCGGAATTCATGAAATTTAAGGTTATAATATGATTGTTTTTGCTTTAGGTTAGACAAGGCAAAACAATGACATAAAAAAGTCACAACCTTGTGGAAACAGAGTGGCGAGCGGGGGCAAGTGACCCGGATACAATCGTTTAATAATTCGAATATTAAACATAGCAAATAATAAAAAAAAATTTAGAGGTTATGATCAAAGTCATTTATACCGAAAGGCCACAATAAATATTGAATAAACATGTAAGTATGAACAGCACCGAAAATTCCGCAAACCGCATGTCCGCGCACCGAAAAGTCTACTTCTCAAATGTCCTACACCGAAATGTCCGCGCACCGAAAAGTCTACACCTCAAACGTCCTGCAACGAAATGTCCTAGACCTCCTTGCGAGATGTGCGAGATGGAAATAATTTACGTTGTGAGGAGAGCTTTCCATTAGAAACGTGGATTACACTTTCGCAGAGTAACCTTGGCAGTGATCATTTCGGTTTGTCCTTTCTTTCGACTTATTGCTTCACTTTCAGATCCCTTTTTTATTTGCCTGTATTGTATAAAATGACTGGCGTCACGGACGCGCATTCGTTTGGGCGAAGTACCCGGTGGTGACCGACTTTTGAAGAGAATTAAATAGTGACAAAGGAAATTGTTAGATTTACATGAGTCGAACACATGCATTCGCGTCAACAAGACCGCAAGCGCACCCAGACGTTCTTCCTCCGCACTCATCTCAGTGCTCGCTCAGCATTTATTGCGGGCAACCTGTCAAACCATGTTTTGCCGATTTGTTTTTTTTTAGCTTTTCTTAAAAATACAATGGTGCTAGCTAGATTCTCGTAGGTTTTCTCCGCAACACCATTGTCAGTGTCGTCGTTCCCCCGACGTGCGTCTGAAATGCTGTCGTATTGTATAATCCCCGAGCCGGCGCTCTCATGAGTAATGTTTTCTTTATACATTACGAGAGGCTGCCCGTTACACACTAAGTTATTCACGTGTGTATGAGAGCACAATGGAGCCAATATACGAGCAGCTGAAATATATTTCAAACATAAATAAGATCTAGATCGCACGCTGTAGGACGTTATTTGAAAGCATCATGCGGTACGAACGGAAGGATATATTTTAACGAACAGATGGGTGGTTGGGGGCAGTTTTCTTAGAACCGGGCAGTACACTTGCGCCACCATATAGTATTTTTAGCTCCAGATTGATTTGTATTTAAGCAAATTAAGTCATATTTAATCTCTACCCCTCTCTTGATTTAGGCATCCCACTCATTTTTCGCTAAGGTCTGCTTTTTTCAAAAAGTTTTGTTTTGCCGTTCCCATCGATTCCCGGGGCGAGAGGAGCCCTGAGGAAGCAACATCTAGCAGCAGGACCTGCGCATAGTAGCAGCAAGTAGGAAGGAAGAACACTCAAGAATGGTTACATGCCATTTTATGGGAGGGGGAGGCAGTAGGTCACCTTCAGCGTCACTGTAGCAGTGATTCGTATGTACTCTCCCCCCCCCCCCCCCCCGTTCCTTTCTCGAACCTCCCCTAACACTCCCAGTACAGCTACAGGCTCCACTAACAACAATTTCATGCGCAGGCTTGGTGTTCTAGAAGGTGGTACTGGGTGACATCACATGTCGGAAAACGTGTAGGTCGCAAGCAACCAGTCTAAAAGCAGCAAAATGTTGCGCGTCTTTTTTTTTTTCTGCTGAGTGAGTTTCTTAGCATTTGTTTCATGCCATCTCACCTCTCGTAATCCGTCGGAGACAGTTTGTGGTGCCTAAAGTCACTGGATCCTTGGAAAGTAGCGCCATTGCCTTCCCTACCTGCTAGCCGGACACAAACGGCTACTAACATACAGGCGATCAACACCTCGCAAGGCGATTGGCTAATCTGTCTACGTTGCCATGGAAATCGCCATCTCGGTCCATTCAAATCTTCGAAGTTTCCAGAGAATCGTTCTAAACCAGTCACGCCAAGATCACTATGCAGCATCATCGCACTTGAAGCGTTCCTCGCCAAAATTAGCGTCTTTGGCACGGTGTATGCAATCAACTTATCAATCATACCCATCTCCATGGATCTGTTACAATTATATGTAATTTCTTGCCTATTTCAAAACAGAAAAATTATTTTCAGTGCCTCCAAGCACCGACACAGCATGTGTTGGTAGTACACGCTTGTTTCACCGCGGTGTGTGGAAAGCAAAGTCCCGGTATACAAGACACGTCTCCACAAAGCTACCCGTCACCAGCGAATTTAAATCGGCTCTCCTAGAACAGAGGGGTCAAGGGGAAATCGCTCATTTCATGGATCAAGATAGTGACCACACGGGGAGCTTGGCGCGACTTTCCTAGGATCCAGTGACTTTAGTGGTTCTAACATACCAACATCTATTCACGGTGAGAGGCTCGCGAGGAGAGCTGTCGTTTTCCTCACTACACAGCCGTATATGTAGAGAGTTTGGCAATAGACCCTTTCCGAAATTCAGTCTGGCCTCTTTGATCACTATCATCATCTGTGGAACGGCATCTCTGCCATACCAATGGCGGCCTTCTAGTGGCAGTGAAGACGTTGAAAATGCTCCTAAGCGGATGTTGCGAGGCCTGTACATTCGGGGGGTCAGTACCAAGCGACGTAGAAATGGAACACAAGAGCTACGTAAGCGTTTATTTCTAATAACTCAAATTCAGTCAATCTGTGGGCTGCACACAGTCGGCTTTAAAGCACACTGATGTATAGAATTTTCTCGAGGCATCTGAGTGGGTTGGAGCTTTGTTCTGAATGCAAGTTTTTGGTCACCATCGAACTGAGAGTGATCAAGAAAGAACTCACACTGAAAAACTCCTCGCGTGCCGTTGACTTCCGAAATTGACGGTGCCGATAAAAGTTCGTTTCCGCTAAAGTCACTGGATCCTGGGAAAGTAGCGCCATTGCCTTCCCTACCTGCTAGCCGGACACAAACGGATACTGACATACAGACGACCCAGACCTCGCGAGGCGATTGGCTAATCGGTCTGCGTTGCCATCGAAATCGCCATCTTGGTCCATTTAAATCTTCGGAGTTTCCAGGGGGTCGTTCTAAACCAGTCGCGCCAAGATCACCATGGAGCATCATCGTACTGGAAGCGTTCCTCTTCAATATAAGAGTCTTTAGCCCTGTGTATGCAATCAACTTATTAATCAGGCCCATATCCATGGATCTCTTACAATTATGTTATTCTTCTTGCGTATTTCAAGACAGTAAACTTATTTTTCAGTGCCCCCAAGCACCGACACAGCATCTGGTGGTGGTACGAACGTGTACGCCTGTTTCGCCGGTGTGTGGTTAGCAAAATCTCGGTACACAAAAACGACTCAATAAAGCTACCCGTCACCAGCGAATCTAGATAGGCTCACCAAGAACGGAGGGGTCAAGGAGAAATTGCTCATTTCATGGACCAAGATGGCGACCACACGCGGAGCTTGGCGTTACTTTCCCAGGATCCAGTGACTTTAGTTTCCGCCATTGATATGGCAAAACCTAAACTGCTTTACGAACCACCAGATGGCACTGAATTTCGAAAAAGGTCTTTGGGAAGTATAGGAGACAATTGACGAGGCACCATTGGTCTTCACAAATTCGAATGTGGCCAACCAGAAGCCGGAAATAATACCCTAGCGGTGGTCGCGAGAAACAAACCTAATAAGTGCGTCAGAGTAACTCTCGGTAACTGAAAATATGGTGCACGTGATGTTTCAATCACGGTCATCCAAGATAATGGTGGAAGAGTGCGACTAGCGGAGCGATCGACATAATCCGTACGCCAAGCGCCGAGGGCCGGGAATCTGCCGTCCGAGCGGTCACACTCTGTCCGAGCAAAATAGAGTTGAGCGGCGCATTCGTTTCTTACTTCTGTCTGCACGATCATGATCGAAACATCACGTGCGCCCTGTTTTCAACCATAAATGGTTACTACACTTCACTCTTACGCGGTTAATAATACCATATCCCAACAAATGCCTTTGATTAGAACAGTGTTTCGCTACCAGCGCTAGGGGATTTTTTTAGGCTTCTGGTTGGCCAAGGGACCATGTCAAGCCAACTTTCTGCGTCTAGTGCACGATCTGCCTCTGCCCGCGCCTCCCACTGACCAAACTCTCTTTATACACGGCTCTGCCTCACTATAGGTAGTGTACGTACCATCCACGCGTTGTTTTTTTCTTCTCATACTGCATTAAAGTTTGGCATTGCACGGGCTCGCAATAGCAGAGGAAGTTGAAGTACCTTCACTCTGTGGGTTGTGAAAAGAATTCCACCATGCCGCGATACCCAAATGTCTCGCCGCAAATAGCATCACGTTTTCAGTGTTGTAAGTAGAGAGCTTCTCAGTTGATTATCAAATTTTATACATATATTACCTTCGCGAAGAAGAAACAAATATACCTATAATTTGGGCTACTAGGCCAGCCTTGTCTATTGATCTGTTGGACCAATTTTGAGGGAAACTGGCGACCATCAAATTTTGCCAGAGCTCTTCAAAAACGTTTCAGCATGCGACCTTTAATGGGATTCTGATCCAAACATTTTAGTGTCTATAATAAGGGGCGCACGGTTTTTTCACGAGCCAGCAGCCGCCGGTGTGCGCGAGCACACGCAACGAAATTGACGTCATAGTCCTTCATTGACGCTTAAGATGACAGTGAAATGTATGGGCCCCGGGCAAAAGGAAAATAAACATACTTTTCATCTCAGCAAGGGAAAGCTATACGTACTTGTTAGACCAATGAATCGCCTACCTTTTACACTAGACCGCACTATAAAGATAAAAAGCCTGTCTTGATTCTTCTTTTCCCCGGAGCCCACACATTTCACTGTCCTCTTAAGCGTGAATGGAGGGCTATGACGTCACTTTCTTTGCGTGCGTTCGCGCACACCGGCAGCTGCTGGCACGTGGAAAGATCGTGCGCCACTTATTATGGACACTGGAATGTTTGGTTGAGCATCTCTTTAAAACTTACTCATATGTACTTTCACAATCGCGATATTCGTGTCGCGCTCGAACCGAAAATGAGAAAAACGCTTCACTGCGTCACGGGACAGAAGTTTTATTTCCTTAAACCTAACAAACGAAACAAACAAAAAACATACACCGCATTTCGCAACAGGTTTTTGTTGTGGGGTCCCAAACACGCGCCAGCTGCACGCAAACTCAATAAGGTCTAACAAGTACCTGCACGCAAACTCAATAAGCGCGAGCTGTCCACCCGCACGAATGGTTTTGGTACTGTAGAACAGCGACCTGCTAGAGGCACTCGTGTCGGTTGCGTCATCTGGTCACTACACAGCGCGGCGCACGTTGAAGTCCACAGGATAGCAGCCGTATACAGCAGTGCTGAATCAATATCGCTATATCTGAAAGGCAGGCCATATTCCCTCTGCACTTTAACAAGTCTGGTATGTCGACTGATCCGCACAGCACTAGGATGAAGAGCCAATCAGTGTAACCCACTGAGAGATCTGGGTAAATGACGGGGCTAAAAAAAAAAGCATTTATACCTAAAAAGTCAACATTGTGCGCTTTGACGCGGAGCATGAAGTTTCGCGTGCTCATGTCATGCTAAGTTGATCGCGAATTAGCCACAATAGCTAAGGGTGGGTCCAGGTGCAATATGCAGTGCTGTTATTGTTTACTAAAGATTGATTGATTGCTTGAAGTGCCACATTTAAGACTGTTAATTGTCGTCGAAACATATCAGCAACTGGCTCTCCCAAAGGCTTTGCGGGGAAGTAGACGCGCTGACGTCACATGCAAACCATGTTAAACTGTGAAGCTTTCTGGTGAAATGAAATGTTCGCAAAACTAGCAAAAGTAGATGTCCGAATTGGGAAGTGGTGAAGAATATAGAGCAGCCTCGCGATGATATACGGTAAATGAAATGTTAGACCGCATGACTTATAAAGCACAGAGTTCTAAAGTGAAGGCCTTAAACAAGTGCTTGTGAACCCGAATATAACATAAGCCTCCCGAGGCGGCATTTCGCGACGTTTTAAGTTCGTGCAAGCTGATTCCCAAATGCGATTGATTTTAGTATTAAAACTTATAAGAATCTTCGTCCCTCCTTCGCGCTATTTATGTGTACTCAGAAATATCAATACATGTCTATGTATTTTGTTTTTGCAGTAAGGCTTTGTATATTTGATTCTTTCGAAAAATGCTATTTTCAAGAATACCATTTATTAACTTTTTTTTTCTGTACATTTTGTGTATTTGTTTTCAGATCTATCATGTGAGCACAAAGTACTTTTTGGCATACCCCGCGACCCGGTGTTTTACACTGCAAAACAGCGAACAAAAAACACGTTTCTGCAGATCGACTCAACAGCTGTCGTATTTTCGTGTTTTGTTAAGATCTGGTACATTTGCGCAAGGGCTGGGAAGTAGCAGCTGAAATAAAACCGTTCCAGAGAAAAAAACTCATTGTTCCCGTATCTGTCTCAGGTCATGTGAACTTTATCCAGTTCACATAACAGTTTATACAGTTTATATATTTAATTACAGACGGAAGATGTGACAACATAAATAAAGAGTTGATCACCTTAAAGATATACACCACAAGTAAATTATCCCCAAATTATCTGAAAGATGCTCTGTAAATCTTTTCCGGAGTTATGATTAACAAAACGTAAATAAGCGCCAAAAAAAAATAAAAAAGAACAACGGAGGACAAGACGAAGTGCACAAACAGAGCGCTGACTCTAAGCTGATTTATTGGAAGGAAACCCAAATAAACAAGCATCACAGATTACCAAAAAGCATCAAGTCACCGCCCCCCCCCCCCCCCCCCCCCCGGGCACGTGTCAAACCTGCTCAAGAATGCTAACTCTGTTAAATAATCCGATAGAAAGCGAACTGACTCACCTATCTATCTTTTTGCATTAAAATATAAAAGGTCTCTAAAATTTCTCTAGTCATCTGTTGACTATTTCGTCCTAGGATACCTCAGTAACTGCTTTCTTTAGTGAGGAATATTACTGCCAGGTCGGACGAAGCCCATAGAGATAGATGCTTTCTAGAGGGTGTAGAGTCCTTGCCGGGCGTGCTGGGGAGGTGCAAGATTAAACCCAACATTTGTGGGGTTGTTTCCCTTTGCGCAGACGAAGGTCTTAAGTTTAGGCTCACTGATAAAGATGGTAGGTTCGCCCTCGTGCCCGTAACAGTGTTTTCAAATAAGGCTCGTGAGGCCATTACTACGAATTTTAAAAAGATTGAAAAAGTGACATTCAGCAAAGAAAAGCAAAGTGCTGTGCAGTTCTGTCAGAATTTGGGTCTTGATAGGCTTAGAGTGTCAATAAAAGAAGAAAAAGGTCTCACCTCAATTTGTTTTCTACTTTTAAGTCGCACAATGATTCTATGCCGTTTCGGGCGATTGTCACCCAAAACAAAAAGGGTTTTGGCAGGCGCACATAGCGTCCTTTCTGAATAAGAAGTTTGCGCTCCTCCATTTGTCGAATGCCGGGTTTGCTGTTAAGCGAACGTTTTTGATTTTCTGAGGGAGGGGAACCCGTGCGCGTATGATGCAGTGTCTTTTGAAATCGAGTAGTTGTGCTATTCTAAACATTAACAAGAGATGATCGTCGCGTTAGAGGGGTGCATAAAGGCTTATGGGACTGTTTCGTTTCAAAATGCCTGTAACGTGAGCGCTGACAATTTCTTAGAAGTGCTGTGTTTTTATCTCAAGTCAACATACGTTGTCTACGACGGCTCCCAGTTTTTTGCTGAAGCAGGGAGATTAAATTGGGTCTAGCGCTGCCTCTGTGCTGAGCGACATTTTTCTTTAAACTTGCAATAGAGGTATTTCAAGCGGTCTCGGTGGTGATGTGATCCGGGTGTTAAGGTACGTCGATGATTACCTGGTACTGTTCCGAAACAAAGGTTCCGGTCAAAGTAGAGGGGGTTTTATCGGGAGTATGTTCGAGGTGTTTACATCGCATGCCTGTGGGTTAAAACTTCACGACAGAAGAGCCAGTAGATCGTTGTTTTCGGTTTTCAGATATCAGACTTCACTTTTTGCATCAACATGTGTGCTGGTGCTATAACCCTAGGAGCAAAAAAATGTTCTCCCTTTGGACTCCAACAATTCCAAAATGGTGAAGCAGGGGATTGCTGTGGGCTGCCTTCGGAAGGCACTATAGTTAAGCCATGCCCACACCCTATGCCTACTAGTTTTGCTAATCAGGCTACTAGGCTTTAGGAGGGTGGTGACCTAGATGGCTTGCTGTCTGGTGTGGCGCATGGCCTGGTAAGATGGCTTCTTGACCCGTGTAATGGTGACAGGGAAAGGCCAAAAAGGAGACCTATGGTTTTTCCTTATGTGCATAAGGTCTCGCACAACCCAAAAAAGTAGCGCAACGTCATAAAGTGCCAGTGGTTTTTCCAGCGCCTTTAAAGGTAGGGCTAAAGTCGACAGCCAGGAGAAGGGTAAATAGGCCTGTATGTGGAAAGGACCACAGATACGTTCCGGGCGCGGTCGGTGTAGTTTACAACATTAAATTGTCCTGTGGCGCTGCTTACATCGAACAGACCGGCAGATGTGTGAACGAGAGGTTAAGAGAGCATGCTTTATCGGTTAGATCATCGCCAGCAGGCAACTTGGCAGTACACTGTGATAGGTGTGGTGGCAAACTCGTTCTTGATAAAACGAGAATCTAAGGATGACAGAGTCAGGGGATGACTAAAGAAATTTTAGAGGCCTTTTATATTTCAAAGCTTATAGATAGGTGTGTCAGTTCGCTTTCTATCGCATGACTTGACGAAGAGTTGGCATTCTTGAGCAGGCTTGACACGTGGGGGGAGGGGGTGGGCGGTTTCTTGATGTTTTTTGATAATCCGTGATGCTTGTCGATCTGTGTTTTCTCCCAATAAATCAGTTGAGAGTCACTTCTTTTTTTTTTGCGCTGTTTTACTTTTTGTTAACCATGTATAGATTAACTCGCCCAACTTTCCACCATAATATTTTTTCTGAGTTTTTATACTCAATAGGCACGTGTAAGTGATTCCAGAAGGCCATAAACAAGCAGCTGGTTTGAAGATGATTAAAATAAACTCCGTGTTCCTGACACCTATATAGCTTCTCAAACATATAGAAGATTGCATCCTATATGCTATGAATATCAACTGTATGTGTCTGTGGGCTGGACAAAAAAGAAAAAAAAAGAGTGCATAGGGGCGCTTCGTGAAACTATGACGATTACGCACGCAGACGGTCAGAAAGTGACAAATTAAGTAGCTGCCATGTTACTTTGTAATTTTTAACAAAAATCATCAATTAGCAAGGGTAATGCTTGTTGTGAATTGAATTGACCGGCATCTTGTCAAAAACAAACCTCAACAGCCAGGCTACGCCAGCTTATCACGTATACACATTGTTTTACTTGGGTACGCTCTAGTTTAGGACAGATTCGTTCTGAGTACGGAGGTGCATATAGATTAGAGCGAACACTTCTTTCTGCATGATTCTTCGCCTGCATCACGATGCTGAGTGTGAACAACGTTGGTTAGGAAAACAAGTGCCATGATTGCCGCCCTGTGCTTCTAATAAGAGGAAGAATGAAAGAGTTTATCCTGAAACTTTCGTGACATTTTGAAAATAATAATGCTTTTAGCTCAGTTGCTTCGCCATCATATATATTGTAAAACGTATTTCGTAAATTATATTTCGCCATATATATGATGACGGGGTGCACATTTCATGATTTTATGCACTGCAATTAATTCCTTAGTTCAAGAGCACAACCACGATTCAACTTTTAATACTGCGACGCAAATTTGTAGCAATCAGGGGTATTTTAGGAGACCTACCAGACTTCGTCACAACCTTTCAATTCAGGCAACATATATGTGACTGATGTAAATAGATGAACGTTGAGTCGCATAATTACGACGTTTTGTATGTTATTCTAAACTTTATTTTATTGCTGCGTCGAAATAAATAATATAGTTTCTTTTTTTGGTACACGTAAATAAAACTGGATGAACGATAAAACAATGAAGAAATAACCTCTATATTTACTTGTGTCACGGCAGAAATTGTGCCTATTGCGAAACAACGCGGGAAATATATTCTCAGCTTAGCAGTTTAAACCGGTCCGAACCGGTTAGAACCGGTTTGAACCGTTATTTCTGCACCCCGAAACTGAATCGGAACTGAACCGAAAGCCGTGAACCCGAACCCGAACCGAACCGATAAAAATTTCGGTTCGATACTGAGTCTCAACCTAGTTTTGTGCCTCAACGACGGCGATAACAGTTTTATTAACGCGTTGAAGCCCATATATCTCTTGCGGGGTGTTCGAACCAGCGTCCGTCAAAATTCGAGCAGATGCTCGGATCGCAAATATCGCGCGCCCGGCTGCCACGGTCACGAGACACTCTTTTGTTTGCTTCTTTCCTTCTCAGTTGCGCTATCCGGACGGCGGAGACGCTGCCGGCTGAGGCTACTCGAGCGCGTGCCATTAGGACTTCATATGGTCGATCGAAGAAGCGTTGGCCATGTTACCTATACATACATATCTTACACTACCAGTTCACAGCAATCGGAACGAAAGCAACGGCAAAGTCAACGGGACAAGTGTTCACAGGACACAACGTGGAAAGCGACGTAAGAGGTAGCTTCGCGAACCAGTCACCAGTTAAGCGGTTATTCAAGTATTCTGGTCATTTCTGTCGTTTTGGTTGTTAAGAACGCCTCCGTCGCGAACGTGTCAACTAAAGTCACTAGATTCTGGGAAAGTAGCCCCATTGCCACTTGTGCCCGCTAGCTGGACACAAACAGATATTAACATGCAGATAACTAGACCTCGCAAAGTGATTGGCTGATCGGTCCCCGTTGCCAGGGCAATCGCCATTTCGGTTTATTCAAATCTTCGAAGCTTCGAAAGGGTCCTTCTGAACCAGTTGCGGCAAGATTCCGTTGGAACATCCTCGTAACGAAAGCGTTCCTCGCCAATAACAACGTATTTGGCACTGCGTATTCAATCGACCTATCAATCATGCCGATCTCCACAAATCTCTTACGATGCTATTGTTGTTCTTGAGTAATTAAAGTAAGGAAAATTATATCCAATGCCGCCAAGCACCGGCGCCGCACGTGGCAGAGGTCCGAAGATGTTCGTTTCCTTCGCCGGTGTGGGAATAACAAAATTTCAATATTCAAGAAACGCCTAAAGCTGCCCGACAGATGCGAACTTGGATCGGCTAGCCAAGAATGGAAAGGTAGAAAAGAAAGTGCTCGTTCTATGGACCAAACTGGCGACCATACAGGAGCGGAGCTAGGATACCGTGACAATAGTTTGAACCAGTTTTAACTTGCACGGCAAGTAAAATGTCTTGAAAACAAACTTCTTAAAAAAAAAAATCGTTGAACCAGCGCACCTTGATGGGTACGCTCAGAGCCGAGGTCGCGAGCCGATTCGGCCAGTCTTCAAGGCAGCTTGTTTTGAAGACCGAAGGCCTCTTAGATGCCCGTAAAAAAAGGGGTACTGTCTTTCTTTCTTTTTTAGGACACCCGAGATTGGGTGGAGAACTAAAAAAAAATCAAAGTAAAAGAAACTGGAAGAAAACAACAAAAAACAACGTCCCAAGCTCAGCTGACTCGTTTACTCAGTAACCTCGCATATACTATGCTATGTACAGTAACCACACGCACACACACACAGCTCGAGAAAGCTTACACCAGCTCGCCTGTTACACCGATTTATGAAAGGTACATAATAGCCCTATTTTGGTATTTTTTTTTTGCGAGTGTCGTAGTTGGGCTCGTGTTTACGCTACTTTCGGTAGTGCGACGGTCCGTCCAAATCCACATTCAGTTGTGCTGGGACCGTCTGCTGCACTGGAATTCTTTCAGTCTGCGCCAATGAAAAGGGGGTCATATCGTTCTATTCCTCTGCCTCTCTTCTAACGTAGGGTTGTGTCTGACTTCTCAGCGTCTCTCTCTATGCTCTCGCGCTCTTTGTTTCTTTTTGTCTGAACAGCATGCCCCCAAAAATGTTACACGCGTCACAAAACATAAAAAAAATATGAACATTAAATTAAATTCGGAAAACGAAAAAGTTGTTCTTGTCATGCTCGAATAAGTTGCCCCACGAGTTTATATTTGGCACGGAAATGAAAGAATATAGTTCTGTTATAAGCCTATCTGCTATTTGCGCGCAGTGAAAAGTCGACCATATTTCTATTTCTTTTTTTCGTAAAGAAGGCTGTGCCAGCCTTCTTTACTTTGCTTCTTTAGAGCCCCGTCCAATTTCAGGGTCGTCCCTTGCTTTTTTTATTTCTTGACGGGTGTTCCATTTTTAACGGTACCAGAGAGCCCCGATCTAATGGTCCGAGGATCTGAAGAAAAGTTATTTTGTCTTCAGAATACGCGGCAGCCGTTTGCGAGCTCGATTGCTTACACGTGGTCGACATTTCGAGGAAAGATGTGAATGAACGCGTTAATGGGGAATCGGAAACACATGACAAGTCCAGTCGTGTTTCATTCAAAAGAACCACTGGAGTCCTCAAGGGGCCGTGCAACGATGTCGAGTAGGAGTGTTTCTCACTTTACACCGAGTAATCGGCACCAGTGGGACACAAGTACACTCGCACGCAACGCCACTGACAAAGAGGTTTCTATGTCGGCAAGTAATTTTAAGGACAAAAATAGGACGTTCTATTTCAGTCTCTCTTTCGCACAACTTGATGTCGAAGTTGTGGATATCGTACTCTTGGCGTTATCAAAAATGAAATGCCCAGCATTTCGTCATCGAGGTTTATGATCCCCGAGTTGGTGATATTTAAATGCGGCTCTTACGATCAGAGATGGTTAAATTACTTTCAAAAGTAATAAAATCGTATTGCTAATTACTTTTTAAAAAAATACAAAAATGTAATTAAATTGCATTACAAATTACCGCAGACTAAAAATAATGATATTAAATTACAATTACTTTTCAAAAGGAATGAAATTACTTTGACATTACATATTAATACATTTAGGCAGTAATTCGTGCTCATTTTATTTACAGTGTATATATTCCCAACAAATTAGATCTTCCTGCTTACACCGCAACACCCCTATGCGCCTCAAAGTGAATCATACTGAACAGTCGTTTTGCTGGCGCACACAGCATAAGTGCATAAGCATGATGAGTACGCTATTCTTTAGGTGTGACTCAGAGACAGTCGACTCACCGGTTTCGCTGTTCATTCAACAGTGAAGTTCCTTTGCTAAAGGGTGACATATCTCCGTCTTCCTGATTTATACTTCGTCTCACCCTACGATGGACTAAAGGCCAAAGCTACGGACCGACAGATCCAATCACGAGCCACTTAGAAATTGTGCGATTTTCCGCTTCGATCTACGTATCGGTGCCCGGGTCTCGTATCACTGATGAGGGGACGCGGATGGTCAGTGGTTCGAATCTACGAGCACTGAATGACTCAACAATTTTACATCCCAAAGAATGCCACGACATATAAGCTCGTTGCAGCGTCGAAGCTAAAGAAATAATGCGGCGCTTTTGGATTCGAGCATTATTCGTCCACCCCTAATCAATGTTAAGCATGTCATACCGTGGAACGTGATTGGACCTGGTGGCCCATGGCTTTGGCCTTTAGTCCATCATAGGATGAGAGGAATTATAGACGAAGTTATAGTCTGTGTCAGAATGTTAAGTCGGGCCATGGAACTCGTCCTAACAAGGAGTCGTCACGTGGAACGTTTCCCTTCCGCCTACAAAGCAATCTAATCCTATTCTTTCACGCGTTCTAGATGACTTATTCTTCGTCATTCCTCTCAATGAGTATTGTTCCCTTACACTCAAAGAGCCCAAGCTGATGCACGTTGTCACACAAGGGCCACGCGTGCGTCCGAGCAAGCGCGCCCGTGGCCGAATGGTTATCGTGCTTGACTCCCACGCAAAGTGCCGTGGTTCGATGCCTGGGAGCGGAAGCACCTTCTTGTTATTTCTGTAAATGTTGCGTTCTGGTAAGTTATAGAACTCTGTTTACCGATCGAAGACCAAATGTTCTACCATAGCCTCCTCTATAGCGAACCGGCAATGGCCAGGCGGCACCAGCAGCGTGAGAGCGCACGGTTATACCCTGTCTCACTGTTACTTGGGAAAGGGTGAACGATAAGCCCCACATTGCGTGCCGAAGGCTTCGAAATGCGCGACGTATACGAGCGCAACGCACACATATTGGAACATGACGCAGCGAAAAGACTGATACTTCTCCGGAGTTGAGGCGCTCTCCGGTGATAGGCAGTCACGTTCCGATTGGCCCGCCAGGGCGGTAGCTTCCGCTCTACTGGCACGTTACGCGATGACGGCTTCCTGGGATACCCGCCACCGCTTGGTGGCGGGTATGTCAACGGATAATTTCTTGTTTTCGTACTTTATAGACTGAATTTGTTTCTTTTTGATCTAAAATACTAAACAAAAACTACTTTTATAAAAAACTGAAACGGTTCGCGCAACTTATGTTTTGTATTTTGACTAAAAAGAAGCTTTTAGCGGCTCTGACCAGTAGTAAGCCCAGGACCAAAGACTTCACATATCGCGCGCTTTCGACACCGCGGGTCATTCCCGTACGTGGAGGAGGTTTCCGCGTCGTCCAGTTAAAATATGACGCCACTGATATTCAGTTACTCTCTCCGTGCCCGCTTGCTTGCCCGAACCCGCAAAAAAGGTAGACGCTTAACCATGATTGCTGGGCCCATTTAAGCATCGATGGGTAAATGTCACGTATTGTACTTTCCTTTTACAAATTTTTGTTAAATTAATGATAGAATTCGACAGTTTGGGGCAATCAAGTCCCACGTTCTTATATTTTCAGTAAATAATAATAAATTAGTTCGTTTACTCGAAGACCTGAAATCGCCAAAGAAAAAATTGGGCTGACAAACTTTAGTTAGCGAGGCAAATAAAAATGCCACAATTTGGGAGGCCCGAATCGGGGCTCCCGAATCAATGTCTGACGATATTAACAGGTGTGATGTCAGTCTCCAAAATGCTTATGTAAATAATATTGGAAGTAAAACCAACAGGGCATAAACTTGAAAATTATACAGACACAAATATGCGATAGTACTGGAAGCGGGACGTAAAAAAAAACTGGCAAAAAAGAAAAAAGAAGAATAACTTCATCGACAAATAAAATACCCACCCTCGGCTAAGAGAGGCAGCTCAATTTTTTTTTTATTTCATTATTTCGCTATGTCTACGCTACTGTTTTCTCCTCAAGCCGCAGACGGCAGTGATTTCCCCCCCCCCCCCCCCCTTCCCCCCCACGCCCCCTTTTCGGGGGTGTAACCCCTCCCCTTGTTTTTTTTGAAGGCACCCCCTTAATTTGCAAGAACTCATGTATTCTCGATACCCCCCTCCCCTCCCCCTCCCCCCCCCCCCCCCCCCTAAAAATTTAGACACACCCCTAATTTCAATTTCTGGGGAAACCCTTGGCAGACGGCGCTACATGGCGCCGTTGAGGTAGGCTCCAAAGAGGAATGTCTCTCACACCGCAGTGTAAGCAACAAAACAACCAACAATGCGACGTTATTTTTGCTGAGCGTTTGTTGGCGTGCGCATCTATGTGTGCGAGTGTGTCACCGAGCGCTAGGCTACTTGCGCGAGCGCTGAGGCTTTCAGAGAGGTTCCGTCGGTGCCGCGATCTTGCAAAAGTAATTGTAATTGTGCCCGAAATTTTGCAATTACGGACGCTAAAAAGTAATTAGATTACAATTACGATTCCTTTTAGTCGAGAGTAATTATTACAATTAAAACAATCGACTTCAAATCACGAGGTCGCTTGTTCTGACTGCGAGTGGGTCAACGCTGATCATTTGTTTTGAATTTTTTTTCTTCTACTTTCATCGTGCTCAGAGAAAAAACAAAACTAAAAGACTAACGCGTGTTTCATGAGTTAGTGATGTCAAGGAATGATTCTAAGTGGTATTTAAAGAAAGTAGACAAATCGTTTCAGCATACCTTGATGGGCTGTCCCAGCAAAACCTACTTACTGCTGTGCAAAAAAAAAAAAATCAATAAATAAATAAACGTGCACGTTTTTTAATAAAGCGTGAACGGTGCGGGGCTCGCGAGCAATTTCTGTGAGGACATACACCACGCAAACTACGAAAACAGCACAGCTTTGTTCCTCGTTTCTTAGCTCTCGTCTCATTCCCTTTCATGTTTTCGAGAGATTGGGGACTTGCAACAACAGTGAAGGCCTCTCCAAGGCTCTCTCCAAGGCTTTGTCCAAGGACGCTATCGAAGTTTGACTTTCCCTCCGGCATAAAAAGATCCCAAAGTGGACCGGAACCGGAGGGAAGACAGCAAATGCTGTTCACAACAGAAAACGTGCCCTGCGTGGACAGCTCTACAATAACCCTACAATAATTGCGGCTTTTTTTTTATGTAGCTTTGACGTGATCTACGTTTGGTAACAATTCTAAAAACCCCAAGGACAGCTCGTGGTGCTAAAGCTCACGTTGCAGAGCTCAGGGGTCCATATAAGACCGTTTCCCACCCCTGCCCGCTTCAATCTGTATGAGCATTGCACCGGCATGTGTTCCTGGAATCGCTGCTGCGTGGTGGACGGTAAAGACCCCCCAGGATAGCAGTCGTAATAGAATGGCTAAATTCGTCACCAACAGCGTACAAGGGTGCTACCAGAAACTCTGGCACACTAAACTCACATTTTCTAGACATCTAAGAACCATTTTTTTCCTAAGCCCCACATGTTTTTGCATGCTTAACGTGTCGCTTTTTATGTGAACATGGCAGCTAGATATTTATCTCCGCAGGATAACAGAGTCAGTCTCCGCCAACTCTGGCGTTTCCGCCGTTGTCCCGACACAGCCCTAATGCTTTCTATCTGTCTTTTTTTACGCGGTCCAATCTTGGGAGATACATTTTCGATCGCGCTTTTTGCGGGAGAAGGTCACACTTGTACATGCACAATGCGTAGTTTACCATTGTCACTGGCAGTTAGACAAACGTCTGGCGCGTCGTAATAATATTAGGCGATTCAGTCTTCGGCGTTCGTATCCACCAATGCCGGCATTTCGTAGGATCAGGAGCGATAATCAGGGGCACGGTACGCACCACTTATTATTATCAAGGACGTAAGTTAGCGCACTACAGAGATGAGGTTGTGTTCATATGCCGGGCGCCACAAAAAAAAAAAAAAAAAAAAAAAAAATATATATATATATATATATATATATATATATATTGCGCAAATTGCATTGAATAAAACCAGCGTCTCGCACAACATAAAACTTTGAACTTTCGCAATTTATTTTTCTTGCCAAATAGTAACTCACGGATGTTGCACCACATTGTTTTTGCTTCGTGTTTTGGAGGCAAGTTGTTGCATTTTATAAATGTATTTTTTACCATCTGCGTGTTGCTTGATGAGCAGTGAGCAGGTGATACTGTTGACGCTATTCGCTTGAGGCGTGGTAAGTTATACGTATACAATGAATACGTATACGTCATCGCACTTAAATTATACAAAAACGGCCGCGTGGGAAAACATGTTCTAAAAAGAAAACGGAGAAAACGACTCGCAACAAACGCCACTGACAAATAAGTTTAGAAGGAAAAAAAAAAACACGAAATGATGCCGGATTGTGTTTTTTTTTTTTTTTGTTTTTTTTTCATAATCAACCAAATTACGCTCTTTCAAACCCGTTATGCGTTTCCAAGTTTTCAACAAGGTCGTGCCATAGGGGAAAATATGGCGTTCATAATAAAACAAAACAAATCTCATGCGCACGCAGGGACTAGAGCGAAAGGACTCTTTACGCTCTTTATCGCAGTTTGTATAGTTTCTTCACGCAGGCTTACAGTGCGTCGTATTGAGAATCTGAACAAAGCCGTGTGTGTTCCATTCTTTCGTTCGCCGAACGTTTTCACAACCGAACCACCGCACCCGGATTGCTCGAATACCGGATGTTTCTTTAACCTTACAATTCTGCTTAAAAAAAAAAAAAAAAAAAGAAACCGAAAAAGTTACATTTATGCGGTTTGTGCAGGTGAGTTATATATGGCCAGATGGACATAGTCTAGCGGGCTAATCGTAACCATCACTCGGTTAATTAACAAAACTATGTTTATCAACGTTTTAAATAATGAAATTAAACGCATGGTTATAATTAGAAACTTGTCGAGCGTTCTCGAGAACAAATAAATGTCAGTCTTAGAGAAACTCGGAGCAGGTGGGATGCATGTTGGAGCGCTAGAGTTACCATTCGCGCAGCAGGAGCACGGCCACCGTGCGGTACCGCGCCCGCGCGGTTCTTCCGTCTCTTAACATCCGCGTTTCTTCAGCCCAGCCTTGTGCCTGTTGCACGGGTGGTAACTGTAACGCACTACTGCGCTTCTCACGCGCTTAAAGCCTTTCTAAAGATTACTGATTTTTTCGCAATAAGGCGCAACAAGTTTTTAATTAGAACTATGCGTTTAGTGTCATCAATTAAAGGGTCAATTTTCACTCATTAAAAACACATTTTAAGTAATAATTTGACTTATCGTCAGAATTACCCCCCCCCCCCCTTCCCTCCCTTTCCTCAATTCCATGCCCCCCTGGCCGTATAACCCACCTGCACAAGCGGGATTACGGCAGCGTTCACTGCTTTTTTTCTAAAAACAAAATTGTTAATATTAAAAAAAAAAAAACAAAAAAAACTCCTTCCGTAGTCAGTGACGGTTAATGAAACCCAGGGCCAGGCCAATGCCACCCATAAAAATGGCCTGGGTTAATGAAACCCAGGCCAGGCCAATGCCACCCATATATATATAATACCTCTCTGCCGGTGACTTGATGTCGTTTGTTGACGTCGACCTGTATCGAAAGAAAAACTTCGATACACGGTTCTGCAGGGTGCCTTCCTTGTTTTTCTTCAAGTCTTCTTTAATAGTGCGCACCGCGCGTTCCGCTAGCCCATTCGATTGTGGGTGATATGGGGCTGTTGTCATACGACGCACATGGTTGTCCTGTAGGAATCGTGCCATCGCTCAACTGGAAAATTGCGGATCGTTATTCGATACCAGTGTGCGATGCAAACCGAACCGCGCGAAGATTCCTTTTAGTACGTCAATTGTGTCAGCTGTTGCTGGCTTCACGGGTACGGCCTCAATCCACTTCGTTTCCGCATCAGCAAGTACAAAAACCATGTACCCTCCCAGTGGACCGGCTAAATCCAAGTGCAGGTGGCACCAGCGTCTGTTGGTCTCTGGCCATTCTGAACGAACCAGCGCCGGAGGCATCGGTAAACACTGCACGCACTGTGAGCAGTTTTGCACCAATTTTTCAATGTCCCTGTCTAATCCTGCGTACGAAAAGGCTGTTCGAGCGAGACTTTTCATGGCTGAGATTCCGGCGTGAGTGTCGTGCAGCTCCCTCAGCATTATTGTCCACGCAGCCTCTGGCGGTACAACGCGATGGCCCCAGTAAATCAGATTATGGCTCATCGAAAGTTCATCTCTGCGTGAAAAATACGGCAGCAGTGGATGCTCCTCTGTGCTTAACCTTGACGGCCACTCCACCCTGGATTCATTTCTTCACTTTCTGAAGTTTCTTGTCGTCCTTGGTTAGGGTTGCCATCTGCTGTGCAGACAAAGACCTGTCATCCAAACCGCGTGTATACAGCACATACTCCATGGGTTTTCTATCTCTAGCGTTGTCATCATTAGACTCCGGCACTGTAGACCCCGGCAACGGGAAGCGACTTAGAGTGTCGGCATTTCCATTGTTCTGTCCTTTCCGACACTCGGTGGCGTACTGGTATGCCGCGAGGAGGAGCGCCCACCCCTGCACTCGGGCTGCCGCCATTTACGGGATAGCTTTCTTCGGGTGAAACAACGCCGTCAGAGGTTTGTGGTCTGTCACCAGTGTGAAGCGATTGCCGAAGAGATAATCTCTAACTTCGTCATCCCAAACACCAACGCCAGCCCCTCTTTTTCTAGTTGGGAGTAATTGCGTTCAGCCGGTGACAGCGTCCTTGAACGGAACACTATCGGGTAGTCCTTTCCGTTGCAGCAATGCGACAAGACAGCACCCCAACCGTCGGGTGAAGCGTCGCACTTTAGTCGCAACGGTTTCGAGGGTCGTAATGAACCAGAAAATCGGCCTCTGTCGTGGCACGTTTCGCTTCTTGGAAGGTTTTTTCCTGTTCCGCCCCTTACTTCTCTTGCGTTCCCTTGGCCAGCAGTCGATACAAGGGAGCCAACGTGGTTGAAAGTTTAGAAAAAAACTTCGCGTAAAAGGCCACTAACCCCAGAAAGGGTTTTAGATGGCTCACAGACGTTGACCTTGGCGCTCCTGTCACCGCCTCGAGATTGTCCTGTTGAGGATGAAGGCGTTTCGCGTCAATCTTATGTCCCAGACACGACACTTGCTTCTCCCGGAACCGACACGCCTTGGTTGATCTTGGTTCCATTGTTCCGGAGTCGTCGAAAACACCTGTCGGAGCGTCGAGGTGTCATCCTCATTCTCGGCGACAATAATGTCATCCAGCTATACCTTAACACGAGGCAGTCCCTGCAGGAGTGATTCGATGCGTCGTTGAAAGAGCGCTGGGGCGGACGCGATGCCGAAGGCCCGTCGGTTGTAGCAGTAGAGGCCCTGGTGTGTGTCCAGCACTGCCATCTTCTGAGCCTCCTCGTCGAGAGGAAGCTGATTGTACGCGACCCGTAAATCCAATGTGCTGAAGACCTCTCCTTTGTAGAGCGACGCAAAGATATTGTCAATCTTCGGCAAAGGATAGCGCTCCAAGTGTGTCGCCGGATTTTCAGTCACCTTAAAATCGCACACAGCCTTACGTCGCCGTTTTTCTTCACCACTGGTACGACGAGTGTGGTTCACTCCGAAGTGCGGATCCGGGGAGAGCACTCCCTCCTTTACTAGGCGATTAATTTCCACCGAAACTTTATATCGAAGTGCGTAAGGCACCGGTCGCGCCTAACAGAAGCGGGGCATCGCGCCTTCTTTTTTGTAGAGCTTAACAGGTGGTCCTTTGCAGCAGCCCAGCTTCTCCTCGAAGATGTCTGCAAATGCTTCCAGGAGTTTCGGTACGGAAGCTTCGGCGTGGATCATGTTAACACTGTGACCCCGCATCTAGAAAAGAGGCACCAGCATTTTGAAATGCCTGAATTGTGTTCCGGCCGCACAGTAGTGGTCCTTGACAGTCCACAGTGACCAACACGCTGTTCACCAGTGCTTGACCATGTTGTACCTTCATGGCAATTTTGCCAACAACCGGTAGTGGCCCGAGGAAGCACGAAAGGCGAAGGGGAGCCTTCTCCAGCGTGGGTCGCCACTTGCGGTGCTTTTTGAAGACGATCATGGGTATTACGATCACTGGTGAACCAGTATCAACAAGCATTCGTAGCTTCCGGCCTTCCCAAAGCAATTCCTCTTCCATCGGTTGAACCACATCTCTGTCGGTTGCACTCTGTGCAACCAGGGCTGAAAGCATTTCTTCCCCGCTCGCTTCCTTGTCAGTCATCCAGCGCGTAAGCTCCTTCCTGGTTGGTGCGACCGGACTTGCACTTTCTCATCAAGTGGCTCCTCTTCCCACACCTGTGGCACACCATTCTGCCTTGCCGACATTCGTCCGCTGAGTGATAGGCTTCACACCTCCAGCAAGAGGCACGTGTATCTGCTACGCTGTTGCCTCGTCTGCTAAGCCCCTGATTACTCCGACGCGTTCGGACAAGATGCGTACCGCCCGCCCTTTTCTTGCGCAGCTGTCTTCCGCATCGCCTGGACGTTTTCGCCGGCAGTCTCGGACGAAATGTCAAAACCTTCCGCCCCTTCCAAACTCAATGTCTTCCGTGTAAGCAAGAACCGCCGCGCGTCATCATCCCGGAGGCCGCAGACGATTCGGTCTCGAAGCATCCGGTTGGGGGTCTCACCAAAATTACAATCTTTGGCAAGACGCAGCAGGTTTGCGATGAAGTCCCGAATGTTCTCCGCTTCCTCTTGCGTACGTGTAAAAAACGAGTAGCTAGCTGAAATCTTGTTGGCTTGGGATCATAGTAGTCCTCGAGGTGACTCACGACAACCTCGTAGGTGACTAGCGCACACCAGCTGGGAGCACGTGGAGCGAAAACTCGCGCTGCAGAACCCAGGAATCCCGGGTTCAATCCCTACCCCTGCCCATTTCGATCTGGATCAGCATCGTACCGACGTGCGGTCATGTATCACTACTGCGTGACGCACGTTAAAGGCTCCAGGCTAGCGGGTGTTCCGCAGCTGCTAAATTTCTAATCTACAGCGAGTGACTCGTCGCAACTTTGAAATGCTGCCCATAAATATCCACACAACCCCAATTATTACTCTTAGAGATCAAAACGATGTTTTACCACATACCAGAAGTGACGACATTCAAGATGGCTGCGCCCTTATGGAAAATGTGTATAGGTGTATCGCGATGTTCTGAGCTCGTGCAAGTCGATGCCCAAATGTGATTTATGTTAGGACTCTAAAAATCTTCGTCTGACCTTTCGCGCTATTTTTGCGTAATTAGGAAGATCCTTAAGTCTGTCTGTATTTCTTTTGGAAGTAAAACGTTATGTATCGGCTTACTTAAATGGTTTTCATTTATTATCTCCCTCTTTTACACATTTCGTGTATTTGACTTCAAATTTATCATGTGAGCACAGAGTCCTTTTTAGTTTCCCCAGCAACCCAGTGTTTCACACAGCCAAACAGCGAACAAAAAAACACGTTATCCCAGAGCAGCTCAAGAGTTTACGTATTTTCGAGTATCGTCCTTCTGTGTCGGTCTCAAGCGGTCATTGTGAATTTCATGCAGTCAAATTTATTGATAACAATAAAAATATAGATATTTACTGAACGAAGATTTTACAAGATATAAAGGCCGATCAACTTAAAGGCACACATCACAAGTAAATGTACTTCAAAATCATCTGAAAGACGATCTGCAAAGCTGTTCCGGCATTTTTATCCTCGATTGGCACGTGTATAATTGACGTGAGAGACCCTTAAATAAATCTTCGATTTTTAAGCTTATTTAAAAGCCTAGCTGTTTCTGACAGATATATAACTTCTCAAATGTATTGAAGTTTGTTATTGCCTTTTAATGTGATGAACAGCAATATTATGTGTCTGTGGGCTGGACAAATACAAATTACGCATGGGCGGAAAAAATACGATTACGCTCACAGACCGTCAGAAAGTGATTAATGAAGTAGCTACCATGTCGAATAGAGTTTGAAATATTACTTTGTTCTATTTAACAAAAACAAAAATCGCCAATCAGCAAGGGTGATTCGTATTGGCTAGTTGAATTGACCGGCATCTTGTCAAGAACGACACTCAACAGCTAGACTATGCCACTTTATCATAAGAAAATGTTTATTGGGCACGCGCTATTTTAGGCCATACTTGATCTGAGCACAAGGGTGCCTATAGATTAGAGTGAGCAGTTTTGATCACTCCTTTCCGCATGATTCTTCGCCTGATTCACGGTGCTGAGTGAATACAAGGTCGGTTAGGAAAACAAGAGTTTCGATTGCCGCTCTATGTTTTTATAAAAGGTAGACCGAAAGTGCTTGTCCTAAAACCTTCAAGACATCTTGAAAAAAGTTATCGGTTTTAACTCAGCTGCGTCATTATATACATTGTGAAACGTATTTTGTAAACTATATTTCACGATATATGTCGACAAGGTGACACTCCATAATTTTATGCACTGCAATTAATTCTTTAATTCGGAAACACCACTCGATGAAACGTTTAATACTGCGACGGAAAGTTACCAGTGACCGGTATTTTAGGCGATTTACCACACTCCTTGAAAAACGTTCAATCCAGGTAAAATGTATGTGACAGATAAACAAATGATTGCTGAGTCGCATAAACACGACGTGTTGTATGTTCATTTAGAGTATATTTTACTGCTACGTTAAAATTAAATAACGTGATTTTTTTTTGAACCTCAGAATAAAAGGAGGTGGTACGAGAAATAAAACAAACAGTTTAGTTACTTGTTTCACGGCGGAAATACGATCTAATGCAGAAAAAACGTGGAAAATATATTCTCAATTTAGCGGCTCGATGAGGTTCGAACCGGCTTGAACCGTTATTTTCGCTCCTCGGTACTGAACCGGAACTGAACCGAAATCTGGGAACCCAAACTCGAACCGAACCTATAAAAATTTCGGTTCGACACTCTGACTGAACCTCCACTTCTGCAGCCAACGTAACCAAGGTCGAGATAAACGACGACGATGGACAGAACATCATGAGCCCTGACACCTCCACTATATGATACGGTGATTATGAAGTGATTAGTTTGAAAATGGCGATTTTAGCGAAGATTCCACCAGAAGCTTTCTGCTTCCTTTTCTTCACCTTGGTCCATGCAGTCCTGCTCTGAGCTCTTTTTTTTTTTTCTTTTTTCCTTGTATTAACACGTTGCCTTATCTCGAATTGTACAGACGCGTTTCAGCAGCTGCAGTGCATGGGCACGGTCGCAACTCACCTAGACGTTTAGTTTCCCTCCATTCTTTTCGCGTCACTGCGGTCGAGTGACAGATTGTTTACCTTTTAAACCTGCGAGTTCGCAGCTGCGCCGCTAAACACAAGTGCCTTTACCATTTTATAGTTTTTTTTTGTTTTTTTTTTTGCCGCACGAACAAAGTTGAAACTGTAAAATCGCAGGTAAAATGGTATAATGTGAATAGGTCTCCAGACAGGTTCTTTTCTCTGAAGCTCTATCCACATTGTGCGCTTTTCCTTGCGAATTCGCAGAGGCGACGTCGGGCACTGCAGCTTCCCCCAGGCTTTTTTTGCCGTACGAGCGATGTTGCAATTGAGAAATCGCAAGTGAAGTCGCACCATGTGGATCGGACTTAGCGCAGGCTTTGTGAGGATTTGTCCTTGTGGCTAGGAATCCCGGGAGGCATCAGAAGATCAGATGTGGCAGCTCGAAACTGGCGCGCGGGAGAGGGGTCTGTAAATTGGTTCAGCATTCAATAACCACAGGCTTTAAAACTACAACTCTGACTCGGAGTATGTATCATTTATTTGAAGGAGAGAAAAAAATATTAGTAAGCCAAATAATTGATTCTGGGTGCGCAGTAAAGATGGTAGGCCTAACCATATAGCGGTCGACATTTGATTATATTCACGCAAGAATGGCAATCTAAGTACAAACCTACTGCATGCCATCTAAGACCGATAATGTCAACACTCAACTACGGCATGAACTTCCGAAATAACTCGCTACACAAATGTGGGCGGATATTCACACTGTCAAACTTTGCAAATGAGACCCTATATTAAAACAAATTGCGAGGTAGAGCTCTGTGGTTCTCGGCCACTCAGCTGGTCACTTATTCGTGTTTGCTGTCACCCATTTTACGAGCAAATTTTACGTCCAAGCCTCGGAAAGTCTCTGTTAAGAGAGCGAAACGTATACTCACAACGTGATACGCGCGAGGACACCTGTCATGGTCAATAAAACTAGTGTCAGGTGTGGTTATACTTGTATAAAGTTTATAATCCCGATTGCAAGATTTTCGTTGCACGTCCAGTTTATAACAACAGATAGCGAAGGGGTAAACACTCGTTCGCTTTTTACTAGGATAATCAGCGCCATTGACATCAGCCTTTTTTTGTCTTTATCTGGGGTCTACTCGCCCTTGTGGAAACTCAGATTCATCGAAGATTAAATTTAATTTCCAGCACTTTCGTCGAGCTAAAACGAAATGTGTCTTTTCTTTTTCATAGTGCTACAGCTGATCCCCCCCCCCCCCCCCCCCCCCCGCATTTCTGGCAAGCGCGGCTGACTGAAGTCGGTGTTTTTTGTTAGATATCATGAGTTTCTCGCTTTCCGTTTTGCCAAGGCCGTTCAAATTGTCTCAGAGAAATAAATGTTAAGCAAAAAGTAATAATAAAAAAATGCAATAGCGATTAGCGCGCGTCGCAGGCTCCGGACTATGCGAAATCATTTTAAATGTTTTGTCGTTTGCACGCTTAAGCATTTTTCTCGTTGGAATGAAAAATTCGCCAAGTTTTGTTTTGACTCGGTACTCCAGAGAACTAAGTTGTTGCTAACGCCGAGACGTCTTAATATTTACCAATAATATTTCTACAGAAATTAGGTCCAGCATTCGTCTCTATGCGGGCGACTGCGTGTTATATAGTGACAGGAAGTCGGAGTCGGATTACTTGGTTTTGCAAGAAGATACTGACCAAATTTCAAATTGGTGCGATAATTGAAAAATTAAGCTAAGTGTCAGCAAATGCAACCAGATGACGTGCACTAAAAATTCATAAGCCATTTCCTTTCATATACACGGTTCTTGGTGTTCCGCTAGCAAAGGTAGACGCAGTAAAGTACCTAAGCGTTCACTTCACACAAGATCTCTAATGGAGTTCTCACGTGGACTTCATCACTGCCAAAGCAAACCAGATGTTAAATTTATTGAGACAAAGTTTTTGTGAATTTCCTTCAGACGTAAAAGCAGCTTTAATCTTTTCTAACGTCCGGCCAATTCTAGAATACTCCAGTGTTGCGCGGGACCCAAACGAGCTCTATCTAATAGAAAAAATTGAGCAAGCATAAAATAAGGTGGCTAGGTTTGTTAAAACGATTTCCAATTATAGAAAAAGTGTCACTGTTATGAAAAAGCAACTAGATTGAGAGCCTCTGGTATCTAGCAGAAGGCGTCTCTGCATAAAGTTCATACACGCAGTATACCACGGTCAAGCCGGGATAGATAACTTGAAATGCATCCAACCACCTATCTTCGTGTCTCGCGTAGATTACACCATTCAAAGAAAATAGGATAATCTACATCCCGAACAAACATTTTAAAATATTCAATGTTCCATAACCCCATAAAAAAAAAAAATTGTACATGAGTCACGTGTGCGATAATTTCGGCAGCTCTTTCTTGGTTAAGGCTAGCTCACACACTGACTTTCGAGTGCGACTGCAACGACTTGCGTCTCGTTAAGACTGCTTGCTTCAAGCTGTTGCTATGGCGACGCTTCGGACGAGCCAATGGGGAGGCGCTGTGCTGCTCGACGCGTTGCAGCGCAACGTGTTCAACGCAATTGTGTGAACCAGCCTTTATCTGTTCTTGTTTGGCCCATTGTCCATTGTGTAACTTTTTTCTGAAGCGGTTGCTTCAAGCAAAAAACAACTTGCGTTTTGTTTTTGTACGTTTGTTTTGCTGTTTTACTCTGCGGTGATTTAGTGCGTCTTGAGCAATGTGTTTTTTTTTTCTTTGTTGGTTCATTATATGTATATTAAGTGTATGAGGGGCAGCGGGGTCTCCTCTGCCCGCTCCCCCTCATTCAGCATTTTGTCATGGGCGGCTACGAGCCTGCTCCGGCGTGAACTGGAAACCAATCGCACGCTCCATGCAAAAGAAATGGTGATCGCTAATGTCCCTCGATAGACTTGCAAAAAGGGTTTCTTGGCGATTGTTAGCAGACTTGTGCGAAATCCGTTACAAGTAACGAAATTACTCGCAATTATGTGACGGAATATTGCATATTTGCGAGAGTAATTGTAAGGTCATTTTCTTACTTACATACAAAACTACTTCATTGTAAATCGTTGCACTTTGATACATAAAAAAGCGGAAAATTTAAAATCGATTAGCACCCCCCCCCCCCCCGGTCCAACAAATAAAAAGAGTTAAAATCAGTAGACTTTACCGCAACCACCCTTCCACGCGCCTTGACAAACGCAAAACGGGGCCT
This sequence comes from Ixodes scapularis, assembly GCF_016920785.2. NCBI lineage: Eukaryota > Metazoa > Arthropoda > Arachnida > Ixodida > Ixodidae > Ixodes > Ixodes scapularis. Next base: position 91,111,628 of record NW_024609868.1, on the reverse strand, counting down.
GGCATTTTTCCGTCGCTGAAAGCCTTTCTTTACAATACCTAGCCTGTTATCTTTTTCATTTTTATTTCTACAGGACTTAACAACAAAGTCCAAAGATCAAATGCTTAGTTCCGTAAAAATAATGTTTGAAGTGCTTGCAACTTCGCGTAGTGTATCTATATCCGCTTCTTTTTCTAGTTCTTTTTCTTATTTGCGGTCGAAGACGAGGAAAAAAGGACACCAAGCGATTGTCTCCCTCCTCGAGAAGCTCAAAGTTGTAATTGTGCTTTGAGAAGAATTAACAATGCACTTCTCGGTTATCGTAAATATGACCATTAAAAAAAAAAAAAAGAAAAAAAAAAAAAAACGGGGCAGGACGAAGTGAAAGCGGTCCTTGTGCGTTGCTGTTAGAAGGATATTAAAACCACGACCAACTTGAATGTGATTAGAGCATTTCTCTTTAAGAACAGTATGGTCTTTATTTTTTACTTCTCTTTTTTTTTTCTTTACCATTACAAAGTTGATTTTAAAAGCCGCTAGTATTTTTGTAGTCACACCTCTAGGACTGGCCTGACGTTGTCTGCATCCCCGTTGTATCCCTTTTCGTGCGTGAGCTTTTAGTGAGCCCTTCGAAGACGGTTAGTGTCTGCTTTTTCCCCATAGCAGGAGACAGCTTCTCTCGAGCACAAAGGTTTAATAATAAGAAAAATACAATGTACGGTAAACATTCCGGACTTGAGAAGGGAGCAAAACCCGTGAATTGGGCTTAGTTATCTGCCGTTCGCACAGCCCGTAACCGCAACGGACGTCTATGAAAAAGAAAAAAACAAAAAAACAATGGTGTGTGTTACTATCGGCTTGTGCTGCGACCATTTTTGAAGGGCATAAGGAAATGCTACGTACGAAAAGCATGCATTTACATTTAACGGAAGTTCAAATTCTTTTTTTAGGGCGTCCTGGTGTTTGATTTCGTAATAACATATATTCATATCTAATAAGTTTCATTACACATTTCACCGACGTCTTAAGCGAAGATCGACCTGTTCAGAACGAAGAGAAGATGAATGTATAAATTGTAAGGAGGGAAAGTACGCAGACGAGCTGGTTAGGGAACATCATTGAAAGAAAACCTGAGACTGGTGTTCATTTTTTTTATTATGCCAATCTCAGGTTTCCTTTCAATAATATAAACTGCATTTATTATTTAGTTTTTACGTGTGACTACCCTGTCTTAAAAAAAATTGTGTACCACCGGTTTGTGTAGTTAGACCTTACTCCATGTTTGACGCGTTGTATGACGATTTCTGCAGCTTCGCGATTCGGATAGCGTCAAAGCACCGGCTACAAAGACGCTCTGTTTTTTCTGCAAAGTAAAGAACATTCACATTGCTTTGCTGGAGAAGAACGATGCAGTGCATCGAGCATTCTCAGGGCACAATATAGCACTCCCATTCAGTACGCCTCAGTTGAAAAATTGTTCAACATGGTTGTCGACATCTTCACAAAGAAAGCATATGCAAAACGTCTGACGAGACTTTTGAGAGCCAGCTGTTACTCAAGATACTCAAAGTCAATAAAGTGTTACTGGTGGCAACAATAAAGGCTCGAATAACCCTCTTACTTTTTCTTTCTTACGCAAGGACAGGAATGTTGGAACTAAGGCTACATAAGTAACGGATCACTTTTTGGCATAACGGTCACTTACTCTTATGGAAAACAACGGTAGTTAATTACAATTTAGCGTCGAGTAATTCTAAATGTAATTCCTTACTTTTTTTAGTAACGTGTACATGTCTGATTGTTAGGGATTAGAAAAATGCGGCACCCTGAGCTTGAGATATTGCTGTCGGGAAGCTCAGGTGATGTTGTTTTGCTCCGTCATGGTCAACGGACTGTCTTAACACTTATGAAGGACTAAAACTTATATCATCCAATTTGGGAGAAAGCTTCAAATGACTGGGAACAATAATTTGAAGCACCAAAATGGCTTAAGTGTAGTTTTTCTGAAGTGTAGATTATATGAGTGACTCTATACTTCGCTCCAGCTTAGGTCAAGACGACGCAACCGACGCTACGAGCGAATGGGACTAATCAAGCAACCTCAAAAGTGCAAGTCACCAGGCAGTCTTTGTTTACAATCGGTTCAACGATTATAAAGCACGTACAGCAACATGACGAACACCCTGATAGTGAGCTTTTGACGCCGTCTGGTTGGTCCCCTCAGCTGGTGAAACGATGTACAGTATCACCCAAGAAAAGCGGGCTATGCCTTCACTCTTTCTTCGTGAAGAAAGGGGCGGTGGAGAAGGGGGGGAGGGTAATGACGAGCGTGCAACTCTTCCAATTTCCAGGCCGCGGTCCTACGGCTCACACGTCATACAAAAGAAGATCTGAGACCTGTTTATTTCTTGTACGTCATTCCTGTCGTATTGGTCGCACACAAACTGTCTGTGTCCGAAGATAAATCGGTCAATGGAGAGTTTTAGGGAACTGTTTTTCTACATCCGATACAATGCGATGGCCCTCCGGTACTAGGGAGTTCTAGGGAAACGTGTTTGCACATTCGATACGATACAATGGGCTCTCCGGTACAAGCTGCGCATGCGCTGCCGCAAAGACTGGCGCATGCGCAGTTCGTACCGGAAGGCCCATCGTACCGTATGGGATGTGCAAAAACGGTTCCCCAAAACTCTCTAATGTCGTGTCTCCAGAGAGCACCGTGTTTATTTGTATGACTCTATGTGGAGGGTTACAGGGGCTTTGGAGTGCAGGTAACACGACCGAGGACGTTGTTCAGAAAATATTAGCTGGAAGTACTGTCCCGCACTGTTCTTCACCTTGGTGCAGATCGTGGCGCAGCTGGCCGGGCTAATAAACCGTCGAGGATGTGCGACGCCAGTGATCTTGGGCTTGGTACAGTCTTCGCGCAGCTGCGATTGAACCTTTTCACGGAAAGAGGACAACAAGTGGCTGACGCACAAATTATGCGTGGTTGCGTCGAGTGAATGGGAAGATGGATGGTGCGGTCAAGCCCCTTTGATAGGACGGCGACTTACACGTCACCTCCGCGTGAACAAGCCCAAATTGCCTGCCGGCAGTCCCGTGGTGACGGAACAGGGTTGGGGGGGGGGGGGGGGTGTAGCCGGGGGGAGGACTGGGGGAAAATCTAGGCGAATAAAAGTTTAAAGCACACGATATGGAGTAAGGTGAATAAAAGTTTGCCTCCCTTCCCCCACCCTCCTTCTCCCCTCTCGCTTCCTCAATCTTGAATAGCTCCGAGGCCTCTGCGACTGTACGTTTTCGTTTCACCCTAATATCAAGCCTCTTCGCACTTTTGCTTGCAGCATGAAAGTTTTGCGATCGAAGCGCAGCAAGCGAGAACGAACGCTCCGCGCGTTGTTTGGTAGTGACACCGTATCTTATCTCGATTCTTTTGGGGTTGCAAAAGGCTCCTTTAAAATTCTTTCTAGCGGGATGGGCGTTCCCTTCCGAGGGGAAGTCGTCAGGCGTAATAACGTAGCGCTAAGCAGCTAGCTCAAGTTTGTACGTTATTACGTAGCACTAACTTGAATAGAAGCAAAATGGTAAGACACGAGGCGCGAAGGAGACAAGAAAGGTCGCACATTTCTCCACGGAGTTTGCGCGACCCCTTGCGCTTTCGTCCACCGACCGTAATTCTAGCTTTCGTCGCTGCTCGAGGAGAGCGCCCGTATGCTCAAAACTGTTCTTGAAAATGGTTCTCTCCCACAAATGACGTTAGGATCAAAGTGGCGAAGGACATCAATAACAAAACCTTTGAAACTAAACTACACTTCCTGGAAAAGGCCCGTTGAGCCTCCCATGACGCCATTTACGAACACGCGTGCCAAGCTCCCCTTTTTTTCTGTCAATTTTATGGTGAAGCGTAATACAAATGGGCTGTCACTTTAATTTGAAAACGCCCCCCCCCCCCGCGGAAGAAACAGCAGGTAACTTGAGTAGACCCCGAACTCGCTGTATTGCGAGAAATTGTTCTTCACTAACTGGTCTATGATTAAGCCAGGCGCGCTAATGTTTACACCTATTGTCCAACCTTTTAGATTGAAAGCGTGGCTAGGCCCAACCTCAGTTGTGAGTCAGATGCGCGAGTAAACACGGTGTTTAGTAAACGCATCTCACGTCGAGTTACAGCGCCACCGCAGGGCTCTCGCGATGAGGATCGGGCTGTCAGGCAACGGACCTCCGTCGTTGCGAACGTCCGTGTGTCAGATCCGAGCGACTATAAACCCCCTCGCTGACGTCTACTTTGTCAAAAAAGACGAATAAGTATGCTCAACTACATGAGTGATCACGGTTCAAGTCGTACTTAAATGCTCACGCTGTATCGGGCTATTTCAGAATACGCCCCCGCGTCGTCTCGAACATCCGAGTGCCAGAGTTTTGCGTCTACAGGCTGACACAAAATTTTTCGAAGGAGATGTCAAGCTACAGCCAACTGCACGGGCGGTCGCCGTTCAAGCACAGCGGAACGTCAACTCTCACTATACTGCCCCTCCTCAGGATGGAGCTGAGGCTTCAACTCGAGGCTGTCTGTTTTTGTGCCCAGTGTCAGGGTCTCCAACCGCGTCACCTTGTGCTTCCTTACTTTTTTCCACTATCCAAGTTTCGCGGGCACTTAAAAGGCCTTCACAACGAACTCCTTTAACGAACCGACAAACCCGCGCACGCCGATGGGCACGAACGAGTCAAGAAGACTACAGTCATTGGGAACTTAAGAATCGCAGGGAGTGCACGATTCCAAGGCATGTTATTATCTCTTCGCAACCAAAAACATTACAGCACTACTCGATACCAACGCGGAAGAACGAATTACAAAACAAGTCGCGTCAACGTAATAAGCCAGGCCCGGCACTTCTAAAGTTCTCGGCAACTATACCTTATCTGCCGATTCTTAAAAGCTAAAAAAGGCAAAAACGGCGCTCAAATAGGCGATTTACTCAATTGGGAAGAGATGTATACACACAAAGTGCTGCGTCCCTCGTCGATCTTAGCTCACCTTCGCGTTTGTTAGAGTTAAGTACCAACTAGTCCAGCTACCGCGCCTTGCTGCAGTTTCTCCTCAAGGAGTTTGTCCCGGAGACCTTTCACAGTTCCCGTGAAACTGGCCCAGGGTTTTCTGATGGAGACGAGAAGAAGCAGAGGACGTACCGGGAGTCATCCGAGCAGCGCCGCCGGCACGGGTGCACTGGGTAGCACCATCACCTCCCCACCACAAACGGAGAGCACAGTCACGGCAGTTCACGGACCGCGGGCAGCTGGAGAGTCTGTCGCTCGCCTGGTACTCCGGGAGCGTCAAACACACATCTGCAGCGCGCGAGTTGCGATCCACGTGTGACGGCGAGCGAAAAGCTAGCTGCTTCGGCGAGCAACGCGCTCGTCGGGCGCAGTCTTAAAGCGTCCACGTGACCTCGGCGCGCAGCTGTCGCGGGCAGAACGGGATCCCTGCCGCCAGAAGCTTCGGTGGCCCGACCGAACGCTGTACGGTCGCGCGCGGTTGTTGCGGCTCCGGGGCTCGAACACACCGCTCTGTGACGCGGAGGAGCGTGGGCTGTAACGAGCCTGGCTCGATCTTTGGCTGCGCGGAATTCGATGATCCGGGGCACGTATCGGGGATTTGCGCGTACAGAGCAAAATTGATAGCCCCAATCGCACTGGTCATACGTCAAACACAAGACGCGCTGTTCGCTGCAGACATAATGACAGAACTGTCTGCGGACACGTCAAGAGCATACTCAAAGCATGCTTGCTTCATACATTTGTATGCTATATGTTTCTAAGATGACAGTTCTTATATTACCAAGTGTGGCGGGACCGTCTATACAAGGAAGAAACGCGCCTCGCAAAGTGTCTCGTGACTGTCTTGTTGGATCTATTACCAACACTGAGGGCTTTCGGATCGGTTCAGATCCACCGAGCAAATAATAATACCATCAGATTTCGCGAGCGTCTTTCGCGCCGGGGCCTATAGATGCTTTACACACGTGCCAATTACAGCCGCCATGGCTGACCTTCTCTTGTCTTGCCGAGATACCGAGCCGCTGAAAAGGGCATTGCCGAGCCTCCACAGAGGCCAGTGCTGGGGCGAAGGACACAGTAGAATCTAACATGGCAAAAAGCCTTTCCTGCTATGGTAATGATGAAGTGAAATAAAGATAATAAAAGGGAACAAAAACTGAAGTTCGGTTATGGCGGCGCCCATGCATAGCTGCTGCAAAGCGTCAATATGGAGTGTGGAGGCAGTCGGTCAAATGCAAGACTCCAGCGCCGCAAACCAACTGCACGTGTTCGCGTGTGTCGCGAGTCGATACGCCACGAATCATCCACCGGTTACGAGCTTCCCTTTGATTCAGCGTAAAGCTTCTAAATTTCGTCGCAAGAAAAAACAGAACGAGAGGGAAATGAAGATTAACGAGACAACGTTCCGAAAAGACGCGGTGCCCCGTGCAGAAAGACGGACGTTGAACTTTAGCGTCGGCTGCGTCTCTCGTAATACATAAGTCTGCATCTCATACGATTTAATCGAGGATCCGAAGAGCGTAGTCTGATTTCCACATAGAGAAAAAAATTGCTATAACCCCCTTTCTTTTTTTTTCTTTTTTTCTTTACAAACGCTACCAAACGGTGCTTTAATCCTTGACGTCCCAACCAACTTCCGGCTCATAAAACATATTAACAAAGCTTGGGCCAGTAATATTTTTCTCGAATCCATGCAAGTGTTCTGCTATAGCCAGGTGCCCTGCAGTTGTATCGTCATGGCACCCTTAGAAGACTTCCGTGCGAAGACTCGCAGGAACAACCAGCAGCCACGTCGAGTTGGTGCCGCCAAAGTTTTCTTTGTGTGGTACACTTTCCCGAACAGCGACACTTGTCAGGGATCGTACGAAGACACGTGGAGCTGCACTTCCCCGTCCCTCTAGGTTCTCGACGAGTGCACGCAGCTTAGAATCGTCTCGTTGAATGGTCACCGCGCCGACAAAAACGTAGTCGTCGTCGTTGTCGTCGGGCGCTCAGACGCCAACTCGAATGATGCACTCGACAAACATTCGGCGTCTCTGTCTTTGCGGCCGGACTTGTAGACTAAACTTTCGTCGAATTTTTGAAGTCGAAGACTCTACCGTGCGAGAGGTCCTGAGGAATCCTTCAGGTTTGTGAGCCAACAAAGTGAGTGGTGGTCTGTAACCACTCGAAACGGGCTTCCGTAAAGGTAAGGGCGGAATTTCGTGATGGCACAGACGACGGCAAGACATTCCTTCTCGGTCGTAGAGTAATTTCGTTCCTCGCTCAACAATGTCCAACTAGCTCAGGCGATCACGTGCTTTGCACCCTCCTGTCATTGAACCGCTGCCGCGCCGAGTCCTGTATTGCTGGCGACCGTGAGAACTTCTTTTTCGGCTGATAGGTCGAAGTGGCGAAGAATTGGTGGCGACTGGAGTCGTCGCTTTAGCTCGTTGAATGCTCGTTGTGGTTCTTCTCCCCATTCGAACTTCACGGCGTCTTTCGTAAGGAGCGTCAGCGGCGCAGAAATGTTGTCGAAATTCCGAACGAAACGCTTCTAGTACGCGCAGAGTATCAGGAATCTTCGGGCGGACTTCCTGTCGGTAGACGGTGAAAATGCCGCTACGGCGCGAGTCTTCTCAAGGTCAGGACGAACACCTTCGTTGCTCACAACATGACCTAAGAACTTCAGTTTGCTGTAAGCGAACCGGTACTTCGTTGGCTTGAGGGCGAGTTCGGTGGTCTTGATTGCTTACAGTACGACCCGAAGGCGTCGCAAGTGTTCGTCGAAGTTGGCCGAGAATACTACAACGCCGTCGAGGTAAACGAGACAGTTCTGCCATTTGAGGCCTGACAGTACGGTGTCCATGGCACGCTGGAAATTTGCTGGCGCCATGCACACTCCGAAGTGCATCACCTTAAATTCGTACAGTCCATCGGTCGCGACGAAGACAGTCTTCTCTCGGTTCCGTTCGTCGACTTCGATCTGCCAGTAGCCACTCTTCAGGTCCATCGACAAAACATATCGGGAGTGGCACAGCTGGTCCAGTGTGCCGTCGATGCGGGGAAGCTGATACACGGCTTTTTTCGTCACCGCGTTCAGCTGCCGGTAATATACGCTGAGTCGAAGCGTTCCTTACTTCTTTTTCACCGGTACGACTGGAGAGGCACACGGGCTGCTTGACGGCTGGATGATACCGTCGTTAAGCATTTCTTGGACTTGTTTATGAGTGGCCTTTCTTTACTTTAGGGAGACCCGGTACGGCGGCCGAGACACAGGAAGCGCATCCTCGTTGGTAACGATGTGATGTTTCGTAACTGTTGTCTGGCGCACTTTCGATGTAATCGCAAAACAGTCAGTGAATTCGGCGAGGAGGTCTCTGAGCGGTCGAGGTTCCGTGGCACTGAGCTTGAAGTTAACGTCGAGCTGCGGTGGCGGTGTACTGCACGGCTGAGATGGCGAGGGTTCATCGGAGATCGCAGTGATCTCGGCGGCGTTCCTGAGTTCCTCGACGTGGCCTACAGCGGCACCTTTCGTGACGTGCAGCGCCTCCTGCCGAAAGTTTGTCACCAGGACCACAGTGCGTCCATCCTGCAGCTCTGTTACGCCAATGCAACGCATATATATGCCTCTTCCGAGAAGGAGTCGGACGTTGCCTTCCAGAAGAACTTCCCCGAACGCGTCTGCATCGGTCACGACGGGCACAAGAACACTCGACCGCGGCGGCAGGTTCGCATGGAGCGCAATGACTCGGGTGGCTGCTGGCGTCGTTTTGGATCCCTTCGGGGGTAAGACGGGCTTTTGAAGCGTCAACCTGTTCCCTCTAAGGTTGATCACGCCACCGTATTCGCACAGGAAGTCCATGCCAAGGATGACGTCTCTCGCACAGTCCTGATGGACGACGAACTTGGCTGGACAGGTCTCCCCATGAATTTCGACGCGATCATGTGCACGTTCTAACAGGCGTAATGAGTTGTCCACCGGCGGTGCGTACTTGCAGGCCATCCGAAGGCATCGTGACTTTCCGTAGTCGGCAAGAGAGCTTCCCACTCAAAACAAAGTGATCTGCTCGGGTGTCCACAAGTGCCGACGCGTCGTGGCTGCCGATGCCATTGTTGAGGTTGTTGGGGACCGTTGCAGAATCGTCGTTCCGATGCTTGTCGTCGCAAGATTGGGGGCCCTCCGACGTTCTTGGAGGATGTTTTCGACGGTCGTCTTCGGCAACTCCACCTCCAGGGGTTCATTGTCGCGCTTAGGTTTCCCGGCGAGGTAAGGGAGACAGACTCTCTTAGCGGGACCTACCAAGTGGCGATGCCGGATGTCGTAGTGATGGCGAACGGGATCACCGGGGGGAAACGGGTGCTGGTGACGGCGGGCGATACAGGTAGTCCTCGATGTCCCGCGGTCGTTCGCCTCTCCTCGGGCGGGGGGCGTTTGTTGCGAACCCACGAAGCCCAAGCTGCCGGTAGAGGCATGTACGGTACACGTAGCCGGCTTCCCTGCAGTGGTAGCACAGCGGGCGTCGGTCAGCTCAGCCGTGTGCCAGACGTCCGTCTTCTTCGGCGCCGGGGGTTCGGCTCGGACTTACGGAGCTTGTTCCTCAGTGCGCCGAGCGTAATGCGGCGTAGGGGCTTCCCGTCGACCGGGACGCCGGGTGTTGGTACTGGCGGGTTGCTGGCGGCGATCCTCCGCCCATGGCGGCGTAGCTCAGGGTCGGTCGCTCGAGCGGCGCAGGATTATTGATGGACAGTTTTAGACCATGGAAAGAAAAATTACCTTGAACGTTATTAGATAGAAAATCATTCAATCGTTTCCATATTGTTTTTCATTGCTTTTCACAACATGTTCCATATTGTGAAAAGAAAAAAAAATTAACTTTCGAATAAGTCGCCGCGCAGTCGAGGGGCGGTTAGCTGACGAAGATCGGCATGAATGGTTTGAAGCTCAACAACCGAGGAGCGGCGTTTCTGTCACCCAGTCCCACACACGGCACGCCACACACCGTGATCCATCCAGCTCCTCGTCTTACGATTGTATCGCAATGTTGCAGCAAACAAAGTGAAACACTGGAACCACTACATAACTACGCGGATTCGAAGCCAACGCACAGCTGTCGACAGAGAACGAATCCTGGCTTGTAATTGAGATTTTGAGTGGATCCACTCGATCTTGCAGCCGTTAGAGCACTTCCGATGGTTTCAAATACTCTTTCGTCTTTCAGCCACATCACAGAGAGAGAGAGAGAGAGAGAGAGAGAAAACCTTCATTTTCGCTCCGAGTCCGGAGCTCCACATCGCAGGAACAGAGCACGTTTTCAACAGAGGAGCACGCAAAGGGAGGAAGCGAGGAAATCGAGGATCATCGCGCGCCCTGCGCAACCAAAACAACGGCGGGAATTTTAATATACGCTGTTGGCAGTGCCGTCCGGCGCTCTCTCGGTCCTAACAAAACCGAAACAACAAAAACAAACCCTCGCAGTGTAGCGGAACAGTAAGTGCTTCGCTAGCGCTGGCCATCGGGGGTGACACAACGGACGCCGCCATCTTTAGTGGTATTGGGGCGAACCCCCATCAGTTATACTCCGTCTTACCTGATGTTGTACCACACCGAAGGCTAGGAGCGTGAGCCCATAGCGTTAGTAGCTTCTCTTAATGCGCAAGGGCGTGCGCCGCCTAGACATGCCCTAGAGCAAAGAGCTCCCGCTCGTAGCCTTTCCTGGGCACATTATAAGGCAAAATAGTGTGCAACTGAGGTAGGCCAGCTCAGTTGAACTCAATGATCGTTAGCGGCTTAATGACAGTTGTCGCCGCCGTGTAACTCCGGCCGATCGCGATTGAGTCAACTGTCGTTGGGTTAATGATAGTTAAGATCGCTAGTCTAACTAGGGTATAATGCGTGCTTACCACCAACTTTCATGTTAGTAGTAGTATTGCAACTGGAAATTAGATTGTCTACAGAGCACAGAATATTTTAGAATTTCTCGCTGTGTAAACCTTCATACAACTCTCTGTATTTGATGCTCTACCTCAGTAAATAATCGCACACTGAACAGCCGTAAAAGTATGTGTTGAAGCGTCCCTGTCTTATAACGTTTGTGGCACATAGCAGACAGCGTTATGGCAGACTAAGCCGATGACAAGCTAGGTAGCCGCGTGGCGGCTAGCAGAAACTGTTCAACGGTGCACGGTGCAATCGCTCTCGGATACGCTTAACCCAGGAGTGCACATTACTATGCATGGTGGTCAGCATTTACAGCATGTAGGGGAGATCTATCGCCAAAGTTGTGAGCAGAGAATGCTATGAACTTTGAGGACATTTTGATGGGTAAACGTCGACGCACACAACAATAGAATCGAGCGTATGAACCAGTTGTCCATCATTCTTGGCGGCCTTCTGTGCTCCACTAGAAAGTTAAAAAATATACAAATAAAAACAAAATAATTATAGATTATGTTTTCTTATCTATTTGACTTTTTCTTTTTAGCGGTAATCCCTCAATACAGGTAGTCAAGTATCATGTTCCACTGTGCTACTTCCGATGCGCAAGGTGGCGGCTGGAAGCATGCTCTTAGTGACCGAGTCACACGATAGACGAAAGCGCAATTTTCGTCCGGGGACCGTCTACCACGTGACCATTACGTGACCGATTACTACGATCCGCACCTTGTCCGTGGACGCGCGGACTGAAATGGCCGAGCGCCTATTCACTCGCGTATATTGGGCGGGTGATCGATTTGAAAAGCGGTTAGTCTGGACACAGTACTGACGGTAAATCGTTTTCTTCTTTTTTTTTTTTTTTTTTTGAAATGCATAACAAATAGGGCTCAACACTGCATTTTCGTGTTCGCTTGTTTATTCCATCGCTGAATCGTTGGTGAAAGCAGCTGCACGAACTAAGACCTTTCTTGTGGCTGTGGTGTAATAAAGTATTGTGCGCGAGCGCGGAGTGAGTGAAGGCTTCTCCAAACGCCCTTCCGCGAGCCGAGGGCTTCGTCGCTTTAACGCCGAAGCCCCCTCTTTTACGTCAAGAACGGAAAGCCACAGTGCGATGTTGAAGAATCGGTGTATCGTGGGGTGGTGAACAGGTTCGGTCCGTCCTCTCTGTCGTCTGCTCGTCGTGTCCTTCGTGTGGATGCGAATGGAAAAAGAACGATCCTTCTCTTAAGCGCTTGGGAGAAGGACGTGTCTTCACGTGATCAGTCCGTCCGCAGATCAGTCCGTCATGTCAATCGGCCATAACTGGTGAACAGGCGGCGAAATATCATCGCTGTGCCTTGATAAGCTGCACAGCCTCTAGTGTCATACATTGCACTCAAATGTAATTCAGCTCAATGCCGTTTATTGCAGGCGGTGAGTTAGCTTGCTTTCTTAAAGGTACGCGCGTTTTCTGTAGAGAAGTTTGAGTAGGTGCTTGCTTCAATGACATTTTTTTTTTTAAGTATAAAATATACGCGTTTCTTCTGCCCTTATGCCAGTGACATAATCAAAGGAAGTGTTAGTTGGTTGAATGACATTTTAAATAGCGTTGTGTCGGCCTGCTCTTTGGGCGCGTGATGTAACACTTGTTTTCGCTAGTGTGTTCTTCGCTTGCCAAAAGAAAGGACGACGTTGTAGTTCCACATGTCGTAACGTGGCATTAGAACGTCTCTCTCGAAGCACACAATCCGTGTTTTTACGTGATGGCGACGTCAGAGTTCTTATCCGCCCTTTCTCGCGTCAAGTAAAACGTGGTAGCAACAAACCCTTTTCAAAATTACGTGCCCTCGAGTACTTGTGCCGCCAACCTTCCGACTGTGACATTCTTTGGGCACGACTGTGGCCATACACTGTTAGCAAAAATAACACGCCCAGACGTGTAAACCGTTGTCCCATAGCGGACACGTTGAAACGTGTTCGTTTTACACGGAGCCATCTGTGTTTTTCGTCTACACATGAGGTGCTGTGTAAAGTTAACACGTTACACCGTGTTTGCCTTCCGAGAAGCACGGTTCAACGTGTTCCTTATGAAACATGGCGGCCAGCAGCCGAGAACAGGCGAGGGACGAGCCCAGCCAGCCGCGCCTTTCAGTCGAACTGAAAGCATACAGGACGCGTTCGTTCTCGTTCGATGTCTTTTATGCACAGTAAACAGTCTCCGAGCGGCGGACGTAGCTACGTGCAAAGGTACCTACGTGCATCATCGGCGGTCGGTGGCGTCGGCAGCTACGACAAAACCGCTAGACAAAAACAAAAGCAAAAAAAAAAAAAAAAACTAATATTGAACTTACATGGATAAATAGCTCAAGCAAACTCTTGTAATCGGGCGGTAACTTGCGCCACCTAGTGCGATTTATAGCAACCAATGAAAAAAAAAGCAGGAGTCGGTTAATACGCTGGGAACTATCACGACTAGAGATACAATAGTAAGGGTGCAGGCGAGCTGGTGGATGTTAACCATGTTGAATATACCTGAGACTGGGGTAGAAAAACATAAAAGTCGAAGAAACAGAACGGGACAGGACGACGTCTCAAACTCAGCTACCAGGTTTATTCAGTCCTCCTCCTTATATAGTCCACAAACAGCCCACCACCAACACAAAGGGGCAACTCTAACCAGTTCAACCGCCAAACCCTCCAGACAGTCACTACCAACACAAAGGGACAACCTCTAAACAGTCCAAACGCCAAACCCTGTAATTCCAAACTAGCGCTATGGACGGCCTTCATGCCGATTCACAAAGATAATTCAGCAATCTCCCCCAAAATATAACAAAAGGACCATTACCTCTTCCAAAGTAACAAGGATCCACAAACACATACAAAAAAAAAAAAAAACCTTTTTTTTTTTTTTTTTACGACTAGACTGCTACTCTCATACATCACAGACAACACGAGCACCACGTAGGACACAGCAGCGACACATACACGAACACAACACCGACACTACGCCAGACACTTCCTACTAACAACGGACTCTCCCCGCGGCGTATATATGCTTGACATGTACGGGTGAGCTCTTTGGTCGCTGATCGTTACCGATTTATAGAAGAAGACACAAAACATGGCACAATGGACAGCCGTATGTAAGAACTGTTTGCATTTAAAAAGTATGGAGGCAAAATCTGTAAAATTAGTCCTTTGCGAAAAATAACGATGTACTAAAAATAAATCTTAAACCAGCCATGAAAAAGTTCAAATTTTTGTTATTTTCATGCTCGACCAGTGTTATGAGCAGTCCGACTCGCTTGAATCAGATAGAAAAACAAATGATTGGGATTTTATCAGTACGTATTCAATAATCAATGGAAATTATACTTGCGCAAGGCATTTTTTATATATATTATTGTGAAGGACATCCGCCCAACACTTCACTTCCGCTAGTTGTAGTACGCGTACGGGAGCAGACGCCTTCACTTTTGGGGCGTTTTGATGCAGATTGTTGTCGTATGTCGTGTTGGTGTCGAGCGAAGCGGTGAGGCTTGGGAGTTTGTGACCGGTGTTATTCGTGATCATTAATGTGGTGCTGATGCGGTTTTTTTTTTTTTTTTAATATTTCTATATAGCCACATTGAAAATTCACGAGCCCGTGGCACTGCATTATGCTAAAATCGCGAGCTCCTTCTCTGTTGACGTCGTTTTTCTGGTAGCACTCGTGGATACTGCAAGCGTTTAAACAGTGCACAGTCTCGCCTACATCCGCGGTGACGTAATCGACCTGTTGAAACTTATTGCTTGGGTCATTTTGGAGTACGCAAAGCAATTATCTCGCTGCTCTGGTTTCGGTTATAAAAGCAAGGCAAAACGCTCGTAGTTCCCGCCCTCAGTACACGTTGAACATCTTCCACACTTTGACACTGGATGACTGGATGAACGAGGATTTACATTTACTTCAGAGGTCACACTCGCCGCTTCCTCACCGTCGAGCAGCAGGATCAGCTGGCGACAAGCCGCGTATGAAAGGCTCGAGCATCAACAGCCCAAGTGCACTCGGTGCCGATGCGGGCGATGCGGGTTTCTGTCAACCGCTAGCCCAGCACAGACCGTGACCGTTCCAGCTCTTCGTCATGACGCGGTGTTGCAGAAAGCAGCGTATAATACCACTACACGGACCACCGAAGCGAACGCACTGTTATCGTAAATCTTGGCTTGTGATTGCGCCTAAATTTGTAAATAATCTTATTCTTTTTTCTGGAGACGCAAACGAAGGGCATAACAAAATCGTTTGCATATTCCGCATACCTCGCAAAAGCATCAGTCACCTTGCGAGAAGCGCAAAACACGGTGTCCGCACCGTCCTGACTTCCCAGTCTTTTACCTGCTTTAGAGCAGTTTTTACCTGTTAGTAGGTATGTCTACTGAAACTGCAACTTGAAACTTGGGGCAGTGCCAGAGGGAAAAGAGACAAATTTGGGCCTCTTCCCAATGTAAAGAAAAACCACTATGTTCTCTACGTAAAAAATTGGTCTCAGTTCATGCATCTGTGGGCAGGTAGACAATCTTGCCCTAGTTTATTCACACCGCATGATGAGCGCAACAAACTCACACGAGTCACACGAGATTTACAGGAAAACATCGGTGGGGACTTAAGTTTCCCTGAAATTCTGTATAACCGGTTGTTTGCGGGACCGAATCATCTACTCGAGCGGTGTGCGTCGCTGTGCGAACACGTCGCTGTGCAAATGCAGTCTAACGACACGAAGCATAGAAACGGCAGATTTAGGGAAACTGTCCGAAGTCCCTTGTTCAATTAAAACGACGTAATTTTGTTGAAAACGTCCGCAGCATTTTACTCACGGTATGCGTCGGGAATCTTCCACATTTTGAAACGGAACGAAGGAAGATTTACTTTTAAGAACGCTCGCTGCGTCCTCCCCGACCAGCTGGACCGGATCAGCTGACGACGACGGGGCTAAACCCGTCAAACGCAACCCCACAACAACCAATATGAGCTCCGCGTTAGTGCGGGTTTCTACCTACAAGCACCGCACCACACACCACGAACGTTTCGGCCCTTTCTCGCATCGCCGTGTTGCCCCAAACAGAACGAGATCGCCGAAGAACGCAGCGCTGTCGTGAACCACGGCTTGTGGTTGCGCACTCGTGGACCCTGTGACTCCCCTCGCTTTCAAAGCACACACGACGAATGGTACTTTCCGTCTTCCGGGAACATCACAGGGGCACTTCTCCGGTCACGTCTTCACTATGTGCTCGCAAACTGCGAAGCTCTATGCGAAGCTTCTCGCGTCCCGTCAAACCAAAACAATAGCGGCTGCCAGAAATTTCTCCGGTCAAACAAAAAGAACGAAAGCCAACCGGCTCTTGCTTCCACCGTACATCGACGTTGCGCTTGCGCCATGGCCAGATCGGCCAGATCGCTTGCAGTTGAAGCAGTTGAAGGTTGAAGCAAAAACGAAACCAGCGGCAATGTCACGTGTTCACATCGAAGACACGCTTTTTATATCCATTTTAACTGTTTTGAACGAATAATTGGACCCATGACTTTATTTGTGGTGTGTAAGAAACTATTATCAAGAGCCCTAAACTAAATGCAAACATCGGCGACATGAGGGAAGCCGCATTGCCATCGACCAGAAAATGGCGGCGAGCCACGGTAAGCGCGGGTTTCGCCAACGTCCCGCGACATGGCGTAATTGCTTTTGATGCTTATCTGTTTCCGAGACATGTTTCTTTGCGCGGCATTTGTCTCGACGGTCCTTTCTAAGTGTGTCCCCAAGCATTCCGGTGCTTCGATAGCCGGCAATGCCGCGGTCGTCGCCGGAGGCGATGCGTGTTATCGAGGTCGGCTACACGGTTATGCGTGTATGACCGAACCAAAACACGTTTTTTACAACCTCGCATGATATCTGAACGTATTATCCGTTACTCATCGTGTACATTTATGGTAATTTGTGTAAATCGCGTGTTTTTCACCCCAAATATTCACCAAATACACGGCACTTGCTAACAGTGTATGTTGGACACAAGAGCTGCGTGACTGCTCATCGTAGGCTCGGATTCAATCGTACGCCTTGTTCCCAACATATGGCGACCGCCTGCAATTGCCTAAGTTTTTATTTATTAAGGGTTTATTGAATTAAAATAGTCTTTACATATCTCTGGTTTTTTTTTTCGTATTTTCATGGCTTTATTCCTATATTCAATAGTAAAGCAGGCACCATTTTCATAGACAATGGAAGTGCCACCGTGAATATGGCCGCTTTCTTAGAACAGGGAATAGAGAGTTTTAGGCAACCGTTTTGCATCTCCGGATACGATTGACACGACCGCCGAACGACGTACGCAAAACAGCGTCCTCAGTTCGATCACAAAATTAACTTTCTCTGGTCGAAACAAAACGAAGAGGCTGGAAGTATGACCGAAATGAACCGTCGTTGCATACTTGAGGAGTGACACCTACAGCTTTGACCGAGAAAGATGTTAATAAACGAAGACTAAAGAACAAAAATGTTCTAGGCGTATATCAGGTAGAAATGCTATATATATATATATATATATATATACATATACATATATCCTATACAACTGGAAGTAGTCTCTGGATAGTTGCCGAGTGGTCAGGACCGTCACCCCCGGAGGCAGTGTCACGTAGTTTTAGGTTCGGGTCGTCCGAGGGTGAATGCGCTTTAGAGCGCAGCTCTTATGGCGCGTTCACACTGGAAGCGGATCCGCGTTCGCGAAGTGGATCCGCGCGTTCTCAACCGCAAAGCGGCTAGGATCGAGCGGTTGGAGCGCGTTTTTGCCAACCGCTTCGGGACCGATTTCTCCCAACCGCTTTGACGAACCGCAAAGCGGCAACCAATCACAACTCGACGCTGACGTGACGTCAGTGACTTTCGAAACAAAATGGCACCTGTCGCTGGTGAGGCGTCCAAGGCGCTGTAGTTCTAGCGCTGTAGTCTTAGCTTTCGACAAATCAACGGAGAAACTTGATGCTCACGTCCGTCACTTGAATCCGCCGCGAAAAGAATTGACTCGGTAATTTTGACGGGCTTCGCACCGGTGATTTGGTTCGGGTAAGAGTTTGTTGATTATTCCGGGTGCCACAGCCCAAGCTTGCTGCCTTGTTAATCTCTGCCTGTAGAACGTCGGAGCCCGCCCCTGATCGACCGAATTGTCAGCTTTTCTACCAACTAGGATAGTCGCGTGAACTATTGAGAGCTTTCGACACTGTGCATGACCACCACGAAAGCCAACAGAGACGTCGTGAGCTTGATTGCGTAGCCAACGCACTACCGCGGAGGGGGCAGGGTACCGCTAGCTCGACCTGTAACGTTTACTACTAATAAAATAAATAAAAAGAAGCTACTCAAGGAATAAAGTGTACGTAGAGGTAATCCATACGGCGTTTATTTCAGCTTAATGTCAAACAAACAGTAGACTCGATCGATGAGCGAGTGACTAGAGGAGAGTCCGCCACCAACGAAGCCACGACCGACTAGCACCGAACCCATTCCCCCGCACCACGGTCCACCCAACCGCTCACAACTTTGAAAATGATAAGAGCGAACAACAACGAGGGGGAAAAACTGGCCCTCTATAGGAACCGTGCGGATCTAATTCAAGCCCCGACCAGGGCGCCCCTAGCGGCAAACGGGTCCGTTGCATCGGGCATCTTCTGCCGGTCGCTGCGTTGGTTGTGCGTTGTAGTGGGTTAGCGCTGTAATTTCTGAGATGGCTATTCCGCACCAAGAAAGCCGCAACAATTGCTGCGTGGTCGGCAAGATCTCGCACGGCACGAAGTACTAAATCGTCCCTTTGAAGCCGTACGAGGCGGAGTACTGCGCGACCTGGGTACGGCTTTGGTACGACTTGTGCGTCCATACAGGTTAGTGGTGTTTCTTACCTTCCAGTTCGCGCTTTGTTTAAGCTGCTGACGAATAATACAATTAACTTTTTTTCTCTTCTAGCGACGATGGAACAGCATCGACACCGACGGCAAGCTCTAAAGTATGCAGCAAGTACTTCACCGGAATCGAGAAGCGGAATGCGGTCGCCCTCCTAAGCCTACCGTTGGATGTTTCCATCAGCCTACAGGAAGATAGTAAAGAGAATCGCGGAACGGCGCGAAAAAAAATCGCCCAGTTATTGTCAAGCTGATTCAGAAATAAACGTACATAATTACCGCAGTCCACTCAACGCTAACAAAATGTTTTTGCGGGCGCGCTTAATTTTGTTTGCAGAGTACGGCGCTCTGTGACATCTACTTGTCCGTCGAAACGGACCTCCTTCACGTCGCACACGCGGCCAGATTCATGAAACAGTTTTCTCTTCGTCATCTTGGCACCACGGAAGAAGCTTTCTGGATTCGTAACCGCCTTAAACCCCGTCGTAATCACCCCGGGAACACTGTCCGCTGTGCTGCTAATCGCCACTGCTTCCCCCCGATGATTCTGCACCGGCTACCGAAGAAGCTTTCCGGATTCTTAGTCGCCCACTGTCCTCCGTGCTGTTCGTTGCTATTACTTCGCGATGATTCTGAGCCGGCGGCACTGGCTACCGAAGGAACTTTCCGAACTCGTAACTGCCTTAAATTCCGTCGTAATCACGACGGGTACACTGTCCGCCGTGCTCTTCGTCGCCATTGCTGCCCGATGCTCCTGCGGCGGCCACCGCCAGGTCGCGGCGAACAATAGGCGACCGCCGCGACACGGCCGGCTTGCTCGCTTCCTATCCCGAAAACAAGGTCAGCTATTCATGCGGGAAGGGTCCACTTCGAAGAAAAGGTCGGGGGCATCCTGTTCTGAGTCATCAAGGCGCGTCTAGCTGGGCTTCGCTTGTGGGCGAAGTCGAGGGAATCGCAGGCGAGTTTGGCGGGTCCATGCTTCTTTTTTTCGCTCCTTGAACTCGTGATGCACGCGAACATTCCATAGAAAAATATTCCGAGTGCCAAAATAGCAAAACTTTGGCTTTGGATCTTGAATTAAAGTGGATTTTGGATTGTAAAACAGGGTTGCCCAACGCAAGTCTCGACAGATCACGCGTGATCACCGAGAAACCGCCAACCGCCTCTTGGTGTGTCTGAACGGGGTCGCTCGCGAACCGCATTCGCGACCGCTTGGCGAACGCGGATCCGCTTCCAGTGTGAATGCGCCATTAGGGGCCCGTTTCCGGCTTGAGCGGCGTCGGCGTCGGCGTCGGCGTAACCGCGCGGTGCATTGTGGGTAAATTTCCCCGCTAAATCTAGCGGAAAAATTTATCCGCTAAATCTAGCGGAAAAACTTCCCCACTAAATCTAGCGAAAAATATTCCGCGCTAAATCTAGCGAAAAAATTTCCCCGCTAAATCTAGCGGAAAATTTTCCCGCTAAATCTAGCGGAAAAATTTTCCGCTAAATCTAGCGGAAAAATTTCCCCGCTAAATCTAGCAGGAAAAATTCCCCGCTAGATTTAGCGGTAAACTTTCCCCGCTAAATCTAGCGGAAAAATTTCCCCGCTAAATCTAGCGGAAAAATTCTTCGCTAAACCTGGCGGAAAATTTTTCCCGCTAAATCTAGCCGAAAAAATTCCGCGCTAAATCTAGCGGAAAAAATTCCCCGCTAAATCTATCGGAAAAATTTTTCTGAGGGGTCACGTGACCCCCTAAGGTCACATGACCACCCCCCCCCCGCCCCGAGAACACGTGACCCTCGGTACCCTTCCCTCCTCCTCAAAAGCTGCGCTCCAATTCGGTGTTACAGGGAGTTGTAAACGGCTTTCATTTTAGAGCGCAGCTCTTAGGGGCCCGTTCCCGGCTTGAGCGGCGTCGCCGTCGGCGTCGGCGTAACCAATGTCATCCCAAGGTCACGTGACCCCCAAGGTCACGTGACCCCTCCCAAGGTCATCTCAAGGTCACGTGACCCCCTGAAGGTCACGTGACCCCTCGAGGTCACGTGACCCCTTCCAAGGTCTTCTCAAGGTCACGTGACCCCAAGGTGACCCCACGTGACCCTTTGAAGGTCACGTGACCCCCGAAGTCACGTGGTCGCCTCCCCAAGGTCACGTGACCCCCGAGGTCACGTGACCCCTTCCAAGGTCATCTCAAAGTCACGTGACCCCACGTGACCCCCAGGTCACGTGACCCCTCTGAGGTCACGTGACCCCCCGAGGTCACGTGACCCCTCCAGGTCACGTGACCCCCAAGGTCACGTGGGGGTCACCTTTGGGGTCACGTGGCCTTGAGGTCACCCCAGGTCACGCCTCCCCGAGGTCACGTGACCCCCTCCCCGAAGTCACGTGACACCCCCCCCGGAGCATATTAAAGAATGAGGGGAGGAGGAGGAGAAGGGGGAGGGGTCTACCCTCCCCTCAGTACCCTTCACTCCTCCTCCTCAAGAGCTGCGCTCCAATTCGGTGTTACAGGGATTTGTAAACGGCTTTCACTTTTTTTATTGCTTTCCTCGGTGTTTCTTTTTTTTAATTCTAACATGAAACCGCCTAGTTTATACCCTAATTCACCTTCGGAACCCCTTATATTTATTGTTTGTTTCTCTTTAGTGCTTGCAGTAGCGCCTGGGTAAGACATACCAGTTCGGAATCTGGTCTACCGAAGGGCCCACATACGATTGGCCGCAGCTCCCAGAACCGATCGTCACTACACTCAGTACGGTATGGCCGGGGCGTGGAGAAGTGGTCCGGATTGGAAACCTTGATAATCGTCTCATTTAAAATGCGTTTTGTTTTGCAGCGCGTGAAAGCCGGTCTCTCTGCACAATCTCTTGGCATTGACAATGTTACAACAGCATTTTTTATCGTCCTTTTTTAGGGAGTGCGTGCAGTGAGCAGCGGGTACTAATATACCGAAAGTATACACATTGGGGAATTTTAGCAAACCTTCACCGTGATCCGTGTACCATACTACCGGTGCCTTTGAAGCATGTTTTTAGGCGCGCGCCCAGCAGTCATGGTATCATCCGGGCCCGCGCTTAAAGGGGCCCTGCAATCATATTTAAGCGTCTACCTTTTTTGCGGTTTCCAGCTCCCTTGGGGTTCGGGCAAGCCAGCGGGCACGGAGAGTGTAACTAAATATCAGTGCGTCATATTTTAACCGGACGACGCGGAAACCTCCTTCACCTACGAGAGCGACCGGCGTTGGCGAAAGCTCGCGATATGTGACGTCTTTGGTCCTGGGCTTACTACTGATCAGAACCGCTAAAATATTTTTTTTTTGTCGAGATACAAAATATAAGTGTCGCGAACCTTTTCAGTTATGTATGAAAGTAGGTTTTGTTCAGTATTTTAGACCAGAAAAGAAACAATTGCAGTTTATAAAGTACGGAAACAAGAAATGACCCGTCGACATACCCACCACCAAGCGGCGGAAAAAACGGCGCATACAAGAAAGGACTGGTGGGATGAGGCGCCGACGAACGGCGTGCGTAGAAAGGTCCCGGATGTGCGCGGCGGCGCTGCGGTCGTATACCGGCTCGAGGATCCGACCGGTTCCGAGCGTTCCGAAGGCTTTCGGCGCGGGCTTGGCTCGCGATTTTGCCATTTGGCGGTATGGCAGCGCGAAGTGGCACCCGTTCTGAACTGATGATTACCCCGTGTTTGCTGTCGTTTGTGGCCAATGAAGTGTTATGCCGAATTAGTCTTTAATCGTGCAGCAAATGCAACGCGAGCCGCCCTGACCGTCCGCTTCATACAGCCTTTCCAACACCTGCTTTAGTGGCGCCCTCTCGAGCCGTCCACACGGAGTGCGGCAGCCATGAGTGCTCGATGAGCTCACTACCCCTCCTCTAGTTCAGGGCCACTCAAGCCAGAACCTACGACGTCATGAAGGAGGTTATTTTTTGCATGTTTTTGTAATTCTAATTTGCCTATAACTTTTAAAATAAAGCGAAACTTGAGAAAAGTTTCATGAAGTTACTACGTTCAGTGAACTCAGGATCGGTGCAAATTAAAAATCAGTGAAAAAGTTGTTGCAGGGCCCCTTTAAAAGAATGCTTCAAAGGCTTCTATAGCGCGGAACACGGAACACGATAACGGTTTGCCAAACGTCTCCAATAGACGTTTTTGAAATTCAGGGATCTTCATGACGCTGATCTTTGTGTGATATTTATGTCTTAAGGTGTCCTTTACGTGATCTTTAAGTGATATTTATGTGATATTTATGAAGGCGGCCTGTTGCAGCTGGCACATCAGTACCTCGCGCGAGACTTCCTTCGGAGCGCTCGGATTGGTGCGGTTACATCTGACAGGTGTGGAAGCAAACGTCCGACTTAAATTTCCATTCCCAACAATCTTCGGACTCCACTGACATCTTCTGGCACCTTCAAGCCTGCCAAAACCCGGATTTTCTGCGGATCTGGGCTGATGCCTGACGATCTGAGTAGAAAGCCCAGAAACTTGACCTTCACAGCGGAGAAAGCGCACTTGGCTTTATTGAGCTTCACGCCTGCCTTTTCGAGACAGTTCAGTACCTGCTTGAGCCGCCTGTCGTGTCCTGCTTGCGTGCTTCCGAAGACCAGGATGCTGTCTATCGGGTTGACGACCTTGTCCGGTCCTTGGAGAATGCAGCTCATTCGTCGCCGAAAGGGCTCCAGAGCTGAGCAGATTTTGAATGGAAGATGACAGAAGCAGAACCTCTACAACGGCGGGATAAAGGTTGTAAGCTCTTGGCTCTCTTTTGAAAGTCTGACTTGGTGAAAACTGGCGGTGGTATCAAGCTTCAAAAAGATCTTGCCTTGTAAAACCCGTCCCAGGAAGAGCTCAACGGAAGGTAGCATGTGCCGTTCCCGAAGCACGACTTCGTTGAGACGAGTAAGATGAACGCAGATGCGGTAGTATCCTGAACAGATGTAGGAAGTTTTTACAAGAACTCACACACTCAGAGCTAGCTGAACAACAAAAAGTTAAAAACTCAGTCACCCTCAACCTCACGGCCACGCTCGCCTTCAAGTCCTCAGTCGCGAACTTATGAACTCACCGAACTAACGAACTCACGCCCCTTAGAGAACTCATGAACTCAACAAACTCACGCCCCTCACTGAACTCATGGACTCACCGTACTCACGAACTCAAGCCCCCCATTGCACCCATAAACTAACCAAATTCATGAACTCACTGAGTTCGCGTCTCTCACTCAATCCCAAACTCATGAGTTTTCGAGGCTTACAAACTCACTCACCCTCACCTCATGCCAGATCGGTGAGGATGAATGAGGTGAGTGGGCGCACTCATGAGTGAGTTTTATCCAGGTATGCTCCTGAAACCTTGTGGACGACGACAATGACCGCACACCAGTCAGTCGGGTTGTCTACCTTCATGATGTTGCCGTCGGACCCAAGCTTCTCGAGTGTTTCCGTACAACGTCGTGAAACGGTATGGAAATTCTTTTCGGCACGCGGAGTGAGAACGGTTGAGCATCAGGACCACGGTGTAAGATAATAATTTTTACTCTTCAGGTGAGGACAGCGCGCTCCTCGCGCAGTGCAGATAAAGTTCGCTTTTCACTCTCTCTTTTTCTCTCTCTCACTATTGTTCAAGCGGCGCCGGCAGATGACTTGTCGACCCGTGGGCACGGCAAAGACGGCTCGTGCCGCCTCATGCTCCTCACGCTCAGAGCTCCAGCGAGGTTGTCGCTCGTGCAGAAAGACCTCGGTGTACCGGGGTGTCATGGAAACGAGATAATTTTTTTCGCTCTCACACAGTTTCGCCGTTTGGCCGCCGGCGACACTGTCAGCCGTGGGCACGGTGGCCGCGGAATAATGCAGCCTTTCGGATTCCCGTCGAACGAACACTATCTGATTACTCGCGCCCCGCCGTGTCCTCACCTAAAGAGTGTATCTTACACCGTGATCAGGACGCAGTCGGATGACGTACTGTTCCTTGAGTTCTTAGAGGCCGTTGAATAAATCCTTTCCCAGCAGCATCTCTGGGCCGGACACACTGTCGACGAGCTTGACGCCCAAAGCTTAAATGGCCAGGAAGCCTGGAGAGGAGGGTCTTGCGCTGGCATGATGTAGATCTGCTTGACAAAGGATATGTCCTTCCAGCGTAAGGTTATCTTGAAGGTTTCAAGGACTCGCAAACAAGTGTTATCGGGGCCAGCCAACTCGCCGTCTACCTTCTGGAGTTGCGAACGCCTGGAATTAAGCTTGGCAGCACCGTCACCTCCGCGCCCGAGTCGACCTTCAAATCGACCGTGTAGCCGTTGACGTCCATCGAGACAAACTTGGCTCGGCAACTCGATGAAACAGAATACAGTTGGATGGAGCTCAAGTTTCTCGTCTTTTAGCAGACTGCGTCAAAGTGGCCTTGCAGTGCCGGCACCGCGCTTGCCTGGCCGGACACTCGGAACGTAGATGGCTTTCTTTCCCGCAGAACTGACAGTTGTTTGTGGCGAAGGTACACGCGAACGACTCCTCTCCGTTGTGAGGCTTGGGCTTGAAAGGCGCAGTTTTGCGATGAACTTTCTTGATCTTCGCCTCTGCGACCACATGGGGAAAATCCGACTCCTCCTGGAAAACCGCGGTTCCGGCCTTCGCGGCGTCATCGTGAATTCACGCTTGAATCCTTGCTTCCTCTACATAGCTTGCAAGTGTTTTCATTGCTGGATACTAATCGTAATTTCTACTTACTGTTTTCTCAGAACTAAAACTTCAATGGTGGGAAACTAACAAGGCGAACCGAACGCTCGCGGCGTATGAAATACTGGTATGGCCTCAAATGACATCACATTCAAGCTATTTGTAGCGTAAGCTTCGGACAACGGCAGAACTTGTTTTGAGCACCCACGACGAAGCGGTTTCGCACCAGACGGTCTTCTTAATCCGCGGACTGGTAGTGACATTTCTTGACCAGTGTATGAAGCGCGGTGTAGAAGCTGTGAACCGATTCACCAACCTCTTGGACTCGACGGTGGAACTGTACGTTTTCGTAGACCCCTTTTAATGGATGAATGAAGTGGTCTTTGATGACTTCTACCGAGCCCCAGTCCGCTGCAGTTAGCGTGAGCGTAGCGAGGATGCGGCGTGCTTCCTGGGCCCCCATGGAGAAAGTAAGTGTTTTTACTTGAATGTCGCCAGATGTTTAATAAATTCCGGAGGCGCAGCTGTAATCTTCGAATCGAAGCACCCTTTGCAACCAAGTGCTGGGATTCCAGAAGTCGAAGTTCGGAGAAGGCGTTAGTCCGGTGGCACCGAAAGGCTAATGAAACACGGCTATGACGGCGGTGGAGACAGCTTCGATCGTTTTCTGCCATAATTTGACTATGGCATTCGGGTTACACGGCAGCTACTGTCACGAATCATTTCTGACACCATGTTTTGGGTAACTCTGGACTAACCGCACGTAACGTGGGAAGAAGCAGCCGACCCACGTGATATCCAAAACACCAGTGATTTTTATGTCGGCATCATGGCGACCCAGACAACCCATCGAATGTCCTTCCGCGCGTCCCTCGAGCCCGATGTACTCAGTGACGCATGACTCAGTTATCCTGCGTCACGCTGCGTGAGCACATGCACTCGCTACAATCTGGTGGCTCCAATAACAGTTTATCCTTTTGCCGTACTAATGGCGGTAATCAACCTGCAATCTGTAGTATTTTGCCGGGCACCATCACTTTCGCTAGTCAACGGTGAACGAGAATGTTCACTTTACCTTACACTTCTTTCTGGATCTCTAATTTTCGATGCTGACATAAATACAAGCAGTAAAAACAAAGAACAAATAATCATTAACGCCGTGATAAAATTTTATACATCAAGGCACTTTCGAGCCGATTATGTACCACGAACAGACTGACTAGACCTCATTTAGAAATGAACGCTTATATAGCCCTTCTATTTATTCCTGCGTCGCATCGTACTAACGTGTAACGTCTCGAATATACAGGGTGTCACAAAAGAAAATTTACACGGTCTTTTTTAACGCAAAAATAAACTAGGCATCGCCGAACGCTCATTCTCCGCCCAAAGGTAGCGCTAGAGGTCACAACCAGATGCCAAAGTTTCAGCCCGATCCGATAACTTAATCAAAAGTTATAAGTGAATTTCTGAAAATTTCAATGGGAAAATGGCGACCGACGGAGTTTTCAAACACATGGAGCTTTATGACACCAGAAACCGAAAACGGGCGAAAACGGGCTCCATTTTCCCATTGAGATTTTCAGAAAATCAATAATAACTTTTGATTTAGTTATCGGATCGGGCTGAAACTTTGGCATCTGGTTGTGACCTCTGGCTCTACCTTTGGGCGGAGAATGAGCGTTCGGCGATGCCTAGTTTATTTTTGCGGCAAAAAAGACCATGTAAATTTTCTTTTGTGACACCCTGTATAGACGCTTTAAACACGCGCTAGATTCAGCCGCCATTGCCGGCCTTCTTTTGTCTTGCCTAGTGCCACTAGTCTTACCGAGATGCGGGGCTACTGAAGCGGGCGTTGACAATCCTCCACAGAGGCCTATGCTGGGTAAAAGGACACAGTAGCATCTAAAGGGGCAGTAACCTGTACTGTTGTGGTAATTATGATGTGAAGCGAACGGAATACAAGGAAACAAAAACTGAAGGTCGGTTTTGGCAGCGCCCGTGCACAGCTGCCTGAAAGCGTCTATAGGCGTCACATTATCCGCTTCGGAGCATCTTCAACGTCTTTCATAATCAGTAACCACAAAACCACCATTAGCACTACACATCTGCCATTCCCCAGATGATGATGGTTATCAAAATGTCCCGATTGAATTTCGGAAAGGTTGTATTACAAGCATGGTGCCGCAACTGGTGCCCCACGTGTGGAAGCACGTAAAACGTTCGCGTCAGCTTAGCTTTTTTATATTTTTTATTGTTCTAGTTTTTTTTTCTCCCTTTTTTGTTTCTTTTTCTTACTTTCTCGCTTTTGTCCTTTGCTTTCACGTGGGGATAATTTCTGAAGCTTATCGCATCTTGCTACATGAATATTTGTAAAAATAGTGCGCCCTTTACTACCGCATCTCTGATGCGGTCCCACAAGACTATACTTTGTTTCAGCTTCGGTCCGAGCGCGGCCGATGTTATGAGACGAAGGGCCAATCAAACAGCGAAAAAGGCACAACGTTCCCATGGCGTGCTTTCTGCAGTTGATACGACCAGCCGGCATTCGCCATTTCTCTCTGCGTGGTCCTCTGCCGGCTAGTCCTATCAAGCGCAGAGAGCACGCCACGACGCTGCGCTTTTGGCGCTGTATGATGGGCCCTTCGGCTCATAACATCGGCCGCGCTCGGACCGAAGCTGAAACGAAGTATAGTTATGACATTCTGTAAACGCCTGGCCAGGACTTTCATAACAATATCATAATCAACATTTGTCAGACTTTTTGGGCTGTAGGAGTCGCCTGACAAAAAGCCTTACGGGGTCGTCAACCTTTGGATTGAGGACAGTCTGCGTCCTCAAAAAGGAGGGCGGCAGAACACGCTTACAATGCGTCTCCGTTATCACCTGATACAAAGAGACAGCTGTATCCCTTTTAAACACCTTATAAAATTCCGCACCGAGGCCGTCTGGGCCGGGCGTTTTGCCAGCAGTTAGCTCATCAATGGCCGTCTCAATCTCGCAAACTGTAATCGGCACTTCTCATTTTTCCCGAACGTCATATTACAATTTGGGCAGCAAGGGCAGACGAGTATCATTAAGGCTGTCCTCAGCAGTAGTACTACGCGAAAAGAGACCACGAAAATGCTCAACAAATGCCCCCTCAATTATAAGTTTATCGCGAGTTATCGTGTCACAATATCGTATTTCTTTAATCACGTTTCGCTGCGCCTGCCGTTTTTCATCATTAAGCGCCCGTTTCGTCGGCTTTTCGCTTAACCACAACCTTTCAGATCTAACCCGCACAACAGCCCCGTGGTACCTTTTGCAGTCGATGACCTCCAGTTGACTTTTAGTATTTCTTATTTCATCGACAAACTTGCCTGGCTTCGCCTTTCTTCGATCAGAAGGATGTTCAGCTGGCGCTGCAGCTCCTACTTTTTCTGCTTCGTATGTTTACTGAGAATAGTGCTCCTTTCAATAACAGTCATTTAACGCCCTCTTTAGGAAATTCTCACTTCACCCCGCACAAGGTCTGCTTATCCTCGTACAGTTAAAAACTTAATTTTTCACGAGGCAACTGTTAAACTTCCATAATGACCAGTTCCATCCGGGCATTTTAACCTTGCTCCCTAGAATAAACATAACTAGAGCGTGATCATTGAAGGACACAGGCTGAACCAAGTAATGGGAGCAAAGAGGAACTAAATCCAGGGATATGTATGCTCTGTCGAGTCGCGCGTCACTCTGGCCTTGAAAATGGGTAAAAGAAACGCTGCTTTTTGAGGAAACAGATGCGACGTCCTCTAATAAATTTCTCGCGACAATATTGCTTAAACAAAATAGCGCTGTGGTCGCGGACGTGGACCTGATTCGAGCGATTCTCAGGCGCGCAAACATAATTAAAATCACCGAGCAAAATAACAGCCCTCTCACAGGTAATGTACACGTTAAATAGTTTCGAAAAACGCTTTGCGCTCCCGCTCGCGAGTCGGCGCGTGAACACAAATGACACGCCATTCGACGTTAGGAAATGGAAAATCGCAGACAAGAAAGCGGCAGAAGGCACACGCAAACATAGCCGCCTCAGTCACACCTAGTGACCAGCGAATAAATAAACACCACACGCCCGAAGTTCCATCGGCGTGCGGCACACATACGTTAAAAAGAGTTCGAAAAGGCTGCACCATGCGGTCCGTCCGCTCTTGGCTCTCGACCTTTGTGTCTGAACAGCGATGATATCAAGCTCGTTCTTAGCAAACAGTCGGTTGAGCTGGTATTGCCGGCGCCGGGCTGCAAGTCGCGGACATTAATCATTGCCGTTCTTAGTGACGCTTCTAATATCACCGCCATTCAGAAGGAGGAGGTACGGACCGCACGGTTTTTATCTTGGCTGGAGTGAAGGTTCGTTTTCTTCTTAGGATTGCGTCAGGGACCTGATGACTGGGAACGCCGATGGTGTGCGGATGTTGATGGTCTAAAAAAATGACTGAAAGGACTCCATCAGTGAGAGAGAAATAAAAAAAAACGTCTATTTACAGTGCAGATTGAAAGGTGGCCCGACCGACGTCCTTCCCGGCCCTCGCGCGTCTCCCTTCTTCCTTCTCCTCGAGCCACAGCCGCGCCGCTCACTTTAAAGTCATTACTCAGAAAAAAGAAAGACGAAACCGAAACTACAGCCACTGTACCGAAACCCTGCGCATGTCGCGCCTCTGGATTTGTGGCCATCAATTTGTTTGACCTTCACACCTCCCCAACAAGTATAATTTTGGGGCCTCAATGCCACAAATTATCACACACAAAAACAAAATGTCCGCCCGTCATACACTGGTCGCTCTTGTAAGGTGATTTTGAATGTGCCCGCCAAGGCTCTAAACACCCTGTTACTACCAAAAGTGCCTTAAGGCTTGCATAATATGAACTAAAACGTGCATCTAAAAAAAAATCTGCAAAGGCGTATACGGAACATATGTGTAGTATTTTGATTTGCACGAGATGGCGATACTTGACATCTCCTTTTTAAAGTAGCCATCTCGTGCATCCATATAAAAGAATAAAAAGGACAGCACGCGACGGCATGAGCCGCGCGTGATCTGCGGCCTCATCGGCCAGTGTTCGCCCCGCTCCTGAATCCGTTGGTTGTCCTTTCTTCTCGCTCCGGCGACCGTCCAGGTCCGTTCGGGGCATGTAGTTTCCCGGCTACGTCGAACGTGAGTCACCGGCACTTGCGTCCAATGTAGCCAGGCTTTAGAGCACCGCCGCGTCGGCGCAGAATATAACATTTTGGCGACGAGGATGGGATATTTGTTTTAATATGTAGCATTTCCTCTTTTGTAACCCGGGATTCGGGAGGGGGCTTCACTCCGCGTCGCTGGTCAGTGGTTGAGGAAACCGGCGCGTAACTGTATTCATGAAATGTATTCCTTTTTGTTCCGGTTGAACAATAGTCATATTTTGCGGAAAGGCCGCGTTTGATGAGTTTCGGGGGGAGGCATTAGGCCTAGGTTTTCAGTACGTTCGATTTTCATCGTGAGATGACTTCGTCATCTTCGTCTTCGAGCGGCCCAACGGCGTTCCCGCCGCCGGCCGTCTTTTTGGCAGTGCCCGGTCCGCCGATAGTAGCTTGGCCGGCATGGAAGCGTGCTTTTCTGACTTTTCTTGACGCGTCGGCGTTGCATCTCGTAGAACCGTTCCGGAAAAAAGCCATCCTGTTTTCGCTGTTGGGCACTGAGGGCCAGCGCATCGTGGATGCATTTCAGCTGTACGAGACGGTTGCGGTGGAGGGGACTGACGAGTTCCAGGTTTTTCTGGAGGCAGTCGAGAAGCATTTTGAGTTTTCGGGTAGTATCGCGCTTGAACGCCAGAAGCTGCGCGGTTTGTTCCAACGTCCTGGCCAGTCGGTAACTGAGTTTCTTGCCGTGTTGCGCCATCAGGCTTCGTTTTGTGCTCTGGGGAACGCGCTCGATGAAAGACTTTGCGAGGTTTTCTTGGAAGGCCTGGAGTCCAGACGCGTTCAGGATCGCGTTCTGCAGGAGTGCGAGGGCAGCGAGCTGCCAACGCTGTCGCGGGCTATCCAGATCGCTCGCCAGTACGAGCAGAGAGCGAAGACGGCCGCAAGTTTTCGGCGGCGAGAGTCGCAAGTCCCGGTCGCGGCAGAAGTCCAGCGTGTCCAGATCGAGAAACGTCAAACGGCAGCAACACAAGATGGCGGCCAAGCGTCGTCTTCTTTCATCGAGCATGGGCAAGATGGCTACAGCGGCTACCCTCCCTGGCCTCAACCTGGCTACCCCCCGTCGCAGCTTGGACCCAGGATGCCTTGGGCTCCGGTGGCCTCCGGTCACGTGCCCCGTTTTCCGGCGAGGGTGTGCCAGCCTCAGCGTGGGCGTGAGCCCGCTCCGCCTCGGACGGGTGGGATCGGAGCAGACGACGCCTGCTACTTCTGTGGACGCCGCCGTCATGATCGGGCGGTTTGCCCGTCGTCTCAAGCGACATGCTTCTTATGTGGAAAGTGGGGACACTTTGCAGTGGCGTGTCAGAGTCGTCGCCCGCCGGCGGCTGCCTTCACCTACGATCGGCGACAGGCATCGTTCCCGGTTCAATTCCGTGGTACTCGGCGGACCTTCGCCGACAGACAGTTCAGAGGGGACCGGCCCGGCCGGGTGAACGTGGTCGGCCAGTCGCTGTCTCCTGAGGAGCTGCCAAGCGTCAGGCTGACGGAGGAACCTGTGGTCGTCGGGACGGCCGAGCGACAAGAAGGCGGCAGCATGCGTCGTGACGCCTTCATGGCCGAGATCACGGTAAATGGGACCCCTCTTCGTCTTCTTGTTGATACCGGTGCATGTGTGTCGATCCTAAATGAACGCATGTTTAACGAAGTTAACAAGCAGCGGAGGATAAAGTTACATCCGCCGTCGACGCCTCTCGTCCACTATTTGCAAGAGACCATTCCGGTACTTGGATGTTTTGTGGGACAAGTAATTTTTAAGAACCGCTGGACAACGTTGGAGTTTTACGTAACCAAGACTGGACGTTCGTTACTCGGCATCGACGCGGTCCGCGAGTTGCAACTGGTGTTGAATGGCGCTAAACATGAGTGTTTGTATGCGAATGCAGCTCACGGAGGAGGAGCACCACAGCGGGATGTGAGGCCCACGCCCAACCCGCAGCGACGACCGTTTCCCGCGTCGTCCTGTCAAGCATCGCAAGTCCCTGGTTCTCGACCAGCGGCAAGTTCCAGAC
This sequence comes from Ixodes scapularis, assembly GCF_016920785.2. NCBI lineage: Eukaryota > Metazoa > Arthropoda > Arachnida > Ixodida > Ixodidae > Ixodes > Ixodes scapularis. Next base: position 91,078,890 of record NW_024609868.1, on the reverse strand, counting down.
CTTCATTTGCGGAGAACCCGTCTCCTGCTTCATCGGTCTCTGAAGAGACCACACCTAAAGTCTTCGAGGACGAGTCAAGTCCGCAACGTCATCCTGAGAGTCAAGGGCTCCATCGTCCGCAACGTCATCCTGAGAGTCAAGGGCTCCATCATCCACAGCGTCATCCTGAGAGTCAAGAGCTCCACAGTCCTGAGAGTCACGGACTACACGGTCCACAAGATTATCCGGGGAGTCAAGCGCCCCAAGGTATGCAGCGTCATCCAGAGAAATCCAGTCCTTCGACGAGCCTTGTTGGTGGTTCCTCGAAGCGAGACGCATCCAGGTTGCCACCTGGCTTCGAAGATTTTGAACATCTTTTTAGCCCAGGCTTGGGTCTGCTGAAGAATCACTCGCACAAGGTCAAGGTGCGGCACACAGTTCCACCAGTCCAATCAAAGCTCCGTCGCCTCCCGATGACCCTAAGGGATCGGGTTTCCGAAGAAATTTTCAAGCTGGAGCGAGAGGGCGCAATTGAACGTGTCGAAGCCTCCGAGTGGGTGTCACCAATTGTTGTCGTCCGCAAGCCCGATGGCAACATCCGTATGTGTGTGGACCTACGAGCTCCGAACCAGGCCGTTGTCATTGATTCATTTCCACTTCCTTGCATCAATGAACTGTTAAACTCTCTACGGGGAGCGGCGATCTTCTCCAAGCTGGATTTGGCGTCCGCCTACCATCAAGTCCGTCTCGACCCGGTGAGTCGTGACCTCACGTCTTTCATTACCCACGAGGGGTTATTTCGCTTTAAGAGAGTTTGCTTCGGGCTGGCATCCGCACCCGCAGCTTTCCAGCAACTCATGTCCAAAATCCTAAGGGATTGTCCATGCGTTCAGTTCTATCTGGACGATATCATCGTTTATGGATCCACTTTGAAGGAGCACGATGAGAATCTCCGTCGTGTCTTGTCTCGAATTTCCCAAGCGGGAATGAAGCTAAACCGTAAAGGTGTTTTCCAAGTACAGGAGCTCTCATTTTTGGGACACCATCTTTCCGTGAAAGGTTTAGCACCCCTGTCATCCAAGGTAGATGCGGTCCTAAATTTTGCAACTCCCTCTGATGCAGTGAAGTTAAGAGCATTTTTAGGGCTGGTAGAGTACTACAGCAAGTTCATCCCTCATTGTTCCACGGTCGTCGAACCGATGCGTCGTCTCCTACGTAAAGGAGTTCGTTTCAACTGGTCTCCGGAAGTCGAGGTCAGTTTTCAGAAAGTAAAGACTTCCATCCAAGAAGCTCCAATTTTGGCCATGTTTGACCCGACGTTGCCTATCGTCGTGGCCACAGATGCTTCTCAGTACGGTCTCGGTGCTGTTTTGCAGCAGCAGTATGGTAGCCAGCTTCGTCCGGTAGCCTTCGCGTCTCGCTCGCTAACTGATGCAGAGCGAAGGTATTCCACGGGCGAGAAGGAAGCTCTCGCATGTCTTTGGGCGTGTGAAAAGTGGCACGTGTATCTGTGGGGAAGGTCTTTTGTCATTCGTACTGACCATCAGGCGTTGGTCACGTTGCTGTCCAACAAAGGTTCTGGAATCCGTCCTCTAAGGATCACTCGTTGGTCCTCCCGACTTCTGAATTACAATTTCAAAATGGAGTTTCAGAAGGGCGCCACCAACGTCGTTGCTGACGCGTTTTCACAGTTGCCAGTGTCTGATACTGAGGAGGGCATGAGATTCGACGAGGAAGTTGTTTCCGTCGTAATGGTTCCTTTGTCGAAAGGCGGTTTTCAACAGGCTACAGCCAATGACATAGTTCTTCCTTCAGTCATCCGCTATACTACCTCGGTTTGGCCTGAAGATAGTAAAACCAATCCAGATCTCCGGCCTTACTATCACGTCAGAGACCAACTGTCGCTGTACGACGGTATTTTGTACAAGGGAGAAAAACTTGTCGTCCCCGTCGAGTTTCGAGACCGGATCGTGGAAGTAGCACACGAAGTTCATCAGGGGATCACAAGAACCACAAGTGTGATCCGGGAACACTACTGGTGGCCGTTCATGAATGAACACATAAAGAACAAGATCCAGAACTGCACGGCGTGCCATGCTACCGACAAACCAGTGAAGGCTGCACCGGCTCCCTTGCAGCCCATCCAGTTTCCAAGTCAGCCCTGGGAAAAGCTAGGAATCGACATCGTGGGCCCGGTTGATCGTGCACCGGCCAGTCAAAGGTTTTTTTTGGTACTCATAGATTACCACTCCAAGTGGCCAGAAGTCCAAGCCACGTCTTCTGTGACTTCTGCGACTGTCATCAGCTTTTTGAAGAACGTTTTTTCACGCGAGGGACTGCCCTGCGAGATTGTGTCAGATAATGGAGTACAGTTTACCTCCCATGAATTTCAAGATTTCTTGCGTCAACATGGCATCAAACATAGGAGAATGTCATTATACCACCCCCAATGTAACGGGCAGGTGGAAAGATTTAACCGAGTCCTGAAGTCGTGCCTTCAGTTAGCTGTTGTACAAGGTCGTCCACTTCCAGATGCCGTTCAAGACCACCTGGAAGCGTACCGACGTACGGTACATCCTGCAACAGGATTTGCACCATCCTTTCTCCTTCATGGACGAAATCATCGGTCTAGACTAGACGTACAAGGCATGCCGACTAGGACGGTACCTGACGATCTCTTGGAACGTCGAGCTCAGCTACAAGGAAGAGTACAGCGCTATCAACAAAACATGAAAGATTATTCTGACCATCGTAGAGCGGTACGACACCCTCAGTTTCATCCTGGGCAGGCTGTTCGCGTATTCAACCCCACCCATCATAACAAGTTGCGGAGTACATATACAGAACCACAACGGATACATGCACAGTTAGGACCTGCTACATATCAACTCGCTGACGGTAGGAAATGGAACGCAGCGAAGCTTGCAAAGTCCATACAGCTGCCTCCAGCACAAGTTCCTGACTACGGTTGGGATGATGATGATGACGAAGATGACTTGTATATACCTCCTGCAGCTCCAGTGGTTCCTGTACTGACCCCTGGACGTGGAAGCACTTCAACGTCCCAAGTACCAATTGTCTTTTCTTGCCCGGAGGGTTCCTGTGACCCCGCAGCGTCTGGTCTCTTGGGGAGACCCGGTTCATCTGCTGCACCCATGGCAGGTGCACCTCGCCATGCAGCGCTGGGTTCTCCCAAGGAGCCGGATCTGTTTGCTGCGGCAAAGTTTACAGTTCCGGTTGCTGCGGCCGAGTCTCCTGCTCCGCGTGCTGTACCGGGGCCTGTTCCTGGACCTGTTCCTGGAACTGTTCTTGGAGCTGTCCCTGGGCCTGCCTCTGTTCCTGGGGGCCCTGCTCCTGTTTCTGAAGGGAATCTCGGGTCGGCTGTACCCGACATGATCGGGATCCCTGCACCTGAGCTCTGCCCTGCTTCCGTGGCAGACGCTGGACAGTCTGTGGAGCCTGACAGGCTTGTCAGGCCTGTTCCTGAGGCTGCGGTCAGGCCTCTCCCTAAGCCTGTACTCAGGCATGTTCCTGAGGCCAAGATCAGGCCTCTCCGTGAGCCTGGTCCCGGTCCTGTTCCGGCGGTCAGGCCTCTTCCTGGGCCCGTGGTTGTTGCTGCTCTGGACGCTGTGCCAGGGTCATCACCAGAGTCCGTGGTTGCAGAGCAACTACCTTTCTCCGATCTGGCAATTTGCCCAGACACACGGGCAGAACTGCTCGTTTTGCCGTCGCCAGAAACGAGTACACCTCTGGAGTCTTCGGAAACGAGTACGCCATCTATGCCTCCACTTGAGGATTCAGTGGAAGAACTCACGACCGAGTTCCACACACAACCCACGATCTCCGAGCCATCTACAGCTCCACTACCACGAGCGAGGCAAGGTCGGCCAATACGCCAGAGAAGACTTCCGCTGAAGTTCAAAGACTATATTCTTGCACTTGGCGATGATAGTTTTCAGTCAGATTCGGAGTACAGTGACTAAGACTTTTGTAGTTATGTTTTCGTAAAAGGTCATTTTGGTATCAACTTTGGGTACATATAGAACATTAAAAGCATATCACTGTTATAGCAAAACCTTGGCCAAGGTTAAAATGTCCATGACAAACACAATATTCTAAACAATAACCAAACTAACAAACTAACAGTCAACACTACAATGTGTCATGGACATTAAAAATGGAAATAGAAAATACAAATCATAGTAATACAAATGTACTCAAAAAGGTATTGTTGGATGTTTCATTTTCCTCCCAGGAGGAGGAGAGATGAGAGTGCTCTAAGTTGAAATATGACTCTTGGAATGAAATTTTGATCGTCACGTGACTAGTATGATGCAACCTGAACTTTCAGTGAAAACCCGTTTTGTTCGGATGACTTGTTTAGGATTTTGTTGAATTTTCCGTGTCGTGCACACAAAGAACGTCTATGAACAATCTTTTGCGAATTTCATTTTTTTTTGTGTTTCAACGAACAATTTCAAAACCAATATTTCCAGTGAAATAACGCAATTTTCGGGTGGTGAAGTGTTTTGATTTTCGTTATTTTTTTCACATAACGAATGTATAACGTAAGTCTTCCTCCCACAATTTTCTTATTTCTTTTAAGGGAGGGAGAATGTAGTATTTTGATTTGCACGAGATGGCGATACTTGACATCTCCTTTTTAAAGTAGCCATCTCGTGCATCCATATAAAAGAATAAAAAGGACAGCACGCGACGGCATGAGCCGCGCGTGATCTGCGGCCTCATCGGCCAGTGTTCGCCCCGCTCCTGAATCCGTTGGTTGTCCTTTCTTCTCGCTCCGGCGACCGTCCAGGTCCGCTCGGTGCATGTAGTTTCCCGGCTACGTCGAACGTGACTCACCGGCGCTTGCGTCCAATGTAGCCAGGCTTTAGAGCACCGCCGCGTCGGCGCAGAATATAACAATATGCTCTCTCTACACCAGGCTATTTTCACGAAACCCGCAACTGCCCGGTCAGTCATACCGACAACAAAAAAAAAATCTCACCAACTTAAAGTATACAATCCATTTAAAAAGACACACCAAAGCTTCGGTTCGCGCATGCGCCGAACAAAAAACCATTGCTTGACAAAGCAGTCGCTCCGTCTCTATGCGGTCCGTTTGGACCGTGTGGACCATGTGGACCTCGCGCTCCACAAGCTGGTCCATCTCGAAGGCTCTCAGCTGCGGCACTCGGCCCTCCACCGGGAGCTCTGTGACCTTGGCCTGCTTTTCTTCTGGGCTGGGCCAATCCTCCTTCTTGACAGGTTCGCCCTCGGTCACTTTGTCGGGGTCTCCACCCTGGGTTGGGGGTGCCTCTTCGCCAGTCGCCGCCCCCGCCACCGCTAGGTAGCCATCGTTTGCACACCCAGCACTTGCCTGTCGACCGTCGGACTTGCGGTCCACGGCCGAGGCGGACACCACCGAGAAGATGCCCCGCAGGTTGTGACGCACTTTCTCCTTGATCCCGAACGCCTCGCCCCCGGCCGCGAAGACAACCTTGTTCACCGTGAGGCTGCCCGGCTGCAGGTCCGCGTGGGGCACCGCCGTCTCTTTCGGGTACTTGGCCTCGAGGTTGAAAGGCTTGTTCCGGTAAAAGGTGAGCATCTTGCTGAAGGGCAGTTGGTGCCAGCGGGGAAACACCTCTGCCCGACTTTCCTCTCCCTTGCCCGGGTCGTAGCACAGCTCGATAGGGTAGAACTGGGCGTCCTCCGCCGCAAAGTCTCGCATCTTGAAGATGGGTGACAGCATGGCACACTGCAGGGCGCAGCCCCGGACCACCGCCTTGTCCTGGTGCAGTGTCGTGGAGAGCTACCGCTGGAACAACTTGCGGACCAGCTGCTTGACCGCCAGCGCCCGGATGCCACCCCCGACCAGCTTCACCGACTCCACGTCCGGCGGCCGCAGCCCGGCCACCGTCAGCGCCCACGCCATCGTGCGCTCGGCTCGCGCTAGCAGCTCGTGCACATGGTCTCGAAGGTCTCCCGCTTCATCTTGCCCGCAACGTCCCGGTCGTTCTTGAAGCACTCAATGTTGAGCGGCCAGTCGTGCGGGTTGGCACCCATCTGCTTCTTGAGCCTCTCGCACTCGGTGATGAGGCGCATGAGGGCGCGCCAGTTGGTGGCCACGTCCAGCATGTAGCGCTCCTTGAACTCCTGGACGAAGTAGCGCACCAGCACCATGCCGAAGTCGTGGGGCCCGACTCCATCGACGGTAGTAGCCAGCACCTTGAGCCGGTCCTTGTTGAAGGCCACCGGCACCACCTGGAGCACCTATTGGCTCATGCCCACAAGGGCCACCACGCGCGGTTTGTCCTTGGGCCGGTCGTCCTTGTAGAAACCGAAGCTGTGCGCCATGGCCGTCGTCTGCGACCTCATTACATTCGTCAGTAAGCGTGTCTTCAGCTTCACAAACCATCGGTTTCAAGTCAAGCCTCCCGCACGCCAACTTTAGGCTGTCGTAGTCATCGGGCATCAACAGCATATCTATGCCGTTAACCAATTGTTCAGTGACGGCGCACAAGAGCGGCACCTCTCGAGGGACATACACAACGTAGCTTGTGGGAAGAGTCATCGGTATATGGCGTAGAACGGCGCTCACGCTGTCCCCGAACGCCCCAGTCGGTGTCACCCTTCCGGCCGACCCCTTCATTTCAGGCGCCACCCCCTTACGCACTACGCTAATCTCCGCTCCAGAATCGATAACCGCCTGCACCATCCTCGGTCCGCATTTGACCTCCACTCTCCGCAACTCAGCACGCGTACCGTTCTGATTGACATTTATGTCCTGAAACATACTCTGCTGAGATGGTATTAGATTTGTTGAGATGTTGCCCACCACGGAGTAATTTCTTTGTTCTCCATCTGCCGTCTTACGCGGACAGTCACGAGAAAAGTGTCCCAATCCTTGGCAGCTGAAACACTTCACCGTAGAAGCGTTAGGTTTAGTGTCCTGTTTTCGGTTCTCGCGTTTCTCCTCAAGAGAAGTGGCCTCTGTTGTGTTGTATGCGCGGCTCTTAGCTGGCGGGTGATCTCGCTTTTTGCATCGCTCGCCCTCGTCGAAACGATCAGCCAGTGCAGCCACCTCTACTGGTTTAAGCCATTTTCCGGTCTCATTTAGCGTTACATAGGTCTGCATGTCGACAGGCAAGGGATCTCTAACGCGGTCAGAAACCATTAATGCTAGCAAGTCCTCGAGAGAGTCGATCGAGCGACTTCGAGCATAATACTCAAAGCAGCTCTCAACCCGTGTCGCAAACTGAGTCCAGGATTCTTTCTCCATTCTAGTGGCTTTGAGAAAAAGCCTCCTGCACTCCGCCGGCGACAGTTTGAGTTCCAAGAGAACTCGCTCCTTAACCGACGTAATCACTCGCTTCGCCGACAGGCAGCCTATTCACCAGCGCCCGCATGCGCTCCGTAAGGTCGCACGAGCGAACCCCTCAGGCGCTCAGGCACCTCATATGTCGCAAAGACATTTTCGACACCGTCGAACCAGCTTGGTACGAGCAGTTCGGACGACGGCATTTGTGTCAACACACCCTTCATGAGCCTGGAAAAGCTAAGCACCTTTTCCCTCAGGTTGAGTTCTGCGCCGCCTCCACTGGTTCTGGGTCTGTTTTCCGCACGAACTCGCTCTAGTTCAAGCTCTAGACGCACTAGCCGTTCTTTTTCTCTTACGAGCTCAATCTCTCTTTCAATTAGTGAGCTACTCGATCGGCCACCACTGTCCCCGTCCTCGTGCGTCCCCACGGTCGCCGCTGGTCTACTCTGAGGTGACGGTTCACCTCGCTCGTCGACATCGTTATCATTAGCTCCATCCCGATCCAACGAGGTAACCGGCCTAAGCCGTTCCCCACTACGTAGCTCCATGGCGGGCACTAGTCAAAATAATCATGCACCTTACCCTTAAAGGTTGACAAGTCCCTATGGCAAGCACACGCAGTCTGTCGATCGGAACAGTCCGGCCCGATAACTGTGTCCGAGTCGTAGACACTTCGCAGGGCTGTGGGTCTGCAGCACTTCTCGAAGCCGCGTCGAAGCGAAGTCTCGGCGATTCAAGTCTTCTTCGTTAAACACGGCTGCTGAGGCCCAGGAACTTGCCGCCTCTCTTCTTGTTGAATGGAGTCGCTGTCCGCTGAATCTGCTGAGTCGTTCCAGCCGGCGGGGCCCGCTGACGCAATCCTGTCGACTGCGCCAGTGAAGGTTCGTTTTCTTCTTAGGATTGCGTCAGGGACCCGATGACTGGGAACGCCGATGGTGGGCGGATGTTGATGGTCTAAAAAAATGACTGAAAGGACTCCATCAGTGAGAGAGAAATAAAAAGAAACGTCTATTTACAGTACAGATTGAAAGGTGGCCCGACCGACGTTCTTCCCGGCCCTCGCGCGTCTCCCTTCTTCCTTCTCCTCGAGCCACAGCCGCGCCGCTCACTTTAACGTCATTACTCAGAAAAAAGAAAGACGAAACCGAAACTACAGCCACTGTACCGAAACCCTGCGCAAGTCGCGCCTCTGGATTTGTGGCCATCATTTTGTTTGACCTTCACAGCTGGGAACGGCTGTCTGACCCGCCTCGGCGATGGTCTGGCGACTGTGCGTTAGCCTTGCAGACTCCGACGCCTCATTCGACCTCCGGCGCACACACTCACGGGAGAGGCTTTAGCCCCCCTTGTGTCGTCCGAAGGGATGTTGGGCTTGACTGCGCGACGTCTCCAGGTGTGCGCCGCTTTAGGGGGAGGCAATTGCATCACCGCCGTAGGGTTCGTCGCGTCGTCCTCCCGCGTCCTTTTCGCGGCCGCGCCGCCCGCAAAGGCGTCAGGGTCGGCCATGGTGGCATCGGCGGCTGGATTCTCGTTGACCTCCTTGGAGGCGACTACTGCCTCACCGGGTGGTGCAGACGTCTCCACCCTCCGGTGGAGACGTCTGCTTTTTTGTGAACTCTGTTCAATATTCCTTCTGTTCTACTCCGTTACTTGGCTCACCATAATTCTTTGTTGGTATATATTGCAACGGAAATGATCATAGTATAAAAACAAGAGCTGTAACGAAATGTTAATAATGTGGAGTGGCTAAGTGGTAACGTGCCCGTTACCACAAAGTTCTTTGCAGACATGATGACGTAATTATGTGCAGACGGGCCTCAAACATGTTGGAAGCGTGTCTGCAGACTGGCTTGCATGATGAAGGAGCAGTGAGACCCCCGCTGAAAGGCGCAAGCATGAATCGCTTTTGGATCGCTCCAAATCTAACGGGAGAATTACCCATATCAGATTTCGCGAGACTCCTTTGCGCGCCGGGGCCTAGACGGTGGAGGCGTCGGCCAAATGCCAGAAATGCTGTGCCGTAAACTAACTCGGTATGTGTTTGCGTGTGCCGCGAGTCGATACGTCATGTACCATTCACCTTACGATCTCTCTCGCTGCAGCGCGGGCATTCTCGGGGTCGTCGCAAGAAGCAACAAAAAAATGAAGGGAAGACCGACGAAACGACGTTTAGAAAAGACGCGGCGGCCCGTAAAAGAAGAAAGGCGTTGGACGTGAGCGTCTGCTGCGTCTTTCATAATATAAAATTATGTAACTGACGGTTTGATCGATAGATAAAATTATAGCTCCTTTTTTTTTTTCTTCAAAAGTTCCGTGCATGGCGTCGTTTTCTTAACACTGAGTGCATGGCGCAATTTGTTTATTTTGTTTTATTTTAACATGTTGCGTCATTCCCACCATTCACGACACACATCCATATTTGAACTAATCGGTCTTGTGTACACGGGGAAAAAGAGTGCAGAGTTGAGCCACCCCATAAAAACACACGCGTCCGTAACTTACAACTATCTAAACAGGATCGTGATTCTGACAGCTGCGCGCAGATCAAAATCAAAGTATTGTAAAATCTCGATCCTCTAAGGTATTACAATCGGGGTGGATTCACTTTAAAATACTACCAGAATAACAAAAAAAAAAATAATAATACGATAGTTGACTACAGAATCTTCCTTTACGACGACCGAAGCAAAGTCAATGTAGGGCGGTTCCGTGGCGTACTCCGGCTCGAAATTTCCCAGGACGTCCTGTGGATGAACTTTCGCCCGACGTCTTTTTACCGCGAGGAGGCAACGTTTTTTAGCTCGCTCGAGTTCTTTTGCGTCGTGATGTCCTCCGCCGGGCGGGGTAGTCGAAAACATAGAAGTGCACCGGCTGGTACTCAATCCCTGTATATACCGAGCTTTATTTGGACCTAGGACGAGTCAGCGATCGAGACGTCGACCCGTCGGCTGCCAAAATGGCAGCTACTGCCGCCGGTGTGACTCCGAAATATGTGGCCGCGTTGCCTTTTGCGGCCAGATATACGTCCGCGGTCGTAATTACAGTGTAGCCACGCGCCATGCATGTTGTTGCTGTTGTTATTTATTTGCATCAAGTACAACGTATAGGATACTGGAGGCTTGTGGGAAAAGCTGTCACAAGGAAAACTTGACAAAACACAGGTTCCCACATTGGCATTTATACAGAACTAAAGAACATATTTAACATATCATTCAGTTTAAAGAATTAACAGAAGAAACAAAAATTAAGACGAGAAAGAGAAGCAACCATGGACACAGTCGAATCATGTCAGAACACGCAATCGAAGGATATTTTGAAAGGCAAATCGCGTACATGCAGAACTTAAGGTTTAACAATATTACACGTCATTTTTGACTTAAGAAATGTCTACTGGGGCTGAAATAACAACGAACTGCTTTAAAGATAATATCTAAAAGCTCGACGTTTTCGGCAGCTAATCTATTTAGTAATCTTGGTAGTTTGTTTTTCAACGAATCTTGCCCGTAGATTGTTCTATGAGTGCTAACTTTTTAAGGCTCACTGTATGTGGCGCGTTGTGTAGGTTGTAGTACTACTTTGTAAGCTAGATAATCCTTTTAAAAACAATGATTTAGCTTCTACCTCTTGTTTAGATGCTTTAGAGAGCCGATATTTGTACTTTTTTTTTATTGGTAATACATTATATTTTACGAACAACTCATGTTTATGGAAGTAAGACGGAATATCTTCATCAACACTTAAGAGCCGTTTTTTTTTTTTTTTTTTTTTTTTTTGTAAGATATGCATTTTATGTAGATTTCCTTAAGTTGTGGATGCCCAGGCTAAATGACAGTAGTTAAGCCTTGAGGAAAACAGACTATTATAAATTAAAATCATAACATTTCGTGGCAGTATATGTCGATTAGGATATACAAGCCCGACTATTTGGTATATCTTAGCGGCATCGGAATCAATATGCGTATCCCAAGACAAAGTTTCTTGAAAAACAACCCCCATGTACCTTAAAGCTAGATGCGTCTCCAATGGGAGTCAAATTTAGCCCTCTTGGCTGATTTAACACGATATATTTATTTTTAGTAAGAAATAAGGCTGCCTTAGTTTTGTTTACATTTATTTTAAAGCTATTTTGGCACGTCCATTTGTCTAGTTTCGTCAGAAACACCGAACACGACGCAGCCATTAAGCGTCTGCGTGCAATCTAACTGATAACATTTGCAGACGACGTGCCTCGGTGTACAGAAAGAAAGAAAAACGCTTCGTGGTTTTTCTCTTCCCGTATGCCAGTAAAATGAATTATACTCGTTCACTACGGACATTGTTATGGAGCTTTTGTAGACTGGAGTTTTTTCTTTGCTATGCTCTCCGCATAGAAAACGTTGCCACTAAGCGTGCGCGCCGCTATTGTTGATTTCTGAGTTCCAGCTCTTATAACGAGCTGCGGAGAGCGTTGCAAGATGGCGGAAACAGCATACCAAATAATTATTTACTGTTGCCAAAGCGGAGGACGTGTTCCATCGTGTGCCGTTCAAACAAGGAAACATGGAACAGTTGTTAGTGGGTAGACTCGTGCTCTCACGAAAAGGCGATAGAAATTCATTGTAAAATCGACTCAAATTGAATACCAAACTACCAACCCATATAAATAGTCTCCTCATAATCTGCTGCTGCTTGTTTGCAAGAAAGGCTCCGTCCGTAAAAATGCAGAGCTACACTCACGCAGAAGCGGGTGGTGGGCAGTGGGACTCGCCTCGTAAAATACTGCCCACTAGAGATACATTTTTTAGCTATGAAAAACTGTCACACAATGCGCACATCACTGCACATAGAACGGATCAACGTTCAAAGTTTTCAGGTGCTTGAGGTTCTTTGCACTCAACGTGAGCACATCTTGACTTAAACAGCGCAAAAAAGTTACGTAAGGAAGAGACAAGAGGAAGGAAAGAGCGCTGACTCACAACTGAGGTTTTAATAATGATGTTATTAAAACTTCAGTTGTGAGTCAGCGCTCTTTCCTTCCTGTTGTCTCTTCCTTACGTAACTTTTTTGCGCTGCTTAAGTCAAGATGTCTATCCAACTCGCCCAGCAACTCATTTTGGTGAGCACATCTGTTGCGCGATAGACATTGAAATGGTAGTTCCTATCTTGCCACACGCACGTTAACAATTCAATGTTTCACAACCCGAAGAGTAGCAGGCAGCGGCGTACCAACTTGTTTTTGAATGGGGAGTGCGGCGGTTGGGGGGGGGGGGGGGGGCAAACAAGATCACCCCAGGGCCGGGGGGCGGTGAGCTTGGTATTCCTTGAGCGCCACAGGCCAGTGTTTTCCCTGTCCAGTGGCGGATCTTTCAGGGGGGGGGGGGGGGGGGGGGGCAAAACACATGCCTTGCCCCCCCCCCCCTTCCCCGTTGGTACGCCCATGGTAGCAGGCATAAGTAGGTGGGCTTTTAAGAACTTTGCACTTTATTCTACTTTCATAAAGTGTGACAGTGCATAAAACCCAAATGATTAGAGTATGACCCGCGGTTTCGCGTCATCGTCCATGCGTCTGCTGCACGGGAAGCAGCTTTAGCGAACCCCGCGCTTCCCACTTGCTCCAAGTCGTGACCACTGACTGACTTGGGGATTTTTAATGACGCTCAACACGTTTCTAATTGGAACCACATCTTTATTTCTAATGATTAAGAACCTTATTAGCAACGCTTTGTGATTATTTTGCTACTTCACCGTACCGTGTCCAGCACTGTCCACCGTACACCGTACTAGACACCGTCCGCCGTGCCGTGTCTAGCAAAATGTTTCCATAAAAAGATTTTTTTTTTTTAAGATTGTTTTAGATTTTGCAGTTTTTGCAGAAACAACCGGCATATAAGAAATGAAATAACGAGGTAGGAGCTCGCATTTTTGTTTCATTATTAGTGCTCGTAAATCGCAATCTGCTTGATATGATTTCCGAGCACTGAACTGTCTGGAGTGGCTCGTTATTTGAAAATAGTGTGGGATGATTTTGTTACGTTCCAATGTCCTTAAAATCTTAAGCTCGTTGTTTTTTTTTTTGTTTTGTTTTTTTTCAACATGTGTTTAAGCCCTTGATTTCTTTTTTTAGTATGTTGTTTATTTTCGATCATCGTCAGGACAGGGATAATGATTGAAGGCGTCTGTTTTCTGCGCCCTAGTGGAGAAATACTCGAAAATGCCACGCCGTGACTAAAACACACACACACACACACACACACACACACACACACACACACACACACACACACACACACACACACACACACACACACACACACACACACACACACACACACACGCACACACACACACACACACACGCACGCACGCACGCACGCACGCACGCACGCACACACACACACACACACACACACACACACAAACAAACAGACAAACAAACAAACACGCACATACACACATTTTAGTTTTTGTTTTGTTTTGTTCTGGCGGGCCCTATTTCTGTTGTCTTCCCATTTTCGAAGGTTTGTTTTGCCACAATTCGATATATATATATATATATATATATATATATATATATATATATATATATATATATATATATATATATATATATTTGATGCATATTTGACTACTCTGCTCGTGCGCCTATCACAGTGAAACATTTTGATTATAATTACTTCAACCAGTGAATAATGAAGAAGTGAAACAAGCGAAACTGTGTCGATATGCATGTAAAAGAAAACATTTTCGATTTGTAGTTTCTTTTTCTATTTTGCGTCTATTTTTGTTTCCGTGTGAAAGAGTAGTATTTTGGGGGGAAGAAATTGCTTTTGTAATTTGCTATCGCCTAATACGAGTTAACATACGTATACGGGTGAATGTGGTATCGGGATGGTTAACTCCACAGCTACACTAGGAATATTCTGGACCCAAAATAGTATACACACAGAAATTGCCTCGGATTGCGAAGTATTGGGTGGTGTCATGGTTATACTTATTCATAATTTCGCTTGATCGCATAAGCGCCCAAATCTAGTTAGGACCTCAAACTTAAAAAAAAAATGCAGTTACAAACTCGATATTGCGACGAAATATATCGAGAAACAGTTTATGACGTAAGTGGTCGTCACTCTGGCCAAACCATGCACTTATGCTTAGATAGAATGATTGCAAGGAAAGTCCCAAGGGGGAAAAGATATGCAAAAGAAAAAAATTGGCATTCGCATAAGATGGCGTGTGATTCGCGTCGTCAGTCCCCCAAAGTGAGCGAGTTGCGCTCCGATTCAGGTGGGAGCCAATTTCTAGTTTCCTGTAGTCATTCTGTGAGTTCGTATATTGCGGGGCGGCCCTGCTGCTGAGCCAGTATGAGTTGGGCAGCCCTCGCGTTTCTCAGCATCCATCGGCGATGCTACAGTGGCCGAAAACCTGTCAGCTTCGGAAATTCACCGAACAATCGGGACCGGAACGAAAAATAAAAGGTCTACTCTCGCGCACTAAGAAATAAAAGAAGGAAAAACATATTCTCCGAGTTGTAGGCGCGTACAGATGTGGAAAGTTTGAAATAGGCGTCATCTGGACTCCGACATTTACATCCGCAAACAAAGCCACCTGCTTCTTTACGACGACGTCAACAATCCACGACCGCACTGACTCGAATGAGCTATGCTCTTAGCGGTAGAGTGTGCGTGAAATGTGCAGAATAAACTCTACATACTCTTCAAAGCACGCCAGCTATGCACGAAAAAGGAGCGAAATAAACGTAAGAAAGATTGAGAAACTACCGATCAATGTACCTTTCATTATAATCCCATCATATAATGTTGACGGTTGTTATTATTATTATTATCTTTTTTTTGAGGGAGGAACGAGACGTGTTGGTGCATCCGAATCCGCCGATCGCCAACGCAGCACTCATTCTTGATACAAGCTGAGCAGCGTTTACGCAGAACGCTGGCACAGGTCTAGTGTCCGATACATGCTCAGTGTACATAATAAAATAAAAGTATACTCAATAGTGGAAATGATACTGAAGCTGTTTCGTACTAATAAACTGCTTAAGGGCGACACTTCTCACCATTCAATTAATTTTCCCAAGCATTCCAGATTAGCTTCTACCTCGTTACCGTATGCGCTCAGGTCAATCTCTCGTTACTAAAATGTAGGCTTAAAAGGCGATCTAAGTTGCAGATGACTTATTATCAGTTATATATATATATATATATAAGGTGATCCAAGTCACCAGGCTCGATCAAAAATGGAGAGTAAAAATCGACGCCTGCACGTAACAATCTAAACTTTTCGTCAAAGGTTTAATTCACTGGTCGGTTTTTTTTCTTTGTAAAATTACAAAGCGTAGCTCTCTTTCTGTAAAAAATAAGGCCAAAAAACTTGCCAGGGTCTACGGCGGGCAGCAACGCAGACGACAGGGGTCCAGTAGCGGGGTGTGTTTGGCGTTCGTACTGATAGATGGCGCCACCTCCTTATCGCAACGGCTCGCGACCACCGTGGTTTATTAAAATGAATATAATCTTTTTGAAATGTAGCTTCGGTTAAAAAATAAACGCGAACAAAATCAAAACTTAAAGCAAAAAAAAAAAACGCGTCTGCATAACGGCGGCGCTTCTGCTCCCAACGGATTTCGTCTGCATGTCGTCTGCTATCTTTCGCTGGTCGGCTCAACGTTATTAGATTACCTCAGTTGTGGAACTCCTGCGGAGGGGGTACCCCCCCCCCCCCCCTCACTTACTTCAATCCGCCAAGCGTCGTTTGAAGCGCAATCTATATTTTTGTTTCATAACTATGCGTTCCAAAGAGCCCAGCTAAAGCGCCAAATGGCGATCACAACGCCGCCATTTACCCTGCAGCGGTCACTCGAGGAACTGCACCTAACATCTAGTTTGGCTTCAATCGGCCATTTCGGAGCCGAAACAGATACAGTGGAAAGGGTTACAAGGTAAGAAAAATTTATTTGACACCATTGCGAGTTTGTACAATGTTACAAGGTCATATGTGATATATGTTCTACGCAAAACAATGTTTACGCGACACAATGATCATTTCGGCCATCGCAGCCGACGAGGCGGAACTAGAGTGCCCGATTACAGCATGTCAAAGGACAGGCAAGTAAAATGTACCTGGCCGTTGATCACCGTCAGGTACCGGCACGACCAGCGCCGCAGGAACTCACACTCTCCAAGGAGGAATAGCTCACACTCCAAAAAAGTGACCAGCTCCCGTCGCAGACTCCATAAAAGCGGCCACATCGCCCGTTGGCAACGCTGCCGCACCTCCGAGGAGCAACGGTTGCGCCACAGGACCCATTCGGCCAGCGCGATCACAAGGAAAGCGAAATTCCTTCGGGGCCGACGACCCTGACTGACATAAGGGCGCACACCAGCGTCAGGAAAGACATGCGCCACAAAGCGCCAGAAAATCTGCGCCACCATGCACTGCACCGTTACGTGGACGTTTGTTTCCACTGCGCTGCAGGTGGGACACTTAACATCACTGGTCAAACCCCAACGGAAAAAAGCGGTCCTTGGTTGGTAAGGCTCCCCAACCTTTCTTCCACTGGAAGTCACACACTTCTCCTGGCAGGCTACTGTGGGGGAGGGGTGGTCCTACGTACGACGGGCCAAGCCCCGGCACTGGCGCCGGAAACTGCGACGAGTAGAGAATCTCAACAAGACGAGACGCAGGAGCCTCAACAATGTCTTTTTTTTATACATGGGCGCGGAGCTGCCGGAAAGTCTCAATAGCAGCTCTGTAGAAAGGCGGAACCGTTTCCACGCGGGGGCCAATGAGAGGCGGTTGCGAGGGTTCCAGGTCACTATAAAATGTCCCGAGAAAATACACCGCCAGTGGGACGGGCCGGGTTGTCCGTGTCATCGAGGATAGTCAAGAGGGTCTTGAAAGCTAAGGTGGACGCTGTCAGTTTGATACAAGGAAAGCTCCAGTCACCGCGCTCGCAAGGGAGGCTGAGCGCGGGACGAGCCACCAGAGCCGTCTTGCCTGCCCCAAAAAAAGGACACGAGAGAAGAGCGCGCCGGGCGTACGAACAGAGAGGGCGGCGAAGCTACACGCGCAACATACCAGAGTCTACCGTAAATCACTTGCCCCACCCGTTTCCACAGTGGACGCGCCGCGAGTTCACCCAGAAGTTAAGATGAGCCTAGGTCGGGACGTGCTACCTGAAATGACCGCTGAGGCATGGTTGTATGAAAAATATATTATTGTGCCGCAAAACCTAGCAAACTAAAGATTCTAGAATACATCACCAGCCCCCCATTTCGTACTAAACTCCAATAAAATTTACTACAAAAAGAGTTTTTTTCCGTTGGTTTTTACGTTTCTAGTAACGTTGAAACCAACGTTGCTAGGTTGAACTGTACGTATCCTGATTCAGTTACCAAAGCAGCCGTCTGGCGGCGCGTCGAGCGACGCTTGGCGAGTCGTGGTGAGTGAAGGGGCGTACTGTTCGTGCATGCGGCGTCTATGAGCAGTTCCGTAACTGAGCTAATCAAATAACGTTGGTCGGCTGCACCTTCAGACGCTGCTCCCGACGCCATCTATCAATACCAACGCCAAACACATCCCGCTACTGGACTTGGTCGTCTGGGTCGCCGCCCGCCGTAGACCCTGGCAAGTTTCGTGGCCCTATTTGTTACAGAGAGAGAGCTACGCTTTGTAATTTTACAAGGAAATCCGACCTGTGAAATACACCTTTGACGAAAAGTTTAGATTGCTATGTGCAGGCGTCGATTTTTACGGTCCATTTTAGAACGAGCCCGGTGACTTGAACCACCCTATATATTTATTATGTCGCGAAGTGCAAAAACTCGCAGAAGAATCGCCTGCAGAAAAAAGGCTTGAGTAGGAATCGCCCCCCCCCCCCCCCCCCCCCCCGCCCAATACACAATCTTGTCTTGAAAAAAAGAATCATACACCAAGTCAGGCACGTAGCCAGGGGGGGGGGGGGTAGCCAGGGGGGGGGGTGGCATGGGGCCCGCCCCCCTTCCCGAATCTTCCATTTTGCTGGGACCTCCTCTTCCCCCTCCCCTTCATACAGCATTTTGTCATCGGCGCCCCCCCCCCCCCCCCCCCCCCTGAAACAAAATCCTGGCTGCGTGCCTGCACCAAGTAAATGCATTAGAGCTGTACGACAAGTCGAAAACCATTTATGATAACAGTAATACTAGATTAGAAGTAACAATGATGTAGGAATGATTATACTAACATATTTTATACACTAAAATTGTGAACTAAAAAAAATAGTAAACGTGCGATGAGCGTTTTTAAGTCTCGTTCGAGGAATCAATCCAGAAACATCGGTACGTATGACATGAATGCGTACCCTGTTTTGTGAATCAAGTTATTCTAGAATAAACGGCTTAAGGAGCACGGAAGGAATGCGGTGAATGAAGGTCACGCACGCCGCGAGAAGTAAATCCGAGCTCGTCGACCACAGCGGGACGACTGGGAATACGTTTGACTTGGACAATGCGTCGACCTTGGCTCGTGAGCAGCGTTGAGGTCCGAGGAAGCTCGTGGAATAGACCGATCTCACCAGCCAGTTTGACTACGCTACCGCTGCCGCAATGCATCGAGGGAACATTAGTCTTTTTGCACGCGCAACAACCTTGCTGGAGCTCTGCGCGTGTGGAGCAGGAGACGGCACGAGCCCTCGAATGCACGGCCGTCTGCCTCCCGTGAACTAAAGTTATGGTGGCGTCACGCATGCGCTGGACGCTTGGTGAGATCGGTCTATTGTGGTTCATCCGCCATGACCCCAAGGCGTGCAACATAAACCGCGGCCCCTATTGGACATTAACGGGGACCTGTTGGATTAGAGTGGACTAGTTTTGGCTCTCGCCACCACCGGGGCCAGCGCATACTAATGATGCCACCCGGATAAGCGGCGAAACCTCTGTGTTTTTGTTATTTTTGTGTTGTGTTACGCCAGAGTAAACTTATTTAATTATAACTACCCCTGGCTTTTGGAACATATTTGCATGTTGCTTAATGTTCGTATTGAACAATGTAGCGGTTCACATTTACGTGCTGAATTTATTACGATTTTTTTTCTCCGAGAGATTTGTACGCAGGTATAATTTAAATAAATAGCGAACGAATTTAGTGACGCGCTTCGATCGTTTCCAAAAAAATGCGAGCATGGGCGTAAATCGATGTACAAGGTGTCACAAAAAAAAAAAATTTGAGTTTTTTTTTTTTTTTTCACCGCAAAAATAAACTAGGCATCGCCTAACGCTCATTCTCCGCCCAAAGGTAGCGCTACAGGTCACAATCAGATGCCAAAGTTTCAGCCCGATCCGATACCTTATTCAGAAGTTATAAGTGATTTTCTGAAAGGTTCAATGGGAAAATGGCGGCCGACGGAGTTTTTGAATACATGGGGCTCTATGGGCACCAGAAACCGAAAACGGGCAAAAATGTTCTTCATTTTGCTATTGAAGTTTTCAGAAAATCACTTAAAACTTTTGAATAAGGTATCGGATCGGGCTGAAACTTTGGCATCTGCTTGTGACCTCTAGAGCTAGCTTTGGCCGGAGAATGAGCGTTCGGTGCTGCCTAATTTATTTTTGCGGATAAAAAAAGAAAAAAGAAACTGTAAATTGTTTTTGTGACATTTGTACTTTTTAAAAAAAGTCTTTTGTAGAAACAAATGTAGGGACGTGGGGAAGCTTATTACGGGGTATAAATAGCACAAGATATGGGTTTTATCAGCGTGTACAGTAAGTAAGTCTAAAATAGTTTAAAAAGGCCTGTTGACTACAAAAACAGGATGAATATATAATAAACCAACAGTGAAACCAAAAGCTTACTTTGGGGTTTAAATCACCCAGCGTTAGTCTTTGTTCACGTTTACGCTGGGCGCGCTCGAACGAGTCCAACGAGAAAGTTTACTGCTAGAACAATATAGATAGATAATGAACCAGCTGTAAACCAGTTTGGAGCCTAAGGAGGCTTATTCTAGGGTTTAAACATTTATCAGCTTGGTTCTGTGAGTGTTTATGGTAAGTGAGTTAAAAACAGTCCAACTGTGGAGCGAACACATGCAATCTGAAGACTGCTCTTCCATACCTGACACCTGCGCGGCAGTCAAGAACGGAGTGACGTTATCACAGGAGGAAGCTCGCGAGGTTCTCTCATTTCTATAATTTCGTTTTTTTCTAGCTCATTCAAAGTTTGTTTTGAAAATAACATCCTACCACCTGCTCCAATTTTTTTTTTTTTTTTTGTCATGTCACCCTAACCAAGTTTAAATTATTTTCGCCGAGACTATCTTGATTAAATGCTGTCCATTTGTTCTGACCACAACTGAGTGGAATGAATGGGCAGAAATTACGACACCTTCACGTCGCTGCTGCTTAACTCACGAAAGAATCACCGCATGTAACATTTCTATATCGCCCGCTCGTGAACAGATTTCTGATCTTTTCTTTTATATTTTTCCATGCGTGTGCGTGTGGTTGTGTGCCTGTATTGTGAATTTTTCTCCTTATATGTGTTTTGAAGTTATGCTATTTCCTTCCATATATCTCGTATAATTGTTCGTATGCTTCAAACGATACCCCCTTTATGTAATAGACCGCTGGGGCCTTTAAATGTAATTAAACCAAACAATCAGCAAATAAATAAAAACATATAAGTGAATTATCAAAGAAAATAACTACAAATAAATCAACAAATATAAATAAATCACTGGAATTTGCACCAGTGAGATTTAAATCGATGTAAACAATGTCGTGAATAGAATACGAGGGTCTCATCATACAACCCAAACACCAGCATAAACAGGTTAAAGGGCATATGACTAGATGTTCATTCTGAGAGCAAATTTAAATGCATGAGTTTATCGCAGTGTTGTACCCGTTACCGAAAAAAAGTAACGAAATAGCGTTACTCGTTAGTTTGGTAAAAAGTAACGCGTTATCGAGCTACGTTACTCTTTTTCAAACGTAACGATATACCGTTACCGTTACTTATCAAAAATAACGAACGTTACTTTTACGTTACTTTTCTGTTCGAGTACATATGTTTGGCAGAGATCTATGATAAGCCTCCTTAACAAGCTTGGATAAAGATAAAAATTCAGAGTGGTTTTATAGTGTTTTGATGCGCGAAGCAGCTTAATTTTCGGCATGCAGATTAGGCATTGAAACTGTAAATTACCTGATTCTGTCTCCTTTAGTTGATACATTTCATTCAGACCTGCTGGCCATGGCGACGGATTTTCGTTATTCATGCCCATCTAACGCGCAGAATGAGTCGGAGATGTTAGTCAATCGGCTTTTATAAACTACAGCATGCGAACGAGGACTGCTGGAACACAACCAGCCAACCAACACCCCTCATCTGTACGCCGGTTTTAGTATTCACTTCACTATCTGGAACAGGACACCGGTCACCAGCACACTGGCTATAATCACTTGCTGCCTCTTACCAGCAGTAGCTCTTAGTTCGTCTGTGAAAAAAAAAAAAAAATGTTTCGTGTTTGTAAGTTTTTTTTCCAGGTTTAAAACTTTTTTTTTTTTTATCGTGACCTAAGGGAATTAAAGACTAATCAAGCGAAAGATTCTTCTGTGTACAAAAGTGGGCCAGGAACTTTCAGGCAGCGAGGGGGAGAGCGAGGGTAAAAATATTTCACAAAGAATGTTTCTTTTTTTTTTTTTTTTTAAACTAGAGAAATGAGCAAATCGCTTCGCCACTAGTTGTCCACTGTTGTAAACAGGTGTCTCTCCACGGCTCCCCCCCCCCCCCCCCCCCCGCTGTCCACTTCTGCTGCACAAAGCAGAGGGGGGGAACAGGAGGGAGGGGAGGAGGCTGTAACGCAGCCGTTCGTTCAAGCCTTGTGGGTGGTGACACTATGAAAAAAAGAGAAAAAGGAGGATGAACAGAAAGAGCTAGCTGGTAGCCAAAGCTTTCCTTCGCCTTCAAAAAGTGAGATTTTTTTTTTTAACTTTACTGTGACGGATGCTGGTTACGTGCAGTGATAAGCTGGTGCAAAATTTTGAGATAAGCTCGTGCAGGATTTCAACAGTTTTGGTCAAAAGTAACGAGTAACGAGTAACGAAATTTGACAGCCGATACCGTAGAAAAGTAACGGAAATACTTTACTCGTTAGTCATTCAGAATACTAACGAGTACGTTACTGCGTTAACGAAAAATGTAACGCGTTACCAGTAACGTCGTTACTAGTAACGCGTTACCTCCAACACTGGTTTATCCTATCGTTTAAATGGATACACTACAAAAATAATAAAACTCATGTTTAGTGATTGCAATATTATAGATAACTGCTGCAGGGTGCCTTTGAAAAATCTTCTAAAAGGCTTTGGATATGTTACTTGAAATTCAATAATTACCTGGATAAATCTTTTTCGAGTAAAAAGGCGGCCGTGGGGGGGGGGGGGGGGGGGTCTTCGTGGAGTGATATTTTGCAGAATCACGCTGGAAGGGTCACAGATCAGCTGTACTGATCTAAAGGAAGCTTGAAATTAGTTCGTACATAATCGTCCGTGGACTATTTCACATATATTGCATTATGAGCGATCGTGCAGTTGTAAGCAGCTTGTGTCAACAATTAAAAAGAAAGTTTAATGTGACACCACTAATATAATATTAAATGAAAGAAAATCCTAAAATTCAAAATTGTTTCAGATATTTCTTACGTTTTTACATTACTACAAAATAATAAAACCTTTAGCCCAGGGTTGGCAAAGTAGACATATTCGAAGATTCATATAGTGGAAACATTCTAAGTGAAGGGCTGTAATAATAATAAAAAAGGCAAGGTACTTTTAGAAGTTATGTTTTCTTCAGACGTGGTGGCCACGGCAAATTTTATTTATAAACAGATCACTCATATCTTTCTTTATTGTGAACGCCCACTCGCAAAACTAGGACCTTGGTCGATGTGCGCATCATGACACAAAGCTGTGGAAACGCACTGCCTTATTTTCTATTGGCCTTTCCTTTTGATCTTGCGCGGGGGGAGGGGGGGGGGGGGGCGGAGGGGGGGGGGGGGCTAACAGGGAATCACGAGCTGTTCTTGGGCCCCCGAAGAGCCACATGAGGCTCTCGAGCCGCGGTTTGTCCATCCCTGCTCTAGCCCATGATCCGATCCCATGTCTCTCGTAACACATCTAAATATATAAACCGCCCGTTAGTGCGAAGTAACTTCACCTTTAATTGCGGCTGTTCGATTACCTTTACAATATTTTTGACTGTTTAATTACATTAGAAACGGACATTTGTCCCGCCTGAATCGGCGAGCACTGCGAGCGCAAGGATTACTCCAATAATGAACAGACAAAAGAGTCGTTTTTTATTAAAAAAATTCATTTAGAGTACGGTCTTGCCAAAAAATAAGCACCCCAAACGCGCCCGTGCTGAAAGGTGTCTGTCAGTTTCGTACGTAGCGTCATTTGGGTACCCCCCCCCCCCCCCCCCTCTCTTCCGCCGCTTTCTTTTCCTGCCATTCCCATTCAGAACCAACTTCGCTTCCTCTCACGATGAACAGCAGAGGACCCTACGAGCCATCGCAGCCAATCCAAAGCCGTGCGAACGTCAGATGACCTTCGAAAGGAAACGCAGAGACACCCACAGCGCGTAGTCACGTGGCTTTCAAAGCGCTGGATTGGTCCTGGGTAGGGCGAAACGGAGTATATAGTGATTCTCACCTTGCTCTTGAAAGGTTTACACTGCACGGCACTCTTAACGCGAAGGCGACTTCGGAGCCTTTTAGAGCGCAGCTCTTAAGGCGCATTCACACCGCGGAAAACGCGCGGCGTGAAGTGATTTTTTGTGTGCTTATTTTTGTATTGAAAAATATCCGAGCGTCGAGGAGGACGACACAGGGAGACGACGTCTCTGGACCCAGTTTTTCTTCGACGCGCGTGCTTGAGCCAATCAGCGAGCGACCGGACGTGACGTGTCGCCTGTTCCAGTTAGGGCATGTTCTCGGTGTTTTTATTTTTGATCCACAAGGAACGTGAAAAGGCAGAGGTGCCACCAAAAGTGACTGGGAGCATCACAGAGTGGAGAAAAGCAAGCCGATTGGAACATTTGACTTTGAGCAGGGTTGAATGTGCGTGTACGACGCCGTGAAACAACTCTTCATCGGTTGCGCGAAAGCCGCCACCGAAGTTCGCAGCGTTTTCCGACCTCCGACTGTACGGGAGCGATCATACCCAATGTGTTCTGTGTATTCTTCCTGTGCACGCCACCACTACAGTTCTCCTTCGAAAACACTATCGTACAAGCTGCGTGCCATGCTAAAGGTACGGACGCGCGGGCGTAGCATCGTGCATTGTTTACATGAGAATGCGGCTAAAGAGCTCCTTCTGAAGTTGCCTGCTTGAGTCCGTGCCTTTCGCATATAATAGGAGTGTAAACTTGTATGCAATCATCGCCGTTATTTATTGAGCGAAGACGTTTGTCTTCGAGGGCGTATGCAATCTCGAAGGCACGGCAACAATAATCGTACGAAGCAAACGAATAATAATAATAATAATAAAAAAAACGTGTTCTCTCGACAAACGCGAAGTACCCCGAGAAGACGCCGACGTCGGGTGGCCCTGTGCGACTGCTTCGTATTTTTCGACGCCGGCGTCGATGTGGACCGCAACGCGCGTTTTTTGCTCAGTGTGAAAACGCCTTTAGGCGCCTGTTTCTGACTTGAGCGGCGTTGTCGGCGTCGGCGTAACCGCGCGTTGCATTATGAAACGTCTCCCATAAGGACGTCACAGGTGACGTCACGGGTGATGTCAGGAGGGTTGACCTCGTGAGGGTTACGAGGGTTACCCTCCCGAGGGCTACGAGAGTTGCACTTACGAGTGTCACGAGGGTTACCTTCACGAGGGTCACGAGGCCAGCGTCACGACGTTACCCTCGTGACGTCACAGGCGACGTCACGTGTGACGTCATTACAGGAAACACGTGACATATGACGTCACGTGAGGTCACACGCATCTAACATTGCCAGTATTCCCCCTAAATTTAGCGAGGAAATTGTTTCCGCTAAATTTGGCAGAAAAATATTCCCGCTAAATTTACCTTCGGGACGTCACGTGTGATAACACGTGTGACGTAACGTGTGCCATCACGAGGGTGAAATTCCCCCTAAATGTCTTGCATTGTTTCGCATTTTACTTTGAAAAGGGTGCGGCCGAGCATCAAAGTCTACCCCGAGTCAGCACTCTCCAGCACTAGATAGTAGTTTTAATGAGAAGCCTTCTATACCGAGAGAACGACCGAGACCCTGCGATGACTTTTTTGCGTTAACAGTGTTATATTCAGTTTCGGTATTCATTTGTGTTCTTTCACCCCAAGGGGGCGCGTCCTTCCTTTGTGTATATATTTGATGTATCGTGCAGAATAAAGTTTGTTTTCCGTCCGTCCTTCGAAAACATCACAAACAGTTTAGCGGTGTTCAACCTGTGCCTAAAAGTGCGCGTTCACAATATGTATTACCCTGGCCAAGTACACAAAAAACAGTCTTTCAATACCGAGAGAAAGGGAGAGAGAGAGAGAAAAAAAATGGTCGATGGGTTGTTAGCGCTAATGGTTTCGCGGAGTGTACCTGCGCCCAGAAGTGCGCGTTCACAACAGGCACGTAGCCAGGGGGGTGCCATGGGGCCCGGGCCCCCCTGAAATCTTCCACTTTGCTGGGACCTCCTCTCCCCTCTCCCACTCATATAACATTTTGTCATGGGCGCCCCCCTCCCCCCGAAACAAAGTCCTGGCTACGCGCCTGGTTCACAATATGTAGCCTCTTAGGAAAGTTCACGAAAAACGGTCCCCTAAATACCCCCTCCCCCTTACAAAAAAGAAAAGAAAAAAAGAAACAAGAAAAAAGGAGAAAAAAAAAGGACGGTAGAGGCGGCGATGGCTCGTTCGCTTCAAGTTTTGCGAATGTACCTGTGCCTAAAAGTTCACGCGTTTGCAATATGTACTTCCTGTCAGAATATCCACGGAAGAAAGAAGAAAGCAACCGGTATGCAAGTGTTTCTCGCATACGCCCCTGGGGTCAATGACGACTGCGTTGCGTCTTAAGTTAAACGTAAAAAAACAAACACTCATGAAGTTTTTTTTTTCTTGTTTTTTTTTTTGTGGAAAACAATTTGTGCAATATTTGAGAACATTCATATGAAAAACAAAATATTACAATCAGTGAAAGCTTTAAAGGCAGGCAGGGCGTCTCGACCATCTTCTCATCGTTCCAACAGACAACGAGAATGCCGCATCAGCCGATCAGAACGTCGAAGAAGCAATCACGAAGCAAGAAACCTTGAACATAAGCCAGTTTATATAGCAATTACTGCCAGCGAAAATAAAGTTGTCAATATTTTTTTTTGTTTATCCTCGCGACAGGGGCCGATTAAGACGATTAAGACTAAAACCAAATACAAAACAAAAACGAAAAAAAAAAAAAAATAAACGATGGCGCAAGCTATGCACAGCGCAAGTTCGACTGCTTCTTGCACAAGTTTGAAATGGCTGATCGAAAAAAAGAAATAGTGGGTTGACCTTAAATGGCATTGGGGTCTACCCCTTATCCTTTCAATCAAAGCCAGCCGGAGCTCGGTGTCGTTCTCCTGTCACCGCAGCTACTGCGCAAGAAGCAGATCGGACTTGCCCTCCGCATACACCAGCTCATGTTCACAAACAAACCGTAGCGCCCCTAGCGGCACGCCACCGGCGCCGCGCATGTGCGATGGAGTGGGGGCAAGAAGCACTGCGTCCCGAATCAACAAAACAGCCATTGGAATGTCACGTTGTGGACGTCACTATGAGTCCCCGTGCTCTTTTTCGCGGCGTTTGAATGGTTGATTCCACGCCTTCGTGGCAATGTCTTAGTACTTTAGTGGCCAGATCGAAATTAACTAGGCTCGTTACACCGTAATATTGTGACGTGCGGCGGTGTGTTCCGCGTGTGAGTAGCAGAATGGACGCTAACACCACGATGAGATTCTCCTCGCTATTTTCAGTCGCGACGTCGCTCGGGCTGCAAAAGCGTGGACGTTAACAGCGATGCTCAACGTCGATACTAAAAATCGCAGTCAGCATCGGACCAAATCAATCGGGCATCACAAGTCGGTGATAGCCACTGGTAACAATGATGAACATATCTTCGTATCTACTGTTTACACCGTGCCTACTTACCCCAAACAACTTTCAAACTGAAAAGTCTTTTGAGGTCGGCACCTACTTTTTTTTTAGTAACGTTTGAACAAGCAGAAGACAGTTTGAACGAGTTTGAAAGAGCAGACGGCAGTTTGGACGATCAGACGGCCGTTTTCAAGCGGAGACGCACTGAGCAAGGTCCGCGGATGGTCCGGACAACTTGACGGTTTTCATGCCTTCGTGATGGAACAAAACAAATAAATCTGACGACCAAAGTATCTGTGAGTCCAACTCAAGGTGCTTCCCGCACAAGCAATCGCGGTCCGACGGCGTCTGACTTTCCCTTTCCACGACACCTATCCTCGTTCTTGGACTAATCGAGTGGGCAGAAAACACATGACAACCGTTCTTCAAACCTTTCCCGACTCTTTTGGCACAGCCCGGCCCAGTCGAGGAATTTTAACAAGGCAGGTTTTCGTCTTGTTTCTTCCCTAACGACACAGGAACGCAAGTTCCGCACGGTGACTTCCGCCCACAATCCCACACCGGAAGTGCGCCCGACGCGCCCTTGCTGCGTGACATAACAGGATTGAGTTCGTGTACAGCTGGTGTATGTCAAACGTAGCGAATTCGCCCAAGATTGTTTTCCCCCCGAAGGATGGCACAGACACAAATACTCAAACACTGCTACAGCACATAGCTGCGTAAAAAACATGCACTTGTTCGTGTCGTCCTTTAAAAAATCTCTGTCTTCAAAAAATTTACCATTGTTAAGAAAAAAAAAACAAACCTTAAAGCACGTGTGGTAAATGGCCATGACGACTTTAGACCCCCCTTACGATAAGCCTATTAACAAGTTTCTTCACCACACCTGTGTCAGCAAAAGATCTCATTGTAACTGGAGCTTAACAAATACTGGGCGTGGCTTTTGTGTTTGGTTGTCGAAGCGTTTTGCGGCTCAGACCGCTCAGTTGATATCGCGATCCTGACGCGAGGTTTTGGCGTGTATACAATGCCAGAACTTGAAAAAAAAAAGAAATAATAAAAAAAGATACCCGCTAACTGCCGGTTGATTACGCTGGTCATACGCGTTTTTAAGCTTGTGTGTGTAATGTGAACACATCTGGAGCCTTTCCAATGGCATTGTGCGCCAGCAGTGATGTGTGTGTTTGTGCGTGCGTGCGTGTGTGTTTGTGTTGTTTTGAAGAGCGCGCAACTACGAGTTTAGGTGTGGTTTATGGGCGATTAGAGGCGGCTCCAAGGCCACTCCTAAACATTGCGTAGAGGTGTTTTCGTTTTGTACTTGTTGTCCAAGCACGCGTAATCGCAACCGCTATAAACAAATTGAAGTGATCGTACGCTTTGGAGGATCTGTCCGTATGGCGAACGACAGGTGCTTACCGCCCTGTACACGTATTACTTTCCCTGAAACCACCAAATTAAAGCTTACTTTTTTGTTTTTAACTGCTCTGCAGGTAATTTATCAGCATATTGAACCGCGAGCTAGTGTTTGTTTTTGTTTCGGTTGTGATCAGGCTCGGTGGTGCTTTTAGTTCGAGTTGGTAGCGTTATGCGGTTTTCCTTGAATTGTTTGCCGCCTTTCGTAAGCGTAACTCTCGTGTTAGCTACTTACGGTTGACTTAAAGAACTATTAGTGTTTTAATATTGTAAAAAATTATCGTGCTTATGGAGGCTACTGCAATAAGATAGAATGAAAATATATTGACGGCTAAAAGGTCTTAAAAATATACGGTAGAATATTTCTTCTCAAGACAAAATTCTGATCGCTGAGCTTATACGCGCTACGATGCTCGCTACTTTCAACGCCATGCGTTTCTCAAGCTGTCTCTTATTGTAGTATAAATTGTGATCGCAGAACTGTGGAAACACAATAAAGCTATTTGCATGTTTTCTGTGTTTTTTATAGAATTTATTTCTCGGGGAACTGAACGTATAGCTGTCAGGAAAAGACGGCTTGGCGGCAAAGCCAACGCAGCTCTTGAGCTCCAAACTTCGATTCAGCACCCTTCAAGGTCGTTAATGTGTTTTCCCGCAAAATTTAGCGGGGGAAACTGAATTGGTTCATAGGTAATGCGACATCAATTTTTTTGCTTAATTTAGCGGGGAACCTGAATTTGTCCGTAGGTTCCGCGACGTCAGGTCACGCGACATCCATTTTCCCGACAAATTTAGCCGGAAAACTGAATCGGTGCGCGGGTCACGTGACGCCAATGTTACCGCTAAATTTAGCGGGGAACCTGAATTTGTTTACACTCACGCTGTCGAAAAACCGGGGAACGGCCCACTATACTTCGTCTCACCCTACGATGAACTAAAGGCAGAAGCTACGAACCGCCAAATCCAATCACGAGCCACTTAGACATTGCGTAGTATTTCGCTTCGATGCACGTATCGGTGCCCGCGTCTCGGATCACTGATGGGAACGGGCGGACAGTGGCTCGGATCAAGCAACGATTTTACATTGCAAAGAAAGCCACGGCGTACTGGCTCTTTGCAGTGTCGAGGCTATAAAAATGACGCAGCGTTTTTGGATACGGAGCACTGTTCGTCCGAAGCTAACCAATGCTACGGGTGTCATAGTTTAGCTTGGAACGTGATTGGACCTGGCGGCCCGTGGCTTTGGCTTTTAGTCCATCGCAGGATGAGATGAAGTATAACAAAGCTGTCGCTGCAAAAAAAAAAAAAAAATCATTTTACAGGAGGACACTTTAGACTGCTTGTGTCTAGGGAGGCGAAAACATTATAGTTCCGCGGGAGAAATATTTTTGACTAATCAACTAATAAATTTTAGGATGACATCTAAGACGACATCGAGAACGAAGTCTTAGAGATTGACGCCAATTACAGCGTCTAGGACGACGCCAATAACGACGCCTGGGACGACTTCTAGGACGACGTCTAGGACGATGTCGCGAACGACGCATAGAGGACGACGTTTAGGAGGACGTCGAGAACGACGCCTAGAGGACGACGCCTAGAGGATGACGTCTAGGACGACCTCTAGGACGACCTCAAGGACGGAGTCGTCCATGAGCGTACGTTTCAGCGGCGCGTGCTTCAAGACGTATTTTTATGGCCATCATACGGGCACAACGACGCCGCTTTTTCGCGCAACGGGGCCAAGTAAAGCTTTCTCGGTACGTATACACGTATATATATATATGTACTATCGGGGAAAAATGAAATGCGAACAGAGGAGTGCGTGGCTCGCGGTACAGGCTGCGCCGCCTGGAAGTGAGCCTAGGAGCGGGGGTGCGTGGCCTACTCCGACTTGTTCACGCCCCTCCCTCTGCGCTCCCCAAGCTTCAGTAGTGCGCCTCTTAGTGCGCTGAAAGCTATCACCGCTATCTTTGCTGGCTCAGCGCGTGCGGTGCAAAGAAGCTCGCCGCACCCGCCGAGCAGGCAAAGGTAGCGGTGACAGCTTTCAGCGCACTGAGAGGCGCACTGCCGAAGCTGGGGGAGCGCCAATCGAAGGGCGTGAACACATCGAAGTAGGCCACGCACCCTCGCCCCTAGGTTCACTTCCAGGCGGCGCAGCCTGTACCGCGAGCCACGCACTCCTCTGTTCGCATTTCATTTTTCCCCGATAGTACGTACTATTAAGCTATGCTGTGCATTAAATCCCCAGTCACACTGCTCGTATACATCGTACAAAAGCCACGGTGTTCGCTACAGGTACGATGGCAGAGTTACCTGAAGACACGCATCAAACATGTTCGAAGCACGTTGGCTTCACACGTGCATGTATGCTTGAAACATGTCTGCAGACAGTCTTTTTGTATAATCAATGTGGCCGTTATACAATTAAGAAACACGCTTCGGACAGACTGGCCTTTGTGTGGTGTATTGGCGGTGCGACCCTGGCCTTAAAAGTCTCTGGACACGCTCAACGTGTGCAGTCTGTGAATCTATGCGTGAACAAGCAGACCGTGTGAGTATTACTCACTTTGTCACAACTCCGCTGTCCTATCAAAGATAGCAAAAAGAAAGTTGCGCAGAAATGAAAATTTATTATTTGTACGGATACCCGTTTCTCACACTCGCGGCTTTTAATCACAATACACAAAGAAAAAAGAGAAAAAGAAACTTACCAGGGACGTTAATTTCCGAAGTCGTATATAGTTAGGGTTCCGTATTTTTTGGCATAATTTTTTTTGCGAGTTTTCAGCATTTTCTGGAGTTTATTTTTAGGTACGCATAAAATCGGTGTATTCACGTCGCCAATTTTTGCTGTCAGACAAAACAAAAATACGTTTATCGTGGTTTTATCCGAAGAAAAGAGGACGCCAGCTTGGGATCCCCTAGGCTCCAGGAGAGATGCGCGTGACCAGAATACTTGGAATCATCCCTGTACCGACGAAAACAGGGAACGAGATAAGCGGTGTTGTTCCTCACGAAAAAAGGCCGCTTCTTAGTCATTTCAATGCGGGCTGTACTCGAGGTCTACACAACATAAAGCTCTAGACGCTACGACCTGATGGGACCAATCAGACAGCGTCGAAAGCGCCCTAATATGGTGTTTGGAAATCCAGAGAAGACGCGGGAGTAAATGCCTGCCTCGTAGTGGTGCAAAACTATCGATAGTACTATCGATAGTATCGATAGTCGCCAGAAATCTGACTATCGATAGTGAAAAAAACTATCGATAGTACTATCGATAGTCGACTATCGAAAAACTATCGATAGTCGACTATCGAAAAACTATCGATAGTACTGATAGTCGACTATCGAAAAACTCTCGAAAAACTATCGATAGTCGACTATCAGAAAACTATCGTTAATCGACTATCGGAAAACTATCGATAGTCGACTATCGTAAACCTATCAATAGTACTGTCGACAGTTTACTATGGATAGTTTTGCGACACTAGTAGTTTGCGTCGCTCCCTCTTGTCTATTTATCGCTTTAATTTTTTTTTTCAAACGGGGCACCAACTAGCCCAGGCACTTACCATCCCAACTTTGGTTCAGCTTTCAGTGATGACGAAGATGAGGGTTTGGGCGAAAAAAGAAGGGGGAGGCGAGCGGTAGGGCGAGGGTAAGATGGGCCGGGGAGGAGGAAGCAGACGAACCGCTGGAGAAGAGAGGGGGAAACCTCCTTGTCTCTTTAGCGTTCCGTCTGCTTCCTCCTCCCCGGCCCATCTTACCCTCGACCTACCTTCTTGAGTTGTAAAGGACTATAGTGGTGCAAGACTATCGATAGCACTAGCGATAGTATCGTTAGTCGCCAGTATAGCAAAAAACCATCGATAGTCGACTATCGAAAAACTATCGATAGTACTATCGATAGTCGACTATCGAAAAACTATCGAAAAACTATCGATAGTACTATCGATAGTCGACTATCGATAGTTCTGGGACACTATCGATAGTTTTGGAAACACTATCGATAGTATCCATAGTCAATTCATCGATAGTTTTGCATCACTACTGCCTCGGCAACCTTCATAAGTTCATGTGGAGTCCAGCCGTTTTCTTTGTTACTCTTGCCATTATGTGGTATAGTATCTGATGGAGCTGAGCCATTATCCGCTTCATCCACTCCGCATTTCCTCAATATTGTTGCCAAATGAAGCCGAGTATGCGGATATATTATTTTCGGAAAAGGGGAGGGGCCATCCAGGTGGCTTGAGCTGAATCATGTCTATGCTGTTCTCGGCTGACTTGCGGTAGGAGTGGCTAACAATAACGTAATCCTACTTTTTGTTGGGGAATATTTAGGTCCCATGCTTTGATCATGAATCTGGATGATATCTAGGCCCTTTTTAGGATGAATTCATGCTTCCCATTGCTGCCCGAAGCGAACCAGAGTGTGATATCATCCACGTAGGTGGCATGTTTGAGGTATGGGACTTGTACGGTCCTAAGGAGCTGAGCCATTACCCGCATCATACACTCCGGCCCTTAGGACTTTATCCTTTTGAGACAGTTTACGCGAGACTTGTGACGAAAGATTAGTGTCGTCGAACTGTTTAATCGAAAGTACATACAATGGCAGCTTATCGGTCGCTTCCTCGGATGTTTCTATTGGAAGTCGACTGAGCGCGTCAGCCTGCTGGTTGTCTAGCCTGGGCCTGTACACGATCTTATAGTTGTAGGCTCTAAGCAGTAAAGGCCACCACTGAATCCAAGCCGCTGCCATGACTGCTGTTGGGCGGTCTTCACGAAACAGTCCAACTAGGGACTTCGGACCTGCCACCAAAATGAACGATCGACCAAGCATAATGTCGCGAAACTTCGACACTCCGAAGTCCTACGCCAATGCTTCATGCTCGAGTTGAGAATAGTTTCTCTCCGCCTTCGACAGTCTGCGGGATCGGAATCCAATTGGCTTGTCGTGGCCTCTAACGCGATGAGACAGCAGCGCGCCTATCCCGTACGGCGATGCGTCGTACTCAAGGCGTATATAGCGTTTTGGTGGGATTAAAGTGAGCGACCATCTTTGCTTGTCGGAGGATTTGATTTGCATTTTTGAAACGACTGCTGCTGCTCCAAACCACAGGTCTGGTAACGATCTTTGACTAGAGGGTCGAAAAATTAAGTGAGAAAAAAAGGCATGTTTGAAAGAAACTTGCTATTGTAGGCGATAATACCGATGCACGAATTCAGTTCGGTTACGCTTTTGGGACTTGGAGCTTTCCTCACTGCACCCAGGTTCTTCTGAAGAGGCTGCAGTCCGTGGCTGCTGATTTTGTATCCCAGATAACAGAATACCGGCATTCAGAAGGTGCATTTCTCCTTCCTTAACTTGACGCCGTATTTCCGCAAACACAATAGAACCACCCAAGGCCATTTTCCAATGTCGTCTCTATTCTTTGAAACCAGCACGTCATCCCAGCAGGCTTGAAAGGCTGGTATGCTCTTCAGCATAGGCTCCATGGTATGCTGAAAAGTAGCCGGTGCAAAAGACACCCCAAACGGCAGACAGTTCTAGAAAAATTTGTCTCTATAATGGATATTTATCAGAGTTTGCCTTTTAGCCTTTTCATCCATGGGTATTTGACTAAGGCTCTCGAAAGATCTTGCGTGCTGTACACGTCTTCCTCATTGAAGTTTGTGAAAAGGTTGTCAATCATAGGTCGAATGTACTGCTCTGTCACGTATGCGGCGTTCATGGTTGGCTTGTAATCGCTGAAACTTCTGACTGATCCGTCCTTCTTCGTAAGTGGCACGATCGGGGTTGCCCACTCTGAGTGCAAAACTGGAGACAGAACGCCGTTCTTAACTAGCCTCTCCAGTTCGTCAGCGACCTTTTCACTCCTTGCATATAAAAGACCTCTGTCCTTAAAATCTGCGTAAACCCTCCTTTGACATACATGTGTGCGGGCGGAACCTAACTGACCAAGCGTTGGTTTAAGATATTTTGTGTACTCGGCCAAAATGGCCTGTAAATTCAGCCCGTTGCTTGCGTCAATCGGATTTGACAAGCTGAGAAGTATGGTGCCCAAGCTGTTGAGAGCCTGAATAAGGTCTCGACCGCACAAACTTAAGCCTGGCCGGCGAAGCACGGTCATCGACGCTGTGATAGTCTTGTCGGCGTAAGAGGCTGGAAGCATAAGTTACCGGCAATAGGAACTGGGCAATACAACTTCGGGTTTCACTTCTCGAGTCATCGCCAGCTTTCCTTGCACTTACAGTAGACGTCCCAGGATATTACGCACAAAGATGATTTCTTGTCAATCTCCTTGGCGAGGTCGACTCCATCACAACAAAACTTGGTCCAAACGGGACTGACAATCTTGACGTCCACTATAGGGTGCTGTTCGAGGTACAACAGCTGTGAGGAACATATACCATCTCTGTCCTCGGCGGAGTTTCCGGTTAGTACCAATGTTTTCTGTTGTTGCTTGCCCGTGGAGCGGCACGCTTTGCGTTTGCGATGTTTCCATTTTAATGCGTCAGCATTATTGCCCTGGTACACGCACTGACGTTCGACTGGTCGGAAGACACGTATTCAAAGTTCGGAACGTCGCCACAAGGTGGCGTCACAGCACTAACAACCTAAGATCGCCCGCGACTTCCCGCCACGCCAATTTCAAAGCCGTGCAGGGGGGGGGGGGGGGGGGGGGGGGGGGGGGGCAGCGAGTGTATCACTGGGGCGCGTGTCAACGTGCCAACACCCCCCCCCCCCCCTCCCCCCCCTTGCCGGTCCGCCGCTGGTTGCCCCCAACACGACGTCAATCTACGTGGTAGCGTGAGCTGACGTGACGATGCAAAGACGTTGCGTCACGTGAGACAATGACGTCACATGGCGTGAATTGACCCTTTTTCAAAATTTCGCACCACCTAGTAGCTGCTGCGGGAATTATCCGAGTCCGCCATTGTTTGACCACGTACATTGAGCATGTATTGGACACAAGGGTTACGTCGGCGTTCGGAGAGGACTTGGATCCAATCACTCATTTCGTGCCCAAGAAATTGCGACCTTCGAAATTTCTTGGTGGACTCTGGCAAGGTGCCGATTTCCCCATTAAATTTATCAGGAAAATGAACAGACAGATAGACTTACACACAAGTTTTACGGTTTAGAGAGTTCTGTTTAAAAGCATTCCATGCTTTGATTAATCCTCATAATAATACAAACAACAGTTCTTGGCCGGCAACCGCTGCCGTCGCCAAACACACGAGTGATAAAAACGGGTGTTGCGCAATGGTTACCATAGCAACTTTCACCAACGCCGCGACGTGGTGGCGCGGCAAGCTGGCACGTCCAGCACGTCAAATCGTCGGTATCAGTTGCTACGGTAATGGTGACGCGAAGTATGTACGTTTTCGTCGCTCATGCGTTTGGGGTCTTAGCTGAGGAGCGCTGGCATATGCACTCAGATCACACGTGCGTGGCTTGCTCTGCAGCCCCAGAACAGGTGCTGTAAGCACGTCCGCGACCTAAACGTCTCAACCACACGCGCCTTATACATGATGGACTTAGTACGATTCATGTGACAGAAACGTCCTATATGGAAATAACACGCCTTAGGCCGTGTCTCTACATCGTAGGTCGGATGATGTATAAGCAGTGTGGCCCCGCGACATTAGTCTAGCAAATGGAAGGGACATCTGCACAGGGGGATGTAATTGGAACCCCGAGCAAAAACTCACTGGTCAAAAGCTCACTAGACAAATTCTCGGCGGATAAAGGCTCACATCGCAAACGCTCACAAGCTTTTTTACAGACCTGAACAAATCCTCACCACTTTCTGCACAAACTCGCACAAACCCACACAAACCCTTTTGTGTCTGTTCCTTCGACTAAATTGTTTTTCCTTTTCTGCACCACTCTCAGGATTAGCTACCACCAGCTGGCCTGCTCACTTACAGTCTTTTCACAAAAAAAAAAATACAAGAAAAAATCTTCACGTGGATCTTGACAGGAGCTCAGGCACACGTGCGACAAGAAAAAAGCAATTAAAACATAGATCTGACACGCACGTGTCAGATCTATGTTTTAATTGCTTTTTTCTTGGAAAGGGGCAAAGAGGATTATTTTACCTGCAGAACACAGAGGTTATACGTCGGCCTTTAAGCTTGCATCAACAACGCCGAACTTCGCGCAGGTCTTTAAAGTAAATTTGACAAATCCCAGCATGTGACTGGCTGGCCTAATTGGTATCAGATTCGAAAATGCTACGCGACAAACGATTGATTTGAATAA
This sequence comes from Ixodes scapularis, assembly GCF_016920785.2. Lineage (NCBI taxonomy): Eukaryota > Metazoa > Arthropoda > Arachnida > Ixodida > Ixodidae > Ixodes > Ixodes scapularis. Next base: position 91,041,793 of record NW_024609868.1, on the reverse strand, counting down.
AAACAAAAAAAATGTTGGTGTTTTTATTATTGTTTTTACTTTCGACTTCTTTGTATAAAATACCCTTTCCCGGTACAATGACCCGTGGGTAAAGTGCAGAAAGCAAATAAACGAATATAAAGCATGTAAAGTAGTTTCGGTTTATTGGTAGCACAAGTGCCAATTTTTTTATGGAAGTTTAAACTAATGGAAGTTAGTCCGCTTTAATCTTCGGTCGATGCCGCTGTAGACCGATAATTTATCCACATCAGTACGACTGCTAATCTGGGGCCTTTAATGTACATCACGCAGTTATGATTATACCGCCGTTCGCCGGTTCGATGCACATACAAATCCCAAAGCACAAAGGTGGAAATAGAACGTAAGAATTGATCCTAGGTTTCTGTCGCGCGGGCTTTATTTCGCTCCACGACTTCCGAGCTGCGGCGCCAGAACACGCTCGGCCACCGATTTCATTCTTTCGACGCAGGATTGCGTTTTTATCGAAGCTAAAGGATCGTTCACACACTTGCGAGCTCTTAGAACCGACTGCCTTAATTGGAACCTCTATAAATCTCTTGCGGAGAGAGGACACACTGGCGCCATCTGTTGGGTAGCAGTGTAAACTTGGCGGTACCGCATAGTCTCTATTTCTCTCGCGCATTATCCTTCCTTTCTTGGCTCAAAAAACCTTTGTCAACGTTATAAACAAGGAGGTTATTAGTACTAGGAGGGGGCACGTTGCAATATTGGTGAAGCCTAGTTATAAAAAGTTTAAACGATATTGTGCCCAACGTGACCGCAGATCTCTCTGGCGATTGGTGCGCGTGACATGTCACGTGTGAGATGGATGGTTGATTGTAGAAGGATTCCTTGTAGGCTTGCGCGCGCTCCGTCCGGTAGGGTTTAACAGATCGAAGGCTGGATGAAGGCCAGCTAGGGTCAGTTGATGTGGTCATGTTGGGCTGATAAGTGAGGAGAGTAAGGAGGAAAACGAGAAAGAGGCGAGGCGTCAAGGGAGTATGGCTTGTGGACGCTACGCGGCTGACGTCATGCCCTCTCCTACCCTTCTATATTCCTTGGTTATAAACGAGCCTTTCTCACAGGTATTACGCATATTTGACCTTGGAAATCCCGCAAAATTTATGTTCTTGTGAAATGCAGTTCCAGGGTCACCGCATAGATGGCGTCAGCGTTCCAGTGTGCTCTCTCGTCTCAAGAAATTTTAAGAGGTTTCAACAAGCCTCGTCTCTCTCGGTCGTATTCGGTTGCAAGTGTGTGAACGGACCTTAACTCTGATTTCTGTCGACTGAAGGGCGCCTTCGGAGGGACGCGGGAGGCGGCAGAGTTGACCGCCTACCAAGCACCTGCGTCTCCCACGATCCATACGCCTGTTCGAATGCGTCGCGTGTCAAGACCTTATGAGCAGTCTTGTACATGTTCCTCGAAAGAAGCAATCGATTACAATGACAATTACACTCGATTAAGAAGTTTTGAATTGGACTACTTGATTACTCGAAAAGAAAAGTACCCAAGAAAAACGTTACTTGGAAAAAAATACCTGTTACATTACCGATTACTTCAAATTTTGAAAACGACACATTTTTCTGTCGGTTTGAAACGGGTCTTTCGTACTGTACATTATTATATTAAAATCCCAGTATTCTAGGCAACTTATCTTCTTCATCCACCGATTTCTCGTCAAATTATCCTCTTTTCGGAGACTTCATTCGAGAATTCCTTCGCAGAAAAGTCGTATAAACAAAGGGCTGCTTTAGAAACGTGAGGGCAAAATAGTAAAGGTTAGAAGTAATTTCAGTGCATCCAAAAGTAATTAGATTACTCTTGTGATTACTTCCCAAACGCTGTAAGTAAATTATAAAAAATTACTCCAACATATATTTGAATATAAGTAATTTGATTAATCTTATTGAGTAGCGTGCATGTCTGCCCAATAGGTACCCGTGTTTTCGGGGTTTATTTTCCTTCGATTTGAGAGGATTTATCTTTTGCGACATATTCGGCGTTTTTTGCGTCAATTTTAGGGTGTCGAAGAACAAATCGGCTTTTATCGGGGATCATATGCGCCGAAGAAAAGCAAAGTACGTGTATGGGATTACCACCCTCCGAGGACATGCGCAGGACCCGAACACTTAAAGGGGCGATGCAACAATTTTTGTACTTTGCGTGAATACCGCTTAGAACGGATCCCTGACATTAATGACCTATGAAACACGCGTTCGTTTTTCACCCCCCGCAATAGAAGCCCCAAAAAAAAATTAAAGAAAAACGAGCAGCGTTCACCCCCTCAGCTCGCAGCCAGAACAAGCGGCCACGTGATCTGGAGCCGATGATATGCCGCCAATGTAGATCATAGCCACGCGCTGGGGTTGGCAAAGCACAGGGCACGCGCTGAGTTCCAGATATTGTTATGGCTCGGCTATTGTCGTCGTTGCAGCGATTGGACACGGGCCACTACCCGCATGCTTCTCGGGCTAGTAATTATCACGAGCCCAAATCGAGTGCCCACGCAATGCTCGGGTCCAATCTATGAACAGCATTTAAATATCGTCATATGGGTGTACTGCAATCCCCACGTTACGTCATCAAATTTTGCAAAGAGATTGAATGAAAATGATCGCTTTTGTCTTTGAAATTACACCGCAACAAAGGAGTTTCTTGGCCAGCGGAGTTGCGTCCGAGTATCCTTGACTCCCACTAGTGCCAGTAAGCTCGTGTATAGTGAAAAACATTCTAACTGAATATCGTTGCACAGCTCCTTTAGGCGTCCTAATACCCCTGAGAGAAGGAAACGAGGCCAGGGCTGTGGTTCCCGAAGAAGCTAACATTTTTGCGGACAGTTCAGTGCGAATTGCGTTTTAGGTTAGCACAAAAAAATAAAGCTGTAGGAAAATATTTCTTACTATAAAACTCTTTTTTTTGTTTCTATTCAAGAATAGCTACAATTCAGGGTTTTCGATTTTGAATCGATTTTGATATAACGTACTCGGCGTAATTTTTTGGGGTTTTATCGGTAAGTAAAATGTAAATCGTTGTGTGTGTGTGTGTGTTCATACACCTTAAACTTAGTCTACCTCAACGGGCGACTTGTCTCTCAGCTTTAGATTAGCAATTGAGCCAGTACAGTACAATCACTAGCCTGGGATCTTTAACGTGCACCATGCAGTGGTGATACACGACCGCACGCCAGGACGATGCTCGTTCAGATTGAATTGGGCAGGGCGTGGGGGATTTAGCCAAGGATCCCCTGGGTTCCGCAACGCGAGCTTTCGCTCCACACGCTCCGAGCTGGTGTGCGCTAGCCTACTCGGCCACCTATTCCCCAGGTTTTATCGGAATTCACTAAAAACACGGAGCTCCAGCACAACAATGGTTTTCGGTGCATTTAAGAAAACCTAAGCGCCGATTTATCAAGCGGATTTAAGGTTGCAGGGCACGGGCTTGTGCGATCATTAAAGGGGCACTGACATCCCAAAGGTCGTATTTATTTTTATTGTCTAAAACGATGCAAGTTGCAGCCATAGACACGCAAAAAAAACCGCATCGCGAAAAAAAATTTTCCCGCGCGCACGCGCGCCTTTTTATTTTTGGCGTTTGATTTTCCCGCCTCTCGCCTCCTCGCTTCTTTTGATCGGTGACGTCAAAAATCAGGAAATTTAGAAGCTTTGTAGGCGGCATCTCTATAACATTTAATGACGGCAATCCTAAAACATGTTTTTTAACGCAATTGCGAACGCACTACGGCCCTTCTTTTTGAAATACCAAAAATCGGGAGTTCGTTGTGGTGCCGTCTCCTGGATTTGTATCCTCCAACGGAAAACAGGCGACACCGCTCAAAACCGGTCCGCCGCAACGCCGGCGCTAGCCGGCGCTCGTTCCTTTCCTCCTCGCTTTGGGTCGCCATGGCAACAGCAGTTAGTGGTGACAGGAAAGGGGACTCTCAGGTCTCCGCAATTTTTGACGTCAAGGCACCGGCGCCGATCGCGCGGGAACTTCGAATTCGGCATTTGGAAATTGTTTTTTTACTTCACGAATACTGAATTCCCAAATTTCAAATTTTGAGGGTAATGTCCCGGCATCGTTTTCGACCGTTTCGGATAATAAAAAAAAAATATGATTTTGATGTGTCAGTGCCCCTTTAAACTTCAGGCTCTACGGCGTCGATTTCGATTTTGGCGAGTCTAGCGATACGTTGTTTACATGGTTTTTTTTCTTTAATTTACAGGAACACCCGACAAGCTTTTCTCTTGGTTTGCTAATATAGTAGCCATTGTCGTCATATTATAAAAAAAAAAAGCTTCGTTGTTATGGATATATTGTTAAACGATATATAGATAATATTATTACGCAAAACTTGCTCGCCGGATTTGTTTTCCTTAATTACGATATTATTTCTTATTCTTTGCCAAAAATACTAAGCGCGATGACGCGTAGCTGAGCACTTCGCAATAGCGATATTCCAATTTATATGTATTTTAGTAATAAGAATTTCCTTTTTTTGGACACGTAGTTTATCTTTGAAAACCCGAATAAAATAAAACGTAGTAAGATGGGGTCATGATATTTAGACTGGAATATTTTTATCCTTGACTGCCTATTTACCGTGTGGGTTTACCTCGCAAGTCAGCCTTTTGGTTGTGACATGTTAAGAAGATGAGTCAGGTTTTGGTTGCCTTTGAACAGCTTGAACGTAACGCGTCTGAAAAATATTAACAAAAATGCTTGGTAGCCTTAACAACTTCTAGTGCTATTTTTCTTCTCTTGTGTAATACCTATTCCTGAAGATGACCATGTTTCGAAGATTAATGAAAAAAATTTTAGAGTGCAGGCAAACTTGTGTATATTGTGCATAAAACGGTATGTGCACTATTGTTTTCTGTTTTTTGTCATCTTATTATTTTTATTGTTCTCTAGCAGCCTCAGAGTTACCATCATGTTCCAGGTGATGTCTGTCAGCGAGGCTGCTTCGCAATCCCGTTCCTATGTTAAAGCACAGTCCTTGTCCTATAACTTGAGGCATCAGTCCTTAGTTCGGTCAGGAGTATAAGATTTGACAAAAAGGAGATAAGGTTTGATAAATGGCTTGAACCATTTTGCGGTACGCTCTCCCACACTCTTCCGTCTTATAAACGTTAACATCCTTCTGTGTTATTTTTGTGAGACATTTTGTCTTCATTGCGTAGTCGTTAATGAAAGCTCTAAGGGGTCCAGCAACTTGAGCTACACTGGGATAAAGTGTACGTTATGTGGCTTAGGTGCGGTTACGAAATTCGTGCAACAGACTCATCTTTTGTAATTCTTGTAGAGCCTGGGGCTGGACGAACTCGCTCTTTTTAGAATTAACCTTTTGCTTTCCGGAGCTAAGTGCTGACATGGCTTGTGAGTAATGTTGTTCCTGTTTATTCTTTGTTTCGGTGTCGAGAATTATGTCGTACGTGTACAGCTGGTTTGTGATCTTATGATGATGCCAGAGGGAGGCGGTTCAATTTCCACAGGTCGAAAGGAAATGCGAAGGCTTAATACAACTTTTTTTTTTTTTTTTTTTGTTGAGGAACGTTTCAAAAATATTCTGCAGAGATCAATGCGCGAAAGTATCGGCACTGTCGTTACATTGATAATGGTCTTGGTTCGAGGCATTGAAAAATAAATTACCTCAGCCTGCTCTTCTCGTTTGAAGAGCGACAGCCCGTGCAGCTTGAAGGTTCGTCTTCAGTAGGTGCAATGCGGGTAGGTGTCGTAAGCGAAAGCACAAAAGGTCAATTCATGTCAGCCTCAAGCACATCTTGTAAAACCTGTTTGAGCTGCACCTTCTTCTATCTAGTCATGTTGTAGGGCTCACACACCATTGTTTTCTCACTAAGATTGAAGGAGACCCTGATTTCTTCAGTAGCTGGAGAGTTGCTGCAAAAACAGCTCTGAAAAGGTCAGAGCATGTTTAAGCTCCGAATTTTCACAGCTGCAGTAAAAGATTCTGCTGAGCATCTGAGTGTGTCTTGTAAACCAAAAATATGCCGTCGCCCTTTCTTTTTCCGACGTCTCTCCATCATTCTAGTAGTTGCTTCTTTTGCGCCATTTCAAGTCTGGCCGGGAGAGTAGGCACTTGTATTCTACTCCATTAATAACCAGCGCCACTCTATCACTAACAAGCGCCAACCGTTACAAAAATGTCGTATCTGGACTCAATTAAAAAAAATGCAGATATGTATATATGAGGAATTTGGGAGATATGGCCAGATACACATACAAGGTTCACATATTGCCCTATATAGATATCTGGTCATATCTGCCCAATTTCTTAAATGCCCATATCTGGGCCACTTTATATATTCCTAAACTTGGACCTGGCAAATAAATATGTATCAGCCCCATATATCTAAATCTTATATGTGATGCTACTTGCAGTTTTTTAGCTTCGCGATGATTTGGAGCGTATACCGCTATTGGTTCGCTTCAGCTTTGCGGAAGACAAATATAAATGAGTTGCTATCTACAGATCGAAAATAATTCATTTTATCAGCAGATACAGGATATATACTAATGCAAATCACGTCTTTGCATGTCTTTCCGGAAGTAATTGAAAAGTAATCAAGTAAAGTAACTAAGTACTTAATCGATGTATTTTTACAGTTAGTAATTCGTAACAGTGATTCGTTAGTTTTACGGTCAAGTAATTGTAATTAATTATTCTTTTTGAAGTAACGGGCACAAGTCTGCGTGAGTCCAACCCGGCACACAAATGCACACAGGCAAAGACACTATTGTTTGCCAAAAGCAATATCAAACGACGAGGTCACCACCGCGCTCTGGACGTGATGAAATAATGAATCCATGAAATGAAATGTGAAAAAAAAAAACTCAAAATTATAAAAATGCGAAGATATGGCGCGTCCCTATGGCACAGACATAACATAGGCAAGAAAGCATGCTGATCGCTCCTGTAACATTTTTCTTGCTTCTGCTTTGGGAATCAATTCGGTGGCGAGCGGCTGTTGGGACTACAGGTCAGAGCCAGCATGACCTGCACTTGACAGCGACTGAGTGTGTGAGCTGCCGTCAGACGGCGCTTGAACGCAGTCTTGGTTAAGTTAGTTTAAAAAAAGTAATTAGTTGCAGTTACAGATAATTTGTCAAAAATGTATTTAAGTTACAGTTATTTCATAAAAACTTAGTTACTTTCAAAGCACTTTCGTTTTTTTTAAATTTAACTATGAAGATATTGATGAACGCACACGATGACTATGATTTATATTTATTTGCAACTCAGAAAACTTTCACTTCACTTTTTGAAATATATATTATTGCCGTCGCGCGACTTTGTTGAATCAAACCGTTTGCAGCTTCAATACATAATGGACTAAATAATAAATTATTTATTTTACGTAACGCAGCCGCAAATACTTTACAAAGTTATCACCCCTTAACTTTCCCGATGCACATCCTTTTCCATGCTAAGGATGCGCTCAACGGATGAGCTAGAGGGCAGTGCAGTATTCAGGGTTAGAAAGCTTTCTTAATGGTGGAAAGTCGTTGAGGCTGCACAGCGCTGTCGAGGTTTCAGCCTTCCATCGTTCCGTCTCCATGCGTAGCGGTAATGTCCAGATATGAAAGTCGAACCTCACTTCGAGGTGCTTGTGAAGGTTGGAGGAAGAGGACTTCCCGGCTGCGTATACTCTTTTGCTGTGTTTGCAGCGAACACTGAAGTTAAGTAAAATTTGGGAATTTTACGTGCCAAACCAACGACGGGCATCTGGCACGCCCCAGTGGAGGACTGATTATTAATTTAGACCCCCTGGGGATCTTTTGACGTGCAACCGAAAGCTCGGTTACCCGGCGCCTTCTCCGCAATTAGCCTCCGTCAGATTGCGGGCACCTCGGCCGGGATTCGAACCCGCCACATGGGGATCCGTAGGCGCGAGCACTGAAGTTATCGCCACTGTAGTTGAGAAGGTCAAAGTGCAGTTGACAGCCGGGCCACGGTTGCAATTATAATTGCATTATAATCATAACCTTAAAATGTAGGCCATTCACCCTTGTTGGTGTTAGACTGGTGGCAGCTGATGAAACCCGTTTGCTCTACTAACGTTCAACTCCTGCCAGGGCCCGTTTTCTCGAACGCAAACCGTGGTTTAAAGTTAACTATTGTCCCTAGAACGGGGAATTTTAGGTCACGTGACTGGGCGAGCAGGGGCGCCGAGGGAGAAGCAGTACCTACAAGCAAAATGGCCGCGACGCCGCTTAATGAGGGCTAATAGTTCTGCTTGGTTCTGCCGAACATTCATTTCGATCCGGCTGTTATATTAATGACGCACCATCAACCTATTAGCACGTCAAGCAAAGCGGTAGTTCAGAGGGACAACTAAGCTAAGCGACGGCATCATTCCGCGAACGCATCACTCTTCACCAGTCCGGGACCCAGGGGTGCTATGTTGCGCTTTTTGCACTCCCAGGAGACTTGGAAGAAGGAAGTGACGTCAACGACTAGAGCAAATGCAGATTGGATGTTGACAGAAGAAAACAAAATCAACATCCAATCTGCATTTGCTGTGTTGTTGACGTCACTTCCCTCTCCCTAGTCTCCTGGGAGTGCAAAAAGCGCAACATAGCCCCCCAGGACATATGACGGTACATCAGCCTTGCAAGTGTTTTTATGGTGAGTAAAAAATGTTTTGCGAACAAGCGTTGGTATACGAACAGGTTTAATTTGTTACACTATGCACGCCAACTCGCGAGCAGCGATTACTTTCCGGAGAAAGGGGGTTATCTTCGATAAAGTCTTCGTTCCGAGTGAACAGCTGGGACATTGTACCGTTTTGTTTTTTTTTGTTTTGTTTTTTGTTCGCAGTGCGCCGACAGTATGCCGACAGCATCGAGGTTTCTACATATCCCCGGTGGCCAGCAATTCAACGGTGACGAGAACCTTGGCTTTACGCTGAAGCAGTGCCGCTGCGTCTGGTTCTGACCGCGACGGTCGGTCGATGCATCCACCAATGGAAAAGATAGTACAAGCGCGGTATACAAATCAACCTTGCCGATGTCATCTGCAGAAGTCGCAGAAACGAGAAATAAACAAACACCTACCACAAAGAAAGTTGACGAGATCATCCTTTCGCTTTTTTTTTCCGTTTTTAAAAGAGATATTAGGATTATCTTGAGTCTTATTGCGATATATAGCAAAACGCAGGTGTGCCGGTAGAGAAACCAAGGTAGCAGACGATAGTGTCCTGTCCGCAAACGTCGGTTGAAAATGAACCAAGCGTCAGTATCGAGTGCTTGCGAACAGAGGCAAAAAATTATGACATTAGAAGAGAGATTAAAGTTAATTCGGGAAGTTGGGGCAAGAAGGGAACAAATTATGGGAAAATTCGGTCCTGCAGTAACTGCACACACGAGACAGCAGGCGTGGCTCGACATTGCCGATGCAATGAATGAGCAGGGAGCTCAGAGGACCGCAAAGCAGCTGAAGGAGGCGTGGCAAAACCTCCTGAAAAAATGCAGAAAGGTCTACAGCGCCTACAAGAAGCATGAAGGGCGCACAGATGAGTCGGAGGAATTTGCATATTTCGAAAAACAAACTAGTTTTCAATTGTTCGCTTTAAAGATGAGTGGGGGGGGGGGGGGGGGGGGGGCAGGTACACAAAAAATAAACAGAACCTTTTCTGCCATGGATTATAATGCCGTGTTAACATTTAATTTTTTTATGGCATGACTGATGACAGATATAAAAGTGAGTGTTGACGTGTAAGTTTCCACTACATTCCTGTCCCTGTTCGAAAACAGTAATAAAATCAAGAGGCAACATCTCAAAACAATTTATTGAAATTTCCTTTAACCATGTTTTAGTAACCGAGACACACATGAAACAGCAGAAAGTGTGGTAGACCTGAGACAGAGGAGATCAAAATGTTGAAAGCACACCACCTAAACTGTGCCTTTCTGTTGTTTTTAAGAAAACAGTCCTAAAACTTGGGGCATAGTTGTTCGTCGAACACGTCGCTGAATACCCTACACTACTGCATCCTCAAGGCACACAGAAAGCACTATGTACAAGGTTTACTGCAGCACAATTGCACGCAGCGATGTGCATGTTGGAAGGTCACTGTTGCGAGATCACTCCACTGCAATGTTAAGAAGTTACATTTCTGCCACACAGTATAAATTACTATGCTTTCATTTGATGCTTCATAATGCCGTTGGATTTCTGCTGTTTATATTCTAGCTTGGTAGTTGGTTATTGATCCCCCTCCACTCTGCAATGCCTCTGGGGCCCGGGTGACTACGGAATGAAAATAATGTGCATTCATTTGGTAGGTGCCGGCCCGAACCCCCATGAACTGACGCCCCTAATTCAGGCAGTTCTCGACGTGATCGGCGTCGACTCGCCGAACCTGTGTGGGCTCGATGTCATTGAGGGTGACACGGAAGAGTGAGTGGATTACTCTTACATCAGTCTGTATGACAAGTCAACAGCACTGGGTGCCGGGCATGCAGAACAGCTCTGTTATTAATGGTGGGACCCTAAGAAACTGGTGTGAGAACAGGGAGATTGTAAAAATTGTCATAGTGCCATACACACAATATCTAATTGGAAATCAGCGCACTTTCATGTATCACTACTGCGTGATGCAGGTTAGGGATAGGGAGCCCAGGCTAGCGGACATACTGCACTGCCTTTGGGTAACTTATGACAAGCATGTAATCATGAATTTCTCTTCATTTTACTCATACGGCTGCATAATTGCTCTACAAACAACCTGCAAAAAAACACACACAGAAGGATATGCAGCAAAATCTGCTCATTACTAACATAGCTAACAACGAGACAACAGAACTACCGATGTACCAAAGCCAGATATCCAAACAAAGAAGAGTTGTAGTACACTTTTTGATCGTTGAAGGAATGCAAGGTGGTGATATTTAGTTCTAACCGCTTAACCAACAGGTGCAACATGTAAGACAATATGCTTCCTTTTGAAAAAAAAAATAGAGGTACACCCGTGTTGTTACGCATGAGTGAACAAACTCATTGTTTATGCTGTGACGAACTAGTGCGGAACGCAAAAAGGAAAGAGGTAGCGTTGATGGCATCAGTTATCGGTTTAACAGGAGGGTCGAAAGCCATAGCGAGATTGACTGTATACATAGCCAAGCGAAGACTTTCTTGCAGCATCGTGGATTTCGTAAACAACGAGACTTGAATGTTTGGTTTCACAACATCCTTAGGTGAAATAAACGGCAAGGTTAAGAAATTTATAAGAAAGCTAAAGGTAATGAAATACTGAAAGTTGCAACCGGTACAAGGAATATTACCGTAATATCCCGAGAGACGATTCATCCCCAACAGATAGCCCATCCTGATTTGTAGCAGGACTTTCTATTTTTCAATGGCTCAAGTTGAGCTACCTTGTGAACACCGAATGTTAGCCTACCCCTTATTTTTACCTAATGTGCTCTCAGTTTTGGGTGGGCAATTTCTCGGGATATTATGAGCATTATGTGTGTGGTCCACTCGGAGATGCTTGAAGCATCAGAGAGTTTCTATTCTACAGTTAAGTACACTGTGGCAAAATTCAAGCATAATGTCGGGGTTACAGACACTGTATGTTATACGTATGTTGCCTGCACAGTTCTAATAACTACAGCAAATGACTTCCTGCATATCCATTTGTCACAGCGATAGCTTGAGGCAAACGGCAGCGCCGCAGCCTCGGGCGTCAGGAAGCGGCCAAAGGGTGGCAGCAGCAGAAGAGTGGGCAGCAGCTCCCCGTGTCTTGCAGACGAGACGTTGGTGCCGGGAAGCTGCGCAGAGGTATCAGCAGCAAGCTGAGGACCAGCAGCAGATGGAGGCGGAGAACCTCCTGTTGGATAGGGAGGCAACAAAAAGAGCAATAGATGCCTCCAATGCGCAAATCGCTGCAGCAGATGCTGCTAAACAGTATTACACTGAAATGCTAAGGCTACAAACCTTGCAGGCTGAACTTCAAATTGAGCTTTTGAAAAAACAATTGGGAAAGGAGTAATCAGAACAGACCAAGGGGGGGGGGGGGGGGCATTAAGTTTTACTAATTTTTTTTTTTTTTTTTAGATTGACGAAGCAAGGGCGGATGTGAAATAATAAAGTACATTTTGAAATGCAAGGATTTGTGAAAACCTCAGTATGTTATGGGGTAGTCGTCCCTGGAGAAAAACACTCGACCCTATGCGACAGCCAGTAAGATGGTGCAAGTAATTTAAACGAATAATTAAATATTTTTATCACCTCCTCAGTATTCCAGAGTACCACATTGGTATCCGACACCAGCGACAATCTAACCAGCTGAGTTTCCATACATGTGCGCAAGCCTGTCGACACGTCAAAAATATCATTGTTGGGCACTAAGGAAAGAAGCTTAACAATTCGACCCTGCACAAAACAAAACAGCAAGTAAGCAAATAACCTAGGAAGTGCCTGCACGGCGCAAACAGTGATTATGTGTTTAAATGCATGGTTACTGGTGTGACCACTCGGTGTGCCTGATTTGTTCGAGGAGAGTGTGTCGCGGAATTTACACCGTTCAGGAACTCTGTACTCTCTTTGTTCACTTCCCGAAGTAAACAGGCATTACCATAATTCAACATTGTTCGACAGCGATTTTATACACCCTTAACTCTTTTACTAAGTGAAATAACCAATGACAGAATTATTCCTCTTATGTACATGACCCATTAGTGGCTGTTATAATCAGGCCACTACTGTGACGCATACAGGTTGACTCCTCTCACCTGTAGAATACTTTTAAATATGGTAATAATGGTACAAACTTATAGGACAGAGGCGCAATAAAATGAAATGGTATTATTTTTAAGGCTATTATTTCGCTCACCCCTATAATTACTCGCACTGAGGACATTGATGTTCGCGTAGCCTGTAGTACGAAGACAAGCACGATGACCAACACACAGAAGTGGGCCGAAGCTTTTCGCACAAACGCCGCACGCACTGTTGACCGAGGCACACAACAGCAATATATTGCAGGACTTTTGCGTATGTGGTTCCATGGGTCATGCAGCAATTTCACTGTTAAACGCAGTTGCAATTATGCTGCTTCACCAACTCTAACCTTTTACAATGAGGTACGCTGCAAGCGAAACTGGATGAGGCGAGAATGATTCTGATCCGTGCCTGCAATGCTGTTCAGAAGAGTTACCTTGTTTGGACACCGCCACATTACATCTTAAGTGCTTGTCATTGTTGCAACCAACAAAAAACATGCTGCAATGAAGAGGGTTTGCGAGACAATATGGTTTGCAATGCTTGAGGCACTCTTTCTGCTATAATGTTCGGAATCAGGAAAGGGTACAGACGTCTTCAATATGAGGGTGGACGCCTGAGCGGCATAGGACGGGCGCTGCATCGCCTCCAAGCGACGCTTTTGCAAATAAAAGTGGATAGCAGTCGCAGCACATATCTGCTTGCTCTAATATCTGCCAACACTTCCATTCTTTTGCAACAAGTGAATTCCGCAAAGCCTGTTTACCCTCGTATTGAAACCATACATGAAGAGTGCTTAATAAAGATTTAAAATATCTATGTTCTTTAAGGAATATGTTGGGGTTGGTCCAGCCCCTTATATTAGCTGCTGGTAAACCCACGGTCAAAAGATGCCACGAAGCATTCAAGAAAATTTATTATATGAAATCGCGTGCCACATTCAACTTGTTATTAGGGTTATCCATTTACGGAGCCTGGTAAACACACAGAGAGGACAATATCTCTGTATGTTTCTCGCATTAAAAAAATATCAGTTTGAATTGAAAAGACCACATACCCACATACCTACGCTCAACAGAAGAACTGGTCGACAAGGGCACGCCGGGCCTCGCTGCTGTCTCCACGGCCGGCTGCCATGGGCTCCACAGGAACCTCAGGCGGGATGACAGTCTCTGGCATCGCGCAGGGGTATCTCTTGGCGAGATTGTGGAGCACTCAGCATGCCACGATGATGTCGCAGCATCTGCTTGGCTCCATGCGCAGCTCGGCGTGCAGGCAGTGGAACCTGCGCTTCAGCTGGCCTATTGTCCTGCGTGCATCATATGGACAGAATGAGTATTATTTATTTAAATTACACTAATATATTAGGGCTGAGACTACTTCATACTTTCTGAATGCTGTAGCCTACCGAAAACCCGGCAATCATTTCTTATCATTGCCCAGATATATAACAGTATGTTTACATGTACACCATATTAAACTTCCCTCGACAAATGTTCCTCATAGCTGAGTGTAAGCGAAACACAGTTTCATACAAACAGTCGTTAACATTAGCAGTCCGAAGATGTCTGTCAACGACTTCCCTATAGCAACACGAGCCCGGTGCAATTTGTCACATTTTTACGGCGAGTCCCAGCAGTGTGGAGTATTTTAGAATGTATGACAAGTAGGCGTGTAATTTCTGTAAAGGTGGGGCCGGAAAAAAAAAACACGGCTTTTCATTTGTATCTTTTTGCTCTTCTGTATCCAGGTTGAACCAAAATATTGCCTTTCACACGTATGTAACAAATCCTGCCCCTAACGAACGAACAATGTGATATGTTCTCCAAAAAATATGTTGGAGAATATTTCACGTTTTTGTTTTTTGATACTATGCATGCGTTTTGCGTGTCTGCTTTTTATGCAACACTGCATATATGTGTCTACAGTGCACCCTTATGCAGGCCCTCGGGCTGTATAGGGGCACTGGAAAGTACAATAAATAAATATATATTCTTGGGATAGTATTTTCTTTCTTCTCTCTTTAGGTTCCGTGCAACCACTGTTTTCTGCTTGGTCTAGAGAACACAAAACTGTATGTAGGGGCGTTACAATTAACAGTGTCTTCTGTGCTATGACAACAAAACGTTACGTTGTCTAGTGGCATTCTTTTCAATATAGCAGCCCAGTAACCCACCACGATGCGTGACCTTGTCTTACCTTTCAACAATACTCCTTGTCGTGGTGTGTGCAGTGTTGTACCTCACTTCTGCTGCTGATGATGGCGACAGGAAGGGCGTCATCAGCCACGGCTGGCAGGTGTAGCCGCTGTCGCCGAGCAATAGGCCATCGTAGACGCCATCGGCCAGCTTGACTGATAGTGTGCTCTCGGTGAAAATCCGGGAGTCCTGCGTGCTTCCTGGCCATCTCGCAACCACATTGCGTATGCGGCAGGACGCGTCAACTACCACCTGTACGTTGATGGAATGGTACAGGTGGCGGTTCACGTACACCTCCTCGTGCACGCGCGGTCCCTGGATTCGAATGTGGGTGCCATCAACAGCACCCACGACACAAGGGAACCCGGCAACGTCAAAGAACTGCTCCTGCAAGGCAGCACTCTCTGCGACGTCAGGCCACCTGCATTGCCAATACATTCACAAGTTAATTTACAGCACAATACCCTAGCATGCACATTAATGCAAAGTTTAGCCGACAACATTCGTTTTTTTCTATTTCAGTGTTCATCGTAAAAAAGAAATGTCGTAAATATCGCCAAATGCCTCAACAAAACAAAATGTTCTAGAAAAAAAAAAGTGGGCCCACACCGCGGATCGAACCCGTGTCCACTTATGTATGAAGCAAAATATTGCTTCATTACACCTTACCCCCTATGCACGGTATATGCCCCTATGCTATGCCATCTTTTTTTCTTTTTTTTTTAACCCTATGCTATGCCACCGCTTATAAAACACGTTGTAACCATTCGTGTTACAAGCTCCTTGCACTGACGTCACATCGCATACTTTTGAACACCACGTAAAAGGAAGAGAGGGAAACTGCCTTTGTAAGAATGTTGAGTAACGGGTTAATCTTCTCTAATCATCTGGCAGGAGAATAGCAACGCCTGTGCAAACCCGGGAGGCACAAAGGAGAATCCTGATAAGAGGGTAACTCCTTCTTCCCCTTTTCTCTGGAGGGCAGTTTCGCGTAGTGCGTATAGCCCTTTCCGGCCGAGGTGCACGACGGAGTGCGTATAGCTTTACTCATAACCAAACTCAACACAATCTGACTTTTCTTTTTTTGATTCGGAACGCTTAGGAACTCTTTACCGTATGAAGTCTTACCGTATGAAGTCCCTTGCACGACGTGCCAGAGCTACGGTGACCTGCCTCACGGACCGTGAAGCACTAGAGACTTGCACGTGGACGTAGTCGCCTGCAGTGATCCGGAAGTTGCCTGTGGCGTAGAATTGCAGAGCGACGATCACCTGCTGCTCTGCGGACAGGGCGCAGCTGCGACGCGTCGACCGCTCCAAGTCCGGGCGCAGCGTCTCCGCGAGAAACATAATTCCCGCGCGACCAAACCGGAATCGTTGCTGCAGCGCATCCTCGTCGAATTCTTCCAGCGGATCGAGGCGGTCCTGGAACACACGTTGTCGTCCCAGCATGACGACAGCGTACTGCGCGTACGCGCGGTCTCGTCGACGTCGACGCCTCGTCCCGTTCGACATCGTTTCCGTTATCAAAGTACAAATAGGTCCGCAAATCAGTTGTTAGTAAGTCCGCAGTCGGTCGGTGGGCTAATCGGTGGATCGGTTGGGCAAGCGGAAGAGAGGGCAAACAGTTGAGATCAGCAGGAACCGTAGAAACGTGCGTCGCAGGGAATAAAACCAGACTACAGCAGCGGCGTTGCCAGACTGGAAGGGACACGGGAAAGTTATGCGTTGTTTATGGCGAAACATATTGAAGGAAATGTTTCTTACGTTTTCAAATATTCGTCGACAAACTCTAGCATGGTAGCTAAAATTTCTTCATAGCATCTGAAGCAAATAAATTGGTCTTCAAGTACAACATTACTATATTTTGACTTAAAATACCATACTAGAGCGATAACAAGCAGCGGAAAGAGAGAATAAACAAAATGACTGGCTTGTTTCACCGATAGATGACGCATCTTACTGCCCAATCAAAAATAATTATTGTGGTTTTATATCCAGCCGTTTATTACAGTACCTAGGTACTTTTTCCTTCCTAGGTACCGTGGTTTACTAAAATGGGTTTACCATCGCTTCGAGAAAACCGGCCCTGGTTAGCTCAGTTGGTAGAGCGCTCCACTGAAAATGTAGAGGTCCCTGGTTCGATACCAGGACGAGGCGGATTTTTTTCGGTCGCGCACCAGTTACCTAGCTGTGTTCGGAGATTTGGGTTTGTCCTTTTTCCCTTTTGTTCCCCTTCTCTGGCGATTATGTTTGTCATTCTTGATTAGCTCAATTGCACTTTTGAATTAATCACATTATAACCATTGAGAAACTACTTTTATTGCAAATCACTATCATATTAACAATAATAATAAATCACTTCAATAATAATGTAAAAATTAAGAAAGGTGTAGCTTATCTTAAGTTTTATCCGAACAGAGTTAAATCTTTTTGGGCATCTTTTCTGTCTAAAACCGAAACTATCTCGTTTCCTTTGTCGTATTTGCTTATGTGTGCGTGTGCGCGCTTGCGTGTATATGTGCGCACATGTGCATGCGTCCGCGTGCGTGTTTTGTGCTTATGTGTGCGTGTGCGCACACGTGTGTTTGTGTGCATTTTATTGAACTGTGCCGGTACGAATCCTGGACACTGCAATCAACGCTAGTTTATTAATAATAATAACAAAACTTGTATTCAGGACACATTCATAAAGGCCGTTGATAATAATAATAACAATGTAAATAATTCCTCCTCTTTTTCTTCTTCTTGTTCTTTTTATTATTATAGTTCTTGTTATTATTCAAACATGTCAGCGTAAAGTCCACTGGTTCTTTGTGAACTCTACAATAAACACTGGTTGACCATTACTTCAGTTTTATTTTTGTAGGACATGATTTTGAAATATGCCAATCGATCACTTCTGCACATGGTGCGAACATCCGTTGCTCTCCTAATTTTAAAGCTTCGAACGTATCTCGAGAAGCCCGACACTATAATTGTCCCCAAAAAAAAGCAAATTCGATTACCAGTTCTTTTTTTAAGTTTTACAGCCCGTCTACCAGTTTAGTTAGCAGTTTCACGGTCTCAACGGACATTAAGATCAGTTTAGTGAGCAGTATGGCGACTTCATTTGTTTCAGTTTGTCAAATTTGTTTTTTATTTGAGCAGTATCGTCAGTTCAGCCGCAAGCTTGGCGAGTTCCGTTTCTCAGTTTACCCATTCTGGTCTTCATTTTTTCAGGTATTAGAACCTTAATTTACAATTTGGTCAGCTCAATAACCGTACGTACAGTTCAAATTCTGGTATAACTACTTAAGATTCATATAGTTTTTTTTTTCTTCTCAATTGGGCAGCCTTGGCAGGCGTCGTCGTATGAAGTCGCAGAAGGCTTAACAGTACAGCTATGAAGGCCCATTCAGCACTTGCGTTTCACTACGAAAGACTGAGACAAGACTGGTTTTTAAGCCTCTTGTGATAGATTACGCACATCCAAGCTGCCTCTTGATTTACCGTTTTGCTGTTAAAGCCGTAAAACAAATCTAAAACGAAGGAGCATGCATATTTTTTGTTTAAAGAGTTTTGCTCATACACATGTGAATATATTACATAATTGATGAAGAAATAATCTTATTCCGGTAGTTATTAAATGCTCCAGACAATAATACGTGAGCCATATTTACGAATCCACGCTTGTAAGTTTTTAATAAAATCCATGTCAAGAAAAGATAAGCTTTTTTTTTCCAGAAAAGAAAAGAAAATATAGCTCCGACTAAAAGGAAAATTTAAAAAAATGATTTGGAAATTGAATTTTAGGATTGAGAATTGCCAAGATGTCGTTTTTTTCTCCATAAATGAATAGCTGGTATTACTTTTTAAATTAAAAATGCACTGCCCTTGTCGAATAAGGGACATATAATATATTCATATATGGCTTAATAAGGGAAAATAGCGCTATATAAGAAACCACATAGAGCATTATACGGCTAAATATGGGAAAAGCACGCCATATAAGGTGTGAAATATAGACATATATGGTAATACTTTGCCAGTCATCAGTATATCTGTTACCATACCTGGCCATATATGCCGTCCCTCGCTATATAAGTCCCTACTTGCTCCCTTATATGGCAATATATTTCCTCACATAATTTCTTATATTAATATCTATGGTTGTATATGAAATATATCTGGCCCTGTAATGGAACGGCAACAGCTAGCCGTCCAATTCTTGTAAAATTATTGCTTATTATAATAACTATAAGCTTGCAGATATTTCCGCATATGTGCCTTCAAAACATTTGTTTTATCCTTGTCAACTATTGACACCAAAGTTTCGCTATCGACAAGGGCGTGCGTCTCACGTTCATTGATATCAGCCATGATTTGTAAAAAAACTGCTAGACAGGTGAAAAGTTTTATTTGGCATCTACAGAGAGGTTCTTAAGTCATCTTTACGAGTCTTTTTCTTGTTCTTAACATCTTATCTGCTCCTCTGCCTCCGTAAAGCGTACTGCCTGGATCTGGTTGAAGTTATATTCTGGCTTAAAGTTGTATTTTTGCGGACGCCTTTATTAATGTGCTTGATTACTCGGTGTCCTGCTCTGGTTCAAACCGCAAATATCCATTTTTGTGCCATCAACGCAGTGAGGTTTGATGTCATATGCAGTGTAGCTTGAGCTAAAAACTTACTTCCACGGAGTTGCTTTTAAGGTTGCACTTATAGAGGATGGCTTTATACTGTCCCTTTATCAGGCGGCTTTTGAAACTGGTGAAAAAAACTTGTGCTCCATTCACTTTGCATTTAAGTGAGCAACTGGCGAAGATCATGCACTCCTTTGTGCAGTTCTTGATGAAACTCTGCTCTGAGTTCCGGAAAGTTTAATTGGTTGCATACTTGTAATATTCATTATATCATTCTATACAGGGTGAATGACCCTCGAGCATTTAAGGCTTTACTCTCTATCAATGTTTGTCTTTTATAGTTACAACGGCCTAAAGTCAGTGTAAAAAAGAAAACAAAAACATTACGTGAATGTGTCCATTACACATGAAAAGCATGAGAGAAAGTTTAGAATGTTTTATACGACTTATATAGTTTTATGAGTAATAAAATGTTTCTTCAACAAATGCTACAATATCTTTTTTTTCAATAGGGAGCACCTTAGTTCGCCGGGCTTCTTGTTGTTGTAGTGAAACGACTACCAACATCATCGTTGTGTTTGGCGTAGTTGTTGATGTTTCTGCGAAAACTGTCCAACACGGCCGTAGCACCATTTCTTGTCAAATTAAAAGCTCGAGTTTTATCTTCACTGGTCTTGAGCTGAGAAGTTGCGTGATCGACTTCCTCATTTTCTCTATGACTAGCTAAACCCATTGTGAACTGGTAAAGTGTAAAGGTAGATCTGTCATGACATTGTCTTGAACACTGCTGCATGAAAACTCTCTCTTCTCGAGAACATGAACGAATGTTAAAAGTTATGTACATTTCACTAATCCTGTCAACTGCACCAAACTTGTGGAGATCTAAAAATGTTTACCAGATTGGTCTCACTCAATCAACCACATATTTATTCCAGCCCCTTTCATTTTCTCGTCGTCGTCTTCTTTTATTATTTCACGCAAGTGCTGCGTGACAACATTTTTGCGAACCGTTTACACCAGTTAGGTATTTGTGTTCACTTAAACATTATGCATTGCACATTGCATTGTAGCATGGTGCTTCAGCATTTATTTCTATGCAAAAGTTTCTACGGCCAGAGAAGTACAAAAATTATGGCTCACCACGTTTTAGCATTTCAGGCGATAAAAGCAAGTGAATGTGAATACCGTACTTTAGACATGGGTGGTGATTTGGGCGATATTTTTTTACATGGAACAACCATAGGCATACCAGATAGCAGCTTTTTAGTGATATATTTTTGCTAATCCTATTATACTTCGTTTCAGCTTCGGTCCGAGCGCGGCCGATGTTATGAGTTGAAGGGCCAATCAAACAGCGAAAGAGGCACAACGTCACTGCGTGCTCTCTGCAGTTGATAGGACTAGCCGGTGGAGGAGCACGCACAGAGAAACTACGAATACCGGCGGGCGAATCACACCCCCGCGCTTCACACGAGCTTCAGATATTTCTAACATTGACCGATTTAAGGGTTTGCTTTATCGTTCAGTAATTTTTAGTTCAATGCCTATATGTTTTTTTTTACTAATTATAGAGATACTTAGTAAATTAATTTTGTTACTTAGCTAATAAGTATAATTACGAAATTCATAACGTCCACCATAACGCTCAGACACGCGCCTGTCCGGACGACTCAATCTAGTGGTGGTGGCGAAATAAGGCGTAGGATCATTTGCCGCACAGATGGCGTACGAAAAAAGGAACCTCCACATATGAACTAAAAAAAAAAATGTGAGAGACGGATACATCAAATCCTAGCCAAAACTGCGGCGCCCCTGTTAGCGGCACCTGTAAACAAAATCTCGTACTTGAAAAATGACTTCCAAAATATCTCACGAAGACCGAGCGAATGCGTTTATGCAAGATCGTGTACCCTCGTTAGCCCCTTTCACCTGAAATATATTCGCCCCTATTAGTATGTCGTTTACGTACATTTAGCGATTTTTTTTCCTGGTTGGGGGGGGGGGGGGGGGGGCGAGAGAGAGAGAGAGCAAGTAAAGCACTTGAAGGGCAGGGCGTATAAGCTAAGAGGCAAAACAAACGCACTTTATACTCGCGTTTATGACATCTGCGTACCGTAAACTACGGCTGTGTTCGTCGAAGCGCAAATAAATGGCTGTTAAACAGCTGCTCCCTGAAGGGCTCTGGTGTCATGCATCGGGGTCGTTACACCCTTTTCTGTTAATTGGCAATTTTTATGTGCCTTCGGGCATGACGAACGAAAGCTGCTAGACTGTAACGCACGTGTGGCCTCTCAAGACGCCTGGCAACAGGTTTTCGCACCACTCAGTGCTCGCTGGAACTTACTCGTGAATGTTTGTATTTAACCCAATTTTCAAGGATTCAAAGAGCTTTAAGTTGAATTCTGTACACAAATGTATCGAAAAATTGACATCAAGACATTCGAAGTGATTCTCGCAGACCGGTTGAAACTGAAACTAAGCGTGCAAAGAACGCTCGATATTTCCCTCCGCCCGGCGCCGGCTTCGCAAACACGTGTCTGCGCCGCAGATGACGTCAGCAGTGCGACGCAAGCGTGGAAAGATTGACGTAACAGACACTCTTTGTTTTGTTCGGTTTGTAGAAGTCTACAATGATGACATTTCTCGTCCAATCTAATTCAGTACGAATATCTTAGTGCACATTTCAAGTCACGGTTATACGATTGTGAGGTCGAGTGCCAATTGCCAAACAAAATGACGCCCCAAGAAGAGAAATGTAAAAAGGTGGTGAGAACAATAAAATTAATTAACTTTCTAACAGAACTCGCCTCTTTTCTAATAGCCTTCACGGCGCCCGACATACCTCCACAGCAAAAAAACACTAAAGCCGCAGTTCCGCTGCCCGTGTGTCACACGAACGACACGCTTCACACATTACGACAGAACTATTTGCGAACACACCTGACGTATGTTCGAAGCAGGCTTGCTTTGCCCACGTAAGCCCATGTGGGGCTTACGTGGGCAATGGGGGCTCGGGCAGTCCCTGCGAAACCCACGTTGGTCCACATGGGAGCAGCGAGGCCATGTCCAATATGGGCTGCCCACACAGTGCCTCGTTAGGTTTCACCTCGGCGATGCGGAGGCAGAGTTAGCGAACATAGGGCAAAGCGTGGGCACGCGCGAGTATGGGCTGCCCATATAAAAACCCCGTAGGTCCCTCCTCGGTCATCCGCGCCCAAGTTGCGAGGATGTGGGCTTCACGGCTGCGAAGTTTGGGCGCGCCTGACTTTGGCTGCCCGTGTAAAACCTCCGTGGGACCCACCTCGGCTTTATGGGGGCCATATACGATTATATGGGTCCCACGACGGCGAAGTGTGGGCATGCCTGACTTGGGCTGCCCGTGTAAAACCTCCGTGGGACTCACCTCGGCTCTGGGGGGGGGGGGGGGGGGGGGGGGGCAAATGCGATTATATGGGCCCCACTACGGCGAAGTGTGGGCATGCCTGACTTGCGCTGCCCGATGTAAAAACCCCTTGGGACCCAGCCCCAATCTACGTGGCCAAATAGGATGATGTGGGCTCTACGGCGGCTGAGCGTGGGCGTGCCCGAGTTGGGCTGCCCATGTAAAACCTCCGTGGGTCAAACCTTGGTTCTGCGGGGCCCAAGTTTACCAAAAAGGGAACTCCAAGGCGGCAAAGCGCAGGCATGCCCAACTTGGGCTGCCCATGTAAGAACCATGTGGGCCCCACCTCGGCCGTGCGAGGACCAAGTTCCGATGATGTGGCTTCAACTGTGGTGCAGCGCGGGCATGCTCGTCTTGCCGACTTGGACTGCCCACGTAAAACCCCCATGGAACCCACCTTGACTCTACGGGGGCCGAATCCGATATGAGGGCTCCACGGTGGCGAAGCGTGGGCATGCCCGAGTGAGGCTACCCACGGAAGACCCCCGTGGGTCCCACCTCAGTTCTGCAGGAGCCATGTTTACGAAGGTGTGGGGTTCCACCGCTGCAAAGCGTGGGTGCTCCCGAGTTCGGCTGCTCATGCGAAGCCCCAGTGGGTGCCACCTCGTTTATACGGAGTCGAAGATGGGATGATATGGGCTGCACGATGGCGAAGTGTAGGCATGCCAGACTTGGGCTTTCCATGTAAAACACACGTGGGCTCATCCTCAACTGTGCGTGGGCCATGTTAGCAATGGTGCGGGCTCCACGGTGATAAAGTTTAGACATGCCCGATTTGGGCTGCCCAGGTGAAACCTCCGTGGGTTTCACCTGGGCTCTGGGGGGGCCAAAATAGCAACGCTGTGGGCTCCAGGGTGCCAGAGTTTGGGCATGCCCACTTAAGCAGCCCATAGAAACCCCCGTGGGTTCCACCTATGCTGTGTGTGGGCCACGTTAGCGATTGAGCAGGCTCCATGGTGGCAAGGCGTGGGCATGCCCAACTTCGGCTGCCTAAGTAAAATTCCCATGGGTCGCACCTTGGTTGTGCAGGGTTTAAGTTAGCACTGATGTAGGCTTCACCATGGCAAAGCGTGGGCATGCCTAAATCGGGCCATCCGTGCAATGCCCCCGTGGGCTCCACCTCAGTTATGCGGGGGCAAAGTTACCAAAGACATGGGCTCCACGGGGGCACCACGTGGGCATGCCCAACTTGGGCTGCCGCATGCATGACCCCTGGGCTCCACTTCGGCTATCCGGGGGCAAGGTTAGCAAATTTGTGGGTTCCAAGAGGGCAAAGCATGGGAATGCCAAACTTGGACTACCTGTGCAACTCCCAAAACCGAGCTTTGCGCTAATATTGAGAATATTTACTGTGTGTTGTGGAAATTCACGTAGGATATCTGCGTAGTTTGATACCAAATCACCGAGGATCGCATATTTTAAGCGTAATGAAGAAATTTTAGGCTTGGTAAACTTTATTCCTATCTTATTACTCAGTGTGTATGTTAAGAAGGTCATTTTATGTGCGGTGAATTTTTTTACAGGGTATTCAATTTGAGGCTGCGTTCGAAACACGCTCGTCAGAATGTCGTATATGTTCTAAAATTTAATGCATGTAGATGGCTCAAGCTAGCTATATATCCCGACTACCTGTCCAACAAGATTTTGAATAGAAATACGCACAGTTTTTTTTCCATTTCATACATGTGAAAAGTTCAATTTTGTATGGGCTTGCTCAAGACGTTTTATTGATCTATCAAAATGTAGGCACACGGGGAAAGTGAAGCATGCTCAATTCAGTATGGACTTCAATTCGCCACACCGCAAGGAAACTAAGAAATGACACCAAACGAATTGAGCTTCCAGGGGCGACCTCATGTGGGTTGCCCAAGTAGACCCACTGTGGGTTCCGCGAGGGGAGCCCATGTGGGCTGCCCAAGCAAACCGACGTAAGACCAACGTGGACTGCCCAAGTGGGACACACGTCGGCTCCCCTTTAGAGTTCACTTTGTGCTTGTTAGAGCTCCCTCAACAGAAGCGGTGCGCTGCCCAAGTAGGCCCCCTGCAGGTCCCACGAAGGGAGGAGGGGGGACATGTAGGTTGTTCAAGTAGGCACCCCGTGAGTATCGCAAGGGCAACCCATTCAGGCTGGCCAAGGAGACCCCATGTAGGTCCCACGAGGGTACCTGAGGTGGGCTGCCCAAGTAGGCCCACTGTTGGTCCCATGAGAAGAGCCCGGAGGGCAGCCCAGGTCGGGCTGACTTGGGCCTAAGTTGCAAAACGGACGTGAGCTGCCACACGGGGACCCCCGTCAGCCTCCCTTTGGAGTTCACTTTGTGGCACTTGGTACTTATGCGCATGGCTAAAGACAGTTTTTTTAGGGCCATACGACCATCATACAGAAAATGAAAACGCCGCGGACAGTGTGCGCAAACTGTCTTTTGAATTATGTATTAGCGGTATAATCGCGGCTTAACTCAAGCTCCCGTTTTCATGCCCTGTACATCGAAAGTTTTTTTTGAATTATTATTATAGGAGACTATTCATTGCTTTTGATATCATACTGTCGACACTTCTTTGACAGTTAAAAGTTGATAACTCCCCACCCAACAGGTTTTTTGCCGTTTCCCAAGAGTCTACTATCGTTTTCAGATTATTCCTGAATAATTGTGGCGGAAGTTGCTCATTTCAATTGTGTTTTTGTTTTAAGTTGGGCGAAATTTTCTGAGTGGATTCCTGACGTTTTTATTGCGTATTAAAGCTATTATTTCTAGTTTTACAATTGTCGGCCATCGAAAGGACTGTAGCGGGCGTGGGCGGGAGAGAACGCGGGAGGACCGCTTGTATTGTGCTGCGAGCAGGGCGACGAGGCAGATAGGAGAAAAACTGGCGTCCGGAAGGCCGTGCAGGGTGGTTTACATGCAGGTAAGGTGGTGCGTAAATAGAAGATAGTGGTCTATCGATCTGCCGCCACCGTTAAAAGACAACGACGTTACTTTTTGACACGAACCGGACGGCACAAGAGAATAAACAACGTTTTCGTGCAAGCTCGGAGTCAGTCGCATCATCCTTATTTGTCCATCACGACACGAAGATCGAACGCGCTACAGTACTACATCCATAGCTTTACGATAGTCGACCATCGACAATTTTACTATCGTCGGCTATCCATGCATATACAATAGACTGCTATCAATAGTACTATCAATGGCTTTTTACAATTGCTAGCTAGACTTGGCTTACACTATCAGTAATGTCGAACGTATACTTATCGACAGGTTTTCATCACTAGTGC
The DNA here is from genome assembly GCF_016920785.2 of Ixodes scapularis. Taxonomy (NCBI): domain Eukaryota; kingdom Metazoa; phylum Arthropoda; class Arachnida; order Ixodida; family Ixodidae; genus Ixodes; species Ixodes scapularis. The sequence continues at coordinate 91,015,509 of NW_024609868.1, read as the reverse complement.
ATAGACGTGAACAAAACAAGAAACTCGTAAATGTGACACTGGATCTTGATCTTTTTTTTATGTTCCGTCTTAGTAAAGGCATGCAATGGGACGGCAAACATGCAACGTTAGTAGGTTAAGGTTTCCTATTTTTCGGCCAATATTTCTGTCGACGTTTCTGTCATGTTTTTCTAGTTTAATAATACCATTATTTCGTTGGGCGTCTATTTTGACTCAAAAAACAGTATTCTGTCATCCTTACCAACTTACTAACGTAGCATTCAAAAACGTGTAAGAAAGAAACAACCTAAAAAACAAACAAAAAATAATTGTTTTGCTTTTATAGTAAATAATTAGAAACAGCTGGAAACTTATGTAGTCTCGCCCTATATACATATTTTTATGTACAGTTCTAATTGGGGAGAAAATTTATGAGAGACATATTAAGGCAGAAAAATGTACGAACTTAGCGCTTAAAAGCTGTCAAGAGTGAGTCCTTAGTCGAAATTCCATATTTGTGGTTACCATATGTATCTCTCGGTAAAAACATAAATTTCCATAAAAGCTCATTTTCTACTTTTGTTTTCTTTTTGTGTCAGTTTTTAGAGAACAAAAAAGCGGCAGGCTGTGTGTACGACACGGCCGTAAGTTTTAGGCGTGACAACGTCTACGTGTTGAGTCCAGTGACATGACAGGCATGTATTGAATGTACCAGATTTTGTTTTACGTAGCGAAATTAATTAACTGTATGTAGGAAATGAAACAAATTAATTTCTTGGTCACAGAATGAATTGAACAAAACAAGTATTTAAACATGAGGTAAACTTATACTACTCAACAATACAAAAAAAAAAAAAACTATACGAAACAACAGTCAAAACACGAAACAAACGTATTCAATCGGAAGTCACATATGCAGTCGCAACACGTACAGATCGAAACGCGAGTTACATTCATTTTTGGAGATGAAACTCATCGATGGGCACAAGCGATTGATTATAGGACGGTGGTAGGAGAAATACGAATTATGTCATAGCATTTCAGTGGCGATGTGGCCCCGCGCCTCCCCGAGCGCCGACTGACGGGCATTGCACGGCCTCCAGGATGGGCCATACACCAATTAACGTTATTAGATTAGCTCAGTGACGGAACTGTCCATAGACTGCTTGCACGGGCAGTAAATTCCTTCTTACACCACTGCTCGCCTCTCTTCGTTGGACGTGCCGGCAGCTGCTATGGCTGCAATGGAATACGTACATCTCGAAGCACAGCGTCTAGATGGCGGTCGTACCCTAAGGAATGGACATATTTGAAACGAAGATTTAGATGGCAATGAACCTTTCTTGAGAAGCGTTCTGCGAACAAGCGATTCCAAGTGGCAGAAGTCGGCACGAGAAATTAGGGGAATTCGGAAGGGAGGCTGGGAATCACCGAGTAGAACACGTAATTGCAGCATATATATAATTGAGTTACACAGAACAAGAAAGTAGACGGAAAGAAAAACGACGTTTGGGTAAACGCCAAGGATGCCCCTCTTTAAAGGGGCTGTGCAACAACATTGGGTAGGAATATTTCTTACTTTACACCAGCTTCCTGGCACTAGTGGGACCCAAGAACACTCGAACGCAACACCACTGACCAAGAAGCGTCTTCATCTCGGTGGAAATCAGAGGATGAAGGCGGAGCTTTTCTTTCATTCTCTCCTTCCAAAGCCGCCTTTTGCTCCTTCGCGAAATTTGATGACGGAGCTGTGGGGACAATGGCAACAGTACGATCCCCGGGAATGCGTCATCGAGCTTTGCGGTGACGATACTCAAATGCTGCTCACACAGTGGACGCGAAGACTGCGTACGTGTTCGATCTGGCTCGTGACAATCGATGCCTCGACATGCATTCGGGTAGTGGCCCGTGTCCAATCACTGCAACGACGACAATAGCCGAGCCATAACAATGTCTGGAACTCGGCGCGTGTCCTGTGCTTTGCCAACCCCAGCGCGTGACTATGATCAACATTGGCGGCATATAATCGGCTCCAGATCACGTGGCCGCTTGTTCTGGCTGCGAGTTGAGGGGGTGAACGCTGCTCGTTTACCTTTAATTTTTTTCTGGAACTTCTATTGCGTGGTGTGAAAAACGAACGCGTGTTTCATGGGTCATTAACGTCAGGGATCCGTTTTAAGCGGTATTTGCGCAAAGTACAAAAATTGTTGAATCACCCCTCTTAAAGTCGCGATGGTCACGCGACCAGTCAACAACTCAGCAGGGAAAAAGTACCTAGAATGTCGGCTGTACCTGTCATCGCCGTAGTCGTCAGCTGTGCAACCTGCCTGTGCTTCTTCCGAATCAGCAGTTCTTTACGCCTTCACCGCCTTTTCCTATAGAGTACGGTCAATCACCCTTCCGCGGCCGTGCCCATGGTCATCCAACTTTTGAGAGTCCGCCAAATTAAGCGAAAGTTTCCTATATTGTCATTGGCCGTCCCTCAATGAGGCAGGGCGCCGGCGTCCCCCGTCTCCCGTCGGCGCCGGGGACGTAGAATACCGTCGTTCGGCTCATTTCGACTCCAGCGGCCCGATATCGGTCCGAAAACCCTCTCCCCGGCGGGAACGCCGCGCGGCTCTATCGCCCGGACGGGGTAAAAAACGGCTGTGTGAATGAGGCCTTATGGCCCGTTCACACTGGAGGCGGATCCGCAAACGCGAGGCGGTTCGGGTCTTTCCCAGTCGCAAAAGCGGCTGGAGCGGCGCGGTTGGGGGGCGTTTTCAGGATCGGCTCGAGACCGAATTTTCAGAATCGCTTTCGGCGACCGCGGAGCGGTTCCCGAAAGTGGGCCAATAGGAACTCGATGCTGCCGTGACGTTTGGTTGACGCCACGCGAGCATCCCAACAGTCCCAAGATTGCAACCGCTGATACCACCGGTGCAGCGGAATCGGCGAAGAAGAGAAAATACACGTTAAAGACGGAGGTCCTATTGGGCCTTATAAAACAGTATCCTTGTCTCTACGAAAAAAAGGAATCTGAAGTATAAAGACAATAGTTACAAGGTCGAGCTTTGGAACAACCTCGGCGTGCATCTCGGCGGTGTCGATGGTATGTACTTTTCTTGCTCTCGTGAACGAATATTGTGATTTGGCTCGGATTATATTGTCCTCCAAAGCTCTCAAATACTCTTCAGCTGCGAGTTAAGGCGTCTTCACACATGCAGCGAAGCGCTAATGTAGCGCTTCTCACGTGTCGTCCGCTACTTATTGTCTGCCATGAACAACAATATTGACGGTGCGACACAAAGCTGGTGAACGTTCCCGTCAGCACGCGCTTAGCGCGAGGTCGGCGCTACGCTTGTAGCGCTCTGCTACATGTGTGAACAGGCCTTTAGGAAAACTACCAATTTCGGTGTGATGCGCTATGCCAAGACTCAGCTGACCGACGGCTATTGCAAGCAAACATCTGTTCGTAACGTGCGCGTGTGCTGTCGGACAAGCGCGCGCACGTGACTTTGGAAGGAATCCCCGGTGAACGAGCGCTCGTGCAACGGTAGCGTTGTTAAAAACTCGGGGCACGCGAACGGAGTATAGAAGGCACCTCCTCCGTATGAGCATACTTATAGAGCAGCGCTTGAGTAACCATCATTCAGCACTTTGTTAGCAGCGTCAGTGTTTGAGCCACATTTCTTACAATGCATATGCTTGTTTTGGTGTCAAAAGTTCGTGCATCACGGTTTCATTTTTTTCAGGAAGTGTCTTGGCGAACAGATTCAAGAATGCCCCAGCACCGCATGAAGAGTGGTGCTGGAGCAGGGGAGGTGATCAAAATAACTTGGCCCCACTACGTTCAGATGATGGAAATAATGAAGCCAGTGACGCCCTCTCCAAGGTATGTACTCGTACCTCTTTAAAAATGTGTGGAACTCTGTGATACAAAAGCACTAAATCACCCCCATGTCATTTCAGCCTCCACACAAACTTGGATTTTTATGGTGAAATGAGGTCGGTTTTAGTTCATTAAGCAACATTAAAAATATGCACAACTTGTTATTTATACATTTGTTTGCTGTCACAGCAGTGGCACCAGCAGTTGCTCCAAGACCAGTGGTACCAACGATGTCAGTGGTCACCTAGAGGAAGGAAGGTTGGTATCGGGTGTTCCAGTAATGTGTTGAAGATTGCTATTGATCTATTCAGGTGGACGGAATTATTGCTTTATCTACACGGCTGATGAGCGAAATGATGATGAGTGGAAGCCATTGCTTCACAATGACACCTTTTTTTTTTATTAAAGCCCCTCATTTAAAATACATCAAAATCCCTTTCTTGGCAGGCCCGAAGGACGGAGAGCATTGGGCCTGACAGGCGGTAGCCCAATGTAAGGTTTCCTCTATCATAGTTTGATTGTTGATGTAAAAAATTTGTATTCATTATCAATGATATAATTTAAATTAACAATGAATGTCACATGTGATCACGCTACACTGACGCCCTAGAGGTTTGCAGAAAATAAAACTCGTATGTATACAAATACAGGCAAAATGAACAACGGCGGGCACGTCAGTCACCTGCCCGCAAGTCAAGGTGAGCAATTTATAGAGTACTTATTTTGAGCTTGTATCACACAAAGTTGTTATACCAGGCCAGAACAGAGCGGCTCTGGTACGCAGGACGCCATCGGTGCCTGTGTCGGCCTACTGCAGCACATTCAAGAGAGGCGTACCAGGAGGGCCGAGAACTGCCAGGACGTTGTTCACACCTTTAGCATGGCATTCGCTGGTCGACTGAGATTCCTTGATGAGCGTAGCCTGTTACAGGCAATGCACGAAATAGACAATGATGTTTTTTTCAGCGGAAATGTAAGCCATCTGTAGGCAAGAGGCGGAGTCCTGAACTAGGAACGAATAAATCACTTGTAACAGCAGTTATTTTTATTAGTTTCCACCAGGTTTCATGACCATGTTGTCCTGCCAGGGGACTGCTCCTCCGTTCACTAAGTGGTTGGTGAGCTTTGCCTGCACCTTGTACGCTTCCCTGTAGATAGAACAGCCACACCATATACGGTGAAAGGTTAAGAGTGCAGCAGAAGCTCTGCCTCCAGCACACACTGGGTGGCTTCCGCTGCGATTTAGTTGTGCGTGCATGCTTTTGCTATCAAAAACAAAAAGTTTGCACTGCAGGTGGGGCTTTCAGCTAATGTTTAGAATGTCATATAGACTTGGAATTATAAAACTTTTACCAAGTATTTAAAAAGTATTCAATCTGGTTCGGTTTCATCACTATTCGATTCGGTTACGCAAATCACTATTTGCACACCTTTAATTATTAGAGATGATACTTCTTGTGGGAATTGTCGACAGTCTCAAGTCCTACATTTGCTGCGTATACTAGCCCGACATTGACTTTAGCACAGATAAAGCAACACAGTAAGGAAAATGGAACATGCATGGTTGAATTGTATCCAATTCTGGGGACGCCTTGAGGTGTGGCGTTCTCATTGTCAGTATCGCCCCTCCAACTGCCACTGACGCTCCGTCCTTCCCAGTCTTCGTGGTCGGCTGTGCCGGGAGGGCAGTACGATGTGGCTGATACCTCTGCATCCTTTAAAAGAAAGTTATGGAGCACAACGTATCCTGCAACAATCTTGTCTGTATTTTCTTCGTTGGCTCGGAATGGTCTTCTCAAGATGCGCCATTTTTTGGGCAAGGATGCCGAAGGTGATCTTTGAGGCGGTAGCTAAAAATATTGCGCCGACGTCGCAGCTCTTTTCTGTTGGTTTTATAATTGTCCGGTAGGTCTCCAGCGTCGTCGTCCTGCAATTGATTGCCTGCTGGTTCACCAGCTTGGGGAGCGCTGGTCGAAGGGCAAGCTGCAGAGTGCTGTCTTTCCTCAGTTGTAGAGATGAGGCCTGCAAAAAAGTAACAACACACCGTAAGCAAGGGTTCAAAATGGTAGACAGTATATTGGGTGACAGGTTAAAAGTGCAGAGGAGGATCCGCCTGTAAAATGTGCTCAATACTTTCCGTCGAGCTTTGAGCGTGTGCGCATGCTCGCGCCACGACGGCTAGAAAGCTTGAGGTGGAGGCAGAGCTTCCACTGTGCTCTTAACCTGTCACCAAACATAGTTGCAACGTCTCTAAGCGGAAGCACCTGAACTACGATAGTGTGAAGTTGCATGCGGGGCCTGTGACGACACGGGCCCCACACTGCAGCCCAATCTGGCTAACCTTCTTGTCTATTTCGAGGTTCGCGTAGTTTGAGAACTCCATCCACGCACAATCTGGCAATCATTTCATTTCTTTTAAGATTAGTTAGTTTTCTGGCATTTAAAAACAAAGGATTGATGTTTACGACGGGATGCTCCCATAACGTGGTCTGTATCAGAAAAAAACAAACGGGGGGTTAAATTTCGTTTCCGTTCACTTACTGTGTTCTTGAAATCTTCGGACGTCCTGAAGATAGGAAAGCCGCATCGCACAGGCGCTGGAATGTCCGAAGTCAGCTACCGGTCGAAGGATGTACCTCCTGCATTGAAGGTGTCCTTACTATCTGTAGAAAGGCCGACGCTAATATGCCTGAAGACGATCGCGTTCGACATGCGCTCAAAGGTATTGCCGAAGAAGTAGTTCACCTTTTTGTACTACAGCCTCCCGCAGACGTCAATTTTATCTGACCTCTCCCACCACAGATCTTCGCGCCATCATCAGGGATGAGTAAGTTCATCTTGCTCCTTTTCGCTCTTTTGCCAACCCGCCCCACGAAAACAAACCTGCACAGAGATTGATCGCAAGCTGGCACCCCCAGCACTAGCTGCCACCAAAACCCCAGTAGCAGCTCTTTCTGCTACCAGTTATAAACGCCCAGAATTTTCACCGCGTACCAGACTCCAGGTAACCGTACGGTGGGCTACTACTGCGGTATTCCTGGGCACGTGACTCGCTTTTGTCGACGTCGTCGAGCTGATGAAAATGCAGCGTGGCAAAGCACAGCAAGCTACGCCAGACCGCACAGTTCCCGGTATACTCAAACCTTAGCAAAAAGCTATTACATGAGCAGGAACTACAGCGATTATTATACACGCTCACACTCCCCTTCACGCTTCCCAAGATCACGCTCACCATCTCCCCATCGTTTACCTCGCTCAGTTTCGCCGATGACCCCGGGACCAGAACGATCCTTTTTTTCGTTCGGAAAACTAATATTTGAAGTTTCCGGAGGTAAAGCTGCCAGTTTCCGACCAATCAAAAGTCCTTCTTGGCTCCCGACTAATCTCATTCAAGTCATCATCGACAATCCTTCATTTACCGCGCTTATTGACGTTGTTGCTGCTGTATCTGTGATGCACAACGATGTGTGTAAGACACTGAAGAAGGTTAAATAGTTTTACGACCAACTTACTTCGCAGCGCCGCAGCTGACCCGATTTTTGTTTCTGCCTTTTGTATAGCTGGCGTTGGGATTCAGGACCGCCGCTAGGTTGTTGAATTCGTCATTCTTGAACAATGTATGTACGACATTATTTTTGGCTGCGACTTTTTGGCAACATCATAGGTTATAATAGACTTCAACTTTTCAACTGTCAATCACAGAAGACGCTTCAGCCTCCCACAATTACTGCGAAAAAGGCATTAAACTCAGCGTGACTGGCGACATTCAACTATTGCCACGCACAACATCGGTATTTGAAGCGCTAATTCCTTCATTCATTTCCAGACACGTCCTCCTAGAACCTCGCCACGAGGTGCTGTTACGGAAAGGCCAAATGTTGTCTTTTAGCCTTACAACTCTTCGTTGCATAAAAAAACTACACTAGAAGCTACCAACACCACTAATCAACCCGTCGCTCTTCCCAAAGGATTTTTCACTTGCTTTCGTTCACTCCATTCGAGACGAACACATAGCTGTTATTGCTGAAGACCCTTTTCAAACGACGCACCAGGCACCTCTCGCCGTATCTTTTCACGACCCAAGGAAGTCCAGTGATGATTTTCGTCACTATCAGAAAAACAACACTTGCTGACTATTTTAGACAAATTCCGACCAACATTTGATTCATCACCTTCCCGCCTAGGAAAAGTCAGTCTTGGCGAACACCGCATTGTCACAAAAAGCTCACAACCGGTAAAACACCAACCTTATCGCGTTTTACTCAATGAGCGCAAAGTCATACAAGAGCGCGTATAGACAAGATGCAGTTGAAAGGCGTTATTTGTCATTCTTCAAGTCCTTGGTCATTTCCGGTGGTGCTTGTAAGGAACAAAGTTGGTTCCTCTTACTTCTGCGTCAATTATCGTCGTCTGAATAAGCTCACCCGTAAGGACGTGTATTCTATTGCCTGTATCGACGATGCACCGGACAGTCTACAAGGTTTCTTATGCTTTTCGTCCCTCGGCTTGCGATAAGGATAGTGGCAAATCCCGATTGCGCAGAGACACAAAAAGAAAAAGAAACTGCATTTGCAACATTATATGGTATTTATGAAGTTAATGTGAGCTAATGATCGATGCAGTCCTCCGTGGCAAGAAATGGACAACCTGCCTATGTTATCTTCGTCATGACTTCATCTCTACTGTCACTTTTTAAGATCACCTAAGTCTCTCAAGTTTTGTCATTTTCCAGCAACGCAAGGTTTCACTTGAATATAAAGAAATGTCATTTCGCTGCCAAAAACGTTAAAGTTATTGGACACGTTCTCACTGAAGGGTGAGTAAGCCCCGACCCCAGAAACTCCGCACAGTTCACAAGTTTCCTCTTCCACAAAACATAAAAGCCCTGCGAAGCTTTCTTGGTCTTTCATCATCCTTCCGTCGCTTGATTCATGGGTTTGCGGCAATCGCGGCCCCCTCGCATCAACTACTTCAGACAGATGCTCCATTCAAATGAACCCCAGCATGTGCAGCTGCATTCGTTTCTTTACAACAAGAACTCACAACACCTCCCCCGTCTTGTGCCATTTCGACCCGTCAGCTGCTACATCTCTACATACAAACGCCAGCAGACACGGTTTAGGAGCCGTCTTGTTTCAGCGGACTACTCCATAATCTCCGGATCAAGTCATTTTTACACTAGTCGCATCCCCACACGCGCCGAAGCAAATTATTCTACGACAGAGTGAGAATGTCTCGCCATTGCTTGGGTTATATCTAAATTTCGTCCATATCTTCACGGCCCCACTTTTACGATGTTACCGATTAATACGCCCTTTGTTGTCTTGCAGCTATCAAAAACATGTCTGGCTGCCTCGGGCAGTGGATCCTCCGACTTCAAAAGTATGATTTTACTGTCACGTACAAGTCTGGACGCAAACACAACGACACCGACGGACCCTCACACTGCCCCTTACCTCCGGCGAAGCCTCCTGCGTCAACACCATCAGAAATATCACACAGTGCAGTTCTCGCCACTCTCTCTGCTGACACATTTATTTTCGTCCAACGCTCGGGCAACTGGATACGGCCAATTCTACCACACCTTGACGGTACTCAAACTTCTACCAATCGTCGATTCGTCCAAAAGGAGCAACACTTCACAAAAATCGATGTCCATCTCTATCGACGCAACGACATGCTCGACGGTCGGCGATGGCTTCTTTTGATCCCTTCCAAGCTTCGTCCCGAAATTCTTCGCTCCCTACACGACGACCCAACTGCTGGCAACCTAGGATTCTTCAAGACCTACGCCCGAGTTCGTCAACGCTTTTTTTGGCCCGGCATGTGTCGCAGTCTTTGCACATATCTACGACCCTGTTCGTAGTGCCAACGGCGCAAGAGTCAATCATCTTCCCCAGTGGTTTACTTTAACCTCTTACACCACCCAAAGAACCTTTTGAGGTGATAGGTATTGACCTTCTTGGAACTTTTCCCATCGCCATCACTGGGAATCGATGGATCATTGTTGCCATCAACTGCACGACGCGCTAAGCGGAAACGGGTCGTCTCTAAGATGTAACCGCCCAAGCCATTGCACAGTTCCTTCTGTACAACATTATTGTAGGTCATGGAGCCCCCCGAGTCCTCCTGAGCGACTGCACTCGTTCGTTTTTAGCCCGAATCTGGGAGGCATTGCTAGAAGCCTGTAACGTCAAACATCACATGGCCTCTCCGTATTATCCACAAACTAATGGCGTTACTGATCCGTTCAATCATACTCTCTCGGACATAATTTCACTGTGTGTTATCTCCGTACACACACACGAGCTGGGACGAAATCTTACCTTTCGTAGCATACGCTTACAATACAGCCGTTCAGTCTACCCACGGGGATAATACTCCTTTCATATCGCGTACGGTCAAGACCCATGTTCTACCCTCAACACCATTTTCCCTTTTTCTAATAAGCATAACCAGGACAACTACATTTCTCAGCTCGCGTCGAGCTCTGAAGCATCTTGGAAAATAGCCCGCGCCCGAACTTTGAAGCACCAACAAGCACCTAAGCTTTGTTACGATGGCCACCACTGTTTCCTGCCGAATGACCTGGTTCTTATCACTTCCCCACTCCGCCAGGCTGGATTATGCGAGACGTTTCTCGAAAAATACTTTGAACCATATCGAATTCCTCGGCAGACACTCCCGTCAACTACATGGTTGAACCGACCACTCCTTCGCACAATCGCCGAACTCAAGGCCCAGACATTGCGCGCGTAAGCCGTATTAAGCCTTTTCATACCCGGACATCTCTCACCTGATCCCCACCGTTTAGGATGGCCTTCCTCCGCGAGGGAGCATGTCTGACGAGGACTGCTTCATCACAGCACGGGCAGGGCGCGCCCTTCACGCTCGGTGTGCTCATAAGCTCGGGGCAAGAGGCCTGGCTCCGAGGGCTTTCAATAATAGTTCTCCGATTCAGGTACCGGCACGGCACTACTTATCTTTCCTGAGGCCTAACAGAAACACCCTTGCAATATATACTTCTAGTATGCACATATTAGTTTGCGACGTGTTCCGAAGCAAAACGGTCCAGCTAAATTAAAAACAAAACAAAAACAAAAAACACGAAGTATATTAACAATAAACTTTATATATCGAAAATATACTAACAATATACTATAACTGCAAGCTTCCTTACATAAGGGGGCGATTAGAATTCTTTTGTTGGCATTACTTTTTACACGGGGAAATTAAATAAATTTTATATCGGTCACCATAACGTCCAAGACTACACGATACCCTTTCTCTTCAAATGTTCGTAAAAACTACGCAGAGCGAATCGACATATGTTATGCACTTCAGAGCTGCAACGATATTTAAAAAAAAAAACAAAAAAAAACCTACACACAAAGTTGCTCATTCGCTCATATTCAAGATGGCTGCCGTGGGTATGCCTCAAAGTGGGTATGCCTCATTTCTTTCCATCAGTAGGCTAACAACTTCACGCCCAGCTGAAATGACTGAAGAATAGGAAAGTTTGGACAAACTGCTGAACGTTATTTACCTGAAATGTACGACTGAGCGAAAAGATGCACAAGAACGAGGGAGAATCCAGAAACGCAAGTCCCGGCAGAACCGCTTGACCTTGAAGAAGTAGTAATTCGAAGTGAATTGTTTTTCATAATAATCACACCTCGACGCGGTGGAGAGAGAATTTAACGCGTTCACGAAGCGCGATTAACGAGGCAGAAGAACAGGTGCGGGTATATTTTCGAAGTTCTTGGAAAGTTGTTTGTGTCCAAATCTTAGCACGCGTTTATGTGTTTGACCGTGCGCACAAAAGACGTTGTGTGGCGGCGTTGTCTCGGTTGTAGCATCGTTGGAATAGTTCTAGGAGACCGCGCAATGCATGTATATGGCGTTCGTTTAGGCTCCTTTGCGCTGGAAAGCAACACCAGATGTAAACTGAAAAAAATGAAACATCGCATAGCGGCAGCAGGTACGCCACGCAACGTGGCCTACCGTACTGATGTTTTCGTCGAGGCTAACATAAACAGCCTGTACAGGCACACACTTCGAATGCGTGCGAGCATCTGTGCGACCTTGACCTAGTACCTGCGAAAGAACGGCACGTGGATGATGCCTACGCGTAGCGAGCTCTTTGAAAACACAATAAGCAAAAGACCGCGGGGAATTTTTTGTTGTTCTTGTTGTCTTCAGTTTTTAAAGTTTTTACCCCTTTGCCTCGCTGTGGTTTGTTCGCGATTTTTATGGAGCATGCGGCACTTGGCCGCAAGTTTTTTGTTTCGATATTTTTTTTATTACGGGCAGTAGTTGGATTCATTAATCTTTCGTAAATTCAGAAAGGCGGTTAATCTTCCCTTTTAATGGTCTTTAAGGGAGCCGAGGGTGCGCTCTGTCATTCTATTCACACTGCACCGTTCGAATTGCAACCGCTAAGCGCATCCGCTCGTTTTCATTATCAAATGCGCGTTTATTTGTGCAGCTTCTTTAAGCAACCGCGAACGCAAAGGCTTTGCAAATGCGGTTCAGCCGCCAGTACACCTTTCGCAGGCAGTGCAAGCAGTGCAAGCAGTGCGCGTTTCGCGTTTGAATGTGTGACAGCCATGCAGGCTCACAGCCCAAACTGAGACTTTACGATTCCTATGTGTTTCTCTAGTCCCGGCAGCGGCGTAGGTAGTCTTTTTCGGTCGGGGAAGTGTATGAAAGGGGGGGGGGGGGGGGAGGGGGGGGGGAGGACGTCCAAGTTCATGTGTGCATTAAGGGTTGGTTGGAACCCGAGAAAGCCCGTAAATAAGTTGTTTATGTCAATCGTATCCATACGTCCCACAAGATCCATCAGGAAGACATCTGAACAATAACTTCAAGAAGCCTCTCTCTCCTCAGAGAGAGGTCATCGAAGAGTGTCATCGTTGACTAGTTTCCACACACGTTACTCAAACCGTAGCAGAACTTGTTTCGGGAATCCGTTAATATAAAGTGAAGTCAAAAAAAAAAAAAAAATTACCCGAGACTGCGGTGACGGCAAAAAAGCGACGGGTAGGAGGACCAAAAGAACCACACACACACACACACACGAGAGCAGCGGCACCAGCACGAGAGGCTTAACATTGTCGTTCCATCTCTTGCTCGTGTGCGCTCCCTGATGCAATGACTGGATTTTTTTCGGTTCCTTTCTTTTCTGAAATGTCTCAGCGTTCCTTTTCAGACAGTCAGCAGCTCCCACACAACGTAAATTTACCAGAATCGGAACCCGTATGAGGGAAGAAGATGTCGCGTCGGAAATTCGGAGCCGGTTCATTCGAAAGGTTCATGGAACTGCGGGACTGCGCGTAGTCCCGCGGCTACGGGGATAATCATATATATGAATTTGGTACTTTCAACCTTGGTAACACGTTGCATATTACGTTTATATTATATATATATAATAAATTGTACAAGACTGCGTTTTTCGAACGTATATTAATGTCGGATAAACGCGCACGAACACCACCGCGCCGCTTGAGAAGAAACATTTTTTTCACGTCGACAGAAATTTTCTCACGTAGTTGCGCCATGGCTTTCCTTCCTCCTACTTTGTGGCGTAACCAATCGGAGCGCTACGGCCTTATTTCTAGGAGGTGTTGGCTCGCAACACTCGCCCGACTCCGCGAGACGTATTCGGCTCTCTGCTCCCAGTGCTTTCTTTTTCGTTTTGGGGAGCGGTGGAGAGCAGCGGGATTGTCCCAAGTTCGAACGCTTCGGCACTGTCCTCGGCGCCGCCATATTGCCTTGGATTTCTCTTACTATTCATAAGCGCATTCTTATTGGCTCTTAACTACGGTTGACTGCGTGTCAGTGCAACTGTGTGTACAAGCTTGGCGCAAGCGCTCTTCGCAATGCAACACGTCCGCTTGCCGCTACGGAACACACCGCGCACAAACGCATATGACCGTATGGACCATAGAGTTATTACAATAAACGCTAGAGGCTCAGCTGGCGCTAGTGTCTATGGAACTTCCGGTTGCAAATTGAAGCAGACAGCATGCAGTCTACTTTTCCAGTCTTCCTGTGTATTCCTATGGGAAAACGCGCGTGAATTTTGTCTCGTCGCCGGAAAGTAACATTAATAACTTTTGTTATTTCGGTTGTACCGGGTACTACGTACCTTTAATAATATTGTGAAAGCGTTAAGTGCTTTAGTTACAGCATTTTTCTTTTACCACTGAATGATGCTAAACTTCGCTATATTTCAGGTCCAAACCTCGGTTCCATGGCAGGTATGTAGAAACGAGCGACGATTCTAAGCAAAATAACGATCGAAAGGAATGTAGAGTGTGTTCAAAGTTCGCCAGCATTCCGTTGGTGCTTATATATTACTAATATGCCTGTCCTCTCACCATATGAAAATGACCCCGTTGTGCATCTTTAGAGCGGTTAAAGAAAACGTTTGAAACGTAAAGAATAAAGTACGTGGACTACGAAAGGTGTGTTTTCTTATTATTTCCTATGTAAGGCAGTTTTTATCGCGCACCTGTCCTCTGGCTTCCCCCTATTTGCAAATATTTGGAGGGTGCGGGTGATGATTTGAACACAGAACAAGCATCTTCGCACATATTCATGAGCAAAAAGAATAAAACAGTACTTATTTATTGCAAATCGGACTATATTACGTGACTTTCAACTTATTTTGATCGTCTGCAAGCACAAGGAGTTACTTACCCAGTGTTACTGCGTAGTTCTTGCCGTCTCTCTTGGTTTTCCACATGTCGTTCGTTCGTTTGGCACCTGTATCTCCCATGCTGGAAAGCGTCGACGCCGTGTTCGCGCTAACAGTGCCCGACAGTGCACATAAATACACGTACGAAGCGGTTTTAACACCGTTTTTAATGCCGAGAATTTCAAATAAAAATGCTGTAACTGACCAATTATTTCGTCTGCGTGACTGAGAAATGTTCCAATGTGCCTAGTACGTACGATTTATTCGTGATATTTTCTCTTATAATCGAGCGCAGAGAGAAAATGCACTCGCTTTTTCCATAGAAATGCATTACCGGAAGTCATTTTCTGACTGCTTGCTGTCTGCTTCAATTTGCAACAGCACGCTAGCACCAGCTGAGCCTCTAGCGTTTATTGTAATAACTCTATGGTATGAAACTTAAAAAAAATAGCGGCTTGCACGCGCGTTCGTCAAGGCTTTAGTCTGGTTATTTACTTGGAATATTTTATACAGGGAAGGTGAGAGCGTGCGGCGGGCCTACTTATATTGCTAATACCCGTGCCACACGTGCAACTCAAATGCCATTTACAACGAATGACATTTGAGCGGACGGCCAATCAGCGCGCGACACTCCGGGCGTGGCGCATTCCACGCGCGACAGATTGCGAGTTGATTCGCCGATCACACAAATGTCATTCGGTGTAAATGGCGTTCGAGTTGCCCGTGTGGCACGGGTATTACATTCTACTTGATGCGTGGGTATTTTAGCAATAGGTCTACTGTATGCCTTTTGCATGGAATAGTGTGCGAATGGGGGATGGGCTCGGTCCTTATGCGAGCTTTGTCTATTTTTGTCTACTCTCTAAAAAAAGTCCCTGAGTCTGCTTTCCCGCACAACACTCGGACAGCCAATCACCGCAACTTACAGAGGCAGCTCAGCGAATGACAATGCCGAAACATATGTTTAGACCAAAAAACGCAGTCTGAGTTGTGACATCAAGGAATGCAAGCGTGACGTTTTGCATTGCTTAATGTCACAACTCAGACTGCGTTTTTCGGTCTAAACATATGTTTCGGCATTGTCATTCGCTGAGCTGCCTCCGTAAGTTGCAATGATTGGCTCTCCGAGTTTTATGCGTGGAAGTAGACACACAAACTTTTTTTAGAGTGTAGGGCCTACGGGTTGAGGGCGCAATTCACAAGCGCATGGTCAGAGTGGCTCTTGAAACAGCATTTATGTACTGAAGGTGACTGACGGCTGATTGTCTTACTGGCTTATGCACTTCGCAGATGCTCCTTCGCAGTGAAACAACCCAAACTGGAAAGTTGTAGACAGACAAGCTGCCGTTCCTGGCGCCGCGAGACCTGGTAGAGCGGCTTTT
This sequence comes from Ixodes scapularis, assembly GCF_016920785.2. Classification (NCBI taxonomy): domain Eukaryota; kingdom Metazoa; phylum Arthropoda; class Arachnida; order Ixodida; family Ixodidae; genus Ixodes; species Ixodes scapularis. The sequence continues at coordinate 90,999,575 of NW_024609868.1, read as the reverse complement.
GTAACCATGCGCGATTAGCATGTTGTGTTTAACCCAGCCGATCTTCTAGTGTTTGCGTGGAACACAAATGAGGAATAGAATATAGTAAGAAATTGCAAGAACCATACAACAAACGTGAAAGTTTTCATGTTTTCAGGCATGTTTTAATATTTGGTGCTACAGTTTTTTTTTTTTGTGCTGGCACATTAGCGATTGCACAATGTCAGCGGTTTTGTTTTTGCTTCAGTGTACACTCTAAGAAGTGCCTGCGCGTCTACTTACCCGCCAAACACTCAAAGAGCCAATCTCTGCGATCTACAAAATCAGCTCAGCGAATGATGAAGCGGAAAATCTGTTTAGACCTCAAAATTAAGTCTGCGCTGTGGCATTACGCAATGCAAAACGTCATGCTTGCATTGCGTGATGCCACAGCGCAGACTTCATTTTTAGGTCTAAACAGATGTTCCGCCTCATCATTCGCTGAGCTGATTTTGTAGATCGCAGAGATTGGCTCTTCGAGTGTTTGGTGGGTAAGTAGACGCCCTGGCATTTCTAAGAGTGTAGGGAGATTTGTGGCAAATGTATACGCGGCGTCGCTTCTGACAGCGCACTAGCGGTGCTGTCGCGCAAATATTCGAAGCAGAGAGCGAGGTAACTTCTTGCGCCAAGCAAGCACTTTACATTTTTAAGGTCTTATTAAAGAAAAAACACACTGACTATGTTTCTGTGGAGGGTGTGCGACGCGTTTACGGGAAACTAAGTGATTTTAATGTTTAGCGTGTGTTGCGAGCCTTTTAAGCTTCATCGTGCGATCGATGTCCGCAGATGCCGCGAATAGCTTTGTGCGACCACCTCTCGGCTTAGTAGAATGAGTGCTTTGAGGAAGCTTTTTGCATGCTTTTGCTGCTGTCTCCGTGTTTGGTAACGTCTGCTGCTTTACGCAGATATTTTCAGTTACAGAAGGTAGCTGAAAATAGCTATTTCCTTCCCGTTCAGGAATGAGAGGAATGAACTGGTGGAGTTCGGTTATTGCAGAAGTGAGAATGGGCCCAGTGTCTCCATTCCTAGGAGTTGAAAGGAATCGAATTGTGGCAAACTCTAGTTCTCCAGAATGGACTTTGAATATAATGGGAACATATATAATGGAATATAATTACATTTATAAAACTTGATGAATATCAGTACTTCGCCGGAGCTGGCTGAAGGCCAAAGGTATTGGCATACTTCTCGGGATTTTGCTCGTCACAGCTAAAACATATGTAGGTATGGTCATTGGAAACCTACAGTGGCTGTCTAAAGACACTTTTTTTCACTATGGGCCTTGCGGCTCGATCGGATCGGCAAGTTTTCAAACTAAAGATATTCCGAAATTGACTTGTAAGGTTTGTGAAGCGAGTTTTTAATAAACCTGAAACAAGGACTGAGGCGAGAAGGTTTATTTTAAACATTTTAATAAAAAAAGCGGAAAAAAAGATAGCCGAACATCATTCTCAACTAAAGAATTCATTGTTTAAACTTATGGAGATTGTGTTCCCTGCTCTCCAAGGAAAAAAAAAGAAAAAAAAAGTCGAGCAGTAAGATATAAGGACACGGTAGAACTAAGAGGTTGCGTAAAGTAAGCATAAAAGATTAGCACCTAGATCGCATTTATACAAACCAGCACGGCACATGGCATGGACGTTAAACATGACACTGTTGAGTTTCAGGGTTTAATTTACATCATACGCAAAAAGCAAGAAGTTCAGAAGAATTTAAAAAAATTGTTCGCATAAACAGTTGATGCTAATCGTTGCTGCTATCGGTCACCGGCTCTGGATAATGCGTAAGTTCTTCTGGCATCAAGTGTGGTGATATAAAATATCTCTGTGATGAAACACCTTGTGATCAAATATCTACAATAAAATGTCTGTCGTATAAAGTGTTCTGAATCAGCAGTCTTGGAATAAAGTGACCTGAAATGAAGTATTGTAGAGGCGCTATCACGATTTGCATTACGCAGAATTGGTGCGGCCAAACTCCGCATACCCTAGTCGGCACGCACTACATATTATTAATTAAGGAGGCGACGCTGAAACTCATAACGCTTTGTTCGACATGCAGCGACACAGGCCGTTTAAGCGTGTTGACTTCAGAACCGGTACCGACTGAATTGAACGGAGTCGACATAATCTGTAGAGCTGCAGTTTTTCAGTAGTCACTCTCCAGTCTTGTAGGTGTTACGAAAGAAAAAGGAACGAAATACGCTAGTCGCTACTTGCAAATAAAAGGAACGCGTTACCCTTACCATTACCGATAAAAAGTAAGGCACCTTATTTTTGCGTCACTATTTATTTCTGAAATAAAACATTTCGTTGTTTTAGGATTAAGGCATGTATAAGCGCCATATTTCAAGAAACATTATGCCTATGATGAAACTTTCCATAATTAACTTATGTTTTTAGTCTTTTTTTAAGGTATGTCGGATGAGTGTAAGAATTCATATGACTTGGGAACTAGAAAAACAAAAAAAATGAGGTGTCATATTTTTAAGTCTCCAGAATATCTCATGAGTAACGTAACTACGTTACACGTTACTCGAAATAAGTAACGTAATTACGTTATTGGTTACTCGTTTCTTTAAAAAATTGATCGAGTACGTTACAACGTTACGAAAAGTAACGTGTTACCGGTAACACCGTTATAAATAACAGGTTACCGCCAACACTGTGGCTCGCCAACTATTAATATCCAACCTAATGAACCGAATTTCTTAACCGCGAATCTTATTAAGGATAGATGCTGGTTACAGAAAAAAACATGTCTGACCGTTTCGGAAAAAGTTAGAAGGCAGTGCAGTGCGTACACAGGATAAAACCATTAGCACTCATCAGTTTACACAGCTGACGAAATCCTTTCCACACCCTGCGAGCACCTGGTTGGAAGGTATAATGGACAACTGTTCGGAAGAAGCAGGGACTGAGATCTAACGGTCTTCTCTTGGGTTTCCAGGACGCATTTTTGCGGACTCTAGTGAAGAGCCAAAAAAAGGATGACAACAATGGCGCAGTTTATATCCTTGCTGCAAATTAATCGGCTGATGCAATTTATCCTACTAAAAAAAGAAGCCCCCTGAAGAAACTGGTTGTTGTGTAGTTGTGACACACCGAGGAAAAAAAGACCATATGAGTTGCTACAAAAAATGTAAAGGTGGGCTATTTGGTTCATGGCTGGATAGAAGCGCTGAAGGACGTGGACAAAGTGAAGAAGGTAGCGACAACAAGGAGCGCACTCGCGACTGAAAGTTTATTATAAAACATATTAATTTAAATACTTTATTAAAACTACGTCATTTACATTTTTAACGAAGCGTTCGTCATCAAACAAGGAGCGCCGACAAGTGTATCAGCGAGCTGTCTGTGGCCAGTTAGATATATGCAATTTATAGAAAGACAGTGGAATGGCTGGAAATGACGTGGTTTTATTGAACTGTTTCAGTCACTGTGTTTTCTAAGAACTTGTACTGCAGGTACACTCCGTGTTGTCGTTACCTTCTTCACTTCGGCCCTGTCCTTCGGCGTTTCTATCCAGACCATTTGAGTTATTGTAATAATTGTACTGACGAAAGTACAGAAGCTTCAAAATGTAAATATACTTTCCCCCAGTGCCTACGTGACAAATGCAGCAGGTGGGTTAATCTGTTACGTCAGACAAAAGAAACCTACTCGTAGACGTTTCAGAGGAAGCCGCAGCGAAACGGTTTTTGAAAATCACAGAATTTAGAGATGCCCCATGGTGTTCCTTACCAGGACCACATAATTAAGATACTATTGAAGGCATAGCTCTATGCTGGACAGTGATAAAGTTGATGCAATATCTTCAGCTGCAGTGTCATTGCAGTTAAAATAATTTATTAGCAGAATTATGACACCACAAAGGCAAGTCTGACAAACAAAAAGGTCGAACAAATTCCGTCACAAGGAGTGACCTTGGATTTGCACCGTGTTTTTGACCATATAGGATGCCCAATTAGGAGTTTCATTCGCAAAGCAATGGGACCGGTGGCAAAATACTGTAGAGGTTCCCTCACTCTCAATCGGTGTAGTGGGCTGCATACCACCGCAAGTGGCCTAAAGAAAGGCGTGGCTCGCAGGTGACGTCATCGTATCATTCTGGTGGACATTTCTAATTGTCCTTGCTGAGGAAAACAAAATCGATGGTGCTAAACGTATATTGTCACGGGTGGTGACCAATAAACAAGAAATAAACAGGAATAAATAAACGTTTAATGTGGCGAACTTGTGCCAAAAATAAAAGGGTACAAAAGATAATAAGAGAGCGTCGCGGGCGTCGAAGTCGGCGTAACAGCAGAGTCGAACGCTTGGGCGAAACTGACTCCGCTCGCCTTGCGGAATCCCTTATGTACCCTCGTGGGTTTCTGGATCGTTCAGCGTAGAAAGTTCGGTGTGTAGAACATTCTAACCTCGAATCAGCAAGACGGTTCTCGAATTCACTAGAACATCAAATTACACTGTCAACAAAAATGTGTAGTCGCGGCCAGGAATCGAACCCTGGCCTTCTGCGTGGGAAGCAAGCGCCATAATCGTTAGGCCACGCGCGCGCTGCGTACTTGGCCAGCTGCGCGCGCGGCATTACTCCCCCCTTTAAGAAGTGCATCGCCCCGATGCAACCCAAAAACAAAACGAAGCAAATAAAACAGAACGGTAAACTAAAGGGTCATTTGGAACACATAAGGTCCACAGTCCTATTGAGCATAATACGGCTTCAGTCGCACGACGTGGACGACCTCAGGTCGTGGTGGGCGACGTGACGATGTTCGTGTTCCGTCGGGCACCACCTCGTAGTTCAGCTCGCCGAGGCGACGAAGTACTTTGTATGGTCCAAAGTACCGTTTCAGCAGTTTCTCACTGAGGCCGCGGCGACGGATGGGCGTCCACACCCACACCCTGTCTCCGGGCTGGAAGTGAACGTCCCTGCGACGAAGGTTGAGCGGCCCGCGTCGACGCGTTGCTGGTCTTGAATCATGAGTCAGGCGAGCTGGCGGACTTCTTCGGCGCGTTGAGCAACCGCCTGGGCGTCGTCGCTCTCATTGTCAGATGGCTCATGGGCAGCATTGCGTCCAGCATGGTCGTTACCTTCCGACCATGTAGCAGCTGGAAAGGTGTGAATCCAGTGGTCTCTTGAACCGCCGTATTGGAGGCGAACGTGACGTAGGGCAACACCTCGTCCCACGTCTTGTGCTCAACGTCGACGTACATAGAGATCATGTCGGCGATTGTCTTGTTGAGTCGCTCCGTCAGGCCGTTGGTCTGCGGGTGGTATGCGGTGGTACGACGGTGGCTGGTGTGACTGAGCCGGAGAATTTCTTGGGTCAGCTGTGCCATGAACGACGATCCGCGATCTGTAATCAGAACTTCGGGAGCGCCGTGCCGGGGGACAATGGAATCGAGGAAAAACTTGGCGACTTCAACCGCAGTCCCCGAAGGAAGGGCTTTCGTTTCTGCGTACCGCGTGAAATAATCTGTGGCGACGATTATCCAACGGTTTCCCAGGGTCGACGGCGGAAAAGGACCAAGTAGATCCATTCCGATCTGCTGGAACGGTGCAGTTGGCGGAGGAATTGGCTGCAGGAGACCTGCCGGCTTCGTCGGCGGACTCTTGCATCGCTGACACTCGTGGCAGGATCGGGTGTAGTGGTGGACGGTTTTGGGGAGCTTGGGCCAGTAATACTTTTCACGAATACGGGCCAATGTCCTGCTGTATCCAAGGTGTCCGGACGTCGGGTCGTCGTGACATGCTTGAAAGATCTCCTCTCGAAGGTCGGTCGGGATTACCAGCAGCCACGGCGAGTTGTTGTCCCCGAAGTTCTCTTTGTAGAGTACACCTTGTCGAATGGCGAAGGTTGGCAGGGCTCGTGAGAAAACACGGGGCACGGTACTCACGCGCCCTTCCAGGTGCTCCATTAAGGCGCGCAGCTCCGGATCGTCTCGTTGACGTCGTGCCATGTCATCGGTGTTCACTGCCCCTAGGAAGCACTCGTCGTCACCGTCGTCGCTGCTGCCGGGAGGTGTTTCGACAGTTGCCCTGGACAGGCAGTCAGCGTCGCTGTGCTTGCGTCCCGACTTGTAAACCACAGTCCTGTTGAACTCTTGTAGCCGGAGGCTCCATCGAGCGAGGCGTCCTGACGGGTCCTTGAGGTTCGCAAGCCAGCAGAGCGAGTGGTGGTCCGTGACTACGCGGAACGGGCTTCCGTACAAGTACGGACGAAACTTCGTAATTGCCCAGACGACCGCAAGGCATTCTTTCTCAGTCGTGGAGTAATTTCTCTCTGCCTTGGACAGTGTCCGACTTGCGTAGGCGATGACTCGCTCGGTGCCTTCTTGTACTTGAACTAGTACCGCGCCAAGTCCTGCGTTACTTGCGTCAGTGTGAATCTCGGTGTCCGCATCCTGATCGAAATGTCCAAGAACCGGAGGCGTCTGGAGTCGTCGCTTCAGCTCGTCGAATGCTTGCTGCTGTTCCTCGGCCCATTCGAACCTCTCGGCGTCCTTCGTGAGGTTTGTGAGTGGTGCGGAAATCCTTGCGAAATCCCGAACAAAGCGACGATAGTAGGCACAAAGTTCAAGGAATCTTCACACGGCCTTCTTGTCTGTCGGCGCTGGAAATGACGCGACGGCGCGAGTCTTCTCTGGGTCGGGGCGAACGCCTTCTTTACTAACCACGTGACCTAGAAACTTCAGTTCGTCATAGGCGAACCGACACTTTGACGGCTTGAGGGTGAGTCCGGCGGTCCGTATGGCTTGAAGAACAGCACGGAGTCGTCGCAAGTGCTCGTCGAAGTCGCTGGAAAACACTACGACGTCATCGAGGTAGACGAGACAGCTCTGCCACTTCAGTCCTGCCAGTACGGTGTCCATGACACGCTGGAAAGTTGCTGGCGCCGTGCATAGTCCGAAGGGCATCACCTTGAACTCGTACAGCCCATCCAGCGTGACGAAAGCTGTCCTCTCTCGGTCCCGTTCGTCGACTTCGATCTGCCAGTAGCCGCTCTTCAGGTCCATCGATGAGAAGTATCGAGAGTGGCGCAGCCGGTCTAACGTGTCGTCGATGCGGGGAAGTGGGTAGACGTCTTTCTTCGTCACCGCGTTCAGCTGCCGGTAGTCCACGCAGAACCTAACCGTTCAGTCCTTCTTCTTAACCAGTACGACTGGAGAAGCCCAAGGACTGCTTGATGGCTGGATTATGTCGTCGTTCAGCATCTCTTGGACTTGCTCCTGGATCACCTCCCTTTCTTTGACGGAGACTCTGTACGGCGATCGATGCACAGGGCGCGCGTCTTCCTCGGTAACGACTCGGTGCTTCGCAACGGCAGTTTGGCGCACCCTCGACGACGTCGCAAAGCAGTCGCGGTACTCGGTGAGGAGGTTAATCAGCTGCCGCCGTTTTGGGCCCGGAAGCTTAGGGACAATGTCAAGCTGCGCTGGCGACTTACTGCCTTGCTGAGGTGGCGATGATTCTTTAGCAATCGCGGCGATTTCGGCGGAGTTCCGAAGTTTCTCGACGTGGCCCACAGCGGCACCTTTTGTGAGGTGTTGCGTTTCATTTCGGAAGTTCGTCACGAGGACCACAGTCCGCCCATCCTGAAGTTCAGCTATTCCTCTTGCGACGCCTATTCCTCTTCCCAGGAGCAATTGAAGGTTGCCTTCCAGGACAACTTCGCCGCAGGTAGCTGTATCGGCAACGACGGGTATGACAACACTTGATCGCGGTGGCAGGTTCACGTGGTCGGCAGTGACTCGGATGGCGGCTGACGCTGTTTGGGGTTTCTCTGAAAGTGGCACAGGGGTTCGCAGCGTCTATCTGTTTTCACGAAGGTCGATGACGGCGCCATATTCAGACAGAAAGTCCATGCCGAGAATGACGTCCCTGGCACAGTCTTGTAGAATGACAAATTTCACAGGGCACGTCTCCCCATGGATCTTGACGCGAGCGGTGCATCTTCCGACTGGTGTGATGAGATGCCCTCCGGCGGTTCGTATTTGAGGTCCATCCCACGGCGTCGTCACTTTTCGCAGGCGGCGAGAGAGCCTCCCACTCAAGACTGAGTAGTCCGCTCCGGTGTCCACGAGTGCCGATGCGTCGAGGCCGTCAATAACAACGTTTAGGCTGTTGGACACCGTTGCAGGCACGTCGGTACGATGCTGGGCGTCGGTAGGGTGGGAGCGCTCCGGCGTTCTTGGAGGCTGTTTGCTTCCGTCGTTTTCGGCAACGTCACCTCCAGGCGTTGCCGCACTTAGTTTTCCCGGCGACGCAGGGGAGATAGGCTCTCTCGGCGGGGTCGTTGCGCTGGGGACGCTGAACGTCGTGGCGATGGGGAGCGGGCTTCACGGCGGAGAGACGACACTGGGGAGGGCGAGCGTCGGAGATATTCCTCAATGTCGCGAGGGCGTTCGTCGTATCTTGGGCGCGGGTCGCTCGGGTGGAACCCGCGCAGCCCCAGTTGTCTGTAGGGGCATCGACGGTAAATGTGGCCGGCTTCACCGCAGTGATAGCACAGGGGTCGTCGATCCGCTGTCCTCCACACGTCGGCCTTTCGTGGCGCTGCCTGTTCTGGGTGGGCGTGCGCCCGATCTTCCTGGCGTCGGGGAAACTGCGGCGCTGGAGGTTCACGTCGGGGTGGCGCGGTGTACGGGTGAGCAGGGGGCGGTGGTCGTCGGGTAGCTGCGGCGTAGCTCAGTGTCGGTTGTTCGGGAGCGACGTTGACAAGAGCTTGTGGCTGCAGCGCCTTCTGAACTTCTTCCCGGACAATCCCGGCGATTGAGGGCGAATCCGGGCTTGCGTCAGCAGGAAGAAGCTTCCTGATTTCCTCCCGCACGACGTCCCGGATGATGTCGCGGAGGTCCGGGCCGGTGCAGCTGGAAGTCGAGAAGGCAGCGACGCCGGGAAGTCGCTGGTAATGGGAGGCCCGTGCTTGAAGGGCCCGTTCGATGTTTGTGGCTTCCTTGACGATATCTTCGACGGTGGCTGGGGGGTTGCGGACAAGGCCTCCGAAGATGGTCTCTTTCACCCCTCGCATCAGGAACCGCAGCTTCTTCTCGTCAGGAGCGTTTGGGTCGGCGCGGTTCATGAGGTGGAGAACGTCCTCGACGAAACTTGCGACGCTCTCGTTTGGCCCTTGGCTTCTTGCTTGAAGAAGTTCCTCGGCCCGCTGACGTCGCTGCTGGCTGGCAAACGTGCGTCGAAGTTCCGTCTGGAAGTCTTGCCACGACGAAATTGACGCTTCGTGGTTCTCGAACCAGGTGCGCGCCGTGCCTTCCAGAGCGAAGTAGACGTTCTGAAGGCACTGCTCCGGAGTCCATGCGTTATGGCGAGCAACTCGTTCGTAATGTTGCAGCCAATCTTCAACGTCCTCGTGGACCTCCCCGTGGAATGGCGTTGGAGTCCGGGGTGCGACGGGAAGGTATACGACGGCGGCGGCGGACGGGTTCTGCGACGACTGGTTGTCCATCGTCGGCCTCGTTGGCTGCCTTGTCCTGGGTGGCAGAAGTCCGTGTTCCGGGGGTAGACCTTGGGTGCGGCGACTGGATCGGGTCTCGATCTGGTCTTCGCTCGGTCCTCGGGAGGCTGGGTCCGGACTTGCACTGCGGGAACTCGGAGGGGAGCGCTGCACGGGCATGCGGGTACCCCGCACCTCCACCAAAATGTCACGGGTGGTGACCAATAAACAAGAAATAAACAGGAATAAATAAACGTTTAATGTGGCGAACTTGTGCCAAAAATAAAAGGGTACAAAAGATAATAAGAGAGCGTCGCGGGCGTCGAAGTCGGCGTAACAGCAGAGTCGAACGCTGGGGCGAAACTGACTCCGCTCGCCTTGCGGAATCCCTTATGTACCCTCGAAGGTTTCTGGATCGTTCGGCGTAGAAGGTTCGGTGTGTAGAACATTCTAACCTCGAATCAGCAAGACGGTTCTCGAATTCACTAGAACATCAAATTACACTGTCAACAAAAATGTGCAGTCGAGGCCAGGAATCGAACCCTGGCCTTCTGCGTGGGAGGCAAGCGCGATAACCGTTAGGGCACGCGCGCGCTGCCTACTTGGCCAGCTGCGCGTGCGGCAATATGCTGTAGGAGGTACGCGCTCAACACCAGGGCGGCCACAATGGCTGCAGGTGTGCCGCCAATGCGTGCTATTTAAAACGAAGTGCGCCAACTGTGGTTATTTTCATCCTTCGGAGTATGCATGACACAAAATAGAAGTTGCGGCCTTCTACACACTCAAAGAAATTTCTGCAAGGATCCATTTAGTGCGCCAGAGAAGAAGTAGCGAAAGAAAGGTTAGCTTATATTCGTTCAGTCGACGCTGCGGTGACAAGTGGAGCGCCAAATTCGTAAAGAAACCGCCCCCCAAAAATTAACATTTTGGCTTTAAGACATTACTTCTCAAGAAATATCAGACAGAGAGGAAGGACTCTCCGCCCTTCCTCAGATTCACATCGGTAGCTTGGAGCATCTGTAAAATTCGGCAGCTACACAAGAATCTCAGCAAAAGACCTACATAAAAAGCGAAGTCGCAAGACTTGTACCAGTGCTCACTGATGTCACACAACAAAATTAACCGAACTAGGTGTACAGCAATCTAATACATGTCATTTTTACAATACTTCGTTACGTTCTCATGAGCGTGTTTTGGTGGTCTGACTAGGAAGCGCCTCAGGACATCCTGCAACCGAAGAGGTTCTCGAGGAATAAAAAGGCATCGCTCATCATATATGCCACTTTATAAAAAAAATATTAATTTGGTCACTGTGCACCAGGGCCATAAAAACTGCAGTGGACTCCCAATCCCTCATTGCAACGGCAGAAAACCCCGAAGCAACATTTCAAAAATGTCGCCATGCATACCCCTTGTTCCTACCCTAATTTTGGCTGCCTTGCAAACTGGCGTCGCCCCAACCGTTCGAGATATATACAAAAAGGAGATTTCAATTCTTATTGACCAATATACTTAAGTCTCTACATTTCCTAGTAGAAGCACCGCCTTGTACATTCTTTGTTAGTTACCTCAGTGTCAAATTTTATCTTCTCAAAATACTCATGAAACCCAATGCATCGGGTGTTCGAGCAGATTAAAAAAAACAAAAAAAAAAACTGGGGTGTCAGTTAGGCGAGTGCCGTCTTCAGCACTCATTTGTCAGGCTCCGCGGACATTCGATGAGGGAATAAACGTCAGGGTAGCCTGACTGAGTAACTAACTTGTGTTACTTAACTTTTTAATTATTGTCTCTAGAGGTCATGTTGCAATTCCAGTATTGACAGCAATTACTATTGGAGGCGAAACATTTTTTTTAATGTGAGAAAAATGGTGTTCGTTTTTAAGATATTATTGATCAACGTTTGCTTTTCTTTGCCGGATTTACAATGCTCGCACATAAACAGCCCCGCAAGCCCTGCACACAATGACGCTTAGAATAGTCCAAGTTTTCCTTCACGAAAATAGCCTATGTGGACTAGTATATATAAAAAATGGCTATGTACAAATTGGGCATATCTGGCCATAACGAGCACACCAGTTTACATAAGGCTATCTAGCCAGACATGCCCAAATTTTTATATATTCATATCTGGGTCTGCCAAATAGGGGTATATCTGCTTCCCAAATAAGGCCTGATATGTCCTAATCAAATAAGGCAACCTTTATATATATATTGTTGTTTTTTACAATTAACAACCAAAAGTGACTTCTCATCTGTATAAGAAAAATACCAATTGGCTATTGAGCATGTACCTACTTTTATTAATTTTTACATGCGCTGCGCTTTGCGCCACTCCTGATTTCGCTCAACTTAATTCCCAGGGAAAGCAGGATTATCGATATTCGCTTAACGAATGTCGTTGAAACGTTAATGTCGACGAAACATGCGTCCATGAAACATGTATCCACGAAAAGGTGGCCGTGGAACGTGTTATCACGAAACGCAGGGAGAGTAAAACCAAATCAGTATTCTACTTGCAGTTGGGACATGATTTTAGAATTTCGGAGAAATTATTCTCCCCGTTGACACGGCCTAATTCTAGAGGTAATTTAGAGGAATTCCTTTAGGAAAACGATCAATTTTCACGAAGTAGGTTTTAGCGAACTTACATTGACGAGACGGGACTTGAAAGGTGCAATCCGAGATATATGTCGACACGGCCACGGAAGGACCACATCTCAAACACAAAAACGAGAAGGAAGGTGTCCGTCAAGATTCCACACGATGTCATTTGTAGAACGGAACACTAAACGCATCACAAAAAATTCTTGGGCTTTTTTGCAGAAATCGCTTGTTGCCGATATACGTGTAGGACTTTCCGAATTTACTACAGAAGCAGAAATCCGAACAGCCCCGCAGGGCGCAACACACGCCAAACTAGGTCCGGTAGAACGCATTCCGCGATTGCCGACGGCTAATGCGTCTTCCGTCAAACCACGCGACCACGCACCTCCTACCACGCTTTCAGCTTAGAGAGAGAAAAAAGGAGAGAAGGAAAGGCCAAAACGGGAGTGCACACACAGAAGGCTTATCATCTGGGGCATCAACGACCACAACGAGCGGATTTGTCATTTGTACCCACGGTTGATAGTTCAGTGAATGCTATGTCTGGCCTTGGGCTCCAGGCAAGTGCTGTGTTCTGCCTTATCACCAGCTTCTAGACTGTAGTCACGTGATCCTAACCGGAGACAAGATTGGCCTAAACATGCATTACGTCTACCCTGCTGTCAATACCGAGTGAACTACAGCTCTATGAAGTTCAGCTTTTGAACTTCCAAAGAAGCTGTCCCGCTCAAAAGTGACCCAAAACGATGCGAGTTTGAAGATACTATGTTTTACGCCGTATAACCCACATTATAATTTTAAATTAAAAAATAAGCGCTAATATTTTTTTGCCCACCATGTTCATAAATAAATGCATAAATAAATATGTACATATATTTTTACCAATAAATTTAAAATGATGTGTACACTGTTAGGTTCGCGTTTTTAAATTTCAAATTTTTTAACGAAAGATTTACACATAAAAGACACCACGGACAGCACATCTTCCGACTTCCAACACACGATGAATGGCAGACGCTCGCCAACGGAAAGTTGCGATGCTGCGCGAACGGTTCTTGAAAGATGCTGCGTAGGGTACTCCGGGCGCAACGGCTTCGCAGCCGTTCGAAGGGAAAAGAATTCGCGACGACGAAGTAGCGTCTTGCATCTTCAGTGAGCCAACGGGTCGTGTTTCCCCGCTCAATTTAGCGGGGAAACATGAACAAAATTAGTTTCACTGCTAGATTTAGCGGGAAAATTGACGTCACGTGACATAAGTACCAGTTCAGTTTCTCGCTAAATTGAGCGGGGCGGTTACACCGATGGCGACACCAACACCGCTTAATGAGGAAACGGGTGCCTAAGAGCTGCGATCTAAAATCCATTATTTGATTCACTCGCTTTCCGATCTTATGCACTTCGTCATGTCACACGTTAAACATACAACCGAATTTTATTTGTCCTTGAATCTTCAAAATGCGGAATTGAATAATTGGTCCAAATATATGGAATAACTTCACTTTAAGAACGTTAACCAGAGTTGACCAATTCCATGAGACTTATGCAATATAGATCAATCAACTAGTGTCTCGGCGAGTACATATGATGTTTTGCTTGCACGACCGAAACGGGCCCATATATCATTATCAGGGAATATATTTTACCCATATATGGCGTATATGGCAGTATTTCAATTTATACAGCGATATAGGCTGTATTTGCACGCGTATATGGGAATGTACGGGCGTATTTACGCACTTATATGGCCATAAATGGCACTATTTTCCCACTTATATGGCAATATCCGGCCGTATTTTCTCCTATATATAGCGGTACAATGCCATATTTGACTCTTTAAATTATCATATATGGCCCTATATAAGATATATCAGGGCCATATCTGACATTTTCGTACGGGGTTTCATTTACGTCGTCCCTTATGTCGTCGGTGCACCCCCAAGTACACGCTGTCGAGGTAGTGACATGATTGAAGCAACTACGTCTCCCTTTCAAATATCATTGTGGGCAGGTCTTGCGGCGTTCTTTTTGAAAAAAATTCAGAAATAGGGCCAAAACAAAAACGCGAAAAGTTATTGAAAAAGGCCTAAAAAACCACTAAGATTTTCGCGACTGATTTCTAAAAATCGCTATTATTTTGAATAATAATTGCCGTCAATACTGCAACTGAAACATGGCCTTTCAATCAAATTAAATAAAAGTTCAATAACACATTTCAGTTAATTAGTCAGCTGACGTTGACATTATCCGCTCCTCCAATGTCCGCCGCGCTTGATAACTGCGTGGTGCAGCCGGCACTCGCCTAGCTTTTGCCCCTTTTCCTTAAGAATCTGTTTGAAATAAAATCGAACATCTTCTAGAGTGCGAAGAGGTTAGTTATAAGCGAAGAAAGATAACACAGTCTAGGCGAGAAAACCTTCACCAAACGGGGCAAGAATGAGACATGATGAACGCTTTTAGAAGACTCGTGTAAACACCAGTATTTTTGTTTTGGTTGTTTCTTGTTATATTACCGCACACCACACTCTTTGAGCAGTGAAACAAGTGACAACAAACGTCAAAGGCTTGAAGAAACCGGACAAGAAACTGAGATATTTTATTGGAAGAGCTGCCCGTTTGAATTTTCACGTACTACATCCAGAGACATGGGGAGGTGATCAGTTTACGTAACTCTTAATTAAAATTTACCAACGCATTGAAAGCCTTATAAACTGTAAAAAAGTATAAATTGAAAATGTGCAAAAATATGCGTATAACGTCCCGTAAAAGAAAAAAGGAAAAACATTTAGGCTCTAGAATGGAAAACAGTTTTCTTGCCTCAGAGAAGTCAATCTATGTCATGTGCATAATTGTCAAGCTGTTCACCCGTGAGCAGCAAATGCACAATTCAGAGCACATACGACTTATTAGAATTGTGTGGGTTTTGTTTTCAAGGGTGAATAATAAAAAGAAAGTTATTATATTTGTAGCCCAGAAAAATACAAGCTAGACACGAACATGAACGTAAGCTCGCTAACATTTTGTCTTTGCGGGATGAAGTGGTGAACTTTATCGGGACGTCGCCGGCGGAAAAAGTCTCCGATCAATCGCCATCGAATTTCTCTGGGAAACAACGCCATCGCAGAGTGTTGATAATGTTGACGGAAAGTGGCGATTGAGTTGGAACTTCATCGGAATTTTGTACCCAAAAATGTCCCTAGAAAGAATTGCAAAACGCCACAGCCGAGGGTCTTGTAGAAGAAATGCTGTTCCCAAAGCGTAGAATTTCACTACAATTTAAATAAAATTATCTGTGTAAAGTTTAGGTCGCATCAATTATGTATTTTACATAGGTGGAAGAAATGTTACTAAACCACTCAGTTGGGAAACTGCCATAAAGGCTGCCCTGGAAAAGAGGCACCGATCCGTCCTCCAGAACCCAGAATGGCGATCACAACGCCGCCATTTCTCCCAAAGCGGCCACTCGAGGAAATGCACGTGACATCTGTTTTGGCTTTAATCGGCCATTATGGCGCCGAGACAGATACGGTGGAAGAGATTAGAGGGGCGCCACCCCCGTTTCCCGAAGCTAAGATGCACCTATGTCGGCACGCGCTACCTGAAATCTCCACTGAGGCATGGTTGTATAAAAACAATATTAATTGTGCCGCAAAACCTTGCGAACTAAAGATTTTAGAAAACATCACGCGCCCTCAATTTGCGTTAAACTTTAATAAAGGTTACTACAAAAAGAGTTTTTTTCCCGTTGGTTGTTACGCAAAAACATGTGTCTGAAAGTTCAAGTTGATCACAGTAAAGGCAAATGATAAAGGGTGGCGCTGTTGTCGTATTTAGCTCGGTGTCGGCGGACACCAGCGGCCCATGTTTCAACGGTGAGTTTCCCCACTGAGGGTTTTAGTAACGTCGGGTGGAAGCTAGGCTGCATAAGCTGCATCGCGATCGCGATCGCGATGAATCGTTTTGGCTGACGGCGTAGTGTCACCTCCACTTATATCCACTAGGGGGCTGATGGTGCATGTAACAAACAGGTATGAAGCCACTGGAAGTAAGCGGCTTGTTGCGGAAGTGAGCGCTTGACAGGCTATTCAACCCTTTCAATTGCTGGTTTGAACAGCGCTCAGGGGGCTGGATGTTTTCTTGTCATCTCAAGAGTGTTTGCTTGGTGCGCAGTAACTGTGCATGAAGACCCGAGAAGTCTCCTGGAAAGCCATTGGATGTGAAACTTTTTAGAGTCTAGTTTTTCAAGTCCTGCATATGTTCTATGTTCAAATGCCTTATTGTCGGGGTTCAATTCAAAACGGTGTTATCAAAACCCACTCAGAAACACCAGAAAGCATGAACGAAAACATCGACTGAATGCACTAGGAAGCCCAGTGGACGCGCGACTTCCGGGGCAAGCATCGAACTTCCGGTGGCTTCACCTGCGACAGGCTCGGAGACCAGGTATGCGCCATCCAGTCCCCTAAGAGATCAGTGGTCACCACTGGTATTTATTGTAGTAGGCTGGATCGCGGATCAGCGACCCGCCGGTGGTGCCACCGGAAACCATTGATGGACTTGAGCAATACACACTAGTCCATGGGAGAAGCACCCGAAAAGAGGAATATTCAAGCTCGTACGCGGTGCTCAAAGGCGAGTTTTTTACTATGGGCTGCGATAATTATACCGGGTTTTTAGAGAGGGAATCAGTATTTGTCAAGGGTTCGAACGGTCGAATAAAAAAACATCAAATGTGCAGGAGTACCCCCCACGATGTCGGCGTCGATTGCTTCAGTTGCTAAATAAATGACACGTTCAACAAATGAACGACATGCTTCGATTTTTGGTTCGTCGCAGAAGCTCTCATTGCAGTCGCAAGCAAAAGCTTGCACCAGATGTACTCTGTACCAGCGCTTGCAACGATGTCCCCATTAAAGGCCCTCTAACTTATCGTCTTCTAAGCTTTTATGACTTCGAGATTACGAACAACTCTACGTTGACTCTCGGCAACCGTTGTCTCATTGAACCGCATCACAATTTACGCCACACAAAATCGCAACCCTCAACCTCAAAATCTCAACCACAAACCATTTACTTAAAAAAAGGCTGGTATTCTAATGCTTTTATATTAGCGCCATTCCCGGAAAACACGATAACGTTTCATCGTAATTGTTCAACACACGTGAAATAGTAGGTAGCCTACATATTAATACGAAACTATTTTTTTTCTCAAATGCCTTAGTGAATTAATATTTTATCTGAGAATAGGCAAGTTGACCATAGTGGGACAACTTCTTGCAGTTTAAACTCAAAACCACTCCTGCATTTAAAAAAAATGGACTGAGGTATTAGCTTATAACTTATGTTCCGTTACTAATTTCCCGAATGGCTTATTTTGAAAAAGTTCTAGTTGTAGTTACTTGAACGCAAAAACTGTATTGAATTTCTTACATTCCAGTATCTGTCATTGTTATTTGTGACTGCCTCCTGCTTGTATTTCCGAGTGAAAACGCACACACTCCACGAGGCCTGCCTTGCGTTTTGTTTTATGGAGACGGCCTAGAACTTTCCGAACACTTCTTTGTCCGTGGAGGGTCAATGAACCTCTTTAGAGCGATTAACATCACCGAAGACCTAGCAGCTCTAATGTCAAAGTGCTGGTTGTTCAAGATCAAGCGCGCTAACGGGTGCATCAAAACAACATCTAAATATAACAATATATAACAATACACCAGACTGAATATAACAAAGCTGAAGCCTCCGGTCGTCATGCTCATAGACTAGTACAGTGATTCTGTATCGCAAAACGTTGTTGCCCGTTTAGCGGTTTTACCTCTAACTTTAAGCTCTAGCAGTATTGAGAGTTATCTCATGGGTAATTTGATTTTTTTTCAGGCGACGGGCTTTGGAGGGATTTTTCAGTCACTTTCATTTATTTATGTGGCCTATAATGTTTGTTTTCTTATTTTTCCGTCATGAATGACTTAATTTTTGCGTAGGTAGCCATAAAGCAGATTCGCCTTTGCTTGTTCGTTGCAAAATTAAAAATAGGCCCCCTTATACCACTGATTTTAGGAGCATTTCCATACCATCCGACGTAATTCACAAGTTTCGCGCAAGGTTTTGTTTTGGAATAGCGGCATCTGGTGTCGTATGATGGTACATGCGACTTTCGGTAACCAATTCACAAAGTTCTGGGTTCTATAGCCCTTTTTGTTCTGAAGTGGCTGTAGGACCAAAAACTTGCAAACATCACAAATGGAAGTTACAAATGCTGTGCAGACTACCCAGATACCGCTACTGCAGAACAGAACTATGTGAAAACCATGCGAATAATACCAGAATATTATAACAGCACACCTAGAATTGGTAGTAACAGGTCACTTAAATGTGTCTTGCTCACACCATATTGTGACGTAGCAGGGGAAATGTTTCTGTGAACAGATTTCGTCTAAAAAAAGACAGGGAGTGTGCAGGCGAGCTGGTGATAGTTAATCATTTTGCGTAACAGCCGAGACAGTAGTAAGAAGAAAAGCAGAAAGTGACACAGAGGGGAACGTCTCAGTTGAAGAAAAAGAAACGGGAGGGGTTATGGATGACATATGGGCGACCAAATGCTTCTCTTTGGTCGGCATTCAAAAGTTGGCCAAACACTCACTATGATAGGTTTATGTTAAATAATTCTGTTTTCAAATCAACGGAAATAAGAACGATTCCGGGCTGTCAACTTTCATGGTGATATTTTAATAATACAAAAAACTCCATGCTTTTATTGTTCTTTTTACACACACCATCGAACTTAATTCGCAAATGATAATAAGTAGCCATGGTTACAACTGGCGACGCTACAGCGAGGCAAATACTGGGCGTGGCGCCACGAACGAAAACCATCAGGGAGAGCCTTTGAAACATTTCGGTGCTAATAACTTGTTGAAGAAAAGAAAATCTCTCTTTTGATTGCTATGTTCTCCTTTATTAGTAAATAGTAATAAATCAATCAATTGTATTACAGTGGAATTCCTGCCTCTTCTGAACTTAGTGGTTTTTATATCGTTGCGTTTGAAAAACTGTTCATAAAATGTATTTTATTGGGAAACCAAAGCTTGGCTGTTATGTTTGCGTATGAAATATTACTGTTTGTTGGATATGAGTCCTTCTTTTCGGGGGGGGGGGGGGGGGGCATATCTTTTCCGTGCTGTGCAATACATGTAACGCGGAAAACATTTTGGACCAAATAGCCTTGGGTTCTGCCCAAAGATCCGGGCGTCCCTGCCTGACAAGCCTTGTCAGTCAAGGACAAGTTTTACCAAGGATGTACCTTGGTAAAACTGTAATTTTTTTTCTTGCAGACGAAAATAAAAGTACATGCATGACGTTTTGAATGTTTTTTATAGGATCATGCATTTCTTTCTTTTATCAAACTTTTGTTTAAAAAGCAAGCACAAACAGCCTTTTAGAGCAATTAAGCTGCATATGACTCTTAGAATGCTTTCTATCGTTAGAAACCTCTCTAAAAACAAAGAAAAAACATTCTAAGTGTTATATGTAGCTCAAGTGCTCTCCAAGGCTGCATGTATTTACTTTTTAAAAAGGTTGATACAACAGATAAGTGTATAGTCCTATAAGGAAGAGAAGGAGCATTGCTTCTTTAGTTGTGACGCTTCGGGCGCATCAATTATAAAGGTGTTAGGATATATAAACTGCTATAGCAAAAACGTAATGCCGAAGCTTCGAAGTTGCTCGGAAAAGGTGTAATGCTGCAACAACACCAATCAAAACATGTCCATTATAGACATTGGACAGAGAGAGGGTTCTGCTTATATAGATGTTTTGAACTGTTCTGTGTGGTTGATTTGCTCCATCGGACCCTAATTTTGGCTGTAGCAGGACGCAATCTCAAACCGAGTATGGTGGCTCATTTATTGACTCTAGGGCCGGTTAGAGCCAATCTGCTCGAGCAAGGCTTGAATTGTGAACAAGGGGAGCCCCCGCTTTTGTAACGGTCGCTGAACCTCGCACTTTTAGCCTATGGGCGAGAGGTCGAGCGGGGATGAGCTCACGGGCGCCATAGCAAAATCATGAAGGAACAAGCGTCTATGTCAAGACATTCCAATCTGTAACGCCTTTAATATTTCGCGAGCAAATCATGTCACCAACACTGGAACGAAGGGTTTCGTTCATCCAGGAAAAAAAAATGTCAGGGAAGTGTCGAAAACTTGAGATGTGGGGTTTGACGCTCAAAAGGAAGAATCTTTACATTAGATCTAGAATCTGAGTTTTCCGTCTTTGGTAGTATGATGCAACCAGATGTTCTAAAGTGATCACCTTTTCTACCGTCTGCGTTAGGCCCGGAAGAAATACGTATAATGGGGAGCACCTGTTCAACAAAACAATTGGAGAACGGGGTAGGTAACCGACGCAGAAGTCAGTAACCTTTTGGGCGTTCATTTCCCTCTCTTTTAAACATTTCTGTCTTCCGGCAGTTATTTCAAGACTCGCATTCTTTGATTCGTTTTGTATCGGAAGGAAGTAAATTGCGAGTTTACACTTCACGCATTCAACTATCCAATGGATGCTCCCCGTGTAAAAACAGCAAGTGCCTTTCGTAGATACTCAAGTGTTGAGAGCGGGCTCTGAGGGCACGTGCATAAAGCGTACTCAAAGTGGAGGCATGAGCTCCCGCTAGCAACACAAATCCCTTGCACATGATCAAGAAAAAGTACCTAGTATTTTTTGGGAGGAAAGCATCTTTAGTTGGTGACCAACTGACTCCAAAAGAGGAGACTAAAAAGCCAAAGGATGTTGCAGCGGCCGTGGTGCACTTCAGTCGTAACACACATGACGTCATCATTGCTACGTGAACGAACAAAATACAATTTATATTTGCCTTGATAATTCTCACAAGCCCGGGAAGCACGAAATGTGTGTGCATGCATTATGCGTTCATTACAGTTGGCTATGCGGAGCTTTGGGTGGGTTTGAATGCGTTGCACACACTACACACATGTGCATACCGGGTTTATCAAAATGATCAGGCCAATTTTACGTTTCTTCAGGAATGGAGTGTGTGAGGAGTATGTGCTTTAATGTGAAGTCCCCGCGGGTTCTAAAAACTTCACTAGGGTATACATCTTACTCCGCGAAAATCCAATGGTCTTAGAGCCGACAGCTTTTGCATAGTTGGAACTGCTCGACGCGCGCGACCTCTGGGCTTTTCTTCCTGAATTGGGTGGGGTGGCTGCCACCATCTATACCGTGGAAATTAATCGGGGCCGTCAAATCACATATCTCAGTGCGTCGGCGGGAGCCCTTTCCTTCGGCCAGCATGACTGGGTCGACTCGATATCGCGATACGCAAATGCGTTCTCTCGGGCAGGGACAGGGAGGGGGAGAGGGAAGGGGGGGGGGGGGGGAAGTTCGAACCGCTCAGGAAAGATTTGGCGCTGAAGTCGCGCTGCGCAACGCAAATAAGCGAAGTAGAATGTGTACTGTACTCGCTGTCACGAAAAAAAAGTGGTTGTGTCCACCCTGCTGCGTACTCATTGGTCCCATGGCGTCTCAAAGTTCCATGCGGTCTGCAAAAAGGCATTGTAAGAGTTCGCGGCCATAAAAGTAAGCCTTTTTGCCGTCTGTGATTTATTATTTTGTGAAGATAAATTAGAAATGGTCCCATAAAAACGAGATCATTTCAATGTACCGCGAGATTTAAGGATCCATGTGTAGCCGCCGCCAACCACAGAAGGTCAGCTTACCAAATGGCAGCTCCAACTGCTCGAGCACCGCTGTCGGTTTTGTCGCTCGAAGACGTTTACCCTTGGGTCTACTTCAAGAGCCATGTGCGCGGAACTGTCCTGTCGAGCCAGGCCATATGACCATACGAAATAATGGAATTTAAGCTGTTATTCTTGAATGCGCAGGCAGAACCGAGAAAAATCCTTATACATAAATGAAGTTGTTAATTTGACTTCCAGTGTGAAAGGCGTTAGTGCTATTTCTGTTAACGGGACAACAAAGCTATAAATACGCCATTGAAGAAACTCCAACGGTCGTGTTAAATGAAGGATGACTGACTACGAAATCTTGACACCGGTTGCTGTGGGAGCCTGCGTGGACTTCTTCCGTCAAAGTGAAGTCCCAATACCTGAAGGAGATCCTCGCTGCCTTCAGAGAAGTAGACGTGCTTCCGGCTTGTTGCAATTGCTTTTCTCGTCTGCTGAGAGGTTTTGGGCTTCAAGAAAGTGAAACGAAACCGCACCATTTTCGTAATCGAGAAGTATAGCGCAACCTCGAGTGAAGACGCCGATACCTGAAAGCGGTCACGAAACACATTCAAGAATAGCAAAACCCATTATCAAGACTACACTTGGGTTACTCTGGCCATACAGTTGACAAGACATAGACCAATGACACCGCAAAAAGAGCAAGTCACGCTTTTATGTTTGAGTTGAGCAGGTGGTTCAAGGTCCCTTCGGAGAAAGGTGGAAGGGTGATCGTTACTCATGCAGACAGGGAGGCAGGCTTTGTTCCCGGATTCCTGGACATTGCCGTGGATCAATGGGAGCCAACTATGAGCAAGTGAACTCAATCATATTTAAATCATGGTTCCATCGTACGCTGAGAAAAATTGAGTAAAATAGGGTTATTGTTGTGTTTCATATTGCAGCACGAAGACTGTGGTATGGTGTAAGTACCTCTGCCAACATGGACCAACGTCACATTTGCTGTCATTCAACAACCTCGAGAATTCTCCCAAACAACTTGGGTGAGTCGAATGACGGCGGCGGATGAAGTACTAAATTCAAAAAGAACAGAATACGCCGCTTTAATTCAAGTAAAGCTGGTAACATCATTCATCACCCGACCAGTACCTGCTGTTGGGACGGAGAAGTTTTCCCGGCAAGATCAGGCAGGGCCAGGCCAGGAGAGAAACCGAAAGACGACTCCAAGTAGGGACATCGGGAGGTAGGAACATCAGGTATAGAACATCAGGAACATTATAAAATAAACAGATTATTGTGTCTCACGACAGGCCGTTTATTATATGTCTAAAGAGGTATTTCGATCGTCCGAGAGCACACTCTCGCAGCCGCTTGTGGATCCTCTTAAAGGGTCACTTGACCCCCCCCCCCCCCTTCCTATTAGGGAGTCCCTGCAGTAATGTTCATAGCCAAAGGTAGCGAAGCGTTCGTTCCCAGAGTCCAGCACTTCCCAAATTTCCTTCCCTCGTACACGTGCCCATACCGAACCCACGGACCCTGAACGATGACCGCCACAGCCGTCGTCGAGTCTTGACCAAAGAAAAGAGCGCGCTCGGCGCCGCCAACGCGGCACCGTACGATGTTGAAAGTCATTAGCGGCTCAGACGGCCGGTCGCAGGCTGTCAATGGAATAACAATACCCGCCCCCCCCCCCCCTTTTCGGGGGTGCGGGGAGAGGAAAGGAGGGAACGAGGCCTCTGCAGGGGCCAGTCACAACACAACGATCTCACTGGCATTGTCAAGCAAAAATTTGACTGAATAAGTTTTACTCCTTCATGAAAGAGGAGTGCCTCAGTACTGAATGTTTATCACAAGCTAAGTGATCACGTGCGGAATCAACTACCGCGAGGGCCAAAGGGATCTAACCCACTTTAAATGGACTGCAGAAATCGGTTTCTTTACGTATCGCGCTGCAGTTAAGTACAAAAATGCGAACAGGTAGTGATTTTTTTTTTTGTAAAAAAGTGAGGGGACGAATTCACCAAAATCAAAAGGAAGTAAATATATATCGCGAAGCGTCCTGCGATTGTATTGCTACGTGAAACTCTTTATTTAGTTCTAGTAACCTCAAGGTACTTCTCGAGCTGTGCATCTAGGTCTCCACTCCTCTCTACCTCCTTGACTGCACTCCATCTCATTGACTGAGGTTGACGATGAGGTTGAGGAGGAGGTTGAGGATGAGGTTGAGGATGAGGTTGAGGATGAGGTTGAGGATAAGGTTGAGGAAACGTTTATTACACAAGAATTACAAAGATTCAAACTTCGAAAGTCCGTCTCCTTGCGATGCGAAAGCCCCCTGGCTTTGCATCTTCATCCTTGCGTGACAATGTGATGGGGTGATGAAAGTTAGTGGTGTCCTCATATCGATCCTTTTAGGCTCCCTTTGACGACGTAGGCCAAGAGGGACTTAAGGATTTTAGTCCTGCGTTGGGTGCTGCCCGATGGGTGCGTCCATTGTCTGAGTCTCGATAGTTTTTTCGGAATCAGGAAGATGTTCAGACCTCTTCTCTTTGTGCTTGTAGACCCCGGCACTTCCAGAAACGATGTTGCAGCCTGGGAATCGACTCTTCGTCCTTACATTGCTGGAAGCATGGGTCTGGTGATGCAGCGTAGGGGTTGACGCTGGAGTTGCTCTAATTCCAACATGCATACTTGAACCTCGGTGTTATCGCTCCGCCGGTGGGTATCCTGCGGTGTTGCACTGTTTGCCTCTTGTTGAAGTTATTTTCGGGGATCGGATACTCGTCCCCGGTGGCATCATTTGCAGCCCCGAGCAGTGCGTTTTTTCGTACCTTGGCGGCCCTGCAGATATCTTGCACGGGGTCGTAGGAGTTGTCAGTTCTGGGTAGTTTCTCTTCAGCGTCGACGGCCTGCTCAGCTGGGACGGTGATGTGAGGATTTCATCTTCTGCTGTGCGGGTTCGTGTGCTTTTGAGTTTACAGGGATGTCTTCGTATCCTGGTGCCTATTGCATGCTGGTTCTAGCTCCATGTTCATGGTAGAGCTTCAGCGCCATGTCGTATATGGAGCTCACAATAGACCGATCTCACTAAGCGTTCCACGCATGCGTGACGCCGCCATAACTGTAGTTCATAGGATGCAGACGCCAGTTCACGAGACAGCTCATGCCGCCTCGTGCTCTGCTCGTGCAGACCTCCAGCGGGGGTTGTCGCACGTGCAGAAAGACTACAGCTCCCACGATGCATGGCGGCAGCGGTGGCGTACTCGAACTAGCTGGTGAGATCGGTCTATTGGGCTTACGGTGGGCTTGTGCCTCTTCAGATCCGCGATCGCCGCCTGCCAGTTTATGTACACGACCAGAGTTTTGGTTTTGTTCGCTAATCCTCCAAAGGTATCTAGTGCCAGTAGAATCCCCTTCTCTTCGGCTAGGTGCTATATTATGTCATCGGTGTGACCCCGACTCGTCACTTTCGCAGGTTCTTGGATTTTGTTGGTGTAGAGCACCGCCGCTGCCACCCATCCTCTCGGAGTCGCCGAGGCATCGGTATATACAATCGTGTATTACTCGCTTTGGAGCAACTCATCTACTTTTCTGAGGTGCTGCATGGTGTAGTGCTGTCTTCTCTTCTTGTGTCTTTGTGCTCCCATGTTCTTGGGCAGAGGTTTGGCTGCTTGTCTGAGGTCTATCAACTCCCGCGGAGACTTCTGCTTCGGAATGGAGTGCTTGACCGTATTGGTTATCCCGAGATACTTCAAGATCTTGCAGCCTTCCTTGTGCGTGTGAATGCCAGGAGATCCTTGATTTCTGGCAGGTACATGCCCTTCTTGAGTTCGCTTATCTTGGTGTTCTTCAAAAGCCCGGGTATGACCCTAAGTTCATCATTAAGCATGCAGAGTTTCAAACTTTCGAAAATGTTTCCTTCGTGGCGGGTAGAACATGGCTGTGTACGTAACTTAAACACTAGAGTGGTGCCGACCAGACTTTTGGCCTCTTCTCATCCGCTCCTCCGAGTTCGATGGAGACTCTTCTGACCAAGTTAAGGTTCTTCTTCCATTGTACGGCCATCTCGGTCAGCCATTTGCCTGCGAGGTTCTTTTTATGCCCAAAGTTAACCCCTAGGATTTTGATCTCCAACTCTGCCAAGATGGGTTTTCCGGCAAACTACAATCGCAGCGCACGGTCCTCGTGTCCCTTGGTGAAGATCGTTTACTTGGTCTCTTTGGGTGAGGGTGCCGTGCCGACTTCCCTGAGGGAGTCGTCGATATTTTCCCGGCCCGGTTGTAGTGTTCTCTGGTAGAGCTCGTCGCCTTTGCATGTCCATATCACAATGTGGTCTACGTAGGCGTTTGCTTTCTGGTCCAAAATCTTCTGCAGCTTCCACAGGAGAGGCGACATCGTAATATTGAAACTTGAATGGCATGGGTAATAGAACCGCTCCTTGTGGGACGCCGATATAGTTTTCCCGTTCCTGGCCCTCCTTTCTGTCATGGCCGTAACCTGCCTTGATCTTGTACTTCCTTCCTCTAAGGAAGGTCTTGATGAAGTTCAGTTGCCTCCCCGTAAGGCTGTGCTCTTCCATCTAGAGTACGATCGTTTCGTGCGGTATGCTGTGGAAAACCTTCTTAATGTCGATCGACACGAGGCATGTTCTTTATCTGCTTCTTGTTCTCTTCATGTCTACCACGTCTTTGTAGATTATAGATCCACATTGGGGGGGGGGGGGGGGGGGGGGGACCCACTGTAGATCAATGGGTCAATGACTCATTTACCCATTGACTTTCTCCGTCGAGTGGGCCTGTTTCCACAGAGTATGGCGAATGATGGGCGGCGGCCGATCACGTGCCAATATTCCCGCTAAATCTAACGGGGAATCAAAATTTGACTATAAGTAAATGGACGTCATGTCACGTGACGTCAATTTTTCCGCTAAATTTAGAGGAGAAACTGAATATGTGCATAACTCACATGACATAAAGTCATGCGGAATAATTTTCCCTGCTAAATTTAGCGGGAAAACTGAATTGCTGTTAAGGTTACGTGACGTCAATTGGGAGTTTTCGTAGATCGTTTTCGGCGTCCCGCAAGGCCCTCCGCAAACCGCTACAATAGCGGGAACTCCACAGTCGAGGCTATCGGCGCGCAGGCGCAGTATCAACTTCTTCGTTGCGGAACGCTTAGCGGAGGGGACAGCGCGGTCTACGAAAACTCCCTAATTTTTCTACTAATTCTAACGGGGAAACTGAACTTGTGTGCAGGTTACGTGACACAAAGTCACCTGAAGTCATTTTTTCGGTAATTGTAGCGGGAAAACTGAATTGCTGTTGAGGTCACGTGATGTTGATTTTCCCTCCAAATCTAGCAGGGAAACCGAACTTGAGTATAGGTTAAATTACATTATTTGACGTAATTTTGCCCGCGAAATCGATTAGTGTATAGGTAACGTGACATCAAGTGATGTGACGTCATTTTTCTCGCTAAATTTAGCGGGGAAACTGGGTTAGTAATGAGGTAACGACGTCAACTTTTCCGCTAAATTTAGAAGCGAAGCTGAAATTGTGTATGTGTCGTGTGACACGAAGTCATGAAGTTATTTTCCCCGCTAAATTTAGCGTAGGAACTAAATTAGTGTTTGGGGTCACGTTACGTCAATTCTCCCGCTAAATTTAGCGGGGGAGCTGAATTTCCGTATTGGACACGTGACGTTAATTTTTTTCTGCTAATGTTAATGAAAAATTTGCTGTTACGCTTTTTTGCAGCTTCACTTAATATAAAAACCTAGCCTTGTTTCACGTTAAAAAAAATCTTTTTTTAGGCAATTTTTGGCATTTTTTTTTAGCAAACGGGGACTCGCTGTTTAGTGCCGCTATCGAGAGATGGCGTAAGTTGAGGCACGAGAGGCCGCGGTTCCTGCGCCACGCACGACCAATAGGCAAAATGCTTAGGCCCTGAAAAGGGCCGTTTGTCGGTCTCAAGCTTTGTGGGCTTTGTCAAAAATGAAGGCGTTAAGTCCTTAGTCAGTCTTGTAACAATAAAAACAAAGAAGCTGCAATTAACAAAAACACGGCAGTTCTCACGGCACAACATGTTCTCACCGCAGCACGATGCACTTCTGCAGCCTTTGCTCGTATTCTCAAAAGGCGGCTTGGCGCCTGCCACTGGAGATCAGCTGAAAGGCCGCCTCAATGGGCCTCTTCGGCTCTTTCATCGTGGATATGCGGCTGACGGAGATCTTCAAGTCCGGTGAACGCGAGGGCCACGGCAACGTCAAAGAGTCTTTGCCCATCCACTTTCCAGGGAATGTGCGGTCCAGCCATTCCCTTACAGCGTATACATAGTGCGGGGGCGCCCCATCCTGTTAAAAAACGCAAAGTACCCTTTGCGTGATGATTTCCTCCAATTCGTGCAGAAACTGGTCGCGCAGCATGCTGAGGTGGGTGCCGGCGGTGAACGATGTTTTGAAAAAACAAAACAAAAAAACAATGGACCGACAGTATAATCTTTCCAAATGCCGCACCATACGGTCACCTTTGGCGAGCGGGCCGCTAGCTTTTGCATCGAATGCTGCTAGGCCCCGGCTCAATAACTGCCGTTTTGTTCACCTGACCGTCGAGGTAGAAGAAGGCCTCGTCGTTGAAGAGAAGAAACTTCAGGTGGCAGTTTAGCCTCTGTTTAGCGGGTGACTAGCGGCGGAGCGCCATGACCCACACCTATCACAGCTGACCGCCAGCCCTGGCGAAGCCCTTAGTGATTCGGAACGCTGGGGTATATATCTAGGAAGAATTCGATGAGCAAATATTATAAATATAGACATGTTCAAACGCCAGAAATACCACTTAAGCGATCTCAGCAGAGCGCTGGATGATGAGAAAGCCTGTACGTACGGGCCCTTCCATACTTGTTTATTTCGCTGGCAATGTAGCTTCCCTGTTTACCCCTTGCATTTTTATTTTCTTTGTAAACCTCTGTCACGGACAATGAGTCTGTCATTACAACATTTTATTATTCCTGATGAATATTTATATATTAGTTCTACACGATAAAATCCTCATCTACGCAGTGGCCTTTCAGTACGCGCATGCTTTGACCAATCTCTTTGTGTCACTTCCCCTTGTTACTCCTGAGTAGATAGTCACCCGTTTGTTCCGTGCTCCTAAATACCACAGGGTCTAGTCGCTCCTTAATCGCTGATTGTTCGCTTAGCTCGCGACTACTAAAGCACGCTACTAGCTTTAAAACAGCGCTAGTTAGACACAAATGGTGAATACGGCTGAGAATACCTTGGCAAACCTCACTCATGGGGGACCTCACTCACCCTCACTCACCCTCATCTTCACAGGTGAGGTGAGGGTGAGTGAGTTTCTGAATCATTAAAATTCATGAGTGTGAGGGCGAGTGAGGGCCGTGAGGGCTGTGAGGAACGTGAGTGCGTGAGGGGTGTGAGGGCCATGAGTGCGTAAGGGGTGTGAGGGCGCTGAACGGCGTGAGGGCCATGAGTGCATGAGGGGTATGAGGGCGGTGAGTGGGTGAGGGGTGTGAGGGTCATGAGTGCGTGAGGGGCGTGAAGGCGGTGAGTGTGTGAGTGAGTGGCATAAGTGCGTGAGGGGTGTGAGGGCCATGAGTGCGTGAGGGCCGTGAGGGTGGCGAGTGCGTGAGGGCCCCTTCAGACGGAGCAACTTTCTCAGCAATTTTGGTGTTGCTGGTGGGTTGTTCCCTAGCTTTCCCTAGATCGACACGAATTGCTGAGATCGTGTCTGGCTCGAAACAAGCGTGCAACTCGGAGCAATTCGAAGACATTTGAAGCGCCTGCATCCAATCAGGCACGCGATATTTTCACGTGATACCTTGTGCCGGTGATGATGACAACAAAAGACTTGGTTCTGGTTTGAAATTGATCGTTTTTGAAAATAAACTAATTTTAATGCATAAAAACACGTTTATAGCGCGTAATTGTGTGTCTAAATAGTGGAAGAGAAATAAAATTTCATGGTGATGATGGCGAATTGCAGACATTGGTTGCTGCGTGTGAACGCGGGCGGCGTTGTTGCTGGTGTTGCGACGTCACGTTTCGGGGCGAAATCGCCCCATCTAAAGCGGGCCTGAGTGGCGTGAGGGTCACGAGTGCGTAAGGGCGGTGAGGAGCGTGAGGACCATGAGTGCGTGAGGGGCGTGAGGGCAGTGAGGGTGAGGGAAGGGCTGAAAGTGAGTGTGACTGTGAGGATGAGGGTGAGTGAGGGGCTGGAAGTTAGTGTAGCTGTGAGGGTGAGGGTGAGTGAGGGGTTTAGGTGAGTCTGGTTGTGAGGGTGAGTGAGGGCAACCTAAAATGCCTCTGCGGCTGAGGGTCTATGCTTTTAATTCGAGCACATTTATTTTTAAAGAGCCGTGAATGGTAAAATATTCTTCCTTGACTGCGCCTTTGCACTCCGCCCTGAAAGAGGGCTCCTGTCACTACCATGCCCAAGGGCAAGGGGAAGTCCCCAGCGATCTGTCAAGCTACAGGCCAATATCATTCACGCGTCTACCCTGTGTCCCACGTTTGAACGGAGTGTCAACACGCAGCTTCTTTGCTTCCTCGAAGACAATGATGTATGGTAGCCTCCCAGCACGGGCTCAGGCCAAACCGCAGCAATGGGACCGCTCTAGCTACTGTGGCTCACTGTGTGAGCTCGAACCTAGACAATCGCATCTCCACTGACCTTGTCCGTCTGGATCTTCGCAACTGCTTCAACACCGTCGATCACACCATCCTTCTTTAGAAGGTCACCCGGTCGGGTGTACGCGGCCTTTTCCTGCTCCATATAAGTCGCTTTATCACAGAGCGCTCTGCTGTATGTGCGCTGTTTCACGGGCATTCATTACGTAACTTTCCCATCTCTCAGGGGTCCCTCAGGAGTCTATCCTTGGGCCAAAATTGTTCCTGATCAATATCAACGAAACATACCGAGCTTCACTGTAAGCTAGTCTGCGCATTATGCCGAAGACAGCAATATTGTCCCCAATAACGTATCCTTCCTCCTTTGTGGACCTCCAGAGACATTTACAACTTATTGACAACTGGGTGCACTCCAAATACCTGAGCATAATTATATCTATAAAGGTGCTGCCATTTGCATCAGCAACAGAAGGAACGTCACCTGCTTCACGTATAGCCTTGCAGGCTGTCCAATTGAGGTTGTCCAATATCTCCCTATCATTGGTGTCGCATTCCCCTCCTCACTCGATTCTTCGCTGCACATCGCCAACACAGTCTCCAAAGCCCGCCCCACCCTTGGGCCTTGTGATTCGCGTATCAAGATCATGCGGTCCTGAAGGTTTTCGGCACGCTTTACACCGCTCCTGTCCTGCCTAGGTCAGAGTACTTCTGCAGCACGCCCGTACTGTACGCCACGGTCACTTAGCGCTCCTCGACGCTCTCGAAGTCTTCCTTCCTCGCAGCTCCAACGTCAATTCGCCCTCCCTTTCCTCAAAGCCGGACTGAGTCAGCCGCCTTTTGTCGTGCTTTGTCACGCTACCGACCACATTCAGATGTGCCTGTACCAAGACTGGATGGTCGTTCCTAGACACCTAATTATTTTTTTTTATTATTGATTATTATTATTATTATTATTACAAAGCTATATGTCATACAGGAAAGGGTACGTTTGAATCAACAATGTGAACTCCTCATTGTACGGGGCAAGTTCTGGCGTTCCTCA
Source organism: Ixodes scapularis (assembly GCF_016920785.2). Classification (NCBI taxonomy): domain Eukaryota; kingdom Metazoa; phylum Arthropoda; class Arachnida; order Ixodida; family Ixodidae; genus Ixodes; species Ixodes scapularis. Next base: position 90,968,111 of record NW_024609868.1, on the reverse strand, counting down.
GGGGTCCGTCCTAGGATCGCTCCGGTTGACAATTTCTGTAAATGACGTATCTGATGCTATTTCTAAATCTTCGTTCCTGCAATAGGCTGATGACGTTAAAATTTACAAAGAAATAATTACCTTAGATGATTGCGCTGGGCTTCAAGAATATGCATGTTCTTTCTTTAGGTGGTGCTCAGCCAATTATTTGTCCTAAACCGCGCTAAGACCAAGGTTATGACATTTACTCGGAAAGCACAGAATACATGTTTCGCATATAGTATTCATGGTGAACCCCTGTCCCGGGTATGTGCAATGAAAGGTCTGGGAGTTATGTTCGATCCTAGCCTGCGATTCTCTAGTCACGTAACTAGGCTCGTTAACTCGTCTCTGCGCACGCTGGGTGTTGCCTCACGCTTAACGAGGGACTTTAAGCATCCTTCTGCGTTTCTCACGTTGTACCGCTCGTTGTGCATGTCCCGGTTAGAATATGTCTCAGTTGAGTGGAACGGAATCTCTAAAACTAACTCATTGGAAATCGAACGAGTTCAGAAAAAGTTTATATCCATCTTTAAACATTGGTACCTTATAAAAGGTGTTTTTTGTTCAACTTATAAAGCAACGTTAGAGTGTATTGACCTGCTGAGCCTGCACCGGCGTGGGCAGAAGGCGGACCTATTGTTTTTGTTTAAAACGTTGCGTGGGTCCATTAATTCATCAAGCCTCTTGTATGAAGTGTGCCTTAGGGTTCCACGTGTGCCTACGCGGAATCAATGATCCTTTTATATTTCCGAAAAATTCAGTATTTTAAGCCCAAATATCAGACTGACTGAGTGTTATAACCAGTACTCTGAGAAACTCGGTATTTTTTACTCGTGCTACAGGGCATTTGTTATTTCTATTCAATACCTGTCTGGCGGGTGAATAATGATTGTGGTTCACTAAAAGATTTATTTCAGAGAGCACGGACACTGTTGGGTCTGTGTTTGTGCTACTGCTTCCTTTATTATTCGCTTCGAGTGCCTCTGAAGCTTGTTTTTAGATTACTGCAATCCCTCTTCATCGTACACAAGACCTAGAAATTGCATTTTGTTATCATTCAGCTCAGTGTATGTCGTGTATAGTTATATTCAGTTACTGTATAGTGCATTGCTTTTCTGTAATTGTGTGTTTTATGAATTCATTTCCATCCAGTGTGCCAGTATCAAGACGGCAAGGTTGTTCCTGGGCGCTAAATAAGCATTGATTGATTGATTGTTTATATTACTATTCTTATTATTATTTATACCATGCCTGGTATTCATGGTGTTTGGATTCACCAAACACCATACCTGTTGTTTTGTGAACCGACCACGAGGCAAGGTGGTTAACAAATCAGTTGACCACACACTCTAGAAGCATTCGGTCACAATACAACGCAACTGGTTGAGGATTTTAATAAGTCTTTCGCTAAATTCCGGAGTAGCCCGTGATGATACTCTGTTTTCAGGAGCGACTCCAGTCTCAAATGTTTCTGTATAATGTAGTGATTGCGCAGACGAGCTGGTGGATGTTAACCATTTTGTTCTTAGCCCGAGACTGAGGCAGGAAAAGAGGAAAGTTTCGAAGTAGAAGAAAAATTAACAGTCGAAGACACGTCTCTAACACAGCTAAAGACAAGTTTATTTGGTCACCTTCTTATATACACTCCACAAACTTCACCACAGCACCTTCCCGATCTCGAAAGCCAAAAGATAACAAAGGTCTAACATCTTTCCACCACAATTGTCAAACGACCTTGACGTTTTCCACAAAGCAATGAACAATAGCCTCATCCGGAAAACACTTGTCTAAATCCTTCTTTTTTTTTTTTTTTTATTTAGAGGATACTACAAGCCATCGAAGGCCCAAGTAGGTGTGGGATACAACATATACATTCACACATAAAACGAAAGCAAATAACACGACATTAAAAGGTTTACAACTAACTAGCAAATATATAGGATATATTATTAAAAGAAAAAAGGGGAGGGGGGGAAAGCAAGCATCAAGCAGTATGTAATTCCGTCATGCACTAATACAAAATGACCTATCCAGATGTAGTATGAAGGTTTACACAATCCTAATGTCCATGCGAAAAAGATGAAGGTGCAGCAATGTACAAAGCAAAACATGTTAGTTATCAAGACGCTCGAGACCTTCTACAAAGTTGGTGTCGATAAATAGTTCGAGAGGTAAACCGTTCCAGTCGCTAGTAGTGCGAGGGAAAAAGCTAAACTTAAACATATTAGTACGCGCAAAAATGGGTGTTAGTGAAAACTGATGTCTGTGCCGCGTAGCTCTTGACGCTAAAGGGGAAATATATTGCAATGGGTCTATGCGAGTCTGTCCTTGCTGAAGATGAAACAAGAATTTCAACCGCGCTACTTTCCTTCTGGCCTGAAGAGTCTGTTTTCCGTTAGCCTGCATAAGTTGAGATGGGGAATCCAGCCTTCTATACTTTCCGTAAATAAACCGAACCGCTCGACGTTGCACCATCTCCAACTTCCGGATATCTTTCTGAGTGAATGGATCCCAAACGATATTTGCATACTCCAACTTGGATCTGACTAATGAATAATACGCATGTAGCTTAACCTGAATCGGAGCGTCGTTCAACTTTCTTTTAATGAAACCCAACTTCCTGGATGCCGAAGTACAGATATGTTTTATATGAGGAGACCAAGAAAGTGTGTCCGATATAATTAAACCAAGATATTTACATTCTCGCTCCACAGTAACCGGGGTGTCCGCGATATTATAAATGTATTCAAAGGGTTGCTTCTTTTTTGTAATAGGTAAAAGTGTTGATTTAGCAGAGTTAAGCTTCATTTTCCACGTATCGCACCATGATACAACGGAATGCAAACTATGATCTAGCAATAACTGATCCGAGCTCGAAGTTATTTCTTTAAAAATAATGCAATCGTCGGCAAAAAGACGTATATGGACACCTGCGTCAATGATTGAAACAATATCATTTATGTACACCAAGAACAAAAGAGGACCTAAAACGCTCCCTTGGGGGACCCCTGACGTTATAGGCAGAACTGGAGAGATGCAACCTCCGATGGAAACAGACTGTGTGCGATGTGACAAGTATGCAGCAATCCAGTTAACAAAACCATGTGGAAGACCAAGCTGTTCAAGTTTAAAAAGCAGTTGTTCATGAGGCACCTTATCGAAAGCTTTGCTGAAGTCCAGGAAAAGCACATCGATTTGACCTCCCCTATCGAGGATTTGCGCAAACTCATGGATGGTAGTGACGAGTTGGGTCGTAGTTGACAAGCCTTTGCGAAAGCCATGTTGAAATTCTGTTAGAAAATTACGACTGTCCAGCAGTTCATTGATATGGCTGCAGATGATATGCTCTATTAATTTACACGAAGAAGAAGTCAAGGAAATTGGACGGTAGTTCTCAACTGCTAGGCGATCCCCTTTTTTGTGCACAGGTACCACTATGGCAGTTCGCCAATCATCTGGCAGCGAGCTGTTTGAGTATGATGCAGGAAAAATAATGAGAAGATAATGGGCTAGGGACTCAGCGTACCGTCGTAAAAACGTGTTTGGAATCTTATCGGGACCAGCACTTGTTTTCTTCTTCAGTGACAACAGCAAAGAAACTATGCCGTAATAAGTTATGAACTCAGAGTGATAGTTTGATGCGGTGGAAATCACATAATCATGGTTACGGATATCGGAAAAAACCGACTGAAAATACTCATTGAAATGGCACGCTATAACACCAGGATCAGTTGAGACAGTGTCATTCACCACGATTTGCTCAACAGGCTTATTTGTTTCAGTCAAGTAGCGCCAAAACTTTTGGGGGTCATGTTTAAGATAGTTTAGAAGCGTACCGGAGAAGTAGTTGTTTCTAGCCACTGCAATTAGGCTACGAAGATCGCTCTGCTGATTGGTGACATCACAGTTAACTGGCCTTGATTTCTTCGCTCGTTTTATCCTGCGTTTGAGATGTATGATTTTTCTGTTAATCCACGGATTATTACGATTAATACGCTTGTATTTTGTAGGTACAAATTTGTCAAGGCAGTATTCACATAAGTTCTTAAATTTTAGCCAAAGGGTATCAACATTTGTATCAGTGAAATTATCAAGATTTATGTCAAGATAATCGAGTATGCAAGTATCGTCAGCTCGCGAGTAGTCTTTGAAAGGTGAATATATAACTCTTTTTGAAGGGGAAAAGCGCTCAAGTAAACAAGTCAAGAGGACCAAATAGTGATCAGATATACCCTGTTCAACAGATATGGTGCAATCTCTAAGCGAATTGTTTACGAAAACAAGATCAAGAATTGAGTGACTTGTACCATGTACTCTGGTTGGATCCTGAACTAACTGCGTCAGATCAAAGGCGAACATCATATCAAAAATAATTTCAGTTGCAGAAGAAGAACCACACATATTCGGCCAGTCAACGGACGGGGTATTAAAGTCACCAGCAAGGATTATTTTATGGCTGCTAAATTTAAACAAGTGGTCAAATAACCTGCACAAGTAGTCAGGAGTAGCAGAGGGGGGTCGATAAACAGTTCCAAGGATAACAGTGTTGCCCCAACAGTTAAGCTTTCATGATTTTCTATTTGGGTTTCCAGGACCGCTTCAATGCCTGGTTTAAGTAAAACAGCCAGTCCGCCACCCCTTCCATCACGATCCCTGCGAAATACATTGTACTGATCCGGAAATACCTCTCCGTCACTAATGTAATCAGTAAGCCAGGTTTCGGTTATAACACAAACATGCGGGTCATGCGTAAGAAGGATAGATTCAAGTGCGTGTGATTTGTTGACGAGACTTTTTGCATTTAAGTTCAAAAGTCGAAACTGTTTACGATTAGGTACAAGTCTGTCAGAACGGGTGGTTTCAATCTGGGTTGAAATACTTGCGCGTGTATTTTTGTTCTCGTCCCATACAAATACATCGTCATTCACGTGAAGCTTATCATTAAATAGATAAACACGGGCGCCTTTATCTTTATCGTTTCTGGCACTCTCCCACAGCATTTTTCTTTTCATGAGTGTAGCCTGCGAGTAATCATTGTTTATAAACACATTCGAGCCTTTAAGTTTTTTAGAATTACGAAGGATTTCCGTTTTTCATTGTAATCCTGAAAGTATAAAATAATCGGTCTTTTGGAGCCATGTTTACCAAGCCTGTGAGCACGCGCCACGGACGAGCACGCAACGCCCAGTTTATCTTGAAAAAGTTCAACGAGTACTGTTCTTTTTAATTGGTCGTCGGTTTCATTGGGAGTTTCGGGGATGCCATGGATTACAAGGTTTGAACGGCGACTTCTGTCTTCCAGATCAGTAATTTTTGCATTTTGTTTCAATATAATTTGCTCAAGAGCAGTTACAGTTTGCTTTAGGGAATCAATCTGCATAGTCTTTATTTGTAGATCGCTCAGAGTTCTCTCGATTCCCGTGCATTTAGACGTTAGGTCTTCAATTTTTTTTTGTCATTACGATCGTGTCGAGCCCTGAGCTCAGATATTTCACTTTTAATCGCGATTTGGCCATCAATGACTGTCTGAAACATTTCTTCAGTTGTAGGCCCCGGGTTTGACTCCACATCCCCACACAAAAGAAGCGTACATACTAACAAACAGTCATGCGCAATGTGACACAGAGTCCGTGGGCACGGCACAACTACAATCGTAATATCATCACTTCTAAACGATCTGAATGAATAACCAACCTGTAGGAAGAGCCAGCAGAGGTTAGGCGACATGCTTGCTCGACAATCGCCGTGCCCACTGAAGATGAAATGTTGTGGCAGCTCCCTTTGTAGGTGTCTCACAGGTGACGTAACCGCGGAAGCGGAAATCGACCCAAGCGCTGCGGTGACCGTGGTGGGCTTCAGCGCGTGAAGATGACTGGCGTCCGGCACGGATTTACTGAGCGTCATCGTGGGCGTTGAGGCCAGGTGGCTAGTGATGTTGCATTCCCCGTTGGAGCATCCGTAGAAGCATGACAGCGCCTGTAGGAAGAGCCAGCAGAGGTTAGGCGACATGCTTGCTCGACAATCGCCGTGCCCACTGAAGATGAAATGTTGTGGCAGCTCCCTTTGTAGGTGTCTCACAGGTGACGTAACCGCGGAAGCGGAAATCGACCCAAGCGCTGCGATGACCGTGGTGGGCTTCAGCGCGTGAAGATGACTGGCGTCCGGCACGGATTTACTGAGCGTCATCGTGGGCGTTGAGGCCAGGTGGCTAGTGATGTTGCATTCCCCGTTGGAGCATCCGTAGAAGCATGACAGCGCCTGTAGGAAGAGCCAGCAGAGGTTAGGCGACATGCTTGCTCGACAATCGCCGTGCCCACTCGCGTACACAGTACACTCTCTCCCTCTACTCTCCGACCCATAATCACAAAGCATCCCGGTAACAGAAGCTATCAATCCACGTGATACACAAAGGAAGAAACCACTTACACCTTCAGATTCAACAAGCACTTCACAAAACTTTCAAATCCGCAAGAATGATTTTGCGCTGCTGCTAAGCTGTAACGACACCTGACTAATGCAGTTGCCCATTGATTTCATTCTTATTGTTCCTTTTACAACCCTTTTGATGTCGTTTAACTCCCTGTGTATTATCTCTGTTTCAGACCAGTGGGGTATACAATTATTACATTCTTGAACATGTTTCGCTATTTCCGAATTGGCAACGTTGTTTTTGACATTCCTTTTGTGTTCAGTCAATCTGTCATTTATACACCTTGACGTCTGCCCCACATATTTAAAGCCACATTCCAGGGGGATTTCATATACCACTCCAATACCACACGAAAAATGACAGATTGACTGAACACAAAAGGAATGTCAAAAACAACGTTGCCAATTCGGAAATAGCGAAACATGTTCAAGAATGTAATAATTGTATACCCCACTGGTCTGAAACAGAGATAATGCACAGGGAGTTAAACGACATCAAAAGGGTTGTAAAAGAAACAATAAGAATGAAATCAATGAGCAACTGCATTAGTCATGTGTCGTTACAGATTAGCAGCAGCGCAAAATCATTCTTGCGGATTTGAAAGTTTTGTGAAGTGCTTGTTGAATGTGAAGGTGTAAGTGGTAAGTTCCTTTGTGTATCACGTGGATTGATATCTTCTGTTACCGGGATGCTTTGTGATTATGGGTCGGAGAGTAGAGGGAGAGAGTGTACTGTGTACGCGAAGGATTCAGACAAGTGTCTTCCGGATGAGGAGAGCTATTGTTCATTGCTTTGTGGACAACGTCAAGGTCGTTTGACAATTGTGGTGGAAAGATGTGAGACCTTTGTCATCTTTTGGCTTTCGAGATCGGGAAGGTGCTGTGGTGAAGTTTGTGGAGTGTATATAAGAAGGTGACCAAATAAACTTGTCTTTAGCTGTGTTAGAGACGTGTCTTCGACTGTTCATTTTTCTTCTACTTCGAAACGTTCCTCTTTTCCTGCCTCAGTCTCGGGCTAAGAACAAAATGGTCAAATGTTTCCTCGGCTTTCCTTCCTCAGATGACAGAGCTTGATGTTAGAACTACACTTTTCACTTTTAAATTAAACAAATCTTCTGGTATAGATGGAATAAATGCAGAAGACCTGTGGAGGAATTATGATTTTATAAAGCACGTTCAAGGGGGGGGGGGGGGGGGTGTTGAATAGTTTCATTTTCCGTGGACAAATTCCGGATAATTTGAAGAGTGCCTTAGTAAAGCCTCTGTTCAAAGGTGGAGAGTGTAAAAAACTTAACAATTACCGCCCAATTTCAATTTTACCTTGTATAGTGCAAATATTGGAAAGTCATATTTTCAATATTATGACGTCGTACCAAGATATCTTTCATATTCTATCGTCTAGGCAATATGGTTCGTTAGTGGCCAGGGGACCCGATCACCTCTGGAAGATTTTGCTGATGAACTGCATCTTGCTTTTGAGAAGCTTCTAGTCCCGTGTGCACTTTTTATTGAAGTGGCGAAGGCGTTTGACATGGTCAGCCATGGCATTTTACTTAAAAAATTGCATAAAATTGGATTCCGCAGCCCATTCTTTTTTCTACTTCAGAACTTTTTGAGCGGCCGTACACACGTAGTTTCTATCAACAATAGCCGAATCTCCAAAGTAAACTTAAAAGCTGGAGTTCCCCAGGGATCTATTTTGTCACCTCTTCTTCTCAACGTGTTTATCAACGATACGTCCTACGTTGTCTCCACATGCAGACTATTCCAATACGCTGACGACACGAAGCTGCTCTCGCTCCATCTTGATTATGCTCCAGCAGTGACGCTACTTCAAAAAGATGCTTGCTGTTTACTTGTCTGGTTTAAAAGAAATTGTACGTCTTGAGGTAATATATCAAAAACTAAACTTGTTTGCTTTCACAATCCCTTAAGAATTATAACATTTGATCATTTACATTTCTAACGTCTGACTGCGCAGACGGCAACTGCTGCCCAGAGTCTTATGCAGATCAGGTCAAGTATTTAGTAATTAAGTTTGATAGTACTTTGTCATAAAATGTTCCCATGGGTTATATTTATAAAAAAACGGAGAAAGTTGTCATGCTTACTCTATAACTAGGGTGTGTGCTTTCCGGTGTTTATTTGTGAGAAAAATCGGCGGATGTTTTTCGGTGTTTATTTATTTTCAAAACACCGGTGTATTTCGGTGGAACGTCTCACGACGAGGCTAAAATCGGTGAATATCGGTGAAAAACAAAGCGATTGATCACAGGCAGAGAGTTCCAATTTTATTCACATAGCTCATACATTTCTTCTCTAGGAAGCAACGATTTCTCACACTTGGTTATTATAGTAGATGCAAGTATACTTTCATGCTTGCATCTACACGCAAGGAACGTGCTTTCGTCATGGCAGCACGTTCCTTGCGGTTCGCAAACCGCAATTATGAAAACGCACGCTCCTGTACGACACAGACGTTGGCAGTGTCTTCCAGGAACCACAGCAACCTCTGAATACATGGCTTGCACCGACATCACTTGGCCAGACACAATGAGGGAAAGGCACGTGAGAGCCTACCCTCCACTGTGTTAATTTTTCCACAAAAGGGGGCTTGGGAGACACAATAGGGGAAAGGCGTATAAGAGCTTAGCTTCCACTGCATTCACTAGACGCTTTTGACCCCCAGAAAGGAGGGCGGACTGACGCCACCTGCAAGCCATGTATAAATACTGGAAGAATGCAGGATCCACGAGATAACACGTTTGACGAACCTCTACGGGGAAAGGGTTTCGCTAGGTCGGAAACTCAACGACCGGTGTTTTTCCGGTTTTAACCAGAGCGAAAATATCCAACCACCGGTGTTTTTCGGTTTTAACCGATTTTATATTTTTGTCACCGACGGATGTTTATCGGTGTTTTTCGGTTAAAACCGGAAAATGCACACCCTATCTATAACACAAGGTTATTAATTCCTATATCGACCAAAAAGATGATAGCTCAAGCGTTAGCGTACAGTGTTTGAAGGTTTGGCCTAACAATTTTTAGGCATGGGTCTGTAATATGGTGCCAAAATATTGATTCAATTTTGAAAGTAATGTTGAAGAGTATTGTCCACGGTCCATCGTCACAAACTGAAGAAAAAGTAACAACTTTAAGTTTGCCACTATTCAATGCTTTATTCGTTCAGACTGTTGTATTAAAATATTTTTGGAACGATGACTATAAAGAACCTTAATATAATGTCAAGATCACTTCGTTGGACCGAACGCTGTCAAGTGCCTTCTATCTCCACGAACTATGGAAAACGTGTTCGCAATTTCTATGTGCCTTCAACCTTCAAGGACCTGCCGGAAACCATATATGGTGTGGACTCTCTAAATAAATCTAAAATAAGTGCTCTAAGATTTAAATGGAACAACATAACTATGCGTGAGTGTGTGTGCAGGTGTGTGTGTTTTTTTACATACTTATTTATTGCATTACAGTATAGTTACTGAACCTATGTGTATGTTTTTTTTTTATCACACTTTATTGCATTAGAGTCCATACTGAATGGTGAGCTTGATACTGTTTGTGTGTGTGGGGATATTATGATAATGACCAGTAGGGTGCTGTCCAACAAGCCTTTACTGCCTTTTACAGACCCGTGTCTTGATTTGAAAAATTATCTGCACAAATAAATAAATATATTATTATTATTATTATTATTATTATTATTATTATTATTATCATTATGGAAAATATAATAATAATGGAAAAGAAGACGAAGTGGGCAACCATCGCAATCCACTTTCGAGTTGCTCGAATGTTTCTGTTAATATTAGTTTCTATCGCTCTCTCCATCGTAATTCATCCGAAGTTCCATCCCTGGAGAAACCCAGCCCACGGTGTTGCAACTCCAACTCTGTGCAACAAGACGATTGACCTAGTTACAAGAATGATCCATCGCCCGCTACCGGTCAAGACCTCCATCTTGAATCATCCATCTCTGCACCTCTGAGTGAACTCGGTATCTCTGAACTCGGTATCTCTACCGGATCGTCCATGCAAGCCCATTCAGCACCATCTGATGCAGTGTTTCCCGGCACCCGGTTGCACGCGCCGTTGTAGTATTTAATCTTTGCGGGTGAGCCTGGAACCATTTCTTTATCTTGTCTTTTGGCTTATTATAAACTACTACCTGTACCAGCAACAACGTCGTTTTACGCAGCACTCCACCATGTCATCAGACGACACTTGTCTTGTATGCTCTAAATCTCGACCAAACAACGGCCGCTTCATGAAATCTGCCGATTGTGCACGATCGAGTCACCTTGGAAAAAAATGTTTGGGGGGTCTCTGAAAACACCTTTAAAGGCATGACCGCCTCCAAACATGAGAAATGGTGTTGCCTTGAATGTCGAGGAGGGCTCGCGAGGTCAAACTTAGACTCCAATCCAACAACGTCAACTCAATCAGACCCCTGTTCGTTTTTGTCAGAGCTAACTAAAGTAAACAAAAAGCTAGCCCTCCTACTCTCCTGGAAAGACGCCGTCGACACCCTTCATAATTTACACCCAAAAGTCGACGCTCTGTTGTCAATGAAACAGGTGGTCGACACTATGCAAGACTCATTGAATGCGTTGCAGGAATCCGTGAATTTTGTCTCCGCTCAATACGATTCGCTCGTGACAACAGCGAAATCCCAAGACCGCACCATCAAAGCCATGCAACTCGAACTGAGCGCCCTGCGATCTTCTACCGCGGAGCAGGCGCTCGAAATACATCGGCTGAAATCATACCAAAACGACAAGGAGCAAGTCGATCGTCTTTCCAACATGGAGATACATGGTATTCCGTTGAAAACTCAGGAAAATATTCGCGATATCATGTCAGACCTCGCGGAGAAAATTGAAGTCGAGGATTTTCAGGCTGGTCCTGTTATGTCCGCCCATCGCCTGCCTGCTAGGCCTGCTAGACCGGCTGCTATACCACCTATCATGGTTAGGTTCTCGTCTGTTGCTCTGAAAGAACGTTGGATGTCATGCCGTGGGAAGCTCGGCTCCCTACCCAGTGACGGTTCTCATCCTCGAATATATTTCAATGATAAACTCACAGATTCCAACAGAAAACTATTCTGGATGGCCCGAACTAGAGGAAAAGAGAATAACTTTAAGTTTATCTGGGTACGACACGGCAAAATTTTTGCAAAACAAAGCCAGGGATCCACGACACTTCACATCCCTAATACTGAAGCATTGGAGCTAATCGCCTATAAACGAATGGCTAGCTTTTTTCGGCTCAACGACCTTCAATCTTGCCTAGAAATCTTTACAACAAGCGCATGTTCCTTCACTTTATTTCATGTTAATATCCGTAGCCTCCGGAAGCACTGGGACGAATTCCAGTTGGCTATTAACTCTGTCCTACCAATACCTGACGCATTTGTTCTAACAGAAATCAATATTTCTAATGAAAATACAGACCAATTTTTCTTGCCCGGATTCAAAAGCATTTTTTACACTCGCGACAATAGAGGCGGCGGTGGGATCGCAGTTTTTTTAAAACAAGAGCTAATTTTTTCGGATATACAAGTAGCGTTTCGGTCATCTGAATCGATAGCACTGAGCATACTTACATCAGCCTCCGATCTATGCTTGCTGGCTTTTTATCGACCACCCTCTGAAAAAGTTTCCAAATTTTTAGCCGAGCTTCGAGAGTGTCTATCAGCTCTGCCAGATAAAGCAGCCTTTTGTCTAGTAGGAGATTTTAACATCGATTTACTGAAGTCTTCGAAGCCCCTTGTGTGCGAATATCTTACTCTCTTGTCACATCATGGCATCGAGCCGTCAATTTTTGGTCCTACAGGGGAGGAACTGTTCAGAGGCAATTTGGTTACCTCCTCGATAGATCACATTAATTTAAGGTCGCCATTACCAAATGTAAAAGCAGTAGTCAAAACTCAAAAACTATCGGACCATTACTTCGTGGCATGCCACATTGAATTTCCTGGCGTTACACCAAAATAATGCAAAATAAAGTGCGTCAAGTTGAAATTACTGACCATCAAAACCTTGACAAATATATACACCAACTCATGTTTACAAACAAACCGGAGCGCCCGGAGCGCCCCTAGCGGACGCCACCGGCGCCGCGCATGCGCGATGGGGGTGTGGGCAAGAAGCTCGCCGTCGCCCATAAACAAACCATTGAAATGCGATGTTGTCGGCGTCGGTGTGAGTCCCCGCGCTCTTTTTCGCGTTGGAATTGTTGATTCTACGTCCTCCTAACGATGTCTGACTACTTAAGCGGCATCAGCGAAATTAACGAGGCTCGTTACACCGCAAAACTTCGCGTGAATAATCTGACATGCGGCGATTCATTCCGCGTGGACGCCGCAGAATGTACGCTAAAGCCTGATTCACATGATGAGATTTCGCTCGCAATTTTCAGTAGCGACGTCGCTCGGACTGCAAAAGCGTGAACCGTAGCTGAGATGGTCGACGTCGATACTAAAATCGCAAGCCGAATCTAACCAAATGAATCAGGCATAACAAGTCGGAGATGGCCACTGGTAACAATGATCAACATCTCCTTGTGTCTACTGTCTACGTCGAGCCTGCTTACCAACCTTCAAACTTAAGTCTTTTGAGGCCTGCACTTACTTTTTATCGCAAGTACCGGGCCCACGTTTGGTCTACGGGCCGGTGTCCTCTAAAAGAGCAGACGGCAAGCAGAAACGTTTGAAAGAGCAGACGACAGTTCGAACGATCAGGCGACCGTTTGAACTTGAAGACGCACTGAACGTAGTCCGCAGGTGGTCCGTACAACTTGACGGTTTTCCGGCGTTCATTTTGGAACAAAACAATTAATCTGATGGCCAGAAGTATCTGTTAATTCAACCCAAAATTCTTCCCGCCCAAGCAATCGCGTAGTCCGACGGCGTCTGGTTTTCCCTTTTCACGGCACATATCCACGTTCTCGGACGAACCGAGCGCATGAAAATTGACCTCAAAACCTTTCTCGACCCTTTTGGTACAGCCCCAGTTGCAGCATTTTGACAAGAAGGCAAGTTTTTTGTCTGGTTCTTTCAAAACAACGCAGGAATACACGTCTCAGATGGGCACTTCCGCCCACAGCCCCGGACCGGAAGTGCGTCCGACGCGCCACCACCGCGCCGTGACGTAACGGAGATGAGTTCGTGTATAGACCTTTCCAATGTTTACAAATCCACAGCTCAGCGTGCGATTTCCACAGCTCAGCACGCGCGTGTGCGTCGCTTCGGAAAGCGAGCAAATCACGCGCGATACGCACGAACACTGAAAATGAAACCGGCCAGCAGCCCTTTTCTGGAAAGGTCTATATCCACCTACGACTGGCAGGCTTTAACACAAACAGACTTGGACATATACCCCTCGTTAGTTAAGCTATTTAGGCAGTTCTATGAGAACTCGACAAAGGGTATCTTCATAAAACAAAGAAAAGCAAACCTACCATGGTTAGGTAAGGATATACTATCTGCCATAAAGCTTAAAGAAATTGCTTGGAAAAAATGCCGTCGATTACCACAGAGCTCGAACTTTCTATGTGTGTTCAGAACTATTCGCAACAGAGTAAGCGCCCTGATTCGTTCAGCTAAGCGTCTTTATTTTCATAAACAAATGCTAGAATCTCGAAACAAACCTGTGAAATCCTGGTCATTGATAAATGAATTACGGGGAATTCCTTCCAAACGGCTAAAAGGGAATGCATTCAACGCTTCTTTTGGACCTGATCCACTGGCTACGGCTCGTGCCTTCAACAATGTTTTCGCAACATTTTCAGGCAAAGCCCGAGAAAATGACTCATCAGCTTCTCATCTCCTTAACCTAAATATGGCGTCGGCATTTATTCCACAAATGACCCTTTCCGACCTTGAGAGAATAACTTTTAGTTTGAAACCGAACAAGTCCCCAGGATACGATGGGATGCGCCTCGGCGATCTTCGTAGAAATTTCAACTATATAAAAAACACACTTCTTGCTATCTTCAACAAAATAATCCTAACTGGTTCTATTCCTATCAAACTCAAAATCGCCATTGTTAAACCCCTTTTCAAAGAAAGACAACGAGACCGAATAGAAAACTATAGGCCAATATCTATTCTGCCATGTTTGGTTAAGATATTAGAAAAAATTATTTATATAACGACGGCTTCCTTTGTGGATAAATACAACATCATATCTCCCATCCAGTACGGATTTATTCCGGGGCGTGGTACTCAACATCTTCTCGAAGCTTTCTCAGACAACTTAAATTTAGGTTTCGAATCTAATCTTTTTACATGTGCATGTTTTCTCGACGTCTCCAAGGCGTTCGACACTGTAAACAATTCACTTTTAATACAAAAGCTCTCAGCTGTTGGTTTCCGAGGGCCTTTTTTGGCCCAGTTAAAATTTTTTTTTACAAGATCGAACACAAATGGTTTCAGTTGAAGGAGTATGTAGCAACAAAATTTCCCTAAAAGCAGGTGTGCCTCAGGGCTCGATTCTATCACCTTTGCCCTTTAATATATACGTCAACGACATATATACCCCCATCTCAAACTGCACCATCTATCAATATGCTGACGACACTCTTCTGCTAACGAGTCATCTTTCTTTTCCCATAGCGATGAAAATGCTACAGAAATGCTCCATCGAATTAATGGACTGGTTTGGCAAAAATCTAATCGACATAAACGTCTCAAAAACAAAATTAGTTTGCTTTCACAATCCACTTAAGACTATCGTTTTAGACATTCCTCTTCTGCTTCACACATCACAATGCGTCGCCTGCCACTGTGCTCCCATTCCTTATTCGAACACCGTAAAATGGGTATTATTTTTGGCTCAGACATCTCGTGGAACTCACATTTCATAAAACTATGCTCAAAATTAAGGAGTGTTTCCTGCTTATTATATAACATCAAGTTCTTCCTGCCATTTGGTATCCGAAAACTTATAGTTAACTCGTTAGCATATAGCATACTCCGCTATGGCATAACAGTTTTTGGCAACTGCTCCGGGTTATGGCACAAAAAAGTCAACAGCCTCTTAAAAGGAATCCTGCGTCATGTACTTTACAAACCCACGACATCTTGTCCCGATCCTTTTCAAGCCCTCTTCATGCCTAATTTTAAGACTCTCTTGTTTGAAACGATCGTGCTCACCCATTACTGGAATGACGAATTCAAAACACCCCATCCAACATCCCGTCAACTACGACTAGACACTCGGTTTTATGTTCCCACGTGTTATACACGTTATGGCAAACACATGCGATGTTACCATGTTCCTTCAAATTTTTAACTCGTTACCATCCAACTTGGAAGGCCTGACTTCAAAAAAGAAACTAAGGAAAGCTGTACGTCATTATACTTCCTTGAACAAAACCCCTTAAAAGGCCTTTTTTTTTTTTTGCGGTTTTCTTTTTTGAGTTTGAAAGACCAAACGTCCCAGCTTTTCTTTTGCAACATTTTTTAACATTTCTTTAAGTTTTTATTTATGGTGCACATTGTATTTTTTTTTACTCTTTACTTTTTTCTATCTTTGTAAAGTTATTGTGAATTAAAAGGACCGAAGACTGATAGATATGCATATACCAGAGATAATTGATCATACTGATTGGTGCTCCAGAGTACATACTGTTTGTATGTAAAACATATGACATTCTGTGTCGCAGTACCAACCTCTGAAACTTCACGAACTTCTCTCAAGACTGTGACAAAGCTGACTTTTTTTTTCATTTGTACACTTACTGTTACTGCGACGCTCAAGTGTTTAATGTTCTTTTCTTCACTTGATACCGATGCGATGCTCCAGCTTTCTTTTTCTAATACTTTTCTTGATGCTACTGTGATGCTTAACATTTCTGTTCTTAATACTTCACTCCATGTCACTTCAACTTAAGTTCTGTCCCACAAGCCCTCGATGGCTTTGACGAACCTGCATTAATTTCGACTAGTCTCAAAGGGGAGCAATAAACTTTATTATTAATATTATTATTAATCCACGGCAGATGCCAGGGGAAAAGAAGAAGAACTGTCCGAAGGCAGACGCTCTTTTTTTTTTATCGTTCTTCATATTTCCAGTATTATTCTTATTATTCCAACCCGATGTGCCACCGGCGGACTGTTCGTGGCCCAAGTCGGGCTCTGGAGTCGCCACGGGCTTAAGGCGGCGTCTATTTGCCGTCTTGACTGCAAGTTCGCCGCCTTGAAGATCGCGACTGCGGCCCCATTCACCACCATCGGTGTCCATCAATCATGCAGCCAGCGGTCGTCGTCTCATCTTACCATCTACGTCCAGCGGCCGCCTGAGACTTGATGGCAATTGAGCGACCATCCAGTCCTTTGCGGAAACCGACTATCAACGCACTGTGAGACCTGCCTTTCCCGGTGACCGTACAAGGCTGTCGTCGAATCACTGTTTTGCCGGCGTAGCTTGTCTGTTTAGCTGGCGGCGAGCATACCCCTGGCCGCTGTAAGGTCTTCCGGCCTTGTTCAGCGGAATCGCCACCATGAGCAGCGTCCTTGGTGTGTGCTGTGTGGTAGCTGCTTTTGCTCTGCTGAATCGTCCCCATCTACCACCGCTCGAGCACCGGCAAAATGTATGCCTCTGCCAGGTTTTTACCAGTGATTACGCTTGAACGCTACGAACACCGACCTAACCAGATGTTTGACAGCCCGACTTGCGTTCCACGATGCACGCGCATATCAGCTTTGTTTCGCGCTTAGCAAGTGAGCATGCTGTTCAATCTTTTAGTGTATGACTCGCAAATGTCGATTTGGATTTTCCTATATTTATAGCTTCTTTCACCTCTTCCGTTTTGCCATGGCCTCCACTAACTGTTCCAAACGCCACGAGCCTTTACCTGTTGATGGGAGATACCTGATTTGCGCGAGTTGTGAAAGCAGCTACCACCTCGGAAAGTCATGTGCCGGTGTTGCTGCGAGCACATTTAACTCCATGAGTTCAGCGAAACGAGAACAGTGGCTCTGCCATCTGTGCCGCACCTCTGTGACTAAGTTGACAGGAGGAAGCTTGGAAGCGGATTCGCATATAGAGTCCGCGTCATTTGCAGCCCAGTTAGCCGAAGTAAACAAGAAAATCGACTAGCTTCTCTCTCTCAAGAGTAGCGTGGATTCGGTCGCCCAGCTTCCGGCAAAAGTCAATGAGCTGCTCACCCTTAAATCTGCGGTTGATGCCATGGAACAATCTATCAATGAGGTGCTTAATTCAGTAGCCTTCTGTTCAGCTCAGTATGACACTCAGCTCAAACAAGTGGCTGAGCAGGATGCTGCAGTTTCAGAGTTACAGACCGAGGTGAATTCTTTAAAGTCCTCCATGTCAATCCAATAAGAGGAGATCCAACGACTCAAGTCTGAGCTAAACAACTCCAAGCAATTTAGTCGTCGATCTAACCTTGAGATCCATGGCCTTCCCTGCAGACCCAATGAAGATCTTCCGGTTGAGCTTGATGATATAGCACAAACACGCGGCATTTCCGACCTCCATCCTTCAGAGGTTGAGGCCGTTCATCGCCTGCCCTCTTCGCGTGATACCATTCCCATTACGTTGGTCAGGTTTCGCTTTGCGCGTGCTAGGGACCGCTGGTTGAGGTTGCGTAGCTCACTGGGTACTCTCGCCGGCGAACGAAAACTCCCGAAACTCTTTTTTAACGGGAACTTGACACAGACGAACAAGAAGCTTTTTTTGAAAGCCCGGGCGAAAGGCAAAGTAAAACAATATCGATATGTCTGGGTTAAAAATGCAAAGATCTACGCAAAAAAAGCAGAGGGAGCCCCACTCATTCGCATTACTTGTGTCAATGACTTAGAGCTCATCGCCTAGCAACCATGACCTTCACATTGTTTGACTGCGATGATTTCAAATCCATCTTGTGTAATTTTGACTCCTCAACTAGCGGTTTCACCATTTTTCACACTAATAATCGTAGTGCAAGGAAGTATTGGAAGCAATTTGGACTTATAGCCAATTCCCTGCACGATCTTGTCGACGTGTGGGTCTTAACGGAGACAAATGTACCAGCTGCTTCTGTTGATCAATTCTCAATACCTGGTTATCAGCAATTCTTCCATACTCGCTCTGACAGGACAGGTGGAGGTATTGGGATTTTTTTCAAAGATTCATGGGGTACAGAACAGTTAAAAAATACTTTCGTTCATGCAGAGTCTGTCACTTTCAAAATTTTCAACTCAGTATACTCTATTGCATTAGTCGCCTGCTATCGCCCTCCATCAGAAAGCGCTTCGTCTTTTTTAGTTGAATTCAGAACTTGCTTGACTGACCTTCAAGCCGAGGAACAACTTTGCGTAGTTGGCGACAGGCGACATGAACCTTGACACTTTGAAACCCACAAAGTCGACCGTATGTGACTACTTGGATCTTCTCTCAGAATTTGGTCTCAAACTGTACAATTCAAGCATCTACCAGAGAGGAAACTTTGAATGAACAGCTTGTTTCTGCTTGTTCAGACAACATGAATATACGCACTCACGGCCTTTCAGTTAAGTCTGCTGTCATTTCGCAGAAACTCGCAAATCACTACTTTACCGCAGTTCAACTGGTTTCCAATACACCTCTAAGACACGCCTGTCCGGAAACAAGACTTATAGAAGTTGTCGGTCGGAAATTATTCGACAAATTAATCTCTTCTTATGATTGCGGACGTTTACTAACATATCCATATCAAGAACTCTAAGCGAAGTTTATTAATCTGTGGCAGACTTTTACAAGATGCAGTAAAAAAATAATTACTATCAGAAAGCGGCGTGCGGAACATATATGGTTGAATAATGACATTATCGCCGCGATTAAGTATAAAGAGATATTGTGTACGCGTTGTCGTCGCTCTCCCGATAACATAGACCTGCGGAATGAATTCCGAAGTGAGCGCAACTAAGTCACTGCATTAATTCGCTCCGCTAAACGTAACTATATTAAACAGAAGTTAATAGATTCCCGTTATGATTCCCGTGTAACTTGGTCTGGTGTAAACGATTTACGAGGAGGCCACAACGCGAAACATTCTGTCGACGAGACGATCACCAGATATTTCCCTTGTAACAAACAGTTCTAGTCTGCAAAGATCTGATAAGCTCTTTATTGACCTCTCGCTACCAACTTTTAAATCACTATTTTTGGAAACAGTAGTGCTGAGGCACTACTGGGATAACACTTTTAAGACCCCCAACACTGTTTGTCGTGCCCTTCGAGACGTGAGACCATATCAAACGCCGCGCATCAAAACACATTTTGGAAAATGCGTTCGCCTCTATTATTTATCCCATATTTTTAACAACCTCCCTTCTGTGCTACTCGACGTAAGTTCTCGAGGAGCTTTGAAACGTAAATTCAAGAGTCTTTGCCTAGACATCATTTTTTAAAGTGCCGATTAATTTTTTTGTTTTCATTTTGTTTTCTACTTAATGTGATTTTTGTGCGCTGTGCACAACCTCCTCTGTTTGTATATATTTCTCTCTGTCACGCGTTCTAGATCTCTGAAAGGTTTATACTAACTTGCTTTGAGTGTGCCTTAAGTAATTTGTAGGGAACTAGTCCTAGAAGCCTTTAGGGCTTGGACGGTTCCGATATGTGTATATAGTTGTATTTGAAGCACCTGCATTAAATAATAATAATAATAATATTATTATTATAAGGGATTGCCATAAGTCCAATAATGACCTAATATTTGTTTATTAATTTTTATTAGGCAAAATAAACACATGGTTTTAATTCGAAACCTGCTGAGTGTCATGTAAAACTCCTAAAATAATCAGCTTCATAAATATTTGCAGCACGCAGTAAACGCTGGGTTACGCTAGCGTCCACTCGTGCAACTAGTGCAACGCTGGCGCAGTGAAAACGCGGTTGATAATTTTTTCATACTCATATTTGAACCGCCAGCGCCTCGCCTGGCACCCCTGGCGGTCCAAAAACTCAACCTTCATCGTGGGTTGAGCATTAGGACGCGCAGCACTATTAAAATCGGAAAGATATACTATCATCTCTCGTTAATACTAAAACTGGTAATATGCGTATACTCCGCTAAAGATACATAAATTCCGGAGACATGCATGCAAAATAGGTGCATTTATGTCTCGTCATTATGGACGGGTCACACTATGGACGTCTCTTTGAAGGAACCGAACTCTACATTAACGAGAAATCAGTGTACCACTGGCCTTTGGCGCGTTATGAACAGACGCTATACTATGAGGAGTTTCGCTGGTGACCCGTGGCTCCTTACCTGGTGTTTGTACAACTCTATCACATAAAGCTTTAGATTGTAGACGTACGCACACCCGAAACGTGAAACTTAAAAACAAAAAGGCTAAATATAAGTGCCGCTAATCATTCTTGTGAGCGCGAGCTGACGTTGCTACTTTGTCTGCTCAAAAGGGATCGGAGGTTCTGGGAAGGGGGCCGTGCAAGCTGATGGTGTACCAAAATAGACAAAATGAACTATACTTTTCTTCATTCAAAAAAAAAAAGAAAATGCACGTTTCACTTCTAATTCATGCGCTCTGCGGAGTGCACCAAGAAAAGTTGATTGGCAAATAAAACGAACAACGAAACTTCGCCTTTGGCGGTGAAATCATGCATGTACAACCTCGGCCCTTTTTTTTTTTTTTTTTTTTTTTTTTTTTAAGCATCGCGCGAACGTCGACCGGCCGGTAGCTCAATTCGTCCTATCGCGGCATGAAAGAGCAGGTCAGCGAGACTACGCGCGGGTGGCAGAAGGCACAAGCCTAGTCTCGCGGACATGCCGCTTCACACCGCGATAAGGCGCTGATCGACCGGTCGGTCGGCGTTCGCGCGATATTGTTAAAAAATCTGGAGGCTGTACACGTCTTGATCAAACGGACGAATACCGATCTTCAGTGCATATACAAGTATCTCAATTCACCACATGAAAGGAGTGAGGGAAATTCATAATATTTCACGAAGAGTCACATTTTCTTAAACGTGGTTCTTGAGTTCAAAATGAGCATTACTCTACTATGGTTTTTGTTTCAGACATCTAATAAATTCGCCAATGTTCTTGCTAGAAAACCCGCTTTATTCCAGGATTCTAAAAGCGAGCCCAATGCCCTTTAAAATGACTGTTAAAGAATACTAAGTGTGAATGTTAGGCGTTCCTTTCAGAAGGGATCACTGGCACAATTGTGTCACCACTCTGATGGCCTTGGCTTGGGTTATCTGGTTCATAAGGGTCTCAAAGATCGAAAAAGCTCGAGCAAGACGCAAGAAGACATCCGTGCGTAACACGGACAGGTGGTGTCCTTGTGGCGCATATACCTTCCCTCGTCTGTGTCTATAATCCGTTTCACCTTAAGTCCAGACGCAGCCATTTCTAGGAGCTGATGGGACCAATCAGACAGCGTCAAAAACGCAACATCATGGTTTCTGTCGTCGCTCAACTAATTATAAAACAGAAGAGGTCCAGTGGTCTGCACTTTTGACGCTCCTTGATTGATCCAATTAGCTGCTAGGGTGGGCCGCGTCTGGACCTAAACTGAAACGAAGTTCGCGCTTTTTAGATCTTCTAAAATTACTGGGCACACATACCCGGTGTATACTTTCAAACATAGATGTAGACTACATAATCCACTCTCTTCAGATGTCGACGTTTGTGGGGATCCTTATTGAGGAGGGGATTGAACTATAGGGGGCACTTTGTCCAGCATGTGTTCCAAAGATTGGTGTTTACCTAGATAAAATCCGTGAACTGTTTTTACGCCATTTTTTTTTTTTGATCGAGCGCGGAGTACAGGTTGAACACGAGTGCTGCGTCAGCCTTTGGGTGGTACTGGTGTTTGCTCAATTCGTCGTTCACTGATTGAGCACGTACTCCGGCCTAACGCTGACGCATCGTTCGGCTACTTTAGCCGAACGCTGCGCCTTAAAAACAGACCAGTAATTTATGTTTTTGTTTTTTTTGTTAAAGCGACGTTAGGATCTTCTTCCGAATAGTCCCTTATATGGCGAAAGCGGCAGCGAAGTCCTTTCGTTGTCCTGCCTCCAGAGCGAGTTTCCTAAATTCATAAGCACCTACACGCATGTAGAGCCGGAGCACGACGGAAGGCAGCGAGTTCATGTTGGATGCCCGGCGTTGTACAGATGAGTCTGGTTGTTCTCATTCTGTCTGAGACTATAGTCATATGATGCTCATTAATCGAGCGCGAACACTGCGTAGGTGGACGACTCGAACTGGGTGGTAAAAATTAATGACTTAGTGACAGTCGAGTTGTAAAAATACATCCGGAGCACAGCACATGCCCCGTGCCTTGACAGCCTCATAATAAAACGTTCGCGGCATTATACTCTGCACGATATCAAGTGGCTTCTTGTTCTGACTGTGAATAAACCGTCTGAACGTTCACGTTTGTTTTCTTTCGTTTTATTTCTGCGAGTGCTGGTGCGCAAAGTAGTCAACCAAAGCTCGTTTTGTATGGTACGAACACCGGGGATTTATGTCAAGCAGTGTGTAACGGAAGTCAGCAAATAGGTTCATTACTTATATGCTCATAGCATAAAGCAGTTTAGTTGCACATTCGCTTGGAGACGCACTATGCAACGGGGGGTGTCTTCACAGCGAAAACGGTTAACGAATGGGCGACTTCGCGAGATGTTTATCGGCTATAGTGTCGGTGTATAAAATTCATTGTTACGAGGGAGAGAATATGCCTAGAGAAGGCAGAGGAGAGAGGTAGATTGCTCAGCGGATGTAGCTGCGGCGCTGTAAGTATGGTCTCCTTCGATTGCCAACGCAGCGCAAATGCTTCATTAAAGTCACATCTGTGGCATATGCTGCGACGACGTTTGATCTCTGGCCCACCGACAGGAAATTAAGCAGACGTGCATCGAGCGAAATACCGATACGGGCGTTTGACACCTGTGAAACGAAGAATACCGAAGAAGAAAAAATCTAAAGCAATTACACGAAAGGTCAAGGGCACAGATGTGCGCCTTCGGCTTCTCCGCCCATTTATGCCCTTTCTTATCTTCAAATCAATAAAGGAAAATAAATTTCCGACTCAATTAGTTCTCGTTTTTTTTTTTGTTTTTTTTTATTATCTGGATTGGATGAGTTGTTGTGGACACCGGTATATACATAAACTTTAGGCTGTGCCGAAAGTGTATTGGTAATCGCTTTTAGTCGATGTTTTTATGTTGTTGCTTAATGGTATTGCGTTTTTATGCTATTGCGTTTTTATGTTGTTGCTTTATGTGTGCTGGCTCTGGGCTTCACTAGTTCATACTGTATCTCCCGGCCTCAAAGTTTGGAAGGGAAGAGGAGAAGGGTGGGGGGGGGGGGGGGGGGGAGGGTGCTAGCGACGATTGACAGATGACGGAGACCAAAGACATCCATCCATTACTTTGCTTTCTATCCTTTTTTTTTTCTAATTTTCCTCCCCCGAGACAGTGACACGTGTGCCATAGAGCACACCCAATATTGTTTAATTGCTTATTTCCTCCAAATCATAAGAGGCAATCGAAATCATGTTGCGCTGTGTTTTAATGGTCGATTGCCGTTCTTGCAAATTTATTTTGAATGAAAACGGCATTTTCATTTGTGAGTCAATACAGTAAATGGTTCTGGTGTCAAATATATTTTCGCTTATGAATACATGCCGTTCATAACGAAGTAAGTTGAGTGCACGACAAGAACTAACCCAAGGATAACACTAAAAGTTAAAAAATATAATGCAAACAATGGGTGGTGCCATTAAACAAACTAGTCTCCACTGGGGAAAAGTCTATCCTGTCCTATAAGCAGTTTCAGATTCCAATTTTATTGCAACAGTGTCTTCGTATAAGCATTTTGAGGTGAAGCATATTTCATACATTTTCTAAAAAAAGAAACAATACCAAAGCCTTTGCTGGAAACACCTTTCGAAGTTTAGGAATTCTTTGTCGTATTTTACTGAGTGCTCCACCCTCTGTCCGAAAGCTGGCATACATAAGTCATGTTCACCAGGCTAAAATTAGATTATGCAGCCTCCATCTGGAACCCTCATCCAGACTACCTTATCAGTCATCTAAAAGCAGTTGAAGACATCATTGCTCGTTTCATCTTATTCGCTTACTATATTTATGTTAGTGTATCTGCTTTAAAAAAGTCAACTAACGCTTTCACCTTAGCAACTTTCCAGAAAGGTCTTTCAGCGTTTCATGCTCTGCCCGCTTTCTAAATCTACCAGTTCTCGCGTGCTAGACTGTGGACGGTTAAATGTTGGAATGACCAATGTGAGGTTTTGTTGATTTTTATGTATTTTTCTTTTCTCTTAATGAAAAATTAAAAATTCTGAAGATCATACATTTTTGCAGCTTAACATTAGAGAGCATATATAAAATAATATGGATGTCCCTAATAAAATGATTATCCTCTACCCTAAAACGCAAACAAATTGCTTGTATAATTAATCTAGCGGAAATGCAAGAAACTCAACTGCAAAATGACTGATAGTACTGGACTAATTATAATCAGATTATTACTTATCAGATTATTATGATAAGTGCCCCTGTATAGATATATTATAAAACACATAGGTATCTTTCCTTTAGTAATAGCACACAGGACTTCCTCGGTATGGCACAGGACGCCATTTTTTAGGAAAAAGATTTAGGCATGTAATGCCAAGCAACCTGTGCTTATCAAGCTACTTGTAATTCTTTAGTTTAACACCAGCAGCTATGAATCACACACAAAGATAAAGGAGAAAAACTCATAGTCTTCTTTAGGTAACTCAAAGAGCGACCTCAATATTACTGTGTCGACGACGGTCGGCGAAAATGAAACAGCAACAAATGAAATTGTAAAAAAAGATCGACGTGCACTTTAGCATTTCTTATGAGTTGTGAGAGCAAAAGCATACAAGCAGCTCGTCCGCTCCCTTTTTCGTCTGCTGCGCACTTTTTGTCGCCGGTCAGCGCTTGTGCTCTCCGGGGCATGGTGACCTTGGACGCTCCGTGCCCACGGAAGGAACGGCGCGCTGATGGACACGCAGCGCCATAGGGTGAGCGGTCGTGGAAACTGACGAGCGCAGCGGCCAATGGGAGCCCCGTCGACGCGCGCCAGCCAATGGAACCGAAGGAAACTAGGTGCTGTTTTCGCGCTTCAAACTGATGACGTCAGCTCGCTCCATGAGAGAATTAATGCTTTCGCATTAAAAATGGGCTGAAATCACTGCTGCCGCCACGTCGATTCTCGAAGAAACGCGTTAGCCTTTCGCGCAACGGTTACATATAACAAAGCATTGTGAATGCAGCCTGTTAACGCTTTTCCGTGGGGTGGATATACATGCTGTGCATACAGGGACGACGACACCAAGCTCTTGCGGCCCGGTGAAATGGTAAGACTAGGGTGACCACCTTCCTGCTAGCGAAATGCGGGACACGCAAGGTAAGGGGGGGGGGGGGGGTATAGAGGAAATTTATGAACACGCACACCACGAACCGAGGCCCTGTTAGCACATTTAATATCCTGTACTGTTTATACACCTGCGAATTGTATTGCAGAAATTAAGCTAAAATATGTTATTAAAGGTGTCGAAATTGACAGCTTAAAAATCAACTGCACTACAACTCAATGCACCAAATGACATGAAGAAATTGGTGATGTACCAACTAGCTAAATTACCACTTTTTTAATTGAGAAAGATTAAGAAACAGCAAATGTTTTTCGGGTTATTGTTTCCGGTCAACGCTTACTTTTATAAACATGGTTCTACACCCATTTTTAACATTATGTGCTTTTCGAGCGTCGTGACTTCCGGTCAACGCTTACTTTTATCAACATGGTTCTACACACATTTTTAACATTATGTTGTTTTTCAACCGTTGTGAGTTGCAAGCTTTTTGCCTTGCGTGGCTGTCTCCACTAGAAGAACTTTCACAGCAATCGTTTCGCATTGACACAACAGTATGAAGATAATTGCAATAATTTATATTTAAACTTCTGGCGACCAATTTTCTTTATAGCAACCCTGAGACGTAGGAACCTTACAATATTTTGCCACTAAGGAAAAAGGCACAACGCCACTTACGCTTCATATCTCCTGCAAGAACGACAGTCGCTTCCCGCAATGCCCGAATAGAAAATGAAGTACCCTTGCGATTCGCTTGATTACCAGCAACCTGCGCGCTTCCCCGTGCCCCGGTGTTCGGCAGCACCATGAGTTGCGGAGTGAGTTATACGACAGTGCGAAATGGCGGGACATTTTGAAGATTTGGGAATTTCTCGCGGGACGCGGGACACGAGCCCTCAATGCGGGACAGTCCCACGAGTCGCGGGACGGGTGGTCACCCTAGGTAAGACGACTACGCGTCAAGAACGGCGTGGCAGGCCGAAGAACGGAATTGCAGCCCGTGCGAGTCCACAGATCTGCAAAGCCGGCGGCAGGCCGCCCGATCCGCTCGCTCTGACCAGACTCAGTGGCCTCGGTACCCTTGAATACGCCGTAAAACACAACGTTTGTGTCTGGGTTCACAAAGTGTATCACCAAACCGTTTAGTTAGTGTGATAATGTCCGGATTTAGACAACATTTACTGGGGCTTTTGAGGTTCATTTGCGCCCACTGGGCCTTCGCAGTTTTGGCAGTCTTCGCCATTCGGCACCAAGGCAAAAAAGCTCGGAGAAATGGCTGTATTAATCTTGGTTTCCGGCACTTAGACCACTGTGTTTTGGTGATTTGCGGAATGAAACACCGCGAACTTCCCTCTTCTTGTGTTTTATGTTTGTGTCAGAAGTTCGAGCATGCACTGCTGCGTACATTCCAAAACGGCATTATAAAAGTACACCAATTAAAAGACGTCTTCGTTATTTGAAGAAAGCGGACTATTTTTTTGTATTTGTATATGGCTACGTCGAAGCCTACTACTATAGGACATCCGAGATGGTGAAAACGGCGGACAAAGAATTTCGAGACATCACTTCCGATCAGCTGATCAGCACGGATTTTTGTATATATACTTTGGAGGCTTATGTGTGATCGTGCGGTCAATACTAGAGCCGATATTTTTTTTTTTTCTGTACAGTGCATGCTACAACTTCGCGGCAGCGGTGTACGAAATATGAGACACTCTCGCAGTCTATGTAAAACCAATTCATTTCTGTAAGCATATATGCATGCTCCGGTGGCCGACACAACAACATGCTTGGCAACGTGTTTATGTGACCGCGTCTATTTAAATTCGCTTTATGTACACTACTTTTTGTGAGCCCCTGATTTCATTACTTCGCAGCAAAAGGATTCGGTCACTGTGCGAAAAGCACTCTTGTCTTGTAGATAATGAGACTTAAAGTTGAGAAATGAGTCAGCTGCTTTGATGTTTCGCGAATGCACTTCTACGCTAGAAACACCAATTGAAAATTAGAGACGACTGAAAATGTGGCAGTAGCAAACAAGGAACCCCATATTCTGCGGCCGCCAACTACGGGTATTCACAGCCTGGTACTTTGCATTCTGCTTGCGACTTTTGTTTAAAGAAAAAAGAAATAAACGTTGCACAATATTCATCTACAATTTTAGCTTTGTGGCAAAAAATGATAGTTAGAAAACGTACTTTATTAGTTTTC
This sequence comes from Ixodes scapularis, assembly GCF_016920785.2. NCBI lineage: Eukaryota > Metazoa > Arthropoda > Arachnida > Ixodida > Ixodidae > Ixodes > Ixodes scapularis. Next base: position 90,940,051 of record NW_024609868.1, on the reverse strand, counting down.
CTGTGATTAATATGTGGAAGCGTTTTTTTTTTTTGTCACCACTTTTGTTTACTTGTTTTCTCACTCTATTCCACCGCCTCTGCGAGTCTTGCTCCTGCCCAAGAAGACCGATCAGTATACGTACAGGCATCCCCTCTTCCCGGGTAAACAAACAGCAGTAGAACAATCAACAGCGAACGAAAACTGTCATACGACACATTTTAAACTTGGATAGAAAGAAAACTAAGAAAAAGCTTGTAGCTTTCAGGGGTTTCTTGTAGTGGACACAGAGCAGACCGGTTTCTAGAGACAACTCGTACGGTTGTTTGAATTAGCAAATATTCCAATTCGAAAACCGGATAACCAGGTATTCGAATAATCGGTTACCTTACCCGGTTATTCGGCTATATGAGTATCCCGATATTCGAATATTTATATAAGTAGAAATTATCCTATACAGAAATCTAAATTGTTCCGCCGAAATAAAAGTTTTGCCTGCAGCCTTTCGTCCAGGTGTTTCATTTCAATAGTGTGAATGCTTTAAAATTAAGGGGGATTTTCAGAAGTCGTCCCCAGCTAGCTCCGTATTCAGGTACTCAATCTTAGTCTCTGCTTGAAAAATATTTAGAAATAAAAAGAAAGGGGCGCGGATTTTTTAGGCTTTTGATCGGATTCTACGCCACGGCGTTTTGCTGGACGAGCTTTGCCAACATATAAAGAAATGTGTGCCTTCGGGAGCCGAAGTTTGAGTAATATTTCGGTGAGAACTTCTCACGAACATAGTGCACACGGGCATATGTTTGGTGAACGAACTATAGCGGCCGCGGATGGGCTAATTTTAAAGGCTAGTTTCCTCTGCAGGGAGAGCATGTTTTAACTGTACGGCAACAAAATGACCACACGTCTGCAAAGAAAGCAATGTTTGTCGATTGGACTAAGACGTTTACAACTTGAGCTAGTGTTCAGTCACATTGTCGGTGAGTATAACAGGCGGAGCATGTTTATCTGGTTCGGTCAGTAGATGACACGTAAGAGCCTTTTTCATTGTTTTCATCCGCGAATGACGTTTTAAAACAGACGATCCCCCGTTCTTCACTTGCGTTAGAAAACGAAGCCCTGTTCTTCACTCGCGACGTCAGACGGCTCATCAGCTAGAGGCCCGCAACTATCAGCTTGGGCAGCTCCTCTGGTGTGCGAAATCGAATACTTTTTCGTCGGTTTTCAATTCTGCGTCATTACGCGTTTTCACGTTGCTCGCAGACTAGCAGAATAACATTGGTTAAAGTAAGTTTGTGAAGCAAAACAGCATTAATAAAAGAGGTACAGGAAAATCATTCGTATCGCTTTTATAAAACAGTAAAAGTGCGAGCAGCTTTTTTTTTTATTAAATTATTTCTAGTTCTTTTAGACGCTCTGTTAGCGCCCGCAGACTAATGGGCACACAGCCTGCTAACGACCATGGCTGTGCATGAGCGAACGCTGCAGTGCCGCTAAATGATCGATTCAGGGATTGCATGTTCGCATGTTACGAACGCGCTCATGCCCCTTCGCCGAGAAATACTGAACTGTTGATATTTTAGCTCGCTACGTGGCAGCGAGCTCGAATTTCGCTCTCACCGAAGGCCTAGATCAGTGTGATGGGCAAATGGCGAAGAAAAAGGTTACGTTAAAAGGTGCATGGTGAAGCGTAGAATAAGGTAAATAACTTTAGATAGAAACGCCTTCGTCAAGAAGTGCCATTTACTTCAAGTTAAGGTGTTTAGGGAGGCAGTCAGGATTATATTTATCTCACAGTCTATCATAGATTATTTATCAAGCGTTAAACATGGCAAGTGCCTCTTCAAGAACAGAGCTCAACAGTGTTAATTTTCTTGAGCATCGATCCTTGTGTTCGCCTATTGAGGAGATCCAACCATCGTGCCGTTAGCGGTTAAATCCAGAACTATTCCCATAGAGACGTTACAACAAATATAATTTAAGTTTCTAAAGCAGCGTTCGGCTGACGTAGAAAAACTCCGCGAAAGCGTTTAGCTGGGGCACGTGTTCGGTCAGAGAAGCAAAAATTGAACGCAAGGCCAACAGAACACTGACGCGGCACTTGTGTGTAATCTATGGCCCGGGTTCGATCGACACAAAGGAAGAAACGATTCGAATCCACATGCCGTGCGTTAGGTAAACACCGAGTTCTGTTGAAAAGAAGCTCGACAAAGCGCCCAGTGTATAGGCCTTCACATCGGTTATCACCCAGGCGAAAAATGCTGAGTAACTGAGCAGTGGAGGCATGCACAGCGTCTGATATACCGCACAGCTGAGCAACAGCGCAAGCTCAGAAGGCGTTCCACAGATCAGTAGACAAAGATGGCAGCGCGCAGAAGGCGATTTTCGGAAAGGTCGATAGTAGTCGATGTCATTGCCATATGCACAGAAATTAGTAAATGTATTACTGTCTTATTATGAGACAAACGTGGTACATTCAAAATGATTAATGCATTAAAATCCCAATGAAATAAAATCGTTTTTAATCGTGTACATTAGATACAACCAAATAATCCGTATAAGCTGATAGATTCTTTGCCGAACCGGCTATGCGTATTCGAAAATCCGAATAACCGGATAACAGGTTTTAAAGCTGAGTTTGCTTCCCTCCGGTTAAACCGGATATCCGGTTTGACGAATATTTGTATGCTCTAGTTTCTTGGCTTCACGAGTACGAGATGCCATTAAAAAGTCCAGACTGCGTGGTCCCATGATTATTGAAGAGCACACCGAACCGGAGGGGCGACTCTGGTAAGGACTTCAGTATTCACTACTGCGCATGTGCCGTCAATCACCCATCCTCCACTCGATTGATCTTGTTTATATTAGGACATCTTTTTTACGAGTGTTTAGCTGCTTCTTACACTTGCTATATTGCGGCGACGAAGTGCCGCGCGAGAGGCAGCGCGCGTTCGCTCGAGACAGAGTTCGTGTTTTTAGAATCGACCTTTCTGTGATCTCGAAAACCATCTAATTTGTTCACCCAATTTAGATCAGTGTTGGACAAAATACTCGATAAAAAATGTCCGCATCTCCACGATGTGAATGATGTTGATTGGGGCGGAGCTCTGGTGGTGCTGATGATACTGATTTTATTGTTCATAGGTAGTGCTGACGGTGCTGATTTTGTTTATTCTCATAGGTAGTGCTGAGTTCCGGGTTGCGTTTCGACTTCATTATTACTACTTTATGGTCGGTGAAATGCAGAGCCAGTCGTTCTTCTAGCGGATCAGCTTGGATCCGCTAGAAGCCGTGGAAACGCATCTCCACCACTTAAGTCAACGGTCCATGTCAGAAAGAGAATGTATGGTATGGAACGTGGTTAAATACGCATTTGAACATTTGACCGCAGCGCACTCTCGTATATAAACGTTGAGCCAATGCATGCAAAGTTTAACGCGATTATATACGCATTTGACCGCAGCGCCCTCTCCTGCATAGACGTTAAGCGGCTACACGAAAAGTTTCATCCATGACAGAAACCCCACCTCTTGAGTTACTACCACATCTCAGAGCGCCCTACTCGTCCCGCAGTCGTGGCCGAGTGGTTAGGGCGATGGACTAGACATCCATTGGGGTCTCCCCGCACAGGTTCGAATCCTGTTGACTGCGCAAACATTTTTTTTTCTTTTTATGTGAGCACGGACACCGGCCGGACAAACGGACGGACAAGGCTAGACCCTAAGGAGCTTCGCGCCTAAAAGTATTTAAGTTACTAAATACCTGCTTCATAAAGTATTTAAAATACTAATCAAGTTACTTTCACTGTAAAGTATCTTGAGTAGAGTACAAATACTTAGAAATGTAATTCAATTACTTGTGAAGATACTTCCGCATTGCTTAATTTTGTACCGACGTCATTGACAACGACAATTAAACAGCTACGCAAATCTGGTTTACCAGAATGGTTTATTGGGATGTAAGAAAACAAAACAGTAAAAAAAAAAAAAAAGAATAAAACATCTTAGGGCTATGTTATGCAGTTCAACTATAGACACTTGCAAGAAAGGCTCCAGGGAGCTGCCATTTTGAATTATGCTGGCGCCGCCTAGCGTGCGGCGTGTTTCCGCCGGTGCTGGTGTGGGTAAACGCGCCAGTCGCCCAGCAAACCCAATGCAAGCCCTCTCGGTGTTCTCAACCTTTATGTGTTTTGTGAGCTTTAGGTATTTTATTTTCGTCTCTGGTTGGTGGGTAGTGATCCCAAAATCTACTTAATCGGTGTGTATCTGGTTGCGGCCGTAAACAACCCCCTATATTTTTTTTTTCTTGTGGAGCTCGTTTTTTTACAGCGAGCCACCGCGGGCCAAGGCGCAATGGCGTCTGCTTCCACGAGCGACGCCTGGGATGGTTTGGATTTCTTGGTTCTTGACGGTAAGCGTGTGCAATCGTTCTTTACATAAATATCATAACACAGTTGTAGCAGCGTGTTTGTGACTGCTGGGTACCGTGCCTCCTGGGTTCCAGAAGGGCGCATTGCGGGATCGCAGGGGCAGCGACGCGGTTAGAAGCATTGGAAGTACATACAGTGTGTCGGTTACGCAATGCCTAACGCACGATAATACTCATTTTCAATATTAGCAATGCATATCAGGACTTTAGGATCCCAAGACCTAGCCGTTCACGCTTTTAACTGCCGCCGTGCCGCGCATTTCAGCGCCACTCCGGTATGATAATTACTTGTACACGACGGAGTGTTCGCGATGACAACCAGTTCACCCACAGATCGTTTCATCGAAAGTTCGTTACATTGACAGCTCGAATTAGCTGCTTTTTCTAATGAGCCGCCTATTTGCCGCCAGTAGTCGGCAGCGGGTCCCAGTGATGTACGCGCGACGAAATTTCCCTAAGCGTGCTGTCGATGAAACGAGTCTCGACGAAACGATACGGACCTGAATATTCGCGAGGGCGAAAAGTCTCGTACATGACGGAATGTTCGCTTCTGTGGATCGTCACTTTATGGATTTTATTGCAAAGCGGTTTGCGAACAATGGGGGAAACGGTGGCCGAGCCTGCTTGCGGGTCGTAGCTCGCGGAGCAAAAGCTTACGCTGCAGAACCTAGGGATCCGGAGTGCGACCCCGCCCCTGCCACTGGGTGAGCATAGTACCGGCACGCGTAATCGCTACTGCCTGATGCGTCTTTGAAATCTCAGGCTAGCAGCTGTACTTAATGAACCACGTCGCGATACCTCGCAGACCACCCTCAGGCTGTTAAACAACTCTCAGACGTCCAATTTTTTTTTCTTTTTTGCTTCTGTGTAAACAATGCGCCATATGCAGTTTTTTTTTTAAACCACGCTGCTGAATGCCTATGTTACACAGTGACAGAAAAAAAAAAGCGATAGAGCAGGTTGTTCTCGGCGAACAGAAGTATTCTTTTTGCTGTGCAACACACAAGCAGTTTCCATTAATGCCAATTGCTAGCACGAATTCTGTTCAAAGGCAGTGTTTAATGAAAACTGACCCGTATGGTCACAAATGACGTAAACACATTATTGAATAGCTCTGTGAAGAAAGACATGAACTGTGCCAAATCAACAAGAAAAATTTATTGCAAAGTTACATATTGTTAAAGACAGTTTCTCCACTCTATCTCAGAAGTCAACGATTCATCTCGCCCTTATACAAAAGTTTCCAAGCATTTATTGTTTTTTTTTTCTTCCAGGATCTGTGCCCTACGTTCATCCAAAGGAAGTGTCAATCTGGGAAGACAATATGAAATCATGGCCACCCATAGAAAAGCCGGACATCATCTTCTACTTGCTTCACTCCAAGGTTTGCGATCTTCAGGAGGTTAGAGCCTACAAGAGCCTTGATTCGTATAATTACCTGTCAAGTGGCCTGGTGGGAACTGTGCTTGGTCATCGAATAAGTGACCAGTTGTGCTACCTCAAGGCAGAAGTGGGCAGGTCACAATCCTTCAATGCTGCACCACACAAGGCGTGGGTATGCATGCATTCCACTGGCCGGGTGGTTACAGGAGGCTGTTCCTGCATGGCAGGACAAGCGAAGGTATGTAGCCATGTGGGAGCCATTTTGTGGAAGTTAGAACACGCTTTTACGAACAGGATGACCGGCACAGCTTGCACTGACGAAGCTGCTGCCTGGAACCGAGGCACAAAACGTAATGTAACTGCAGCAAGCCTAGATAACATTTCGTCTGGAGAAGAACGAAACTCAGAAATTCAGGGGACTGTAGATGTGATTCTGTATGAGACGCATGAGGAGCACCTTCAGCACATTAAGGAGGGCCCCCTTGCTGGGCTCATAGAGATCTCAAAGACCTTGTTTCACGAGACATCGATGGCGCCTCCACGAGACCCTGCACCCCCTTTAGCGGTTCAGTGCGATACAATGCCTTCACTCGGTCACAGCAGCCATGAAGATGCAACGACCCTTCCCAACAGCTGTTCCGCCATGCTCAAAGGCATACAACGAGCTTGTAGCCATCCATGCACCTGCCATGGACCTACTCTGCAAAAGAACAGCAGAGCAAGGCAACTGCACATCCTGGCACGAGAGCCGCCGCATGCGGTTAACATCGTCCATGATAAAAAAGGTACCTATGAGGGCATCAACCAACCCTTCTTAAGCTGTGCAGGACATTCTTCACCCGACTTTTCGAGGGAACAAAGCAACCGAGCATGGCCGCCGCAGCGAACCCAAAGCTAAGAGCAAGTTCATGCACAGATACAACTGTGCTGTTCGACAAGTAGGACTGGTGGTCTGTCCTGAGCTGCCATGGCTTGCAGCCAGCCCTGATGGAATCATCGATGAACTTGATGCTCTTCTGGAGATAAAGTGTCCTAATGTACCAAATTGCTCAGCGTTACTAGAATCTGGAACCTATGATGTCCGCAAGAATGGCAATGGGGTTTTCGTGCTGAACCCCAAAGGAAAAAATAAGTACTACCACCAGGTTCAGTTTGCGATGCACTGCACTGGCAAGCTCGTCTGTCACTTCTATGTGTGATCCGAAGGTCACGACGAGGTTGCAGTTGTGCAATACAGCAAGGACTTTACGAACTGCCACCTGCCAAGGGTCAGAAACTTCTACTTTAAGAGCCTTTTGCCGGCATTTGTTGATGACACCAACTCTGGAAAGATTTCACTCTCAAATGTGTACAAGCAGCTTGCACAGATGTGATTGGGCAGGTCAGTGTACTGTGTCGTTTTGTGCAATACAATGTGTGTGATGCTTCGCTTATCCATGGTTTTCAGTGGTATTGATTGAGTAGTTTGTTATTTCACCATGGCTTATTACTTTAAAATCTATTATTTAACACAAGTCAAGCCACTGTTTGTTAGCCACGACTGGCTGAACTAATCGGGGCCATGCTTGTACAACAGTTTTCAGGTAAGAGGGGAAACAAGAAATTAAAAAGAAAAAACAGTTTCAAGCACAATGCTGTGACTATGACAGGCCCTCTAGCTCTATCCACACAACACCTTCACAAAAGATAATGAAAAATATGCAATCTTGGCAGATGTGCAATCGTTAATACACAACAGAAATACACAGTTGACTCTTGGACCTGCGTAAGGTAGCGGTAGGAACATGCCCGAAAAAATAGTAACACATTACTAAAAAAAGAACAGACAAGATTGCGGAACTGAACTTGGGTTATCTGACAAAATATTGCTAGCCACTTTTACTAGAAGGGGTATGCGCATAGCATTTGGAGTCTATGCAGGGCGTGTTTGTAGCTTGGGTTTGAAGGCCATTGTGTTATGCGAGAGCATGTAGTGTTAAAGTATGTTTCAAATGTATGAATACTGAATAAAAAACACTCACATAGTGTAGATCAATGTAATCTAAAGGAACTCTGGGGCGAAAAAAGCAATGCAAGAAGTGACAATTACAAAAGAAAAGTTCCATGCATACAGTTTTGTAGAAGTTTCAATTGCTTCTAGGATAGAGAAGTGATAACTCGGAACTGGTACGCCATGCAGACCTTACTGCTCCAGAATTCTCAAGAAAAAAGCTCACTTCTTGATCAAAGGTCCCTTTAGGTTGCACAGCCCTGCACATACATAGACTATCTCATTTGCAACCTTTCGATGCTGGATGGGCAGTGCCTGTTTCAGAATCCTGTAGGATTTGATCCTATTTATTGCCCGTTCTACATGAATGCGAACAGACGCAATCCTTCTGGTCTCTGTCACTTCTCGTTCTGACAGCTGAAGCTTCCCTCGAGTAAAGGCTGGCACATTGAGTACTACACCCTTTGCTTCCATTTCGGGATCGAGGGAAAAGCCCCTGTCGGCCATCACCTGATCACCGTGTTGAAAGTAGGAAATAATTCCCGAGTCTCTCACAATATGCTTGTCAGACCCTCGTCCACCGTACACCTTGGACACAAACATCACTGATCCGTGGGGTGCAATAGCCACCAAAAACTTCACAGTGTTGTGGCCTTTGTATGAGCTGTAGGTCTGTGCTCGAGCGAGCAATTTTTTTGGTCGCTGCAAGAACACCTCAGTGCAATCCAAAATGCAAGTAGTGCCTGCAAAACCATTCTCCTCAAAGGACTGCGGAACATTCCTGAAGATTGTCTCTCTCGAGAGCCACACAACAACATTCCTTAGGATCCGCCCAAGTGTGGCAAGCATGGCACGGAAAATGTTGCCTACGGTGGAAACTGAAACCCCAAACCTCCTAGACAAATCGCCATAGACAAGGCCCAGCCTCAACTTCATCAGAGTTAGTAAAACTTGCTGCTCTACTGACATCATGAAGTTTGTGGTCGCAAACTCTGGTACAACTTTCACCAGCTCCATAAAGACATCTGCATGCAGACCGGTATAAAAGAAAATGTCCCGCGCCTCAATGCTACGACCACCATGAGGACCAAACGTCGCAGTTGGAGCAGTGGGCCTCGAGTAGGCATGGTCGCAAAGACACGGGTCTTCCCACTGGATCCCCTGGTGGCACACATCCGGGCGAACTTGGCCGTGATCAGTCGTCTGTGAACAAAATCAGAGTTTATCAATTGAAAAAGTAGGCTGCTTCTGTTGGAGAGCAACTGAACAATATTCAGTACAAAGAGAAATAGCAAATATCGAAGTGGTGCAAAAATGAAAAAGCCTGTGCTTAAATTGTCTCGAATCATGTTTAATAGTCATAGAAGTAAAGTAACTAGTTTAAAGGGGCCATACAACAGATGGATAACAAAATATTCTTTGTTTCTGTGTGTTTGTTTTTATTATTTAAAAATAAAACATATTCATGTGTGTTGCACCCCTCAACTTTCACACTCTCTTCCAAGTCACGGGTGTGGTGACGTAACCAAGGAGGACAAAGAGGGGAGCACTGTACTGAAAGTAGACCCTTTCCGAAATTGCTCTTCGCAACCACGAGACGCTGCCCTGACGATGTTGAAAGATGTTGGAAAATGCGGCCGGCAACAATGGTCAGGCAACGGGCAGCCATAAGCAACGTTACTGGAGCAAGCTCGGTTTCACAGCTCCCCATTCTCGCCTGCGGAGGCGAGTGGCACGGGCGGCGGTCACGAGAACTAACGGTGCTGCAGTCGGATCTTGCTGCTCGCGTCGTCTGCTACAGCGTTCTCTGCTACCGCCGCGTTGAGAGTTAAGCTAGAGGTTTGGCGTGCCCCGCAGGAATATGGTTTTAGCTCTGCTATTCCGCCCTATGCAAGGGATGAAACCCTGATCATTTATTCATGCTCTTGGCTTCGACTGTGCCATGAATAATCTTATTTTCTTTCGTATTTTCTCGATCACCCCGTCCCCTGTTTCTTTAAAGTGACAACCTCCTCAATTTATGCTACTCCTCATTTCACTATAAATCAAAGCTCAATCGGAGCGTTTGGGCGTCTATGGCAGCCAGTGTACCACCAAAGAAAGATTGTTTAAACAAGCTTTAGCATTGCTGAGGCTCATTGAACTGCTAAGGCGGCAAGACTACAAGGAGCCACTCTCCGAGGTTGCTTGTACAGAGCTCCCCAGCAGTGCCGGCGTCTCCATTGAAAGCTATAAAAGCAGTTACTGGCAACGTTCGGTAGGTAGTCATTTTGCTGGAAGTACTTGGGCTGTAGCTTTACATATTTTGGTATATGAAAATGTTCCCCTTACCACAAAAAAAAATTCAAATTGGACGTTTGGGGGTTTAGACAGCGCGAGGTCGGTCTGCCGGGTATGGCAACCTGATCCAAGCCGTCGCTGATCAATTTAGTCACTGCAGTACAACTGCCAGCCTGAGACTACTATCGTGCATCACACAGTAGTGATGCGCATGCGATCATGTTTGTTGCATTCAGCAGATCATGCTGCCGCTCACATCAACTCTAGCTTAACTTGAACCTACCGTGTGCTCAGCAGCAGTTGGTTGTGACGTCGAGACCGAGACGTTGACCTGCTCGGCGGCTTGCGTACAGTCGGTGACCTGAAAGGAACGCATCAGCTTTGCATGCTCAGTGCGATAGATTACCACCCAAGATATGTTTATCGCATTCAGCAGATCATGCTGCTGCTCACATCTACTCTAGTTTAATTTGAACCTACTGTGTGCTCAGCAGCAGTTGGTTGTGACGTCGAGGCCGAGACGTTGACCTGAAAGGAATGCATCAGCTTTGCATGCTCAGTGCGATAGATTACCACCCAAGATACGTTTATCGCAGTTAGCAGATCATGCTGCTGCTCACGTCAACTCTAGCTTAACTTGAACCTACTGTGTGCTCAGCAGCAGTTGGTTGCGACGTCGAGGCCAAGACGTTGACCTGCTCGGCGGCTTGCGTACAGTCGGTGACCTGAAAGGAATGCATCAGCTTTGCATGCTCAGTGCGATAGATTACCACCCAAGGTATGTTTATCGCATTCAGCAGATCATGCTGCTGCTCACGTCAACTCTAGCGTAACTTGAACCTACTGTGTGCTCAGCAGCAGTTGGTTGCGACGTCGAGGCCGAGACGTTGACCTGCTCGACGGCTTGCGTACAGTCGGTGACCTGAAAGGAATGCATCAGCTTTGCATGCTCAGTGCAATAGATTACCACCCAAGATATGTTTATCGCATTCAGCAGATCATGCTGCTGCTCACATCAACTCTAGCTTAACTTGAACCTACCGTGTGCTCAGCAGCAGTTGGTTGTGACGTCGAGGCCGAGACGTTGACCTGCTCGGCGGGTTGTGTACAGTCGGTGACCTGAAAGGAATGCAGCAACTTTTTATAGTCATTGCAATAGAATAGTGCTAGACACCACATCCTATGCATGCGAAGTTCAAGCTCTGAAGCTAATATGACTTCGTGTCAGGCACAACCCCTGTGGCAGCGCGGGCGATAACAATTATATTGCAGTGGGTCAACTTACAGCTCCAGAGCTAGCTTGTGACGAGAGTCTTTGCTTCTGCAACGGAAATCACATTCGTTGAGGTCGCAGACTAAAAGCGAGAATCTACAATCAGCCATGCAGACGTTTACCTTAGTGATCAGCGGTTTCTCACTTGCGTCACGCACCAAACGGCGTCTCCCAACGACAACCTGTCAGTGCACAAGCGTTTAGGGCACACTGCGTGTATCAGAAATGGGACTCTATTGCGATTAGTGGCATATTTACCTTCCGCGCATACCCGAGGTTAAGCTGCGGCACGATATCCTCGCCCGTCTTTTTCCCAGTCACGAAATGCGCCGAGCACACCTGGAATCAGGCAGGAGCGTTACGCAAAAGATCACGACAGTGAAAAAGATATGTCGAACTCACCCGGGTGTGTTCCGTAGGCTTGAAGTCCTTGCGGTTCAGCGCGGAGAGCGACTTTCTTTTCTGTTCGGGATCCTTGGGGACACGGTGGAACTTAACTATCCCACACTCGCAGGGCGTTTGCAAGTGAGCCGCGCACAATTGCTGTCTCTGATTGTTCCTCTTGCGATGATTGTTCGAACAACCGAAAACAGCGCAGTGCACTCCTGACGACCTTGTAGGATTATTCATCGTGCACTATGGACGAAGTGACGGAAAAGAAGGCGCACCGAGGAAAAAACTTTCGAAAAGGCGCAGACCCCACGCCAAGCAACGAGCGTCAAGTCAACAAAACGGCACAATGTTGCCGGGAAGTGCAAATGCGGAGAGACGTCCCCGCTAGCTGCGCCGACGGGGGAGAGAACGCCCTGTTGGAGAGTGCGCGTCGTTTCGGCGCGCGGTTCGAGGCTACGACGGAACGGCGCTTGCAAACGTCTATACGGAGCAAGATATTGCCACGAATGACAAATGAATAGGCGGAGAATAACTGAAGAAACTAAACGTTTAATGGAGCGAACTTGAGCCCAAAACAAAATATATGAGAAAGGCTAGCGTCGCAGGCGTCGATGTCGGCTAAACAGCAGGATCGAGCGCTGGGGCGAGACTGACTTCGGACCGCCACGCGGACCACCTTTTGCACCCGCGTGGATTTCTGGAACATTCGGCGTAGAACGTTCGGCGCGTAGAACTTTCGTAACTCGATCAGATGACAAGGTTCTCGAACTTAAGAGAATGTCAAGTTGAAATAATAAATAAAAGAGCAGTCCGGCTCCCTGAAATTGAACCCGGAGCCTCCGCGCGAGAGCGAAGCGCTGACACCATTCGGCCACGAGCTCGCTCTGTAACGCGCGTGGCAATACCCCAATATGGAGAGCAGGTCAGACCATGGCGCCCCAAGCGGTTCGCTTTAGAACAACACGAATGGCGACAGCAAATGCAAGGATTCAGTGCTAGGCTGACATGACCAAACGCGGCGTCAGCGTTCGGCTGGAGTGAGGGGGGAAGAGGGGCTCTTTTGTTACCACTCGAGCCTGCATGAACAATGCACCATTCACAGTGCCCAGTTCAGCACAAAAGTCGAAGTGGATCAAGCTGACATTCCCTGACGACTGCTTTCGAGAAACATCCGACACTTAACGTCACTTTGTTTATTGTTAGCATTTTTACGTTACATTGTGCCCCGCGCTCTGTTGAAAAAGATGATATGGACATTCCCACAAGGCCTGTAGGCATGTGCACAGGCCTCGTGGTGGGTAAACAACGAGGTGTGGGGACAACAAACGGGACAGGGCGCCTTGCCAATAGTGACATCACTGAATATCACATCCTGTGGCGCATCTTAGACGCATCGTTTAACTACAATCCATATTCCCTATTAGGAGAGTTCACTATAAACGAACTTGGGATACGGATTTGAGTAGATGGATAACAACGAGAACCCACATAATAACCACGGCAGAAGTCGCACCTTCTTCAAGTACGTTGCGTTCAGAAAGGCACTAAACGTTGGGGGACACTTTGTTGGCATTTTGAGAGATCATATAGCTCATGAAGTTAAAGCAAGGGTGCAGCTTTTAGTTCATTTCGTGTCCTGTTTTCTGGTTATCAATGTTCGTTTACAGACAGTGTTTGCGAAAGCAATAAGTGACGGACTGACGACAAAAAGAAAAGAAACAAAACAAAGCCTCGACGTTTTGCCGTAGCGGGGTCAGACATACAACAAGCAAACAAAAATGTCTTCTTTTCTTTTTTTTTTGTCTGCGTCCACTTTTCATTTTCTTCTGTTTGTTATTTTCATGAAACTCAAGTCTGCATTGTTGTCGCAGGTCGTTTCCCGGTCTGCTTTGCGCCTATGTGTGGCGATCTTTACTTCCGTAAAACCGCCCCTTTTGTTTGAGGATTTTTTGGGGGAAACTCTAGGAAACAAAAGGTGCCTTTGGGAAGGCGAGGGGAAAACCTTAATTGTACGAACTTTGGGCTGAAATATAAGCCACAATCGGCAAAAAAGCGATGTTTTCACAAGCTCAATCAAACTCACCGTGGCTAATCGGTGTTAGCAACAGGATTTGGTTGCTCGAAAGAATGTTAACGTTTGCTCGTACCACGCCCACGCCACTTCATACCGAAAATCTCAGAAAATGGCGGAATGTTAAAAATGTATTTGAGATAAGGAGTACAAGATACTCAGAAATGCAATTAAAGCAGAGTTTCAAATACTCTCGATTAAAAGTATTTGCAAGATACCAAGATACTTCAAAAAGTATTTGAAATACAGTATCTTGAGTAGAGTATTTCAGATAGGCACATGTCTGATCTAGAGCTAAAGCACCCCACAATTTGGCAGAGGTGCAAAAGTGACTCCTCTGCCTTGTGCCTCCAATGGAGACGCCACCCGTTTCAACCTTCCGGTTGTGTTAATCTAGATCTCCGGGGCCGACCTCTGCTCATGCCTATTATGGCGACCACATCCGCGTCTGTTCCAACTACGTCTTCCTCACGGGTCAGACCTCCAGTCACTCCACCACCCACAATCTCTACGCCAACTTTGAAGACCTCAATTCCATCCGTCCTAGAACCTTCGGCTCTCCTCTCGCCTCCAGCGCCTCTCATTCTCGGCACTCACCCTTCTGTACCCTTCGTCTGCTTACCTTCCCGGCTCCGCGATTCTCGATTCTTCTCGAGACTTGGTGATGAGGACATTGAGGAATGATCCCTCTACTACGCGCGTTTGAGTCTGCCCAACCACTGGGACGACCCAACAAAGCTAGCGAATGTGATTTTCTATTTGAGAAATGTTGCCAAGACATGGTTCCTAAACCACTAAGCAGAAATGCCGTCTTCAGAAGCGTTCTTTAATCACATTAATAAATGTCTGACCTCCCTGAAAATCGTTCGACCTGAAGTGATGTAGCCAGACGGTAACAGCTTCGTACAGAAGGATATGCATCCTGCATTGAGGATGTTCTCACCCTGTGCCAAAAAATAAATCCAAACATGCTTGAAACTCAGAGAGTTATAAATGTGCTCAAGGACATCGCGGATGAGGCCGTAAATATCTTCGTACTTCAACCTCCCGCTGACGTGCGTGCAATCATGACCATTTGCCAGTCACTCGAAGCAACTCGCAGGCAACGTAGTCCATCTAATATCGCTACACCTGCTGATGTCAACGTCCTCTCTCTGTCTCCCAATGACACCACATTGCAAGAAACAATTTGCAGAATTGTCTGAGAAGAACTTACTCGGTTCCTTGCAACACCCATCTCTGAACCTACGGACGCTTCCCAGCAGATTTGGAATGTAATCCGATCGGAGCTTACACAGGCACCTACAGTACCGTGCCCATCTTTGAACACTTCTCCACCTACTTACGCCGAAGTTCTTCGGTGCGTACGTACTCCATTGTTAGCTCCGCCCCAAACGCTACGACAGATACAAAGCCACAACTTGCTACTGTTTTGAGAAACATCCTTTTCATGGCAGCATCCCCAATCCACGTGGCGGATGCTAGACAACCGTCCCATCTGCTAGTAGTGTGGAATACGTAGACACATCACTTGATCACTTGATTCTGCGGACGTCGTCATACTGACGAGGACCACAGCTGGCAGGCACGTACTAAGGCGAATTACACATTGCCACCTCTGGACCACCAAGACTACAGACGCAACCAAAATTGTGGCGATACCGTTTCGGAATGTCAAAGCCACAACCCTCCATAACGCTCACTCTATTTCTACCGCGTCGTACTTTTTTTCTCCAATGAATTCTCGGTCTGGTCGTATTTTTTCCCCTCGTAAATCTAATATCTGCAGTTTCCGGAGGTGAAATTGCTAGTTTTCAGTCGCAACTAAAACCTTCTTCTTCATCAAACAATCTCCCCTATTGAAAATTCCATCAAGGTACGTAATTTGGGACACTGACTGGTGGAACGTGATGGACCATCAGACGTCATCTGATGGTCCATCAAATGACGTCTGACTGCCACTGCCAAGGGAATTTCATCAACAAGGGCAGCATTTATATAAGAGTAAAGCTATACGCACTCATAAATATCGCCAAATGCCTCGATAAAACAAAATGTTCGAGAAAAAAAAAAAAAAAAGCAGCACCACCGCGGATCGAATTAGCGACCACTTGCGTACAAATCGGACGCCTTAACCCCTATGCTACGCCGTTGCTTAAAAAACTCGATTTCACCATTCGTTTTATACGAGATGCTTCGGTTGCAAATGCAGTTAAAATTTCAGCATGTTATGCAAAGCACTCGTACATCACTCGCCGTACTTCAGTTCTACTCACCTGCCATGTAGAGTACTTTCGCGCCGCAGAACGATCCTTTTGTTCGCGCGTCTCCGGCCCAGTAGGCCTGGTACACCTTGTCGTCTTCAACTACACCGCTAAAGTCCCTTACATCGTCGGAACTCACAAGAGGCTGGGTCTTGTCGAGTAGAAATTCTACTAAAACATAAAACACTGTAGAACCCGTGCAGGATCGACAGGTTGGAGCAAGCGGGCAAACAAAACGAGTCGAAGGCTCATGAAAGCTCGGCGAAGCCTCATGGGCGAAGAGAAGTGGCGTTTTCGGCGTTTCGGCGGGCTTCTGATCAAGGTTGTCGGTCGGCTGCGTGTCATATCTCTAACATCAGCGGTTTTATGGGCTCACGTCCCGAAATCGTTTTCTTGTGCATAGACTATTTTTCGTATTCATAGATTTGACGAAATAGTGGTATCCGAACGAACTCTACGTCCTTTGACCGTACGTCTGTCTGCACGTCAAATTTTTTTGACGTACAGTCAGAGCCAATCGATGTACAATCAGAATCGCCACCAAGACATCTTGATGGCATTTCGCGGCGGCCGACTGCCGCCAGGAAACCATCAGAAAGCCGACAGTGGAGTCTGACTGGAGTTTGACTGTCGGCCAGAGTAACTTGCTGGCCAATCAGACATGTTTGACGTACAGTCAGGCACAGTCAGCGGTCCACTAGAAAACATTGACTGCCAAACAGGGTTGCATTGATGGATTTTTCCTTCGGGTCATTACCGTTAAAATTGAAAATCATCAGTTCACGGAGCTTGTAGATACCGTAGCCACTGTGTGCGTTATGTACGAAGGTATATGTAATAGCCTGCGTAAACTCAAAACACCCCCAACACGACGGAGTGGATGGTAAAACACGATAGCGTTATCGGGCCCCGTACGCATATTCTCATTCGCTTCTCATGTTCTTTCTGCCAGCGACTGCGGAGGAATGCATGCAGATATGGCCTAGTCACTACCGTGTCTGGCTCGCAACCGAAGGGTCGTTACCCGCCTAAAATTCTTGTAATGTGTCTTAGAGGGGGCGCAACTCAGAGCCCCATAGAGAATACATCAGGTTTTTCGCCAACTTAGAAAAATTCTCCCATAATAACGGCTCCGCGGATCTTCTTGAAAATTTCGGCTTTAAAAGCATTGAGGCATTATCAAGACATTAAGCGGAACAAATGTTTTATTATAAATCTAATTATATTCTTGAAAAAATTATGAAAATGGGCAAAATCGGCTAATTCGGCACTTTTGCGTTCGGAGCGAATTTACAAAATTATCTAAATGCAAACAGAAAAAGTATTTCGTTTAATGTCTTCTAAATTTTTATTACGGAATCGAATAATATCTAAACTATTCATGTAAGTCGATCTGTTCCGTAACTACAGCGAATATAAAGAACCAAGGCGTCGGTGCTTGTTTTCAATGTTTTTAAGGTACCTCTCTCTCCCGTAAGGAGGCGCTCGCTGTCCACGAAATGCGAAATCGTCCGTTCGGCGATCGGCCGGGTCGGCACTGTGCAAGGTATTCTTCCGCGCCCGTATCCTGTCTCATTCTGCACGCCGAGGCGTCAGTGTGCGTGTCTCGTGCACAGAGTAGATCGTTCTTTTCCTCCTTTATATCTTTCACGGACGTCCTGTGACCTCCGTACGGTTCGTGGTCACCGCAATCTGGCGCGGGGAAAAACGGGTCGCGTGCTTGTAGTCAGGGTATTTCTAGGGGAGAGTGATAACTCGCTGTTCTTCTCGAAATTCACACATTGCCCAAAAAGGTGACATGGGTAATGATTAGGGTATGTTTTTTTCCGGTGTTTATTTTTGAGCAAAGACCGGTGCACGTTTTTGGGTGCTTATTTATGTATTTATTTATTTATTTTTTTGCTTGCAAAGCGTCGTAGAAATCACAAACACGGGAGAAAAAAAAATCTTATTGAGTACGCGTGATTTTGGGCGTCACAGCTCTAAAGATGCCCGATAAATGTCCTCCAGCTTGGGGAGAAACTAATCATTTTTGTTGGAAGTTTGACTAGCGTATGCTCGCAGCTCGTTTCCTGTCTGTTTGGTCTATGCTCCGTTTCACCGTAATTTGGCAAACCTCAGTTAGAGCTGCTGTGAGGGAATCGCAGTCGCGGAGCTAAACACGTGACAGCTACTTTTAGGAGTAGTTCTATGGCACCTGGAGCGCGTTTCCGACTGGTGTGTTTAGCGTTCTATCCCGCCCATACATCAAAAGTGGTCCCGCAGTGGCAAAAAACTACGTAACAGAAGCCGAAGTGTCGTGCTGTTCAGTGTTGCCTGTCGCGGTCCTGGCGATTCATCTTAGAAATGCTGGCGAAAAGCACAAGCAAACGCAAGTGTCGCTGTCGTCATGGCGTCCCAACGAAAAGCAATTGTGCAATTTCTACGTTTTTGTAATTCGGTAGTTTAAATAACTGTATATTTTTTAAGGAAGTGAAGACATGATAATTAAATAGGAATTTCCATGCTAAAACATACAGTGCGAAGCAAAGCCAACTACTTTTTTTTAATGTCCACAATAAAGAGGCTATGCAGCATCGATCGTACCGTTTTTTCTCGCACATTATGTGATGTTTTCTTACACGAAAGTACCGACGTAAAACCGCTGTAAAGACGACATGAAAAACATTTTTTTTAAGTGAACCCAGTCTTGTAGTGAAACGGAAAAAAAAATATTTAACCATTTTTTGCGGTAAACAATTCACCTCTAAGTAGAACTTCAACCAAGTGACGGTTTCGCGCTTTCATGCCCATTTCAATGAAGTTGGGAGAACGATGTATTGCATGTTGTGAATACACATGTGCAGCAGCATGTTTATGTTAGAGACATTGTGTGTAATCGCTGTACAGTACCTGCCAGAAGAAGATATTATTTGTGCACAGTCTCAACCGTTTCTGTCTACGTGTCCTACGAATAGAGCAGCCCCGTTCGTAGAAGAAGTGATGAGGAAATGGCGTGGCCCTTGATGATACGATTGTGATTATGAAATAAAATTTTTAATGAACCAATCATTGCGACCTGTCCGGTCGCCTGGAACCCCGACAACTGCTATCGTTCTCTGGAAAGTTAATTGTAATATTTACAAGTTTTGTGGAGCTCATAACAATGTCCCCATAATGAGCTAATCCTACACGATTTCCCGAATCCAACTCAGCGCTTTTGAATTTTATCGCTGTAGATAGTTCTGCGAACAGTGTATACTTGAGTGAAATTATTCGTCTAACAGTTTTGCAACGTTGGAAAGCATCGGAATGACTCAGAATCGCTGCGAAGTTTATACTCGGGAAGATAAGACTGGTACTTGGGAGAAACGAACCGTGGCATATGAGACAGGGGAACTGCCGCGGGGACAAACGTGCTACACTCGCATATCCTTCCAAGGTCATTGCTTGAGCGACCAAAAAAAACCTTTCTTCTCTTCTTTTTTTTTAAGGGAAAGGGGGTGTGTGTAGGCGCTGATGGTCTTCCTCCTTTGTGGCTTTTAACAGACGCACAACGAGACTGTCAGAACAAGCGCGGAATTCATTTCTCCGGATGGATGCGTTCTGTCTATGTATGCGAACATGATTTTTTTTTTTTTCCTATTAGTAGTTAGTTGTTGTTGCCTTGACTCGGATCCCGGTGGGTGCGTTGTCGTTGTATGCCCACTACGCACTATTTTTTTTTTTTTTTTTTTTTTTAGTTTATGGTAATCTTTGCGTTGATGGAACTGTTTCGATAAAATATAAACGAAATGTCTAGCGTTACGTCCGAGTAACCCAAGTTACGGCCAAATCTCCGCCTTCCCTAGGTTCACGGGGGAGAAAGAGGAGGGCGGGGGCCGGGAAGGGTTAGGTATGCACGTTTCAGTCCTCCGTTCGGACGTGACGCTAGCCACAGCGTTCGACAAAAAAAAGAAAAAAAGAACGTTGGGCTTTTTGCGATTAGGAGCGTTTTCAACGCCCGGAGCACCTCGACTTCGTTCCCGCGACCATGTCGCTCGCTTTCCCGTAGCACCCCTCAATTCTGAAGGCCACCGTGTATTACAGGGAAGGAGGCGATTTTAGGTGCGCGCAGTGTTACCGAAGGTGCAGGATTGAGAGCGTAACCCAAGCACTTGAAGAGAAGGGGAAGGCGGAGCTCTCTTCTTATCGGGACTCTCTTTTGTAGGTCTCCACGTCGCGATTGTCCTACAAAATCAACTTTCATTTATTTCTCGCTCGTGGCTTCCAAGTACTGCGCGCAACTACTGAGATTGGGTATAGTCATAGCTGATTAACACGATGCATATTCTAACACACAATAATTTTGCGAAATCAAGGTTTCGCTGATATGGATAACTCACACGTACAATTCGACGCGCAATACCTTTGACGTGTTGACTCGCGAGAGATGCTCCCATCACGGCTGAGTCTGGTGGTGTTCCAGACCTAACATCTAAATTTTGTCGTTACCTGTTACTATTTCGCGCGCAATTTGCGTCATATCGAAATGATAGCGCATGATGAAAGTGACGCTCGTTTTCCGACATTTCACACCAGCTCGTTGCCTTCGCTGGTACCTTGAGCGTTTCCCAGCGATGCGGAGCGTTCAAGAAGAAAAAAGCGTACGATAGCATAATTTGCACACTCATTACTTCTATAACACCGAGCCGCCTCGTAACCTTTTTTTTTTTTCTTCATGGTACTAATTTTTTTCTGCGCATTACGGCTGTTACGACGTTAAGTCTGGCTGCCCCCTCGAATTTGAACTTAGCTTAGATAAAGGACGGACCAGTTTAAATCAGAAAAATATAATTAACACTGTAGCAAAGTAAATACGTCATATCGATCGGAAATACGATTTGACACGTTCCATCTGAACATATATTGTGCACAGCGAATGCAATAGAGTCAGCGTGCAAAACTCCGCCACACTACGCTACGATAACATCTAAGCGATTTGTGCATAGCACCGAGCACGGAAAGGAGAAAACAGGTATTCATTCACTCAAACGAAGCGAATTTTTTTAAAGCCCGGACATTCCGTACGTCCAATCTAGCTAAGGTTATCAATAGACTCGACCATGTCATTTGTCGAAACAAATATATATTTACATCGCCGCCCGAGGTCTTCATTGAACGTGTAGTGCTGACCAAAATAAAATGCTAACCTGACTCTCAATCGCTTGCCGCAAAGGACGATTTCGAAGAGGCGGTACTGTGGGTCACTTAAGATGATAAAAAAAAAAAAAAGCTATAGAAACGAGTGTCGTAAAAAAGGGGACAGACGTTTTTATTCCTACCTCCGAACAGAAACGAGCGCCACCCGCTGGATCACACAGCGCAGAGGCCGGACTCGGCCACCGCGCGTATTATCACTGACGTCCGATGCTATGCACACTGAGTTGGCTGACCGCAGACATACCAAGCGCGCGCGAGGGAGGGAGAAACTTCCTCCGCCGGGAGAACACGACACATTTCGGGGATCTATTTCACGCAGCGGATAACGCGGGCCCTTTCACACTTCGATACTGGCGCCATCTAGAAGTTGAGCGTTCAACCACATCACGAGCCGCGCGGCATCTGGTGGCTGAAACGGACGAATAAATAGAGGTACTGCGCCCTCTTAACGCAAATGAATTACCTTATAAAGCGAAAACATTTGAAACATGCGGCGACCTTTCATTCGCATTACAGGTCATGTTTTTAATCACTTTCATGCCACGCGTGACTTGAGGTTTCACGTGAACGTCGTGGGCTGTTTGAAATACCCGCGCGATGTCATGTGACTGTGACGTCATGACCCTATCGACCAATCAGGAGTTTTCTGTCACAACGCCACTGACGCCGGCTTTTTTTGCGATACGAGCTCCTTAACGCTTCAGCGTTAAAAATCCACGTACTGCGAAGTGCAGGAACCAATTCAATGCGAGCTACCGCCTGCTGCTTCAGTAATCCAAGGACAAGTGCACACTATTGAATGCCTCGTTCTACCGCAATGTATGTACATACAATATAATTCTTGCATGGGACTTTCTAAGGAACACTCAATCTCTCCTTGACTGCGCTAACTATGAACTGTAGAGTACAAGCGAACTTTCATCAAAAGACACTTCTCTGGGTACCGACATTAAACTATGAACCCCTTATCGACATAATACTTTTGCCATGCTAAACATGGTACAAGAGGGGAATTGTTTGTGTATCGGTTTATGCGTGTATGAGTGTATTAGTTTATGAGCAAGTCTATAAGGTGTTCAATTGACTTGAAATTATTAGGAATTGATTAACCTTTTATTGAGTTCTTAGGACGCACTATTGCACGACGAGGGATAGAACGGAAGTTTAGATAGGGGTGCCAGGAAGGAGTTTAAATGTGATAAAGCTAAATTGCCGTGGCAATGTCGAAAGAAATCGACTTATGTTGGTTGCAGGTAGGCATGTAAGCAAGAAAAAAAAGTAAATAAGTTGAAGTTGTGCAAAGTAATGGGCGAAAAATTGTCTTAACGCAATTAGTGAGATATTTGAAGAATCACGAGTGTTTAAACAGCGCCATTGAGTTCATTGTTATGGCATATTTTGGTGTGAGATGCATCTCTATTAAGTTTGTGCTAAGAATATGTCTCTGAGTTAAGCAAGGACAGGCCCGCCTTTCAGCTGGGAGTGACCGGTTAGAGTGCGCCAACCAGTCTGGTAGCTTCCTTTTTTTTATAATTTCTGGTTTTGATGCTTCGCTAAGACGTCTAGTTCACCTTTTTAACCAACGACCATTCGAAGGTAACTAGTCACCTCATGTTTTCTTTTAAAACAATTTAATCATTCTTATTAAACACTTGTGGCAAAAAAAATGTGGTGTTTGTGTTCAACCCAGCGACCAAAAACCCAATCTTCGCAGCGAAATTCCAAACGTCTCCTACATTGAAAATATTTCGACTGAACCGTTAGGAAAAAAAATGACATCACGTGACATATGCAGTCATTCAGTTTCCCCACTACATTTGGCGGGAAAACACATGACCTTAAAATAATTTACTCATCAACAACGTATCGACGCTATATCAACGCCACGCCATTTCAACATCAGATCACCGTATGACGCACGATCGGCGCAATGTCAATCGATCGTCATCGCCATACTGTCCAATAAGCAGCGCAGCTATAGCGCTGTCTAAACGTATCATGTAGTGTGATCGTCGCGCAATTTTATGCTTCAACTATGTTTGTTGTTGTGGGGTAGGTAAAAAATGAAATTGCTTTTCGCTAACCTGTGTTGCGCAACAGGGTCGATTCAGTTAACTACCATTTACTTATCGTTATCACTGGGATCTGTCGCAGCGAGATCCAAGAAGTTTGAAAGAGTTTTGGTGCGAGTCGCACAGCTGCTCGCTGTGAGCTCTCAGGCGATCGAACACACAAGCTACCACAGCAAATCTCTCGTCTCGGATGTGCGCAGCAGCGATAGAACGTCGACGGGGTCAAGAAATGGCACGGTGGCAGATAATGAAGGAAGTAGGCTACGGTTAGCACCTGCAGCTTGCTTCTTATCTTTTTTTTACAGATACAGATTGCGCGACGCATTACTTTCAAACAATTTGCCACGTGAGCTTCGTTTTTGCGTGTACGTAGCATTACAGCATGCCTCGGTACCATTATATACAATCATTAATTAAAGCGACAAGTATCTTGTGTAATTCAATGGCGAAAAACCGTCAAAAGCCGTGCTGCGTACCTTTGTATTTTTGTACAAGCATTTTCAATTGACTATAGCACTTACAATCGCAACGTTAGCCTAACAGCTGAAAACATTTAGAAAAATCTCCCTGGCGGATTTTCGACATGTTCAGTTTTATTTACTGAACTGTTCAAGGGCAACGCAATAAAACGAGCACATTTTGTACGAGCATGCCACAGACTACATGCCGAGTTGTTTTAGTAATGTTTTTTTTTTTTTTGAGCGGATAAAACCTTACCGTTAATAATGTAAAGGAACTGGCAATGGTTTTGCATGAATTCAGAGCTATTTCAGTCAGCTACATAATTGTCTATCTAACAAAATTACTAATTTGATAATTCTGAGAGATATTATTGAGACATATACAATATTACCCAGGAAAATAATTATCGTATGTTCCGGTTTATTGTCCGCGGACTATATATGCTTAAAGGTTAATATTTTGTGGTGTGCGAACTATGGCATGTGCGGACTAGAAACTTTTTGTTTTCTGAAGGTTGATATTTGACGCTCTGCGGATTATACACGTCCTGTTTTTGTTTTTTTTCTTCTAAATATTAATATTTTATGCTGTGTGGGCTCTACACAAAGTCATTGGTTCTGGTATTTCGTTTCCTGTTTTAAAGAAACACTGAAGCAACGTCATCCTGGCACTGTGTTTCCTTCGCCCTCATCCGTAATTGACGCCTGCGGAATATGCACCGGCTTCGGGCTATCTAAGGAAATCTCTTTTTTTTTTTCATCTGGAATCGGCCTTTGCGGACTATACAGAGGGGGGGAACCATAGTCCGAAAAATACGGTAATTATGAGTGGTTTGATTACTTTTAACGGCATAGTCACCACCAGACTAATATTATACCAACACCACTCAGAGACATTCCAATTATGCCTTGTAAGCACAACCTCCCTAAGGTTTGATAACGTCACCAGCTGACAACGCAACGATATGATAGTGGTTGTTTGTGACAACGAAAACTGCTGAAGAAAGCTCAAGTCGAAAAACATTTGTCTTCGTAGCGTTGACCAACAGTATCGGTTGACTCCTTGGTTGAAGGTACGTGCACCGCTACAATTATTTGTACCGTATGTTTAAAAGCGGAGAATTTTACTCTTCCCCAGCGATATAAGCGTGAACTAGGCGAGAAAAAATAAATGAGCCCCATCGGACCACCTGAACACCACCTCTACAAGAAATGTGATGTCATAGAAACACTCGAATACATTTTATTTTTGC
The DNA here is from genome assembly GCF_016920785.2 of Ixodes scapularis. Classification (NCBI taxonomy): domain Eukaryota; kingdom Metazoa; phylum Arthropoda; class Arachnida; order Ixodida; family Ixodidae; genus Ixodes; species Ixodes scapularis. The sequence goes on along the minus strand of NW_024609868.1, from coordinate 90,915,026 downwards.
AGCATTTACAGAAATCGAAGAAAGGAACGCAAACGTTTCCTTGCTCTTCACAGCGATGGAACATCACTCATCTAATGTTATCATAGACATCAGCATCGGCACTGGTCACAGTCAACAAGGTTATGCCAAATACTCCAGGACAAACAGCTACACCACTTAGTTAAAGCTTCCAGGCTTTTGTTTTCATATATATATATATATATATATATATATATATATATATATATATATATATATATATATATATATATATATATATATTTTTTTTTTTTTTTTTTTTTTTTTTTATGGGGGAGGCTTTAAAGAGATAGAGCAAAACGGTCTCAATATATAAGTGAGACTCACATTTTCTTATCGGTAAAATAATACGTATTATTGGGCCGGGCGCTACACTGGAAATAGTTGTGACTGAGCATTTTTACCCGGGTATAGACCTTTCCATCGCTTATCAACCGGGTGAAAAATGCTGAGTCACTGAGCAGTGCACGCATTCGCGGCGTCTGATATACCGCACAGCAGAGTAACAGCGGATGCCCAGAAGGCGTACTACAGCCCAGCAGACAAAGATAGCGGCGCGCAGAAGGCAATTTTGGCAAAGGTCTAAATGAGCGATTGCTTTCTCAACGAATGTTAGTTGCGACTTTCTTGTCGTTGGGTATTTTTGGCGCTTTTTAGGTGATCACGAACCATCTAACCTAAATTGTCTTTTATTATAATTCTTATTAAGGAACTTTATTTTCCATTTCGATACATAAATGGAGGAAACAAGGGAAAAAAGCTGTAAAAGGAACTTGACCTGACCGAGCCCCTTGCTCCCTTCTAGAGGCATATACAGAAGTAAAAACAAAGCAGCAGAGAAAAACAAAGAGAAAACTGACATAAAAAAGTAAAATACAAAAATCAAACAGGTCTCATAAATCGATTCATTCGTGTTCGCCCCACATTAGTTCAGTTTGTAATTCATGAATATCAATAGAAAAATATCAATGTAATATTTTATTATGGTGTTTAATATAGTAGGAAGTGTGTATTTGAGTGATTGCAGTGAATAGTTGTTTTGACACAGCGGCACAGTCCAATGTTCCGCCGACCGAGTTGGGTAGGAAGTTGCATGTTCTTTTAGGCTCCGCAAGGTTTACTAAGCTATCCCCATTTCTTTTATTTTTTAACTTAAAACTGATCGCGAGCTTTATACCTGTACACTCTGTAAACAAAAAGTATATTTTTTATGAAGGGGCTCTGGGTGCTAAAGTGGTAAGAAGCATTCATTCTCAATGAGACGCACATATTATTTTTTTCTTTTTGGAATAGCATTATTTTTGTAATAAAGAGTATCGATCATGCACGCTTGTGTGCATTCAAACCTGGCGGTAAAAGGCGTACGGTGTGGAAGTTTGAAAACGCGCAAGAGAACGAGGTGGTGCGCTCATGGTATGCACGTAGAATCCAACGCTTAGTATCGCTTTTGTTTTCAATTGATGTAATTGCTTTTTGACGGGAATCTTAAGAATCTGAATGACCATCGACGTCTTAAGCTAGTTGATAACCAGAGTGCGCAATTGTGTTTAAGATATAATGATTTAGGGAAGTCCCCTATGTGGAGGAGATTTACGAAATAACAAATTCACTTCCATCTGAAATACAGCGTTGGAGACTGGTGGCCGCTAAGGAAAGGTCTGCCTTGCCCGGATTTCGAACCTGGGACCTCTTCAAGACTAGAAGGGCGCACAACCAACTGAGGTAACCAGGGACTTTTTTTCTTTATTCCTGAGCTAACCAGGGACTAGCCGTTAGTATAGCAAAAGGATGTTAACACTTGGCACCACCAGTCTTGGTCGAAGCCACCTCAAGGATAAGATCATTTTAATTGCTAGGTGTAATAAATTACAGTTCTGGATTTGCGCTCGATTTCAAGTGGAAGTCAATTTATTTGTTCGTGAAACTTTTTCACGTTCGGAACATACACTAAACCATTATATCTAATTATTGAACTGATCTCGACCTTGCGGTGGCTACGATCAAGACAGGTGGAAACTGTTCACGTAGTTTTCTCTACTGACGGCTAGCCACTGGTTACCTCAATAGGCAGAGCGCTCCGATATCCTTGAACAGGACCCGGGTTTGATACATCGAGTTATTATAATGTACGCTAGAGGTTCAACTGGCGCTAGTGTCTATGCGACTTCCGGGAGGCAAATTGAAGCAGACAGCAACCAGTCTATGTTTACGGTGCTCCTGTGCATTCCTATGGGAAAACGCGCGTGAATTTTGTTTCTTCGCCGGAAAATAACACGAATAACTTTTCTTATTTCCATTGTACCGGATAGTATGTACCTTTATTGACATGGTGAATGCGTAATTGCTTTAGTTACAGAATTTTTCTTTACTATTGAACGATGTTAAACTTCGCTATATTTCAGGCCCAAACCTCTGTTCCATGGGAGGCATGTAAAAATGAGCGACGATTCCAAGCAAAATAACAATCGAAAGGAATGTAGAGTGCGTTCAAGGTTCGCTAGCATTCCGGTAGCGCTTATATATTGCTAATATGCCCGTTTTGTCACTCACTATATGAAAATGACTCCGTCGTGCATCTTGACGATCTGTTAAAAAAATAAAATATGTGGGCTATGAAAGGTGCGTCTTTTCATTATTTCTTATGTCGGGCAGTTTTAATCAGGCACCTGTTCTCTGCTTCTCTCTATTTGCAAAGATTTGGAGCGTGCGGCTGATGATTTGAACCCAGAACGAGCATCTTCGCACATATTCACGAGCAGAAAGAATAAAGAAGTACTTATTTATTGCATATCTGACTACTAGTATATTACGTGGCTTTCAATTAATTTTGATCGCCTGCCTGCATAAGGAGTTACTTATCCAGTGTTACTGCGTAGTTCTTGCCGTCTCTGTTGGTTTTTCACATGTAATTCGTTCGTTTTAGCACGTATATCCCCATGCTGGAAAGCGCCGACGCCGTGTTCGCGCTAACAGTGTCCGACAGTGCACATAAATACACGTGTTACGAGGCGGTTTTAACACCGTTTTTCATGCCACGAATTTTAAATAAAAATGCTGTAACTGACCAGTTATTTCGTCTGCGTGACTGAGAAATGTTCCAATGTGCCTTGTAAGTACAAATTATTCGTAATATTTGCTCTTGTAATCGAGCGCAGAGAGAAAACGCACTCGCTTTTTCCCATAGAAATGCATTACCGGAAGTCAATTTCGGACTGGTTGCTGTCTGCTTCAATTTGCAGCAGCACACTAGCGCCAGTTGAACCTCTAGCGTGCATTATAATAACTCTATGGTTTGATACCTGCACCAGGCGAATTTTTTTTTTTTTTTTTTGCGTCCGCCAGTCGCCTAGGGGGCGCGAGCTGCGCTGCTGCTGGAAGTTATTCTTACGCAAATGTGTTCACAACTCAAGGGAGTACACAACTCGAGTGACCCGAACACATTTCTGCAGATACAAAAAACGTATTTCTTGTGTGGCAGCGAGCTAAAAGATAGAAAAATGCCAAACTTCATTCAGAAACGAAAAATACTGAAAGTCCTAGGAGTGCCCCCTAGAGGTAGTACAAAGGTACATTCATTGGCATTGAGCACGAATATAGTGAAACGAAAGACAGTATTCACTGGTATTTCTCTTATTAACTCGTGCCCGTTTAATGCCATTACCACCATTAAAAAAGAAAGACTACGAGGGCGAAGAACGTAAATTACAACGCTAATGATGTAAACTGGGTTTACCCGACAAACCAAGCGCAACTATTTAGAATGATACTTAGCGTTACGTCTGCTACGTCAGAGATTAAATATTTGTTACTCGCACAAACGAGAGTATATTTATGATTAAGCATTTTATGACGCAAGGGCAATAAAGGTCATAAGTGAAGACGGCATTTGCTTTCCCTTAACTTTGAAGATTCCTCAAATCAACTTTCTGAAAAAAAAATAAAATATATATATATATATATATATTTACGTCTCAAAAACCTTCAGCGGAATTCTTGAAGCTTCTAAAAACAGGTACAACTAATCAACTGTCCATAACAAAACGGAAAAAGTCAGTGATACCAGAATGTCAAAGCTCTCACTGTGGTTCCCTGAGAAATCCAGGTGAGGTAGTTGTCCAGCCGGGAACATTGTCTGCGTCGGTTGCTCCCAGCTCTCGATGCCAGCCAGCCGTGTCTGCAGCACACATTCGTCGAAACTCACTCGGTCTGTCGCAGCGGTCGCTTCACCCGACTGTCGGGAGAACTTGGGCGACAAACACGCGACCTAGTCGCTGAACAAACCAAAGGGTGAAAAGCTTCGCTCGTGCACGCACGCGCTGTTGACAGAGGCCGGACTTCATTGTCACGGCCGTGGAGCCGACGCGGCGACGCCGCTTACGCAGCGAGTGCGATAAGAAAAGGCAACGCCCTTCTTGTTTCCTGAACGCAGACGAACCTTCCTCTTGCAATCACCGGTCGTCATTCCTCCGGTGTAAATAGGCTGTATTATACTGACTGAAAGCTTTAAAAGACACAGGGCATGTCCAGTCTCGTGTATCGTTTTGCACGTTTTAAGTTGTCAGCGACTGCAGCTTGACGGCCATGTTCCGACACTTCATGTGAATGCGGTCTGGTGCCAGTCTCCAACCGTTGAACGGACGTTTTTACAGTAAGCATCTGCGGACGCGCACATTTACCCTTCTCGCTTTGCTTTCCGCTCTCACCACTGTCGGTGATCACAATTCCGCGCGAGCAACCTATTCAGCGCCAGTCTTTGCGCTTATTGCGCCTTTCTTGGCGATTATTCTTAACGCAGAATGGGCTTATGGTTTGGATTTTGTGCGGAAGTGTTGCGCTCGACTGACGACGAAAAAGCGTTACACGCAGGCCGAGGCAACATAAAGAACTCATTGTCCCTAGTAGGCAGTGCATAGGCATCTAAGTCATAGAGAAAGCACACCTAGTCATAATAATTCTACCATAATGATAACTAGGAACAATTAATCGCAACTAGCAAGATGAGACATCAGGGGGATCAAAAGGAATCGAACCCAATACCTACAATCCACAGTCCGACGGCCTTCTCTGCCGCCTCGGAACAGACGAAAGAGAGCGCAAGCAGCTAGACTAAGTATGACTTGCGGTCGACGGTCACCCGCAGTTGCACGCGACTGTCTGTGGCGACAGAGACTTTGTCCAGCATGCATAATATAGCCTCGCGATTAGTCATAATCTGTAGGCGACCGTCGTGCCGAATAATATACTTAGTCCAATATACTTAGCCCGCAGGCGACTGCCGGCTGTCAGTCATATTTAGTCCGCAAGCAACCCACGCCGGCCAGTAATACCTAGTACAACATACTTAGACCGTGGAGGACCGTGGTCGGGGAGTCATACTTAGTTCAGCGATATTTATACCGCAAGCGATCGTCGATCGCGAGTCGCACTTTTTCTAGTACCTAGTCTACAGGTGACCGTCGGCACGAGCAGCTGGCTCCAGAATAACGAAGCGTAGCTCCTCACTTGGACTCACGATATCATGGGTTGGATCATAATGTCACAAAAGATAGCACAGCCGGCAGATGATGTGACAACATCATACAATGCTCAAGAGATATCGTAAGTGGCAAGATAAATCTTTTCCCTCGTGGATACTTCCTTTACCACAAGGGGTTCCTTACAATTCAACACCACTGAAAATCCAAAGACTCACCCACAAAAGAAGCAAACCCCATGGAAAACTTATAGTAAAAGCATGCACGTGACGCACCCACTTCTAAATCAATTAAAATTTGTTGTGACTATTTTGTTGAATCCGGAGAAGGCAAGCGTGTGTCGTGTGCAGATTCTGTGATCCCCGGGCTAATCAGAATGATGAAGTCACGTTACTTTTTTTATACAATGCGCGACGCAGGTTCTTTTTTCCTTAGTGTGCAGAATGAAGCTAAAATAACGCTACACACGGGCCGTTTACAAGTGATGTTTCCCTGATTCTTTATGGGACCACATTGATGGTCCCGATGGGACCATCAATGTGGTCCTATAGGGACCACTGATATCTGAGCCTATGCCCCGCCGTTCCAAAGCGGCAGAAATCCATATATCATTTCCCTCAAGATTACGGTATCATATTAGCTCTATCTGGTGGTAAGGTCGAGAGTCACCGGGCCATCCGTGTTTCAAAGAAAGTGAGGAAACCAATTACAACTTATTATTTGCAGGCAGCATGCAAAGAAAATGTGACGGTGACTCGTGGTAGTACGGAGTTTTAGTAGATCGTACGAAGCAGAAAGCGGGCCCAGCTGGCGCGTGCCAAATCCATACTTAAAAGTGACGGCACGAGCTCCCGCTAGAAACGTGTAGCTCTAGAATGCGATCTACTAAAAGTATCTATAGTTCGTTTCACCTTATGTGCGAGCGAAGCCGACGCTACAAGCGCGAGCATGCTGCTTGTAACAGCGCCTGTAGTGCACTAGCGCACGCGCAAAGCAGGATCGCTGAGAGTGTTGGGTTCGCGCTTCTAGCTTTGACTTCGCTCGCACAAAACGTGAAACGAAGTATAATATCGCAACGTAACGTAACACAGTCAACTCAAGCGTAAGCAAACGCTACCATGTGAACTGGTGTAGTCGGTTGCAAGCTAAGAAAAAACCGGAAATGCCTCTCAGAGGAAAATGTAATCCTACGCCGAGAAACGCCATCCAATCGTTTTCATGACGTCACGATTCCGTGGACCAATCGCGATTCTTTAAAAAAAAAAAAAAAGCCCAACATGGCTGCTGGCCTTAGCAACGCGACGTTAGTTTCTCGTGACTATTATTCTGCTTTTTTGCACCGTGTTTTACGTGCCCGAGGTTACGCCACGAAATCTTAATGGTATCGGCTTGCGTTTGCAGCAGTTTTTGCGCGACAACGTGAGAATCCAGCGACGCTATCGCCAACGAAAATTTTGAAGCGGGCGCGAGGCTTAGCACTGCTGAGAGGTATGTTAGACGGTATGTTAGACAGTATCTTGGACAGAAAATGAATTGGGAAGACGGTACTATGGACATGACTTTCATTCTTTACTAAACAGCTATTTCGTTGACAAAAACGTATTCTAAATCATTTAAATGTCCTGAATGAATTAAATAAATATTGTAGTAGTTTAAGACACGTTTCCTGGAGGAAGAAAAAGCAACGTTGCTAGCGAACTACTTTCTCGACGGCGGACGCACTTCAGATGGGCGCAATGCGCTTGTGGGTGGAGCTAAAAGATTGTTCTTAGGTTGCATCCGACTATAGTTAAAGGGACCATGAAATGATTTTAAAATCTAATTTCATCCACCGCACGTCGTAAAAGGTGTGAAAAGAAACACAAAAACACAAAAATAGGGAGCCAAAACAAATTATTCGCTATAGAACTGTTAAAAGAAAACTGGACTCTTTTGCGCCTTCTTTCCTTCGAAAGCTCTCTGCTTTTTCACTGCGATGCATCCGCGGAAACGCAGCACGTCAGCCGAATCCACGTCGCCTATTGGGTAAGAGCCTACCTCACCAGCACCGCGATCATAAACAATAAATAGCCGGAGAATGTTTCCTAAAAGTTTTGTTAAATAATACTCAGATCTACATTTTGTAGCATAATTAGAGATGTGACGAAAATTGCCAAATTTGATAATGCTTAAAGCCCCTTGATAAAAGTGTTTTCACAAGTACCGCCAACCATTGTTGTGGAACTGCGCAAGACACGTGCCACGATCGGGTGCTCCGCCGCCATTCGCTTCCAAGGGCCGCTCATTTCAGTGCTGCGCCGCCATTTGCTTCCAAGGGCCGCTCGAGACCTGGGCCACGTGCGCTCGCGGATTTGGCGCTACTTGCAAAGACAAACGAAAATATATCGAGGGGCTTTAATAATGCTTAGGGTGCCTACATGTCTGTCTGCCTCAGGGTGAAGACATCCATTGTTGCCCTGAATGTGCCAGCGCGTGACGCTCTCGCGCACTCAGTGCGTGGCTTGGGCGGTAAAATGGCGTCTATGCATTGGCCAAAGCGACGCGCTCGAGCTGAGTGACACCGGATTGCGCGCACTTCAAAATGCATAAAAAAACGATTGGGCGGAAAAATGGCTGAGATGTCTCCACTCAAGCAAAAGCGCGCGTGTGTATGAAGGCACTCTAATTATGCTGAGAGCCAAGCGCCATCTATCGTGTGGTAAACAAAGGAGGGGCGGTAGGGCCGACGGGCCGACAGCGTTGGGCTCAGTTACTTGGCCGCGACGTGTTCTTCTCGCGCGTTTCGACTTCAAGCAGCGAGAAAAAAGTACTTGAAACAGACCACGACGAACAAGAACGCTCGATCCACAAACGCCCGAGAAAAGCCAGAACGGCCACGAATTCACCGACCCGCGACCAAGCGAGCTCAACAGATAGGCCTAGCGGGCACTCCGAAGCAGGCACTCCGACTCCGGTGCAGCGTTGCTTCGACAGTACTTGGCCAAGACCGTTTGCCTACGACCGGCTGGCGTGCTGAATGCAATATGCCCGTGCGACCCTTGCGGACCCTTCCTGTATTTTGATCGCTCACCTCAATTTTAGATTAAGGGGTGAGGTCAATCTCTTCCCCTTGGTTTCCGAGGCAGTGTTGACGAACACTGTCGTCGAAAAGGGACTCTCGTCGATTCTATCTTCTTGTTTTGTGTGATAATAGAGCTCAAATAAACGCCGTATGGATTACCTTCGTAACACGGTATGTACACTTTGTTATTAGTATGCCATTTTTATTCTGACAGACTGCACGTCACTGTCGAGCTATAACACTTCGTGGGAGCTACGTGCAATGCCGGTCAAACCTTCCTTTGCCGGGTGTCGCGTCAGTACCGAGTTGCAATCGTAAAAGATCAGTCCCGAAGCGCTTACCAACAACGCGAATACAACACTTCCATCAAACGCGCGCGTCCGCTCTGAGTGCGAACAGGTATTTACGTGGCTCTTGCTGACGCTATCGTAGTTCAAACGTATCTTTTTTAACGTCGGCTCGCTCCTGCATCTCCGAGGCCGCGAAAAACGCCGCGGCCATTTGTCTCTATCTGCGTCGCCTTGCAAACGACTGACACGGGTCGCCTTTTACCAACAACGACAGTTGGGTTGACTTCTGGGGCCCTAAACTCGTCAAATACAAAGTTGGAGGCAAAGTTGACGGAGCGCGCCGATTGGACAATCACGACAATGACTTCGCGTTTTTCTCGTCGACATCCAATCGGCGCGCTCCGCGAACTTTCGGCTACAACTTTGTATCTGACGAGTTTAGGGCTCCTGGAGTCTTCACCGGAAGAGTCGCCGCACTTCCCAACAGGCATACCGGCGTATGGGACTAGTCCCATGCTGTCGCTGTAGCGCAACATATCTAATTGAATCTCGCTCAGCTGCGATGTGTCCATGGCTATCGCGGCGCTGAGAGGCGCCGATTCAGAAAATCCGCGCCATCAGCGCAGTAAAACCTACCGGCACACCGCCGACTCGCCGCCGCTCCCATTCTCCTACTGCCGAGAGAACTTCCGGTTCCGGAAACAAGGTACGTCACGACCGTCAAAATTACGGCGCAGCTTGTTTTGCGGTCAGTTGGAGAGAAAGAAAAAGTCGATATTTCATTAATTTTTTGTGTAGAAGTTAATAAACCGAGACAAAAACGGATGCCTGTTGGGCATTCAGTGAACATTGACGGTTTAATGTAAAAGTTATGTGGCAAAAGTAAAAAGGTCATTTCATGGTCCCTTTAACTCGACGCATGTCTTCAGGCCGCAATGAAGCGCAACTGTGTGCGTGGTATTTAAACGACAAGGTCCTCACGTAAGATACATTTGTCCGCCTCAAATGCTCTTTCTAAGTATCGAAGAGAAGTAAAAAATTACGAAATAAAAGGAATGCACATATATGCTCTGTCAGCAACACTGTCCCTTCATAGCAGTGCGCAATACGCTGACAATAGCTGTCAGAATTAACTGAATATAAAGCTACACCAACGGGTACCTTCTCATAGAGATTGAAGAAACACGCCTGTGTAAATAAGAACGCTGACAAACAAATTCTTCGATACATTTTATGTTACAAAAGCGTCTTGTTCATCAATGCTACTTCTTTGTCTAATCGTCGTTCAACAAACTTGTGGCATGAACTGCGGCCTGAGTCTTGAGGACAATCTTATTACCTTGAACGTATGCAATAATCAGACTTGTACGTAACGCCGTTAGAAGTAATAGATTACTTGTAATCGATTAAATTTTAGTGTAATTTTGTAACGCTTCAATTACTTTCTTTAAGGACTAACTATCATTGTAATTGAATTACATTTTGGTCTAATCGATTACCAAATTACCCGTTACAACTTTTGTCAATTCCTTTTTTTTTTTTCTTACAGGGGGGGGGGGGGGGGGGGGGTGTTAGATGTGCTGGAGTCACTCAGCTCTGGGCAACGGTCTTTTTTTTTTTTCTCTCTTTCGAAACCACTAAGCACGGGACCTCGAGGATTAGTAGGCCACTTCACTATGCTTCGTTTCTTGGGTAAATTTATTTTTTGGTACACCGGAGACTACGTCTGGGTATGAAAAATGACCTTATCCAGCCTCTTGTGAGTAATGTATTTAAAGGAGCTGTGGCAACAATTTTAACGTTGAAAAAATTGGCATATTCTACTTTTGACATTATTCATCATGTCACAAATGACAAAAAACGCACCTTCTTTCATCGAAATATTGTGATTCCACCGCGTAATAGCGAGGCAAAAATTAGAATATTCCCCGACCTGCAGCCGCGAGCGGGGGCCATGAGAAACACGCGGCATGACGTGAATGGGGGGTCTTGTAGACAGATGGCAAGTTGTGCGAATACCTGCTCGATAAAAGGTAACTTTTCTATAAATCTTGTCGTTCCAACATAAATATAAATGCGTCAAAAATATGGTATCATCTACAAAACTTTTAATATACGGAGTTTTAGTGTCGCCATCTATCTTACGTCCACAAAACCGTCCACTCTCTCTGCTACCGCGAACAGCCGAAAGAAGCCGGAGGGGGAGGGGGAGGGGGACAGGGCCGGACGGGTATGGCCGAACTCGTATGAGACTTTCCTCCTTTCACCTTATTGTTCGTGCTGCGCGCCCGCCAGCACGTGGTCACTCGCGAGCGGATGAGTTCTCGCTGCTCACTGATGGCTCTAGAGTGAACTTTACCGGAACCCCGCGCCTACCCCATCTGTTGTGTACTCGGACATCCACGCGCTTCGCGCGTGAGACTGACGAGCCGAGAAGCGCATGCCTTGCGCCGAGGCTCGTGACGAGACAGCTCGTGACCAGATTCTGACTGGCGTCGGCGGTCAAAAAGCGCCGCTCTTCAGAATAAAACCTTCGGGTTTCCACCCTCCTTGTGCTTTGCTTCAGTGGCGACGAGGATGGGATTCTTCCACGACGGAACATCACGCTAAGGCAAGAAGAAAGCAAGGATGGGGTCACGCCCACGAAACGAAGAGCGGCTGGAGCACGTACCGAATTCGCCTAGAGGCCTACTTTGAAGGCCACTGTGTTACGGATGCGGCGAAGCGTCGAGCCCTTCTGGTATCGTCCCTCAGCGACAACGTCGTCCGAATTCTGCAAGGGCGCTGCCAGACGACGTGCGTCAATAGCCTGACTTACGAGGGCGTCGTGAGCTACCTTGAAGAGCACTTCGATCCCCAAGCGAACGAGATTGCTGCCAGCTACGCGTTCTTTTCACGCAAACAAGAAGAAGGAGAGAAAGTTCAAGACTTTGTAGCTGACCTGCGGCGTCTCGCCAAAAATTGCAATTTTGGCGGGAGCCTGGACCGTATGCTGCGGGACAGAATCGTTTGTGGCATGCGGGATGACGAGGCACGACGTTTCTTACTCACGCGTAAGAAATTGAACCTGGATGAGGCGGAAGAATTTGCAATGTCATCGGAGACAGCCGCCGAGAACGCCCGGGCAATGCGGAAGACTGATTCCGGGGACGGAGCTGGCGGTGTGCATTTTGTTCGAAATCGACGGGGCAATCGGCGTCCTAGCGGACACGGTACCAGCGCCAGCACAGTCAGTCCACGCACGTTGTGTTGGAGATGCGACGCACATCATGCAGCGGACGAGTGCCGACACCGCAGCTCTGTGTGTCACAAGTGTGGCAAGAAGGGGCACTTGGCGAGGGTATGTTCGTCGGGTCGCGCTACTCGGCAAGGAGCGTACTCGCTGAAAGATTCAGATAACGACGAAGACGGCGAGGAAGAGATGCTCCACGCCTTGGTCGCTCACAGTTCGTCTAACCGAGACATCATGAAACCGATCGAACAAGATTTACTGTGGGAAGACCGGAAGCTGCGAATGCTTGTGGATACGGGATCACCAGTGAGCGTGATACCCAAGAGCGTTTTCAAGAGACATCGCAAGTGGTGGCCTGCGTTGGAAAAGACTCCCCTTCGCTTGTCGTGCTTCCTAGGGCCTCTGCCGGTGCTCGGTAGAATTTCCACGAGGGTCCAGCACGGGCAAGCACTGGTGAGGAGCGTTCTGGTCGTTGTAGATTGCGAAGGACCCTTACTGTGTGGCCGGAACACGATTCAAGCGTTCGAAGACGTTGGTTTGTCACTGCTAAAAGTGGAAATGCCCTTTCATGTGAACGTGCTGCGCGGAGACGCCCCGGTGCAAAGAATGCTGGAGGAATTTGCTGACGTCTTCGAAAAGAAGTTGGGCTGCTGTGAAGGCCCACCCGTGAGCCTACATAAGAAGGAAGGTGCTCTCCCCCGCTTCTGTAAGGCGCGACCGCTGCCATACGCACTTCGTGAAAAAGTGACGGCACAAATCAACCGTCTAGTGGCAGATGGGGTGCTCTCCCCGATCCGTATTTCAGAGTGGGCTACACCAGTGGTGCCGGTGGCGAAGAAGAACGGTGATATAAGGTTGTGCGGCGATTTCAAGCTAACGGTCAACCCTGCTACGCACCTGGAGCAGTATCCACTGCCGAAAATTGACGACATTTTTGCATCACTGTACGGTGGAGAAGTATTCAGCACGCTCGATTTACGCAATGCGTACAATCAGCTTCCCCTCGACGAGGAGGCTCGTAAGATGGCTGTGTTAAACACGCACCAAGGCTTGTACCGCTACAACCGTTTGGCTTTCGGCATCGCGTCCGTCCCAGCCCTATTTCAACGCCGTATCGAGTCACTTCTGCACGACCTTCCACGTGTTAAAGTATATCTGGATGACATCATCGTCGCAGAAAAAGAGAACGATACATCGACACTCCGACAGGTGTTTCAGCGGCTACGGGACAGCGGCCTTAAGTTGAACCAAGCCAAATGCAAGTTCCGAGAGAAGCAAGTGTCGTTTTTGGGACACAAGATTGACGCCCTGGGTCTGCACCCTCAGCGAGACAACCTCGAGGCAGTGACAGCAGCGCCGAGACCGACATCGGTAAGCCAGCTGAAATCCTTCCTGGGGCTAGTCACGTATTATGCCAAATTTTTACCCAACCTGGCAACGACCTTGGCTCCGCTATATCGGCTGTTGGCAGAAGGTGCATCATGGCGGTGGGGACAAGAGCAGGAGAGGGCCTTCCAAGAGGCGAAGCGCTCTATGGCTGACGCAAATTTTCTGGTCCATTACGATCCCAGGAAACAGTTGCGGCTAGAATGTGATGCATCACAGGACGGACTCGGCGCGGTCCTGTCACATCGCATAAACGGAAGGGATTTCCCGATAGCGTTCCGTTCAAGGACACTGACATCAGCGGAACGCAATTATTCTCAACTCGAAAAGGAGGCGCTAGCCTTGGTCTTCGGAGTTTTAAAGTTTCGGGATTATCTCTTCGGAAACCGCTTCACACTGGTGACCGATCACAAGCCACTCACAGCACTGTTTCATCCGGAGCGGCCGATTCCCCAAATGGCGGCGGCCAGAATTCAACGGTGGGCATTGCTTCTCTCAGCGTACCAGTACGACATCGAGTACCGGAAGGGGCAGCAGAATGGTAATGCCGACGCCCTTAGTCGCTTGCCTTTGCCGGAACAAGGGGATGGCAGCAATAGCGAGCTTATGGAGTACGTGTTGTACAGTCAGCACTTAGACGACCGAACTCTGTCTGCACAGCAGTTGGCGGCCGTGACCACCGAGGACAAGATCCTCCGGCAAGTAAACAGATGGGTTCAAGGCGGGTGGCCACCACATTTGCGCACGGATCAGCAGACTTTCCAGCCGTACTTTGTCCGAAGGCATGAACTCACGGTGTGCCACGATCTGATCTACTGGGGTCATCGAGTGATTCTCCCGGCGACTGCGAGAGCGTGCCTGCTGAAGGAGCTACACGATACCCATCCCGGGATCTTGGCAATGAAGAGTCTCGCCCGGACAGTTTTTGGTACCCGGGCTTAGACCAAGAAATTGAGAGACTTGCAAAGAACTGCCCGCAGTGCGCGCGCAGTGCTGGCCGATGCCCGCGGCTCAGGCTCCATCAAAGTGGCCAGAAACTAACAAACGCTGGTGCCGTCTGCACATGGATTTCGCCGGTCCTATGGACGGTCACATGGTTTTTGTCCTGGTTGGTTCGGACACCAAATGGATTGAGGCTGTCCCAATGAAGACGGCAACAGCGGACACAACCATTGATGTCCTTAGAGGAATCTTCGCTCGCTTCGGCCTCCCTGAAACACTGGTATCGGACAATGGCCCGCAGTTTTCAAGCGCGGCGATGGCACGATTTTTGAAAGAAAACCACGTGTGTCATCTGACAACCGCACCATATCACCCGCAGTCGAATGGGTTAGCCGAGCGGGCTGTTCGCACCCTTAAAGAAGGCCTAAAGAAAAACGAAGGCGACGCTCTACAAAACCGGATTTCCAAGTTTTTATTTTGTTACCGGTGCACTCCTGTCAAGGACGGCAAATCGCCGTCTGAGTTGTTGCTGGGCTACCAACCGAGGACGAGACTAACCAGCTTCTTCCCAAGCCGTCAAGGACCAGAGCACGCCGTGACTTTCCCATCGTCCTCAATCACCAAATCACCGCTACTTGCTCCCGGAACGCACGTCTGGTCACGCCAGTATCAACGGGGTCCAAGGTGGCTACCGGGAACGGTAACATCCACGCAAGGGAGGCGGATGGTCACGCTGAATACGCCAGATGGACAACAGCGGCGGCACGTGGAGCAGCTGCGACAGCGACACGCGGAAGAGACGCTGCGAACGGAGCTAGAGGCCAGCCAGGCGCAACAGACCGACGGCCCAACGGCGGAGGACAAGCTGGCGAGGCAGACAACAACGGAGGGCAGTGCCGGCAGCTCCAGTGACAGATCAGAAGCGCACCCAGCAACGAAACCTCTCTTACCTACGCAGCCTGTAGCGGAAGACAGCGCCGGCGATTCCCCTGAGAGGTTCGAAACGGAGCTGGCAGACCTTGTGTTGCCCAGACGGTCAAGGCGAAAGCGACAGCCGCCGGATCGCTTGCATTTTTAGGGGGAAAGAGATGTTGTGTACTCGGACATCCACGCGCTTCGCGCGTGAGACTGACGAGCCGAGAAGCGCATGCCTTGCGCCGAGGCTCGTGACGAGACAGCTCGTGACCAGATTCTGACTGGCGTCGGCGGTCAAAAAGCGCCGCTCTTCAGAATAAAACCTTCGGGTTTCCACCCTCCTTGTGCTTTGCTTCACCATCGACGTCACTGCCACGTGACCCGGAAGACGATGTACGAGTTGAGAGGTGGCAAAAACTTAGATCTTTCTCATTTTTTTTAAATAAAAACTAGGGTATCCAGACGAAATCTGTTCTCTGTAGTTTACTTTAGAAGTCTCAGGCATCAACTTCCACAATTTTTAAGCAAAGCCCTGAAATTGTTGCACAGCTCCTTTAAACAGCGCTCTTTTTATTCATTTTTATTTTTTTTTTTTCAAGAGGGAGGTGTTGGCGTCACTCACTCAGCTCCAGTGTTGTGCCCGTTACCGAAAAAAAGTAACGAAATAGCGTTACTCGTTAGTTTGGCAAAAAGTAACGCGTTATCGAGCTACGTTACTCTTTTACAAACGTAACGATATACCGTTACCGTTACTTTTCAAAAATAACGAACGTTACTTTTACGTTACTTTTCTGTTCGAGTACATATGTTTGCCAGAGATGTATGATAAGCCTCCTTAACAAGCTTGGATAAAGATAAAAATTTACAGAGTGGTTTCATAATGTTTTGATGCGCGAAGCAGCTTAATTTTCGGCATGCAGATTAGGCATTGATGCTGTAAATTACCTGATTTTGTCTCCTTTAGTTGATACATTTCATTCAGAGCTGCTGGCCATGGCAACGGACTTTCGTTATTCATGCCCATCTCACGCGCAGAATAAGTCGGAGATGTTAGTCAATCGGCTTTTATAAACCACAGCATGCGAACGAGGACTGCTGGAACACAACCAGCCAACCAACAACCCTCATCTGTACGCCGGTTTTAGTAACAGTCCGGTTCATACTATTACCGGAGACTGATTTACCAGCAGTAGCTCTTAAATTTTCTGTGAAAAAAAAGAAAAGGTTTCGTGGTTAAGTTTTCTTTCCAGGTTTAAAACTTTTTTTTTATTTTTTTGTCATGACCTTAGGAAATTAAAGACTAATCAAGCGAAAGATACTTCTGTGTACAAAAGTGGGTCAGGAACTTTCAGGCAGCGAGGGGGAGAGCGAGGGTAAAAATATTCCACAAAGGGTGTTTCTTTTTTTTTTTTTGAAACTAGAGAAATGAGCAAATCGCTTCGCCACTAGTTGTCCACTGTTGTAAACGAATGTCTCTCCACAACTCCCCCCCCCCCCCCCCCCCCCCCGCTGTCGTCTTCTGCTGCACAAAGTAGGGGGGAAGAGGAGGGAGGGGAGGAGGCTGTAACGCAGTCGTTTGTTCAAGCCTTGTGGGGGATGACACTATGAAAAAGAAAAAAGGAGGATGAACGGAATTAGCTAGTAGCCGAAGGTTTTTTTCGCCTTCGAGAAGTGAGTTTTTTTGGGTTTTTTTAAGTTTACTGTGACGGATGCTGGTTCCGTGCAGCGATAAGCTCGTGCAGGATTTTGAGATAAGCTCGTGCAGGATTTCACCAGTTTTGGTCAAAAGTAACGAGTACCGAGTAACGAAATTTGACAGCCGATACCGTAAAAAAAGTAACGGAAATACTTTACTCGTTAGTCATTCAGAATACTAACGAGTACGTTACTGCGTTAGCGAAAAATGTAACGCGTTACCAGTAACGTCGTTAATAGTAACGCGTTACCTCCAACACTGCTCAGCTCTAAGCAGAAACGGTCGAGGCATTCTTTTTTTTTCTTCGGAACAACTTAGCGCGAGACCCCATAATACCGTAATAAAAAAAGTTGAATAAAAAGTAACGTGGGAGTAATCGATTACTTTAGAGTAATTTTTCGATTACTTTTTGAGGCTGTAATTTTAATTGTGATCGGTTACTTTTTATGGTGAAGTAATTGTAATTGTAATTGGTTACTTTTTTTCACTAACGTGTACAAGTCTGGCAATTATTGAAACGCTTAAGCCGGTGTCACACTGCTTATACATCGTACAAAAGACAGTCTGCACACAGATTCGAACGCGAGTCGGGGGATCGGTGGCCGAGTGGTCTAGCGCACACCAGCTCGGAGCACGTGGAGCGAAAGCTCGCGCTGCAGAACCCAGGGATCCTGGGTTCGAGCCCCACCCCTGCCCGTTTCAATCTGGATGAGCATCGTACCGGCGTGCGGTCGTGTATCACTACTGCGTGATGCACGTTAAAGACCCCAGGCTTAGCGGCTGTACCGCACTGGCTAAATTCCTCATCTACAGCTGGGAGACTCGTCGCCCCTGTGAGGCAGACCAAGTTCTAGGCTGTATAAACACACACACAACCCAATTTTTTTTTCGAACGCGAGTCACCGCGAGATCCGTAATTCGAATGCCGGATGGCAATACGTCCATGGAGAAACTTGGCACTCGGCATTCGAACCACTGATGTTGCGGTGACTCCTGTTTGCAGACTATCTTATGTATCATGTACAATCAGGCTGACCCTGGCTTTAGGTTACATGTATTACTTACACCCTTTCCAACATTAATCACACATAATAAATGCTATAGTAGAGTACAAAGTAAAA
Source organism: Ixodes scapularis (assembly GCF_016920785.2). Lineage (NCBI taxonomy): Eukaryota > Metazoa > Arthropoda > Arachnida > Ixodida > Ixodidae > Ixodes > Ixodes scapularis. The sequence continues at coordinate 90,896,891 of NW_024609868.1, read as the reverse complement.
CTAAAAAATTATACATTCGTATATAAACCTATCCCACAGTAAGGTGTCGTTACAGGTATAGGAAGTATTCATTGGCGGCCATAGCTGTGTGCAGGACTGCTGAGCGCGTGCTGAAGGCGAGCTTTCACAGTTCTTTTGTACCGTACATTTAGCACCATCAAGGTTCGAAGCAGGCTATTAATGTGAGCTCGTTCTGACCATGCGCCCTAAACATCGCCCTCCAATATGGCATTCAGTGAATACCTCCTATTAGTTTGTAGCAAATAGCCCAGATCTTAAAAAAAAAAAAAGACGCAGCGGTCCTGCGGAGTCATAGGCCTATTTTTTCCGCAACCAAAGACAATCTCAAATTGCTCAGTGTTAATGACGGCTGATTTCAACGGAACTCGTTCGGCACGTAATTTTCGACGACCTCTGAAGGACTGTCCATTGAGCAGAAGATAAAGCAAGAGCTGAAGAAGAAAGTCTGATCATTGGTGGGACCTATAAATCCCTTGCGCCTGCCATCTTGTCTTGAAAGCTTCTGGTACGCCTGAAAAACCAGCTGCTTGGCTGCCTTATCCGCAAATGTCTCAGTGAGGCTATTGTTTCCGGCGACTTTGCTGCCAGTTACTTTTTGGCCTGGTGAACAAGGCAAGCTTGCTTGGCAAGAAATAAAGCTTCAGAATGCTTTGTGAAGAAGACCCTTCTGTCTCCCGCGTTGTCGATGTCAATCCAATCTTTGTCGAAAGCGTGGATCATTTCGTGCTCGACGATCCAACCTACAGCACCATCGTTGAGGGCATCTGGCATGGGGAGTGCAAAGAAAGGAGAAACTAGGATGTTACCCGGGATGAAATTAAATCACATAGTACACCGGGACAGAGTAGGCGTTCACCGAGATGTTTGGCGGCTCCTAGTCGTCCCTGCTCACGCGAAACCGCTCGTCCGAGCGATTGACCAGAAGCTGCTTTCGGTGGGCCACCATAGCGTGATGGGCATCAGTCAGCCACAAGAGGAAGTTGTCGGGTGTCGCTCTAGGTACGTAGCTCTAGAAATCATTCATGGCAGCTTCTCCGGCACTCCGATAAGTTGGTAGAGCGTCAGAAGTCGGCGCACAGCTTTCCGTGATGTCGAAGCATCTAACCAAGAACTGTTAAAAGAAGCTTCAATTTCATCTTTCATATTGATGGCGAGGTGGCGCGCAGAGCCAACAGTTTCTTCCGTTGTGACGTCTGTCAGTTGGAGTGTAAGCAGCGCGTATGGAGGAATCGCCGTGATGTATCCCAAGCAGAAATGTAGGGTCTCGGCGAAAGTGCGCGACCAGTGAACGGGTCCTCCGGCCCAGAGACAGACCTATTTTGTACAAGCTCGCGTAGGAATAATACTTTATTATCTTCCATCCGATGAAATTAAGTATATTTGTGCTGGACCACTTGTACTCTTTGAGGATGCCGTTGATCAGCCTAAACACATGGGTGTTTCTCATGAAACATTCACTAGACCCCGTGATCGCCGCATTCTCGGGCAACTGCTCATTGATGGCAGCAAACCACCAGTTTTCCTTCAAGATGGAATTTCCAATGTTGTCGAGATCATAATATATTGCCGCGCGCCAAGTAGGAAGCGCGGCCGTAGCCTAACGGTTATCGCGCTTGCCTCCCACGCGAAGGGCCAGGGTTCGATTCCTGGCCGCGGCTGCACATTTTGTTGACACTTTAATGTGATGTTCTGGTGAATTCGAGAACCGTCTAGCTGATTCGAGTTTAGAATGTTCTACGCGTCGAACATTCTACGCCGAATGCTCCAGAAGCCAACGCGTGTACAAAAGCAGCTCCGCGTGGCAAGCCGGAGTCAGTTTCGCCCCAGCGTTCGACTCTGCTGCTACGCCGACTTCGACGCCCGCGACGCTCTGTTATTATCTTTTGTTCCCTTTTATTTTTGGCACAAGTTCGCCACATTAAACGTTTATTTATTACTGTTTATTTCTTGTTTATTGGTCACCACCCGTGACATTTTGGTAGAGGTGCGGGGTAATCGCATGCCCGTGCAGCGCTCCCCTCCCAGTTCCCGCAGTGCAAGTCCGAACCCAGCCTCCCGAGGACCGAGTGAAGACCAGATCGAGACACGATCCAGTCGCCGCACCCAAGGTCTACCTCCGGAACACGGACTTCTGCCACCCCGGACCAGGCAGCCAACGAGGCCGACGATGGAAAACCAGTCGTCGCAGAACCCGTCCGCCGCCGCCGTCGTATACCTTCCCGTCTCACCCCGGACTCCGACACACTTCCACGGGGAGGTCCACGAGGATGTTGAAGATTGGCGGCAACATTACGAACGAGTTGCCCTCCATAACGCATGGACACCGGAGCAGTGCCTCCAGAACGTCTACTTCTCTCTGGAAGGCACGGCACGCACGTGGTTCGAGAACCACGAAGCGTCCATTGCGTCGTGGGAAGAATTCCAGGCTGAGCTGCGACGGACCTTTGCCAACCAGCACCGACGGCAGCGTGCCGAAGAACTCCTGCGAGCGAGAACCCAGGGGCCGACCGAGAGCGTCACAAGCTTCGTCGAAGACGTTCTTCACCTCATGAATCGCGCCGACCCAACCGCTCCCGAAGAGAAAAAGCTGCGGGTCTTGATGCGCGGTGTGAAGGAAAACATCTTCGGTGGCCTTGTGCGGAGCCCGCCTACCACCGTCGAAGCTTTCATCGCCGAAGCAACCAACATCGAGCGCGCGCTTCAGGCACGTACTGCCCACTACCAGCGACATCCAGGCGTCGCTGCACCCACACTGCTTAACGGCGAAAACACTCTGGGTACACCGGACATCCGGGAAATTATCCGAGAGGTTGTCCGGGAGGAACTGTGAAGGTTGCTGCCAACTACCAGCCGTCCGCCAACCCTTTCCATCGCCGAGGCTGTCCGAGAAGAAGTGCATCGGGCGCTCCAACCAGAGGTTCCCGTCACCACGGTGGCACCGGAGGAACCGACGTTGAGCTACGCTGCGATGGCCCGACGACCGCCGCAAGCTCCCCGCCAAGCCACGTCGCCACCCCGAAGAGACGCCCCAACGCCACAGTACCCCCGACGAATGGAAGATCAGGCGCAGAGGAAGACAGACGTCTGGAGGACGGCCGACCGACGCCCGCTGTGTTACCACTGCGGGGAAGCTGACCATGTGTACCGCCGATGCCCATACCGACGACTCGGGCTGCGCGGGTTCCACCCGAACGACCCGCGACCCCGTTATGGTGAACGCCCTCTGGAAATCGACGAGTACCTGCGACGACCTCAGTCCCCCGAGCCTGCGCTCGCCGAGAGTTCCGGTCACCTTCGCCACGACGTCCAGCTTCGCCGATGCACCGACCCCGACGTGAAAGCCTGTCGCCCCTCGGTCCACGCCGGGGAAACTAGGCGCGGCAACCCCTGGAGGTGGAGTTGCCGAAGACGACCGACGCCAAGATCCTCCACGAACGTCGGAGGGCCCCCACTCGAACGCTACCAGAGACCGAAACGACGCCCCTGCAGCGGTGTCCAATAACCTAAATGTCGTCATTGACGGCCACGACGCATCAGCACTCGTGGAAACCGGAGCAGACTACTCGGTCTTCAGTGGAAGGCTCTCCCGCCGCCTTCGCAAAGTCATGACGCCGTGGGATTGACCCCAAATACGAACCGCAGGAGGACATCTCATCACGCCCGTCGGAATGTGCACTGCTCGCGTCGAAATTCACGGCGAGACGTGTCCGGTAAAGTTCATCGTTCTACAAGACTGTTCCAGAGACGTTATTCTCGGCATGGACTTTCTGTGTGAATACGGCGCCGTCATCGACCTTGGTGAGAACAGATTGACGCTGCGCAAGCCCGTTCCGTCTTCAGAGAAACCTCAAACAGCGTCAGCCGCCGTCCGTGTCGCTGCCGACCACGTGAACCTGCCACCGCGATCAAGTGTTGTCATACCCGTCGTGGCCGATACAGCTACCTGCGGCGAAGTTGTCCTGGAAGGCAACCTTCAATTGCTCCTGGGAAGAGGAATAGGCGTCGCAAGAGGAGTAGCTGAACTTCAGGATGGGCGGACTGTGGTCTTCGTGACGAACTTCCGAAATGAAACGCAACACCTCACAAAAGGTGCCGCTGTGGGCCACGTCCAGAAACTTCGGAACTCCGCCGAAATCGCCGCGATTGCTGAAGAATCATCACCACCTCAGCAAGGCAGTAAGTCGCCAGCGCAGCTTGACATTGACCCTAAGCTTCCGGGCCCAAAACGACGGCAGCTGATTAACCTCCTCACCGAGTACCGCGACTGCTTTGCGACGTCGTCGAGGGTGCGCCAAACTGCCATTGCGAAGCACCGAATCGTTACCGAGGACGACGCGCGCCCTGTGCATCGATCGCCGTACAGAGTCTCCGTCAAAGAAAGGGAGGTGATCCAGGAGCAAGTCCAAGAGATGCTGAACGACGACATACTCCAGCCATCAAGCAGTCCTTGGACTTCTCCAGTCGTACCGGTTAAGAAGAAGGGCGGAACGCTTAGGTTCTGCGTGGACTACCGGCAGCTGAACGCGGTGACGAAGAAAGACGTCTACCCACTTCCCCGCATCGACGACACGTTAGACCGGCTGCGCCACTCTCGATACTTCTCATCGATGGACCTGAAGAGCGGCTACTGGCAGATCGAAGTCGACGAACGGGACCGAGAGAAGACAGCTTTCGTCACGCCGGATGGGCTGTACGAGTTCAAGGTAATGCCCTTCGGACTATGTACGGCGCCAGCAACTTTCCAGCGTGTTATGGACACCGTACTGGCAGGACTGAAGTGGCAGAGCTGTCTGGTCTATCTCGATGACGTCGTGGTCTTTTCCCGCGACTTCGACGAGCACTTGCGACGACTCCGAACTGTTCTTCAAGCCATACGGACCGCTGGACTCACCCTGAAGCCGTCAAAGTGTCGGTTCGCCTATGACGAACTGAAGTTTCTCGGTCATGTGGTTAGCAACGAAGGCGTGCGCCCAGACCCTGAGACGACTCGCGCCGTCGCGTCATTTCCAGCGCCGACAGACAAAAAGGCCGTGCGAAGATTCCTTGGACTTTGCGCCTACTATCGTCGCTTCGTTCGGGATTTCGCACGGATTTCCGCACCGCTCACAAACCTCACGAAGGACGCCGAGAGGTTCGAATGGGCCGAGGAACAGCAGCAGGCATTCGACGAGCTGAAGCGACGACTCCAGACGCCTCCGGTTCTTGGACATTTCGATCAGGATGCGGACACCGAGATTCACACTGACGCAAGTAACGCAGGACTTGGCGCGGTACTATTTCAAGTACAAGAAGGCACCGAACGAGTCATCGCCTACGCAAGTCGGACACTGTCCAAGGCAGAGAGAAATTACTCCACGACTGAGAAAGAATGCCTTGCGGTCGTCTGGGCAATCACGAAGTTTCGTCCGTACTTGTACGGAAGCCCGTTCCGCGAAGTCACGGACCACCACTCGCTCTGCTGGCTTGCGAACCTCAAGGACCCGTCAGGACGCCTCGCTCGATGGAGCCTCCGGCTACAAGAGTTCAACATGACTGTGGTTTACAAGTCAGGACACAAGCACAGCGACGCTGACTGCCTGTCCAGGGCCCCTGTCGAAACACCTTCCGGCAGCAGCGACGACGATGATGAGGAGTGCTTTCTAGGGGCAGTGAACACCGATGACATGGCACGACGTCAACGAGACGATCCGGAGCTGCGAGCCTTAATCGAGCACCTGGAAGGGCGCGGCGGTACCGTACCCCGTGTTTTCTCACGAGCCGTGCCGACTTTCGCCATTCGACAAGGTGTACTCTACTAAGAGAACTTCGGGGACAGCAACTCGCCGTGGCTGCTGGTAATCCCGACCGACCTTCGAGGGGAGATTTTTCAAGCATGTCACGACGACCCGACGTCCGGACACCTTGGATACAGCCGGACACTGGCCCGTATTCGTGAAAAGTATTACTGGCCCAAGCTCCCCAAGACCGTCCACCTGTACACACGTTCATGCCACGAGTGCCAGCGACGCAAGAAACCTCCGACGAGGCCGGCCGGACTCCTGCAGCCTATTTCTCCTCCAACTGCACCCTTCCAGCAGATCGGAATGGATCTACTTGGTCCTTTTCCGCCTTCGACGTCGGGGAACCGCTGGATCATCGTCGCCACAGATTATCTCACGCGGTACGCCGAAACGAAAGCTCTTCCTTCGGGGACTGCTGTGGAAGTTGCCAAGTTTTTCATTGAGTCCATCGTCCTCCGGCACGGCGCTCCCAAAGTTCTGATTACAGATCGCGGATCATCCTTCATGGCACAACTGACCCAAGAAATCCTCCGACTCAGTCACACCAGCCATCGTCGTACAACTGCCTACCACCCGCAGACCAACGGGCTGACGGAGCGACTCAACAAGACAATCGCCGATATGACCTCTATGTACGTCGACGTAGAGCACAAGACGTGGGACGAGGTGCTGCCCTACGTCACGTTCGCCTACAATACGGCGGTTCAAGAGACCACTGGATTCACCCCTTTCCAGCTGGTACATGGTCGGAAGGTAACGACCATGCTGGACGCCATGCTGCCCCATCAGCCATCTGACAACGAGAGCAACGACGCCCAGGCGGTTGCTCAACGCGCCGAAGAAGTTCGCCAGCTCGCCCGACTCCTGATTCAAGACCAGCAACGCGTCGACGCCGGCCGCTACAACCTTCGTCGCAGGGACGTCCACTTCCAGCCCGGAGATAGGGTGTGGGTATGGACGCCCATCCGTCGCCGCGGCCTCAGTGAGAAATTGCTGAAACGATACTTTGGACCCTACAAAGTGCTTCGTCGACTCGGGGATCTGAACTACGAAGTGATGCCCGACGGAACACGGACTTCGTCACGCCGCCCTCCACGTCCGGAAGTCGTCCACGTCGTGCGACTGAAGCCGTACTACGCTCGATAGGACTGTGGACCTTATGTGTTCCAAATGACTCTTAGTTTACCGTTATTTTTATTTGTTTTGTTTTGTGTTGCATCGGGGCGATGCACTTTTTTAAGGGGGGAGTAATGCCGCGCGCCAAGTAGGAAGCGCGGCCGTAGCCTAACGGTTATCGCGCTTGCCTCCCACGCGAAGGGCCAGGGTTCGATTCCTGGCCGCGGCTACACATTTTGTTGACACTTTAATGTGATGTTCTGGTGAATTCGAGAACCGTCTAGCTGATTCGAGTTTAGAATGTTCTACGCGTCGAACATTCTACGTCGAATGCTCCAGAAGCCAACGCGTGTACAAAAGCAGCTCCGCGTGGCAAGCCGGAGTCAGTTTCGCCCCAGCGTTCGACTCTGCTGCTACGCCGACTTCGACGCCCGCGACGCTCTGTTATTATCTTTTGTTCCCTTTTATTTTTGGCACAAGTTCGCCACATTAAACGTTTATTTATTACTGTTTATTTCTTGTTTATTGGTCACCACCCGTGACAATAATATGTATCGCACTGTCTCGCCCTTCCTGGTCTGCAAGCTTATGCTCGCTTGTATGTCATTCTCGACATCAAAAATGCTCGCTGTCAGATCTATATTTGGGATATCTCGATCGTACACCAATAGACAAGCTGAAAGGACCTCTCGGTTAAGAAGGTACCTATAATCATCGTAACACGATTGCAAGCTGGGCGACTGGCCGCCGCCATGTCTCTGCTCGAGCAGGCACGCCCGTGCGATTACGAGCTTGCCAAAGCTACGTTCACCCGCGCGTTGCACGCGCTTGCACGCATGGGGCACAACTTGTGGCGCCATGCTTGCAATTGTCTATACCTAAACTTATTTCCAAAACCATTCTGTCGTCCGTTCTCAGATATGGAGCGAATCTGAGATGGAAAAAACTCCAACGCCGTGATTAAACGACAAGGCGATCAGAAGACGAAATATCTCCTCTGTTCTTCTCGTTTCGTCTGTTTTCCAGCTGAGGTCATACCGCTTTAGGAGGTCGACAACGGGATACCTCACTTCCGGTTGTTAACGTTGCTGTGTAATTTTGTGGTTAAAGTGAGTTTTATTAGATCGTTTTCTATGCGAAGCGCAAGTTGAATGAAGGAGAGTGGGTAGACCTCAAGGCATCTAGCATTGAAGTATACCCACTATTCTTCAATCAGAGCCAATCAGTGCTCGGCGTTCTGACGTCACCGCAACCCCTGCAAAAAAAGCAGACGAACTTGCTCTCCGCATAGCCCCGCTACCGCTACGGGCGCGCGCCATTCGAAGTGGCAGATCGGGCGCCTGCTGCAAATAGCGTGGCCTGAAAACACGATCTACAAAAACTCTCTAATGTCTCCGCTTCGCACGCAGCGAACACAGGATCGATTCCCGCGGGCGGCGGGCGATCCTTTGAGAGGATTTGTCAACATCGATGACGGACACCCTACGCTCTACCACGCCAACAACATCAACAACTACCACAACATAACCCACTACAATGTCATCAACAACATCAACAACGAACGTAATTTCCGGTGGTGGGAGAGCCCATAACATCTATCGCTGTAAAATGGAGCGCGGGTAATAACTTTGTCGGTGTTTCATGGAATTTACAGATTGTGGTCGGTTTGCCTCGCTGCATACCCCGCCCGGAGGAATCACACGGAGCCAGCGGTTTCAAGAACAAGAAACTACATTTAATGGGACATCGACGAGACGATGAAGAATACTAATACAAAACCAACGTGGGGCACCGGCGGCGCTTGAGTCCAGCCAGCGACTGGCCGTGCGCCGCCTCTCGTCCACATTATCTAGGCGGCGCGTGTGATGTGCGTGTGGCCTGCTTGATTCCGCCACCACGCGGGAAATTTCGCCACATGTGCCCCGCAGTCGGGCAACTTGGCTGAGGAGCCTCCAGGGTGCCCACAAGATACAGCCAGAAGTTAAGTCAGCACTAATGCGTCTGGAGCCAGCTGTAGATGAGCACTTTAGCTGCAGTGCACTAGAGCCGCTAGCCTCGGGTCTTTAAAGGGGCCTTGAAATGATTTTTCTACTTTCGATAAATACTACCCAGAATCGCTCCCTAACATTACTAATCGAATAAACTTGCCTTGGTTTTTCTTTTAGGCAAAAACAATCGGAAAATAAATTCGAGAAATATGAGCGCCGCCCATCTCCTTGAAATGGAGCCAAAACAAGCGGCCACATGGCCTGGTGCCTATCCTATGCCGCCAACGTTAATCATAGCCACGCACTTGGGTAGGCAAAGTAGAAAACGCGTGCTTAGCTCTAGCCACCGTTAATGTTCGGCTATTCTCTTCACCCCAGAGGTTGGACACGAGCCACCTCCAGGGGCGTAGCGAGAGATTGGGAAGGGAGGCGGGGGGGGGGGGGGGGGGGGCGGTGCTATGGGGCTTCAGCCGCCCCCCCCCCCTTCCGCGAAATCCAGCGGGCCCTATAATATAAACATGCATTTTGACCCCCCTCCCCCTTTCCGCACCCCGAGTCATGAACCAAGAAGCTTCTGAATCACTGGTGGTCCGTGCGAGTATACTTGTGCCAGACTGGGGCCAGTACGTGCGCATCTGTAAAGTCATTTAACTACGAACCTGATTTCGTTTCATGACACCTTTAACATGCTCCACGCAATAGTGGTACACGACCGCATGCCGTTACGATCCTCATTCAGATTGAAACGGCAGGGGTGGGGATTGAACACAGGGTACCTGGGATCTGCAGCGTGAGTTTTCGCTGCTCGTACTCCGAGCTGGTTTGCGCTAGCCCACTCGCGAACTCGGCCACCGATCTCCGGGTGGCAGATCAGTGTAACAGAAGAAACAAGTGGCTCATGCCCTCTGTTAAGCACGCGCGCTCGTGCTTCGGTGACCACCTGTCCCGCGACTCGCGGGGCTATCCCGTATTAAGGGCTCGTGTCCCGCGCCCCGGAAAAAATACCCAAATTTTCAAAATGTCCCGCATTTCACATTTCGTAACATTCACTACGCAAATTACGGCGGTTCCGAACAAAGTGGCACGGGGAAGCGCGGAGGTCCCTGGTAAGCGTGTGAATCTCGATGGTATGCCATTTTCTATGCAGGCACTGCGACAAGCGACCATCGTTCTTGCAGGAGACGGACGCCCATGGGTCGTTGTGCCTCTCCCCTTGATGACAAAATATTGCAAGCGAAAATTGATCGCCTGAAAAATTAACTATTGTAATATTTGCAAATCAGGCTGTGTCATGCGAAAGGGTTGTTGTGAAAAGCTTTTTTAGGGAAGACGGCCACACAAGACGAAAAGCCTGTAACTCACAAAATTCGAAAAGAAAAGCACACAAGGTCCTAATTTTGTGTTGGAGCATGTTAGTATAGACGCTTGCAGCAGCTGTGCATGAACGCCGTCATGACAGATCTTCAGTGTTTGTTTCCTCGTATCCAGTTTACTTCACTCAATCATAACCCTACCAGGCCGGGTTATTGCCATTTTAGATTCTACTGTGTCTTTCTCCCCTGTAATAGCCTTTGTAGAGGCTCGTCAACGACCGGTTTCAGTGACTCGGTATCTTGGTAAGAGAAGGTCAGCAAGGGCGGATGTAGTCTGGTGCGTGTGCAGAGGGTCCATAAAGGTAAATGTTAACAGGAAACAATAAGTCGAAAATTATTTAATGTTTGTCTTTTTCTTTTAATGCATTAATGTCTGCTGCAGTTGATTTTTGTGTTTTCAACTTAGACACCATTAATAAAACATTCAATATTATAATTGAGCAAAAATATATAATTGTGAGTGAACATTATTTTAGCCTGATTGCCGCATCATACGTTTCAGGTTTATATTATCATTTCGGACAGCACAGGATTTCGGGGTGTGCGTGTTGATAAATATCCTTTAAAGAGGACAATGATGCGATTTTTCTACTTCTTTCTCCTTAGCTTTAATCCTCAACTCAAGGCGAATTGAAAAGTCACGTCGTCGAGACATGCTTGGGCACCGGTGCGATGAATCCAAGCTTCCACGGTGCTTTTTTGAGAACACTATAGAACTTGACATTCGCAAGTGACGATAAGTTCCGTCAGGGCACTCATTGGCCACAAAACTAAATATTCGTCGACAGATATCGGTGCTGACGAGTGCGTATACGTCCGAATGACGCAGTTCTCGTTTCCAATGCGTGAGCTAGCGTCGGCTGATTTCATATTGGCACCGCTGACGTCCTTTGGGTACCGTGGATGTATCATAGTGCAAAGGGGGAGAGCTTTCGAAGGAAAGAGGGCGCAAAATAGTCCGCTATATTTTTAAATGTTCGTACCAAAAAACTAACTTTTGTCTTTCTCCCCTTTTTCTTTTGGCCCACTTAACGATATGCGATTAGTAAAGTCCCAATTTAAATCATTTATCCCAGCCCGAATTGCGTTTCACGGCCCCTTTAATAAACAGTTTTAGTGGACCGTACGCTATAGCTTTGCGTACGCAAGGATATTGCGGGTCGTGAGTGCGCATGCGCAGAACGCAATAAAAGGGCTAGCGTATTGCGTACGCACGTAACCCTGGGGATTTTGCGTTGCTAGCTGGCGGGCCTTGCGGGACGCTCTCGAGAGATCTCGGACCCAACGAGAGCGCCAGTTTCAAGATGGTGAATGCCTCGACTGGCGCAGCAAGGGTACAGTGTACTAGAATACTAGTACACTGTAGCAAGGGCGACGTGGTGTTTTCGAACTTCTGTGTTACGTGACATTGCGTAGTGTTCACCTCAGCGGTTCTTTCTGGGACCTACCGCGGTCGAATCAGATCGCCGTGCAGCTGAAGGAGTGCACAGTGAAAATGTTCGCCGCTCGGAATGTGCGTCGACGCTGCGATCTGCTCAACGCTAAGCCTATTCCCACAGCTCATCGCCGACGGACGAACGCCTCCAAAAAAAAAATCGCCGAAGTTCTCGCTATGCACTGAACATCAAGGTCATGAATATCATTCCGCGATAGCATTGATAAAAGGTGCCGTTTCCACGGGACGAGTGACGGAGGTTCCTTGATCGAAGTTGGCTACGCACTCGTACTCGTAGCCTCTGTACCCCGCAGAAAAGCGGGCTTGGACGAGGCAGCTGTGGCTTGGTTTAATTTGAAATGAAATGATTGGACACGTTTTCATTTTCAACATTTCTTTCCAGGAGCATGGTTGCGCTACAAGCACGCGGAATTCTACGGCTCTAGCAAATTTAACCAACATCATGTGCGGTGTTCACTCGAAAACGTAACGCACAACTAAATTCAGTCCGAGCACGTCATTTTTAGCGTACGCTATACTATTGCGTATTGCGTACGTAAGGTCCAGCAACGCTATACTAAAACTGTCTAATACTTTTTTTCCTTCAGGCGTGAAAATACCGTCATTGCGTCCGCTTAATTTTCTCTGGTGCCGTTCATTTTTTGGAAACTTTATAGTTGAACTAATCTAAGAAACTAATGAAATCCTGTCCCATAGTTTCTTAGTCGGCGGCATTTTGATTAAAGGTCTTTCCAGGCATTACTATAAACTACGTAATACAAAACGTCTTGTTCATTTCCTCTGTACTACAAATCTAGTAAACACCGAACTTCTCGTGAGGGCAATAGTAATAAATTCAAGATATTGGCCTCGACGTATAGTGTTTCCAGTTGCGGGCGCAATGGCCTCAATCTCGCTTCTGGAAATAGATATTGCCTTTTGTGTGCAATAGTTACTTTCCAAATTATCGAATGTTCGTATTGAGCAAATTGGTCATTGTTCACCGGAGATAAAGAAGTGACGTGACAAATTATTATGTATTTGAGATGCGTCTTTTATTATTTTACACGGTATTCACACTTCGATTGACTGAAACGGACGTTCAGCACAACACCATTACAGGCAAAACCTTTCGCAGCACGCTGACTCTTATTTCATGCAGCAGTGCACTTTCTTCATCCTTATTTTTGGCTGACAGCTGTGTTGACTCGCATTGATCACGTGACAGGGCGGGCTGCTGTAGCTCAACCCTTGAACCCGAAGCCACCGTAGCCTCCGTACCCGCCGTATCCGAGGCCAATACCGCCGTATCCGAGGCCGTATCCGCCGTAACCACCGTAGCCGCCGTAGCCACCATAACCGCCGTATCCGTGCTTGATGATGGAGCCGTAGGCGAAGACGCGGCCGACTGGAAAGCCGTATCCGTATCCCCCGTATCCCCCGTACCCCCCGTATCCTCCGTAGCCTCCTCCGAATCCGCCGTAGCCGAGGCCTCCGCCATAACCGCCGTAGCCTCCAAGGAAGCCGGCAGTGGCAGAGGCTGCCAGAGCGAACAGGATGACTGCGATCTGCAAGAGAGATATGCCCGATGGTTACGGTCGACAGCAGAACATCGTGTTGAATGAACGGAACGTTGCCTGTGTCACGTTATGTTAAAGGGTCTCTCCAGCCTAAAAGGGGAGTCGCTAGTTTCATGTATAAACCTTGTGGCACGTACCAGGAACTCCTCGTGAAAATGTCTATGAAATTTCAGCTTGTGATTTGAAGAGTAAAGCATGTAAAACACCTCTTAGTATTCCCGTATTGCAACTAACTGAATAAACGAGCCGTGACGCAACAGGATCAGGATGCAGTCTCCTTCCTTCGGCTTCCTCGCCATCTATACCTTGCTTCCTCTCCCGCCGTCCCGCCTGCTGTCATCGCGTCGGTCGCAATGACGTTTCATCGCGACCGACGCGTGTTGACCGACGTTTCATCGTGACCTCTCAGTGTTTTGAATCAATCTCAGCACTGAAAATTCGTACGAGGGGCGGAGTTCTCCCTAGAATAAGAGTTTTGTTTAAGTTGATGATTGCTAAAGCACTTGGAATCAAATCGAACGGCCGCGGACATATCTTGAACTCTTTCATAGCAAACGGACTTGAGTTCTAGCCGGCCATATACTTTCCCATTTTTTTTTAACTTGCCCTCCCTCCCTCTTTTACATCCCTTGACAGCCGAATTGAGATACATACGTACAAGACTTGGAGTAAACCAAGAAAGATAGTCTCTGGCAACTCTTTAACGCGAGGAGGGCTTACGAGAAAGAGTGAACACCATTATTCAAGAGCATTCTGAATTTCCAAGCGTTTTCAACGCAAGCTCTGACTTACACTCGCGGTGGCTAAACTTCCTGCCTTGTAATCACCTTTATAGCGACCCGTGCTTGTGAAACATACAACGCGGAAAGGCGCTTAGACTGCAAGAAGTTACTAGAGCGTGGTCGCGGCCATGGCTCTAAAACCAAATTCGCGGCGGCGGCAAATTTTAATTGTGGCATTGGAACACGTGCACGCTTGCTTCATCGTACCAGTGTGCGGAAGTGAATAAAAGAAATCTTAATTGTGAATATAATTGAACTGTGGCTACCAAAAATACATTTCCGTCCTGAGACTCACAGCAATACGGTGAATGTGTAAAAGGTATATATGCGCGTTTTTAGGCATAAAATATCTTCTAACGAACCCCCCCCCCCCCCCCCCGCCTTCAATTATAAATTCTCGTCCATCCGCCGTCCGTGCACTTCCCTCCAAATTTAGGGGGGGGGGGGGGGGGGGGGGGAGAGGGGGGGCGAATGGACGTCGTGTGACCTAAGTACCAATTCAACTTCCCCGCTAATTTTAGCAAGAAATTTTATTATCCGTCACGAGATCCATAGACTAATTTACTTTGCACACTAAATTTGGAAAGAAAATTAATGTCGCGTCGCCTCATGTCACGTGACCTCGTATCACATGACCCATACGCCATTTCAGTTTCCTCTTTAAATCTGGCGAGGAAATTGATGTCACGTGACATGACGTCATGTGACCTATACACTATTTATAGTTGGTTGCAACCTAAGAACGAAGGGCGAGGGTTAGACGGGCCCGGGAGGAGGAAGCAGACGGAACGCTAAAGTGAGAAGGAGGTTTCCCCCTCTCTTCTCCAGCGTTCCGTCTGCTTCCTCCTCCCCGGCCCGTCTTACCCTCGCCCTTCGTTCTTAGGTTGAAACGGACTGTAGTTTCCCCGCTTAGTATGGCGGAGCAATTGATATCACCTGACGTATGGACCAAGTCAGTTTCCCTACTAAATTTATAAAATATTTTTTTTTATCAGTTTAGCGGGGAAACTGACTTCTTCACTTGGATTCTTCAATGCCCGAATTGACTGATTCGTGTCTTTTAATCAAATTTAAACGATTGCTTAAAGGAATTGTCCAGTGATATCAGGAAGTTACTAAGTGTTTGCGCTCGTCACGTAGAGAGATTTCAGCTATAGTCATTTGTGAAATTCATTTCATTAAAAGACGCCCCGATATTCGTTAAACTAATTATTAACATCACTACAAAATGTCACGCCGAATTTCTCAAGTATGCATGGCTGGTCGTGTCGTGACGTAATATCAGGCGTAGTAACGTCAAGGTCGCGGGCGTTGACGTATTTCCGGTTTTGGTCAACGTGGTGCATGGCGCGTACAAAGATCATCGCCGAAGAATTGAGCTTCCTTCAATACCGTAAATCTTGCCTTTTTTAGAACAAAGCTGTTTTACTGAGGCAGCAGTCAAGAGCTGACGTGGCTCTCTTTGCCCGATCTTTCGTCAGAGCTTCCGCAGTTGCCAACAGAAACGCTGCGTGTGTTGTAGGTGCAATTTGAGCAGTTGGGCTCTTTTTAAAATTTAATTACTTGTGCGGCGGAGGATTTAAAAATGTGATATTGTCCGATATATATTCCTAAAATTAAGGACAATATAATTTAAATGTTTTCTAAAAGACAAAAGTTTACCGGACAATTTTTTTAAATGCCGCCTTTTATGGGTTATATGACTTTGGAGATAAACTTCACTGCAAACTGTATTTTAATGATATTGAGCTTGTAAATCCTTCAAAACATTAGACACCTGTGTGCATGCTTGCGAACTCCATAATAAAAAAACGCGAAAATATAAATAAACAAACCGTTAATGATCATGAAGACTGGATTAACCCGATGTGCTGGTGCCCGTGCGAAATAAACACTTCTATCCACTTGGGACTTCCCGCGATCTACTGGTATGGACCAGAGGTATATATTTTTTCTTCGTTAATTTATTCTTCTATTTTTTTTCTTCTTTGGGCCGTTGAGCCATCCTCGTCATAATAAAGTGTACCAACCAACTTCACTATTGCGAGCCCAGACTTGTTAATATAAGAAGCGAGCTGAATACTGGAAGGATCTCTTCGTGCTTTCTTTTCATTAGACCACTCCTACGGGTATTTTTAATACATAAAGTTTAAACGGGGCTACCATTCTCGGCGCCTCACCTTGTTCCTGGTCGATCTATCGCTAGAAGTTTATAATTCTAAGAGGCGTTTTCAAATTGCTCGTTAGAAATGTTACAAAAATACAGACTTATTCTAGTTATACACTTCATAGTAATTTACCGTTGACAAGACCATATACTGAGATGAATGAAAGAAGCAATTCGTTATCTTCCGTTCGTCAAGCGCCCAGCGTATATCCGTTCAATATCCAGGGGCTTATCGTGAAGAATTGCGTCCAATGACCCACTATCTAAACGAAACCGATATCCATCACGTTACGGAAGAGCAATAGCTTACCGTGCACTTCATGCTTGCTCTGCTTTCAACGACTTCTGGAAGCTAAACTGTAACTCCATAGTGGCCTGCAGACGCTTTTTATACAGATCAAGCACCTGGAGGCGTGGCCCGAAGAAGGTGAGTGCAATCCACCTGGTCCTACAAGCAGGTCGTTCCTGTTACGATTCCGGGCGTTTCGCGTAGGAGCGTGGGAGAGCCCCACACGACCGAGAAAGGAGGTGGTGTGGGGGACGGGAGGCAGGGCATAATGGCACTCCAGTTTTCTCCCGAGATTATTGTGTTCAGGAAAGCGTGAAGGTTGCTCTTGGTTTCGCATAACTTCGCGCCCCCCCCCCCCCCCCCTTCCCCCCGTGTAGGGTCCAGCTAAAGCACGCGCGCGCAGAACT
This sequence comes from Ixodes scapularis, assembly GCF_016920785.2. Taxonomy (NCBI): domain Eukaryota; kingdom Metazoa; phylum Arthropoda; class Arachnida; order Ixodida; family Ixodidae; genus Ixodes; species Ixodes scapularis. The sequence goes on along the minus strand of NW_024609868.1, from coordinate 90,879,953 downwards.
CACGGACGGCGAAAGTTTCCGTAGGAAAAGGATTGCTGTTGTTGTTTTAGAACAAATATAATTGGGTGGCCCATTCAGAAACAAAATAATAATCTAAATAGGGGTACGACTCTCACCATTTCCGGAGAACAAATTAGTCGCGTTGAACGCCTGTGCCCATGCATGTATACTATACCCCGTTTTACATTACGATGGATGTCAGGGCACTCTGCGACTCCTTAAACCAATCCCATGTCGTTCGACTGTCACGTGACCCTCGGGGGAACCGCAGGAACGCGCAAGGTGCGTAGTCACGTGATGCGTACACAGCGCTGCATTGGCTGATGCGGTTCGTAGCCCCCGCTTTGGTCCATTATTAAAGGAGACAAAGTATGCACGTGTTTTCGTGTGTCCGGCGAGACCGGAGAGAGCGAATACATATTTCGCTCAAGTGAGCCGATTTGGGGGCCACCATTTGCGAAACTGAGTGGTGGGTTCGAGCGGCAAGGCCCGTGTAAGCACGCGATTGCGAGCCTTGGCGGAATGTCGAGCGTGTTTCCCGTCACGTTTAGCTTCACTTTATCATGGCCACCACGTGCGCGGCTTACAAGTACGCAGCTAAGCGAAGGCGCGCGACGAATGGCAACCTTCCTGTCAAAAGTATTCAAGTATTCAGTTGGAGGGAGATTTATAGTAAGTAGTAATTCGATCACCCCGGTAACTCCGGCGACACATTTGCGCATGCATCGTATCGTTATTAGGTATTGTTATCAGAGGTATCGGAACGATCAACTAAATCTCGCTTATGACGCAACTATAGGGATTTTTAACGACGGGTGAAGTACACGCCAGCATATAATAATGCAAAGCTAGGAAACTATCGATAGCGGCGGACGTGAAGTGTGAAGGGGTAATTACCGAGCTAACTGACTAACATTCATTAACCTTTTAGATATATTAGTCTTAGCCGTAGACTTCAATCAGAGCGTGACATATTGACGACACAAAGGCCGTGGCAGTCGTTATTTTTCAGAAAGCTAAACTGTACTCACCAGTCTTATCTGAGAATGTTTTTGCTTTGAAGAGCCCGTCACACCGAAAAAAACGAAAACCGCCGAATGATCCGCATCCAGATACGTAAATAGAGAACGTCAGATTGTGCCATTTGATATCGGTAAGCTTGAGGGCCGAGATAACTCATTGTGTTGAATTGTTGTTTAGATAGCCGGACGTATAGTCTGCCTCAACGGGCGTCTGGTGTCTCAGCTGTATATCGCAAATTTAGCCAGTGCAGTACAACAGCTAGTCTGGGGTCTCTAACACCACGCCGAAGTGATACAGGCCCGCACGCCGGTACGATGCTCGTCCAAGGTTTCTGAACTCGTCAAACACAAAGTTTGGACCGAAGTTCGCGAAGCATGCTGATTGGACTCTCGCGACGATGGCGTCGCGCGGGACGAGATGTCACTCATTTAAAGCCTCTCGGTGCTCAAATGCCACCGAGACAGTGGAACACAGAGTCACTGAGAGCGTAATCGGAGCGCGGCGAGCAACAGAGTGGGGCCAGCCGATTGAACGATTGCGCTGATGACCTCGGAATTTGCGTGTTCCTACATCCCTACGCCGCTTTAGAATCAATGCTGTCTACATTATCGCTAGGTGGGCTGTGAATACTTCAGGATGTGAACGTAAATCGAACGAGCCTAGTAGGCTTGTTCGATTCACAAGCACCTTTTGCACCTCCTGCACCGGGGCAGAAAAGTGTAGGGTGGTGTACTTTCGTTCTTATCTCAATACAGATACCGGAAGTGCACTGCCCTACACTTTTCTGCATAGAGTTAGTACAATAAACGCTAGAGGCTTAGCTGGCGCTAGTGTCTACGGTACTTCCGGTTGCAAATTGAAGAAGACAGCAGGCAGTCTACTTTTCCAGTCTGCCTGTTTATTCCTATGGGAAAACGCGCGTGAATTTTGTCTCGTCGCCGGAAAAGGACATCAATAATATTTGTAATTTCGGTTGCACCGGATAGCATGTACCTTTATTAATATTGTGAAAGTGTGATTGCTTTAGTTACAGCATTTTCGCTTTACCCCTGAACGATGCTAAACTTCGCTATATTTCAGGCCCAAACCTAGGTTCCATGCCAGGTATGTAGAAACGAGCGACGATTCTAAGCCAAATAACGATCGAAAGGAATGTAGAGTGTGTTCAAAGTTCGCCAGCATTCCCTTGATGCTTATATATTGCTAATATGCCTGTCCTCTCATTATATGAAAATGACCCCGTCGTGCATCTTTACGAGTGGTTCAGAAACCTTCGAAACGTAAAGAATAAAGTATACGTGGGCTACGAAAGGTGTGTTTTCTTATTGTTTCCTATGTTGGGCAGTTTGTATCGCGCACCTGTTCTCTGGCTTCCCCCTATTTGCAAAGATTTGGAGCGTGCGGGTGATGATTTGAACGCAGAACCAGCATCTTCGCCCATATTCATGAGCAGAAAGAATAAAGCAGTACTTATTTATTTCAAATCGGACTATATTACGTGACTTTCAATTTATTTTGAACGTCTGCAAGCACAAGGAGTTACTTATCCAGTGTCACTGCGTAGTTCTTGCCGTCTCTCTTGGTTTTCAACGTGTCCTTCGTTCGTTTGGCGCGTATAGCCCCCATGCTGGAAAGCGCCGACGCCGTGTTCGCGCTAACAGTGTTCGACAGTGCACATAGATATACGTACGAAGCGGTTTTAATACCGTTTTTCATGCCGCGAATTTCAAATAAAAATGCTGTAACTAACCAATTATTTCGTCTGCGTGACTGAGAAATGTTCCAATGTGCCAAGAACGTACAAATTATTCGTGGTATTTGCTCTTATAATTGAGCACAGAGGGAAAATGCAGTCGCTTTTTCCCATAGAAATGCATTACCGGAGGTCAATTTCTGACTGCTTGCTGTCTGCTTCAAAATGCAACAGCACACTAGCGCCAGCTGAACCTCTAGCGTTTATTGTAATAACCCTATGCTTTTCTGCACAGGTGCAGTAGGTGCCGGTAAATCTAATTCTGTACTTTCTCGTCGCCAGACTCGTCGTTTGTGTAAGTTATCGGTGACAACAAAGCGACGTTTCTCAACTTTGGGAAGGAGTTATTTGAGGCCGAAATTTTCGCTTCGGAATCGAGGCGAAGATTCAACTTTATGATATTGTGGAGCCGTGCGCCGTGTACGCGGCTTTAGAGCTCACCTTCTGCCATTTTCGACAACGCTACCGCACTCTAAAAAAAAAAAAAGGAGGAAAAAGGTATTAACGGCGCGTTTTCCTCCCTTCTACTGACGCGCCCCCAAGCGGACACGAGAAGAATGGAGGAACGAGACGTTTTTCTCCTTCTCCAGGCAAACGGGAGGAAGCTTCCGCCCTCCCGCCTCATCATCTTTTAGTTTCGTTTTTTGAGCACGTCGCGATCGTTGTTTATAAATGTTGCTAAGTTGATTGGGCTTCAGAGGCAGCGAAGGTCACCTGTAATTGCGTCTCCCTTTTGAAACATGCAGGACATCTGGTTTACATCGACGTTTTTAATGCTAATTTTGCCAAATGAGCAAGCAAATCCATTAGAAACAGCGAAGTTCAGGAGCAGTGCCAGCAAAGATATGTACACTGGGCTAAGATGGCTATCTTAGGAGTGCGGAACCCAAGGAGGTAAGAAGATATAGAGAGTGCATGGCGTCATTTCTTTGAAGCATATTCATAAAAAAAATGTAAACAAGAAGAATGTAAACATCAACAAGATTTGGTAAACACCGAAAAACCTATCGCGCAAGACGTTTAATTTATTTTTATTATTTTTTTTCGTTCAGTTTCGTTTACGAGCAGACGCACGGAGCATTCAGGACCGCTGGGCGGCGAATCGGAAGTAGGTGGCGTCGCGCGTTGCCGTTATGGGGCTTTGCTGTGTGAGCGGCTGCAAAACTCGCAGCGGCTGTTCTTCCGCGGGGATTTCTTTTCACCGGTAAACCCCGCGTGCATTACATTCCGAATTTCGCAGTAACGTAAGATAATTCTTGATCCTGCGACGCTCAGCGGAAACTAGAAAGCGAGGAGTTTCGTTCCTCGGTCACCGTCGCGGCATGACGACCCCATCGAAGTGTGCGGACACTGTGACTATATGCACCTCAAAGCAGATGACAAGAACGTGTCGAAGGAAGTGTAGAGCCGGACTCCTCCAGGTGGCAGTTCATCCGGAGACATGTGCGCGTTAGCCCCCAAAAAGTGACTACCGCACTCTCGGGACTTTAGTCCGCACCCGGTGAATAGTCCGCAGGAGCAATTTCGGAGTCAAAAATAAAACTATTTGCTTAGATAGACCGCACCCGGTATAAAATCCGCACACCGTGCATAGTCCGCACGTGGTGCCTAGTCCGAACGTGAACAGTATCATACACAGCACACCTTGACAAGTATCTACTGTGTTAGCTCACAAACAAGCTTTATCATACGTACATCAACGTTAATATAGCCCGCTACTCACAAAATTCTTCACGACTTGTCACAGTTAACAATCTAGAAAAAAACTAATCATTGTATAGTCCGCACCTGTAGATAGTCCGCATCTGGTGAATTGTCAACTTCTAAACATGTATAGTCCGCGGACTAGGGTTCGGCAAATACGGTAAATAGCGTTACTCGTTACTCGCTGAAAAAGTAATCAAATACGTTACTCGTTTCCGATTCTCAAGAAAAACGCGTTACTTTACATCAAATGTAACGAGTTTCCTTTCTCGTCACTTAGGCGACCAAACACACAGCTGCTTTCGTTTCGGGGTTTATTCTTTTAGTTCCAGTAATCCTTGCACTTAAGCAGGAGCTGCCTCTCGAAGTTTTCGTCAGTTATGTTTCTCCGCTTCCTTGAGAATACATTTCTGGCGACGCTGATGAGTCGTTTTGCTGACGCACTTGAAAGAACGGCAGTTTTGTGCTTGAGGAAGTGCCGATGGATCTGGGATTCCTCTCTCTTAATAAATTGCAAGCAACGCGCAAAAAGATAGAGACCCAGAGAGAAGCACTCAGGTCGAGCGCTGAACTATCAACTGAACATTTATTAAAAAAAAAAAACGGCTCGAACAAAGAAAACATCCTAGAATCAAACAACATTGTACAACAATGACGCATCGCTCACCATTCACCGATAAAAAACTATCACTTTTTTATGTACCTCGGTACGTTGAAGGCTGGCTTACGCAGTGTCTCCCACCGGCTTTTTACAGCAGAGCTGTTAAGGGCTGGGTTCCCTAGGATCGTGTCCGGTACCAAAGAAATGTCGACACAAACCTACGCGCCTCTGGTTGCCGCCGTCGCTCTTAGATGGCGGCAACCTTTCCAGCTATCCAGAGCCGTTTATACTGAGAGAGTTTGGCCCTCTTAAGGAGATTTTGACAGTCTGACAACCACAGCAGCGTAGTCTGACAACCGGGGGATGACTACTTCCGTCCGCCATATTGTGGATCTGACTCATAGGAACTCTACGCGATTTCACAAGAACGAACAAGACAAAGAAGTAACGCCATATTGTGTTATCGCGAAATCCGCTTGTTCTAGCGGCCAACAAGCTCCGCCCATCGGCCAAACTCTCTCAGTATAAACGGCTCTGCAGCTATCATAGAAGAATGGATAGTTAGGCGAGTTGCTGGGAATTCATCGTAGGAAATAGCGCGAAAAAAAGACAAGGACGAAGAAGAAGCGCACGTGACGAGCGCTGCGCACGTCACGTATGTTTCTTCTTCGGCCTCGTCTGTTTTGCGCGCTGTTTGCTACGCTCTTATCAGTTTCGATTTAGACTCACGATGGGTCGGCCGCGTGCCCTTTTTTCGGGGAAAGAAGACCGGGTGCGGAAGGAGCGGCGACGTACGCAGCAGCGCGAATGGGTCCGCAACCGCGGCGTGCGTCGAGCGCTGCAGATTTTCTTGCGAAAGAAGATCGGATCGATCGCCTGGAAAGCCACCGCCGAGAACAGAAGCAACAGCTCCGCTGCTCTTCCTTCTTCACCAGAGTGGAAATGCTGAAAGACTTATTGTGTTGCATGTACCCACAGCACCTCTCTTTCCACTTTTGCACGTTTTCTGCCCATGATTAATGTATCTTCGAAGAAGGGGTCATGCAGCAACTCGCCTGCATCGCAACCTTAGTTCCGCTCTCTCTTTTTCTCTGTCTGCTTCTAGAGAATAAATTTGAAAATGAGATCTGTTCCTTTCCGTGTTGGCAACTTCCGGGTTTACATTCGGTCTGTGCAGATTTCTAGAAGGTTCAACCAACGAACCTTATTGTATTCGCTGGGTAAAGGACATTCTGAGCTGCAGAGTTCGACTGATGTTTTCCACAATAAAGATTCCTATAATGCTGTTTTTTTTTGTTTGTTTTTTTCGGGTTCCCAGCTGTCTTTGTCGCAACAGACGCATACTGAGATTAGAATAAAGACACGGCTGTTTAAACGCTGTTGTACAAGTTACTCCTCAAAATAAAAGAAATACCGCTGCTCGTTACTTGGCCTTACAAGTAACCAAGCACCTCATTTGTTTCTTTTCTAGACAAGTAATTAAATACGTTATTCGTTACAAAAAAGAAAAAAAGAAACTAGGTAGAAGTAACTCGTTACTAGTAACGCGTTAAGTACATGTCCGTTCGTACCTTGGCTTCTTCTATTCCGGAACGCACCCGTATGGGAAGAAAAAAATACATCTGGGGGACGATCGTGTGATGAAGACGGATTTAGTTGTTAGTTGCAAAAGTACATCGGGCGCGAACACGAGACGCTCGCACTGCCCAGTCAACATGACAGATGTATACAGTGCTAAAAACACATGAAAATAAACAGAGAAAAACTAAAGTACAACAGAAAGGAAGCGGACGCGCCAGACGCGCAGTCGTCGGCCGGTTATTCGACTCAAGCTGAGGTCAGTCGGCAACTTACGCGAAGAGCAAAACCGTAAAACCAAGTTACATGTTTAACGCCAATCACGATAACTTTAAACAGCCACACGCTTATTCTCTGATTTAGCAACATCTGTCTAGTTCATTCGTATATACGTAAGGTCACACGCAATCGGCGCTCGATGTTTTTCTTTAGTTACAATGTGCACCTTAACGCGAGCACCAGTCGAGGTACATGGGCAAATACGACGCGATCATGCTTTGCGTGAGTGTCCAACAGCCCACCTATCAACAGCCTTGCTCCGTTCAACAAGAGCATAACGACGATCGTCGATAATCGTCGAGTCTCCAGCACGTATATCTTACACCGTGGTTTCCAGCAAGGACAATGAGAACCGAACGCCATGCATGCTCGCACTCGTCGAGCGCCGCTGTAAACCATCAACAACCGCGAGCATCGTGGGAAGGGTCTCATCTTCGAGGAGGTCTGCTTGTTGAAGAGGTTTGTTTTGGTTTGGGGGCCAGGGGGAGAGCGAGAAAGCGTGAGAATGGGCCGAGCTTCAAGAGGGTATGGCTTGCGGAAGCTACGGGGCTGACGTCATGGCTTCTTTAGGTCTTCTAACCTCCTTTGTGAAACCGTACGAAACAACGGAACGACGTGACGACGTTGACGACGTAATAACAATCGCGGAAACTGCGTCCAAAACAGTCAAATTTCGCTCCCGCGGGTTCCTGCGTATGCTCTGTGCTGCGTTCGGCTCTGTTTCCTGATTCAGACGATCAACATGTTCGTATTTCCGCATGTCAGCAACATAGCAGGAACATCGTGATGGGAGCTGTTGTGTGTTGTGAACAAAGACTGCAATTGCCGCCGATGTGACCGTGTGTTTGCGTATCAGAATTGTAACAGCAACTCAAGTGAAATTTTAAAATGGTTTTACAAGTAGTCCCACTTTACCTCTAAATGGTCCCACTTTATTTGACTGGTCCCATTTTACCTCTAAATGGTCCCAGTTTACTTCCAAATGGTCCCATTTTACCTCTAAATGGTCCCAGTTTACTTCCAAATGGTCCCACTTTCGTTCAGATGTTCCACTTTCCATTTTCCACTTTAAGCCATGTTGTCTATTTTGCAATTTAAAGTGGCGACGCCTTTTTTGTCTTTCTTTTCTCTAAACAGGTGTAGTTTGCACTACATATCAAAATACGCTTTATAAAACACGTGATTACTTTAAATTAGGTGATGTTTTGATTCAAGTAGTCTAGATAGAGAATTGTACCAGCTCAGCCAGAATGACCAGTTCAACCAGCATGACCAATTCAACCAGCATGACCAGCAAGTCAAACTGGGCATGCTGGGGCAATAACCCAGCTGGGTTTTTTTTTGTTTTTTTTTTTCTCAATAGGGCTGCTAAAAGTACCCATTGGGTCCAATCGGAACATCAATTCGTACCAATCTTAAGTGAATTTTCATTGGCTATTTAATAATTCAAACATCAACTGAAACAAATAAGTTCCAAGTGGAAAATATATTTATTGGGTTTCAACCCAATCATTCGGTGTTGCAATTAGTAGCATTTGCAGAAACTTTTTAAATCTCAAAATGAGGACTTCTGCATGTAAATTGAAAATGTCAGGATTTTTTTTCATTCAATATATGTAATTTTTTTATTTTTTGCTAGATTTTGCAGGAATTGTCGGAGGCGTCTGTGCACACTGGGCAAATATGGCGACTGCGAAAGAGCGCGAACATGGCATGCATCAAAGATTAAAAACCCTTGGAATGGTCAGCCCCTGCGGGTCAAGCTCTCACCCGCATAAAAAATCTAGCAAACGCGGCCCTCTTCCCTGACCTTCCTATAGACCATTCCATTTAGCGCTCTCTGGGCGGCACCATTTTGTTTGACCGCAGCGCCCTCTCCACACACCCGGGAAGTTCAGCGGGTTCGGCGGGGTAAAACGAGAGAGAGGGCACGCGCCGGACTCCGCTAGCAGACGACAAACCGGGAGGTTGCCGTTCTCCATCTTTGGGCTGTATCGGCGGGCTTTACCGAACATCGAACTCTCGCTCGTGGCTGCCGTTGAGAAGTGGTTCGCGTTCTTAGAATAGTTGTGGCTACTCCAAAATCGGCCTATAGCTCTCTGTTGTTCTATTTTGCTAAATGATCAACTAGCATATCTTTTTTCCGTTACTTAAATAGCAGTTGAGTCAGCTGGCAGTACTACCCTCAACTACTGCTTGTATTGCGGCTGGAGAGCATGTTTTATTTATTATTTCAGACTTCCACTCATGGTAGCTAAAGGCCTACACCAGTACGAACTTTTGTATAGTAAAAAAGGCACAGCAACCGGATTTACTTTTCGCCAAAGAGAGCGGCCAATCTGACACAGTTTTCCCTATTTTTCTTTTATTTGCACGCAGGTAACAGCGCCATTGGACCCTGTGAGTCTTTTTACCTAGCATAACCTTACACGACAACTGGCACACCAAAATCTGCGCATCTGCGCTTGAGAGTTCCAAAATGACGCGATTTTAAACAGAGTTTGCACGCCAGCCGGACGCTAGCTACAGCCCACTCGGCGGAGCGGACGAGATGCGGGGTGAGAGAGGGAGTGCATTTTTTTTCCTTTTACCCTCTCTGCTGTGACCCTAATGGAACGGTCTAATGGTGTCGTGGTAAATGCCTCCTACATTGCTGTACGCGCTATTTTGCAGCAATTTTCTGACAATACCTGGCAGCTCATCGCATCGTACTGCCGAAAGCTATCTTTAACAGATACCCGATATAGCACGATTGGCAGAGAAAATCTCACGATCCATCAAGCCATCAAACACTTTCGTCATTTATTAGAGAGCCGACAGTTATTTGTTCTCACCGATCACAAAGCTTTAACATACGCACTCAAATCTGAAAGCGACAAATCCACCGCTTGCAATATCCGACAAGTGTCATACACTCAGAGTTCACGACAGACATACGGCACATCAAAAGAGAAGACAATTTAGCTGCCGACGCACTCTCGTGGGTCATCATTTCTCCTTGTTGCAGCGTCATGACCGTTGGAATTGATATTGAGGTCATGGGCACAGCTCAGCGCGAGGACAAAGAGCTTCAGCAAATTCGTCCATCGCACAGTAGCCTGGACTTACGCGAGGTCGTTTTACCAAGGTGCGATGCAATCCTCATCTGCAACTACAGCATGGGCACCGTCCCGTTCATTCGTACCGCAATCTTTCCGTTACCATGTTTTTTGACAATTTACACTCCATGGCACAACCTGGCATCCAAACGACCTGTTGTTGGCACAACGCTTCATTTGGCCAGGAATCACCAAATACGTAAGAGATTGGGTCCTTTCTTATATATCTTGCCAACAATCAAAGATTCACCGCCATAGAGCAGCACCGTAGTTGACTTTCCAACACCAACGCTGCGTTTCGACTACATCCATTGTGGGTCCTCTTCCGCCATCCGCCGGCAACGAGTACATTCTGGCATGCATCGACCGCTTCACCCGGTGGCCTGAAGCATTTCCATGCCGAGACAACTGCAAGAACACTTATCTCAAGTTGAATCGTCCGATTTGGCGTGCCGTCATGAGTCACCACAGATTAAGGTAGACAATTCGAATCTTCGCTATTCCGGGAGCTCATGACACTCCTCGGCTGCTCCCGTCTTCTTAACACCGCTTATCATCCCATGGCTAACGGCATCATGAAAATATTTCATCGCAACTTCAAGGCATCTCTCATGACACACACTGATGTGACAACTGGAACATCCACGTCCCAGTGGTACTTCTGAGCCTCCGGACAACTCCCAAAGAAGACATTGGTTGCAGTTTTGCCCAACTTGTATATGACACATTCCTCCGCCTACCGGTTGAACTTTTGTCCTGCCCAATCAAAGTCTCGTTCGCGACCCCGTCAGCTACTAACGCAACTCACCACAGCTAGAGCCACTAAATAAGCTACGCTTCAGAATTACAACACTCACCCATCTCTAGATGGGTAAGTGTCGTTACTCTGAAGCCCCGATAGGGGCTTCAAGTCGTGGTTGTCAGTCATCTGAAGCTTTATCTGAATTAATGGGTAACGGTTTTTAGACCGCCACAAATGTTTAAACACTTGGCGACAGCGCAAAACAATATTACATGAGCTTCCTAACACAGAATGTAATGTTGAGGAAGTCGCACTTTTGAATTATGACGATCGGTAGTTGCGTCTGCTCTGCGCTACGCACCAAGATAGCGGCGCTCGCAACAATGTCGAGGAACAGAGTGCCGATAGTCTAAGCGTAACTCATTTAGTGACTCCAACCACAGTGATGCGCTCCCTCTGACCGCTTCGTCCTCGAACACAGTGACGTCAGTCAACCTACATTTATGATGGGCTCACGCAATCCGCTCCCGTATTCGTCTGCCACGACGCTTGTCACAGGTCTCCATATCCTCCACATCGACGAGCTCTCTTGTCCTGACTTCAAAAGACAGATTGATTCTACAACTCCGATGACATCCAAACAACTACCTATTACTTCCACAAACACTTTCAGTAGCCACAACCTTCAAGGCCAGCCTGACCATCCCCGACACGTTGTCTTCTGGGCCCGTTTGCTCGAAGCACTAACCGCGGCTAAAGTTAGCCGCAGTACCTAGGAGAAGAATTTTGAAATCACGTGACTGGCTGGGTATAGGGATGCGGGGATACTTGGCGGTGCGTCGGTGAGTGAGCGCCGCTCGCTTTGAAACTAATATGTTGTTGTAGCTGCAATATCGGACGCGTTAGTCAGCAATGAATGGTGCAGGAGACTTTCGCTTTGCCTTACCTCACTTAAATTACGAAGCATGAGCAATGACCTCGCCGCACTTTAAGATATTCTTTCGACTCTGGCCGTTCCTAAGCCTAAATGAACGCGATAATTGTCGGCATGGCAACGTCTTTGGAAAGCAGATGGCCTTGACTCAATCGGCCGGGTATTGATAGCACACAAAAGTAGACAGCGTCCCAATAGATATTTTTCTAAATTACCCAAGCATCGAGGATAACGCTGGAAGTGTAATTCTACAGTCCGCGCGCGCTGGCATTTCTTCTTATAAAAGATTCGAAGTAAATAATCATAAAAAGGCTTTGACGACCGCCCATGCAAGGCAAGATTTGTCTTTGACTTTTTGCTTTAGAACAATTACTACTGCAAACGCCAGCACGTGCAACGCGTGTAACTACGCTCGTAGCATTCACCTCGGTGCTTGGGAAATTTATAAAAAGGTCCATATGGACGCTGTCTGCTTTTGTGTGCTATCAATACCCGGCCGATTGAGTCGAGGCAATTTACTTTCCAAAGACGTTGCCATGCCGACAATTATCGCGTTCATTTAGGCCTAGGAATGGCCAGAATCGGAAGACTATCTAAAAAATGCGGCGAGGTAATTGCTCATGCTTTGCGATTTAAGTGAGGTAAGCAAAGCGAAAGCCTCTTGCACCATTCTTTGCTGACCAACGCACCCGATGTTGCAGCTACAACGACATACTAGTTCCAAAGCGAGCGGCGCTCACTCACCGGAGCACCGCTATGTTTCCCCGTATCCCTACCCAGCCAGTCACGTGATTTCAAAATCCCTCTCCTAGGTACTGTGGCTAACTTTAGCCGCGGTTAGCGCTTCGAGCAAACGGGTTCTGGGCACCTACTATAGACCGTTTTACTGAAAGAGGGCGAGAGAGAAAAGGGGAAAGGGCTACCGGCGCTTTCCCCCTTTCTGATTGTGTAGAAAGAGTGAAAGACCCGGATGAGAGGCTTCGCCGGTGTTGGGTGTCTGCTGTGCCCCAATTTCGTTCGCGCTTTCTTTTCTGTTTTGAACTCGCAAACTTAATTAGAGCCACGGGCTTCGATGGTAACAATCCCCCGGTCATCGGGACACCATTGCTCGGTCATAAGGTGCACGAATAACGACAGAAAGCGTCGAATACTGCCCAAGGACCTCTATAGCTTGCATGGAATCCGGCATGGCAAGTGCGGCTGCAATGTTTTGAAGCTCCATCACTTTCCACATGACCCCGGTCTTGGCGGCAGTGGATTGCGTCCGAAAACCGAAAAGACGTTTCCTGAACGCCATCCTCTCGACTGTGCTCGGAACATATTGTGAATGGAGCGCGTACCGAACGCTGTACCGCCGATGAACATGGGGTACGCTCGCAAGGTGCGTGCCAGTTTTTTCGTGATAATTGCTGTTTCAGCTTGTAAAATTGAATTTATCTTAATATTGATAATTTGCAGTGGTGACTGACTCGATTTCATCATTTACAACACTTAGTTGAAGGTTCATTTCCGCCACCGGGTGAGGCTAGAAATTGTTGAAAAGGTAGTTCTATCGGTTTTCCTGAATCGCGATCTCCTGCGCGATACCAGGGAGCCGGCAAAAGCGCTCCTTGGAGTGCCGCTGGTTGGTTGTTTCCGTTGACTGGGCGCTTTGAAGCGCTGGATAGTCGCTGCAGGGTACGTCTCGTGTGTTGCGATCTGCGTCTTCGAGCCCAGTGTGCACGTTTCTTTGTTCGAGTCATGGCATCCGCCAGTGCGGCGACGGGGGGAACAACGGCAGCGAACGCGTCAGTGATAGAAATTGGAGGTTAGTACTCAAAATATTGCATCAAACAGTAAAATAGTTCGTGGCTGCTTTGAGGCTTTCTGCGGTTCGATATAAGCACATCTAGAACGTCTTCGTCGTTCATCCACAAGGAAATACAAGAACACGGACACGCAAGATAAAAGCGGCGCAGCAAAACGATCTGTAGCAGCTCCGGGTGTTTACAAAAGTTAATTGAGGTGCCCGTTTCGCGTATCGCTTGTTCATGACTAAAAACAGCTACGTTGAAATAGGCCTATTGCAAGCAAATATTTATGAATGGTTCATCATTTCCAGTTATCCGGAAAGTGGTGGAGCTTCAAAACATTACAGCCGCACTTGCATTGCCGGATTCCATGCAAGCTACGAGGTCCTTGGGCAGTATTCGACGCTTTCTGTCGTTATTTGTGCACCCTATGACCGAGCAATGGTGTCCCGATGACCGGGGGACTGTTGCCATCGAAGCCCGAGGGCTCTAATAAAGTTTGCGAGTTTAAAACAGAAAAGAAAGCGCGAACGAAGTTGGGGCACAGCAGACACCCAGCACCGGCCAAGCCTTTCATCCGGGACTTTCACTCTTTCTACACAATCAGAAAGGGGGAAAGCGCCGGTAGCCCTTTCCCCTTTTCTCTCTCGCTCTCAAAATGGCGCTACCCACGATAAAACGGTCTATATCACCCCAACTTGACTTGCTTCACCGACCTCGTTGCTGGAGGGGGAGTACCTGCAGAAACCAGTTGTCCCGAGAAAAAGACAAACCTTTGAAAGGAGCTCGAGCGATGGGTATACGAGCACAGAACATCGCCAGCTCCCGATCAAACAAGATGTGTAAACATAAAGTGTAAATATAGGCCGCTAATGTCACTCCGATAACCCTTTCATGTCGAAATGTTGCAGGTATACAAATGCTGCCTTCCCGTTGTTCACATTTGGCACGCTAACCATATTAACCTAGCTAACAGACTGAGGGTCACTGTTGGTCAATGTATCGGTCACGCCACCATGTTCTCGCATGATGTTATATGGCATTCCGCGCCATATGACGTTCCTATATGCTTATTAAACTTTGTCTCATGCCACGATGGACTAAAGGTCAAAGCCACAGGCCGCCAGGTCCAGTCACGTTACATGTTAAACTATGACATGCATAACATTGATTACGGGTGGGCGAATAAGGCTCCCAATTAAAAAGTGCTGCATTATTTCTGTAGCTTCGACACCGCAAAGAGCCTGTATGTTGTGGCTTTCTTTGCGATGTAATTTTGGTGAGTCACTCAGTGCTATTCAATTCGAACCACCTGTCCGCCCATCCCCAGTAGACACATGCATTAAAGCCACATACCGGGAAATTTTGAAGTGGCCCGTGATTGGATCTGGTGGTCCGTAGCTTTCGCCTTTAATCCATCGTAGGGTGAGACGAAGTATAAGAGGGCTCCGTGTTTTCGGTATTTGTTGGTCTTAAAATTCGGGGGTTATTTATTGGTGTCTAGTTTTCCCCTTGGAATTGTTGTTTTTAGGTGTCTAATTTGAATGCTTGGAAAACTCGTTGTTTATCGGGCTCGTGTTGTAACGCGACTATTCAATTACTGGAGAAATTATTATAATATATAATTTATTTAATACCCATAAGGCCGTACGGCTCATATACGTGTAACGCTGGAACGTGTCGAACACATGAACGTGTCGGTTATCTCATTGAATCAGGCTGATAAAACACACAAGTAATTTAGTCAGAAAGGTTACGAAATACAAAGGTTTACACCTGACTGCCCACCACCATATTGTTATATAGCTGCATTGCATCGACCCCTACGCTACGCTGGCGCGAGCGCACGAGCACGTGAGGTACGACACCGGGCCAGGGTTCCGCGTGCCATGGAAGCCCATTTGAAGACCGAGCCTCCTCGGGCTAGAGCGGCTTTCCTCAAAATTACTATTTAGAGTAAAAGCCTTAAGGCGCGACAGCGCTTAAAGTGCAACCCCACCCTTCGTTAGTGTGATTCTGAACCAATAGATGGCGATGGGATCGCCTTCCAGGCCTGTACATCAATGTGAGAAATCGTGTGTGGTGGCGCTTCGATACCGTGGGGTATTTTTCTATGACCTGAATTTGACATCCCTGGTCCCTGGCTTGTTCTTCTCTGCACGAGTTTTTGTTTAGTACGCGCACAGCTGCGCCAGTTCTCGTGCAAGGGGGCCAGTTGCCTACGCTCCGAGCTCACGTCTCCAGCAAATGTGGGCAGAACAAAACGCGAAAATCGTCCTGAGCCAAATGGCGAGACACATGCATAACAAAACCACCGACGCGTTGAAAAGTTCGCCGTTATCGGAGATTTCAGAGGTCAATTACACATACAGTATTTCAATGTGATCAGATTTATATTGTCACGAATGAAGGTGACGAGAGGAGGAATTAGTGAACATAAAAATAAAGGTTTGATCGGCGAACTTGTGCCAAACAAAAAATGTAAGGAAAGAGCATCGAGGCAGCAGAAAAGCAGGCGGTGATTCGGCAGCGTAACAGACAGCGAGAGCGAGAGTGACTCGACAAGGTCGCTGGCAGCTGCTTATCTACAGTAGGTCACCATCTCGAAAGTTCGGCAAAGAAGGTTCGAGCGTCGCGCGCTCGGGACGAGTATGAACTGGCACTTTCGAGAACAAGAAAACAGGGCAAAAGTTACGTCTGGTGCAAGAATGAACGCGAATCTTCTAGAAGTTCGTGACCGAGCGTTGCTTTCCCGGCTCTGCGGGCGGCAATATGACGGGCCAGCCCTTTTGTCGTGCATGTGTTTGGCTCTTCATGGACTTTCAGTAAAACGTGATGACGTGATAGACATGGGTTTCCCAAATTCTAGCTTGAGGAATTAACTACCTAAAATATCAAAACAAATTAACTATTTTTTAGGCGGTCAGGTGTCTCATTTAGATAGCTGGGTGTTTAGTTTGACCAAAACCACGAGGCTGGAAAGTACAAAAAAAGACACTCAGGTTTGGATGTTGAGTTTGGTAAACCCAAAGTAGGACCGGTACGGGAGTCATAATAAAAAAAATGTCTATGTTAATAATTCACGCACAGCAATAAATTATAAGAATTGATTTTAATACGAATCCAGTGACAAATGCCTGACTGGCCAGGCAAAGATTCTGGGCATGCGGATAGCTCTTGCACATAGTTTAAGCAATGTACAGTGTGTCACAAAAAAATTACAGGATTTTTTTTTTATTGCAAGAATAAGCTAGGCATTGCCGGACGCTCATCCTCCGCCCAAAGGTAGCGCTACAGGTCACAACTAGATGTCAAAGTTTCAGCCCGATCCGATACCTTATTAAAAAGTTATAAGTGATTTTTTGAAAAGTTCAATGGGAAAATGGCGGTCGACGTAGTTTTCGAATACATGGGGCTCTATGGCACCAGAAACCGAAAACGGGCAAAAATGGGCTCTATTTTCCCATAGAAATTTTAGGAAAATCACTTATAACTTTTGAATAAGGTGTCCGTTTGGGATAAAACTTTGGCATCTGGTTGCAACCTAGCGCTACCTTTGCAATAATAAAAAAAAAAAAAAACTAAATTTTTTTTGTGACATCCTGCACCAGTCTTAATTTTGTGATTTATGCGCGCAACTAGTGGTGCGCATAGATGAAAAAGGTGCTAACCGGTAGAGTTTGACATTGCATTAAAAGCAGTGTAAGCATGCACATGTTACGCTGATTAAGACTGAAACAGGGATACATTTTACACTAGCGTTGAGCGTATCGAAAGTTAAGCGTGCATCAAAAGCTAAAGCATGTATACATACACTGCTCTTACATGCTTTTAATGTTCATAGTACTTTATTACCCTAAAATTTGGTGTAAGTTGTCTTCTGTTTGCTTCAATCGCAATTGTTCTTGAGAAGCAACAATGTTTATTCAGGCCAGTGGTCACATGTGAAGCCTATAGAATATTTTGTATTGAATGTGGCACACGTGTCAAGATGCAGAGTTTTTTTGTTTTTTTTTTTTACAATCCGCGAAATAGAATGCTCCTGGGTTACCTTGGTATATAATGCATGTAGCACACAAAAAAGCACGAAATGAATCGCAGTGGGAAACGAAAACAATAATGATAAACGAGCGTCCGTGTAATCACGCGAAAACTGAGGGCATTGCAGATATGCAGAAGGTAGCTTCGTTTCACTAAATACATTACCAGTAGAGTATTTGATTTTATCGTGCGACCGAAGCGGAGCATACGAGTGCGATCATACTGCCCTGAACAACACTTTCAGTGAACAAGCGCACCATCCAATTCATCGAGCTTGCTTTTTTAGCCTTCGGTGCGCTCAAACTTTTGAAAACACAATTATAATCAATTCCATTATTTAAATTATTTTTACTAAGTGCGTCTTTGTGCATGTGTTTGTTTTTTGTCTTTTGCGTTCACGTGCCCTTTTCTTAGTAATATAATATTTTCCAGAAGTCCGACAACTATAGTGTGTTTCATAAGTAAGAACCGCATAATCAAAGATGTAGAAAAAAAATGAAAGCCGTTTACAAATCCCTGTAACGCCGAATTGGAGCGCAGCTCTTGAGGAGGGGTAGGGAAGGGTACTGAGGGGGGTCACGTCACCTGCGGGTAGTCACGTGACCCCGGGGGGTCACGTGACCTGGGGGGTCACGTGACCTGGAGGGGTCACATGACCTCGGGGGGGGGGGGGGGGGGGGTCACGTGACCTCGGGGGGGGGGGGGGGGTCACGTGACCTCGGGAGGGGGGTCACGTGACCTCGGGGGTCACGTGACCCCCCCCCCCCCGCGGTTACGCCGACGCCGACGCCGCTCAGGCTGGAAACGGACCCCTAAGAGCTGCGCTCTAAAAAAAAAAAAGAACACGAACACGCGAACACAATTTAAAGTACAATGTAACGAAGCATTCAAAATTAGTCGTTAGTTTTTTAAAGAGCGGGAGTTTCGTAGGGCGACATTCCTACCCATTGAAGATTATAAAAAGTGCTGTACAACTGTTAGCTCGGTGTCTTTAACGTGCATTACGCAGTATATGTGGTACACGATCGCACGACGATAGGGTGCAGATGGGCAACACAACCCAGGGTCCCTGCTAAAGCCCCTTTATAAAAGTGTTTCTTACAAGTACCACCAACCATTGTTGCGGAAACGCGCAAGACTCGTGCCATAGTGGGTGCTCCACCGTCATTTTCTTTCAAGGGCCAGTCATTTTAGTGCTGCGCCGCCATTTGCCTCCAAAGGCCGCTCGAGAGACGGGTTTCGTGCACTGGCACATTTGAGGCAGAGCCGTATATGTAGAGAGTTTGGTCAATGGGAGGCGCGGGCAGAGCCAGGGCGTGCGGCAGACTCGGAAAGAGGGCTTGGCATGCTCTCTTGACCAACCAGAAGCCGAAAAGAATCCCCTAGCGGTGGTAGCGAGAAACAATTCTGAGCCGATCGATCATCGAAGGTCTCTGCTCGTATATGGTTTTAATAAGTGCGTAAGAGTGAAGTGTAGTAACTCTTTGTGGTTGAAAATAGGATGAACGTGTTGTTTCATCATGATCATGCAGAAAGATGTAAGAAACGAATGCGCCGCTCAACTCTGTTTTGCGCGGACAGAGTGTGACCGCTCTGACGGCAGATTCCCGGTGCTCGGCGTTTGGCGTAAGGATTATGTCGATCTTTCCGCTAGTCGCACTCTTCCACCATCATTTTAGATGAGTGTGATTGAAACATCACGTGTACCATATTTTCAGCCATCAAGAGTTACTCCATTGCAGTTATCAGGTTTGTTTCTCGCGACCACCGCCAGGGTATTATTTCCGGCTTCCGGTTGGTCACATTCGAATTTCTGAAGACGCCCTGGAACACGCCCAGCCCGCTTTCGGCCAATGGCGCCGCTTCATTTGTCTCCTATACTTCCCAACGAATGGCCAAACTCTCTACATATACGGCTCTGATTTGAGGTTACATGAAAGACCAGCGCAAACGGCATCGAGGGAATTTATTCCCTACAGGTTCTGCAGCGTGAGCTCCGTGCCCTGAACGGAGCTCGCGCTCGAGCATTTCTCCACGTGCTCTGGTCTGCGGTGCCACTAGAGCCACTAAATGAGCTGCGCTTAGAGTATCGGCACTCCGTTCCCCGACATTGTTGTGGGCGCCGCCATTTTGGCTCGTATGCAGAGCAGACGCAAATGCCGATCGTCATGATTCAAAAGGGCGACTTCCTCAGCATTAGATTCGGTGTTAGGAAGGTCACGTAATATTGCTTTGCTCTGTCGCGAACTGTTTCAACATTTCTGGAGGGCGGAAAAGCGTTTCCTGTGGTTTCAGATAAAGCTTCAGATAACTGGCAACCATGATTTTAAGACACAATATGGCCAAGTGTCGCTACTCTGAAGCGTAGCTTATCTAGTGGCACTAGGTGCCACAACACACTCGGCCAACAATCCCCCACCGCGCTTGGTTTAGATCGTGGTTTAGATATAGCTCCTTCATGTTTCAAAAGAAGTTCAAGCTTCGTCGATGCACGAGGCACGTGCAACGTGCAGCTCTTGGGAACATCATGGCGGCACAGCGCAGCATTGAGCTAGATTTCAGACGCCATGAATTTCCCAGAAGTGGCGCGTGGCACGTGCCTCGAGCATTTCCACAACAATGAATGGCGCCACGTTTCCCAGTATAGAGGGGCTTTAGGCTTAGCCTGTGAGGTAAACCAAATGACCTACGCTTAGAGTTTCGGCACTGCACCCCCCGTTATCGTTGTTGGCGCAGCCATCTTGTTGGTTAGTAACAAATCAAACGCAACTGCCGATCGGCATGATTCAAAAGTGCAACTTCCTCAGCATTCGGTGTCAGGTAGCTCACGTAATATTGCTTTGCTTCTTCTCGAACTGTTTAAACATGTGTGGAGGACGGAAAAGCGTTTCCTGTGATTACAGATAAAGCTACAGATAACTGACAACCATCATTTTAAGCACCAAGATGTGTATGAAGCGTAGCTTATTTAGTGGCTCTAGTTTAGCCCGACCGCAGAGGCACAGAAAGAGAACAAACAGCTTAACCTCGCGCTCTTGGCGATGCTTCAGTGGCTTCATCAGCCCTTAGCGTTGGCTGTGCTCCGAACTAAGGTAAAGCAAAGCAAATTCTCAGATCTTAGTTTCTCAGAAGCCAAACCTACAAAAATCATTTAACACGCCCAAAAAAAAACAAAAAAAACATGCGGGTTTATTTTGACTAACTGGAGATCTTTTGACGTGCAACCGAAATCTCAGATTGGCCTCCGTCGGATTGCGGGAACCTCGGCCGATATTTAAATCCGACAAATGTGAATTCATGGGCCAGCGCGTTGGCTCAGAGCCACCGAGACAATTTAATGTTGTGTTTTGTTTTATTATCATGTCTACTTAAAAGCCACCGAGGTGGTTTTTGAAACAAAATATAGTCGAACCATTCCGACAAGCATAGTTTGATTGCGAAAATTATTTTTGCAAGTGATAAAAACATTGAAATGTTTTCGCATACGTGGCGGAATCTGAAATCGCAGAATGCATTTCACGGCTCCCATTTCATTTGGATCGCGTCGGGCATGTGAACCGACGCACAGTAGAACGCGCGCAAAAGTAGCTGTCGTGCACCCGCAGCCTCGCGCTTGTTGTTCTAACATCTCTGGTTCGCTCACTGCGAGCATCCAGGCATCTGACACCCTGACATCTGCCGCTTTTTCTGTCTTTCACGTGGCGTTCCAAGCGGCACACGACGGAAAATGCACATCAAGCTCTTCTCGGACATGTGTCGCCATCTGCATTTTATAATAAGAAACTAGAATTTGCCGTGATTGAATGGGAAACGTTTGAGGTCTTATAACAATATTAACGTGTAATATATTAATATGGAATTTCTGGAAATTGTAATATCGAAAGATGCTTCATAATTTAATGTCTCGTTATTTTGATTAGTTGACGTGATTCCGCTTTTATAGCGACATAAAATATTACCATTTTAAACTTTATTTTTTTATTTTAAAATATACATCATCTGCAGAGTTTGTTGCTTACCTTTTTACTTTATTACACCCAACCCAACGCTCACGTAAAATATCGTGGACGATGGGACGTTATGACTCGAGAAATAATTTTTTAGATATTTGAAACTGTGGTCTATTAAAAGCTAAATACTTAACTAACCACTAAAAATAATTGTAATATCGAGCCATTAAAGTATCGTTGAAAACAGCTCCTTAATTTGACATTAACTTTATAAATGTTAGATACATGGAAAGAAAGTTATAAGCCGTCAAAAAAGCATGAAAACGTCATGCACGGTGGGGTTGCACCTTAAGCCTACGATATGTTTGTCTCACTCGGTATTTAACATTGGCGACGAGGTAATCCGGTAAACCTGCAGCATCGGCAGCGGCAGCGGCAGCGCTCGACCATTCCAGGCCACGACCACGACCCCGTTATCTGAGCGCTCCCTATGGAAGAACCTGCTCCAGGCTGATGATGATGATGATGATGATGATGTGGCTATTTCCCTTTGAGTCGGGAGGACTCAAACAAGGTTTGTGCCCAAGCCTGGGAGCGTAGGTGTCTTAATGCTCCGTGAGGTGGATCTTCTGCCACCAGTCCTCCAGTCTCCTTTTCGTGTCTGCAACAAGCCTTTTTGTGTCGTTGGAGGCTACCTTCAGCCCCGTAGCTGGGCAGACTGCTGTGGATTGTCCGATTTCACTGTCAGTGAAGCCCAACGCTTCAGCGAGCGCTAAGGGTCTCGGACGTCTTGGGCCATTGTCCTGAGACCGGGAAGGCTTGAGTCTCGCGCAGTCTAGCACGATGTGGTCCACCGTTTCGTCATTTACCCCACACACCCTACACATTGTTGACGTAACAGTGGTGTCGAAACGACGCCTATAACACAGCGTCCGCAGTGCCCCGGGACGTGCCTCGAACAAAAAGCGGCTACCCAGGCTGTTGTCATACAGCCGGATTTCCGAGGCGATGGTTATTTTGTTGGCGAGGTACACCCCCAGCGTCTATTTCGTTTGGGCGTCTTGGAGCCATTGTTTGGTTTCGCAGTCTCGGACTCTCTTCCTAACTTCCGACGTCCACTCCGTCTCCGTCGACGCATCAACAGGCTCCGAGAAGAAGCCGTACCTGTGTTGAAGCTGATAGAGGCGCTGCCAGCGGGTCGGCAGCCCAGTCAAGTTGGTGTATATAAACAGTCTCTTCGCCCAACGGCATCTATCTATTAGTCGAAGGCGTCCGTCGTACGTAATCTTGCTTGAAGCCTCCCGAGCCTCAAAAGAGGACCAGCCCAGGTCACCCTGCACTGCCTCGTTGGCGACCGCTCCATGGCAGCCCAGTGCCTGGCGTCCTACGTCTCCCTGCTACGTTCCATGTTGGCGCGGACATCTCCTGGAACACACACCACTGCATTTGCAAATGTTAGTCCGGGTACCATTACTGCTTTCAACAATTCCCGCGAAACGATGAACCTGTTGCAACTCCAGAGGCTTCGCTTACGGAGAATGCTGGCTCCTCGTAGGGCTGCTTGGCGGAGATGGGTCTGATGGCCTTGCAGGTAGTCTGTGTCGTTCGACATTGTGATGCCCAAGTACTTGTAAGAATTAAGAATTGGTACATCGGACCCTCCGAGACGAAGGCTATCAAGAGTTGTCTCGACGGAGCCCGAAGACACCACCGCCGCTGACTTGCTGGTATTAAATTTTAACCCAAGTCCCATAGCCTCCTTGGAGCATATATGTGAAGAAGTTTTTGCATTTCAAACACTGATCCTGAGGTCAGTACCACATTGTCCGCGTACGTCAATCCCGGTAGAACCCAGTCAACTCGATCACCATGCTCTAAATGTGCTAGTGAAAAGCCCAGTCCTGATTGTATAAGTTGCTTCTCTAGGGTGGATACATATAACATATACAATAGGGGAGAAAGCGGGCAACCTTGGCGTAAGCCCCTCGCCACCAGCACCCCCTCAGAGTGAGCATCATCAAGGTGGGTCACAACCGTGTTGCCATGGTATAGGCGGGAGATGAGTGCTGTCCCCTCCGGTGGCATGTCAACCTGTTGTAGGCTAACAATAAGCTGGGCATGGGAAACACTATCATAGGCCTTTGCAATGTCAAGAAAACAACATATTAGGCTCCTCTCCTCTTTCCGTGCAACCTCGATACATTGTGTTAAGGTAAAAAGATGGTCCTCTAATCGGCGTCCCCGTCTGAAGCCTCCTTCGATTTCTGTGAGTATACCCTCCTCCTCTGCCCATTCGGTCATGCGCCTTTTCATGATGTGGGAGAATACCCTATATACCGCGCTTGTCACAGTCAGGGGTCTGTATTGTCGAAGTCACTGGTGGTCACATCCTTTTTTAGAAATCAGGACAACCCTGCCGCATCTCCAGCCTCGAGGAATTTCTTCTTTCCCAGATGCAATATCATTCAAAATTCCTGCAAGTTGGCCCCTGGGATCCTTGCCCAGTGCTTTGAGCACACTTGCCGGAATGTTATCTAATCCCTGGGCGGTGTTGTTCTTAATATGCGCTAGTGCGCGTAAAACTGACACCCTACCAATTGTTACATTATTGCAATCCGGTGCACAGTCTGCGCCTTGCTTGGGACAAAGATTTTGTAGTGTTGCCTCTCCTAGAGGTGAGAAAATTTCAACGAGATGATCTGTAAGCATTGCCCAAGTCTCTCTGTGGGCAGCCCTGTGTCTTCGTCCAAGATTGCTAGGCACTGGCCTCTTCCATTGAGAGTTCCGATATATGGCGCAATGATCGACGACATGCTCCGAGACCGCGTCGTTTGCAACCTCCATGACGAAGCGTTACAACGGCGTCTGCTCGTCGAGACCACTCGAACACTGAATAAAGCCCTGGACATGGCCAAAGCGTCCAAAGCAACCAAGTCTCAAGTTATTGAAATTCCCGCCTCTCCATCATCGCCGACGGCTGCAGCAGATTCCGAAATGCACCGGGTTGGAAATGACGCCGTGTCGAGATCGACGCTTCAGACCACGGAATCGCAGCCGTCAAGCCTTCTGCCTATTGAAATCGGCGGCTCAGCAAGGAACGCGCAGAATTGTTCAAGCACACCTCTATAGGGAACGTGCTGGCGTTCCAATGGGGCGAATGACCCAAAAGAGTGCCGCTTTGTTGGGGCGGTGTGTTGCTTCTGAAAAAACAAGGAACACATCGTTGCGGCTTACCGCCACAAAGTGAAAACCGAACGCTGACGATCAAAAGCAAGAAACTGGAGCCTTTGTCAAAAGATTACAAAGCTTTCGCCATCGAGTGTGCCGAGCCGCCTGTGTTCTTTGATGTTGCGATCAACGGCTGCATCGTACACATATAAGTAGACTTCGGATCTGCCTTCCAACTCGCGTGTGATGCGTCAGCTTCACATATTCAAGAGTAGCCTCAAACCGTGATCCTTACGTCTACGGTCCTATACGCAGCAGATTCTCGGAATGGTTTCAGTCAACGTGTCGTTCAAGGACAAAAACGTGAAATTGGAACTTATAGTCGTCACAGGATTCGGCGAAGGTCGGCTTGGGCGCGACTGGTTCTGGTCCTTTGGTATTACCTTGGAGGGAGTTCTTCATGTCGACGCGTCGTCGCGTCAGACCGAGTGTAGTGTAGCCGATTGATTGAAGGTCCGGTGAAGGCTCCGGACAGCACCCTTTGCCCAGGCACTCCTTGCAGCTGGTAGAAGTGTCTTGGCAAACTCCGAACCTTCAAGCAACGGTGCTTGCGATGTTGAGAAGACCGTGTCGTCCCCCCTTGTATATATCATCTCATAATCATCATCACCAGACGTGGCACCGCGGGCCTCCATGGTACGGGCTGTCGCCTTTCCGCGGTGCCACGGCTCTCCTGAGCCAATAAAGATTACGATTACGATTACGATTACGATTAAGCAGAGTAAGCAGGGAACGCCGACATGGCAGTACCGTTCGCATCATCTTCTTCGTTCTTTATTTGCTTCATCACTTCTTCTTTCTTCACATCAAACACTACATTTCCCCCTCTTTTTAAGGAAATGTACGCATAAATATAAACAAACTAGAAGACGAAGTACTAAAATGAACAAACTAAACTTAATCAGTTCTGAGTGCAATGATTATGGCACTGTGTGCCCAAATCTTTCTGGAGGCCTTCGCTTTCTGCAGGTCCGACGAAGGGGCTGCGTTTGCTGCGTTTGCGGTCCTTGCTGGTCAACGTCTGGTGACTTTGACATCAGCTGTTCTCCCGCCAAAGAGAAATTGTCTGACTGGAGTGTATTATCTGCTTGGCACCACGAAGTCGCTGGGGACAGGCTGTTGTCTTCCTCGGAAGTAATCTGTGGCTGGAGTTCCCGTGGAACTTTGGAGAGCTTACTGGTTTTCCAAACCTTGAAGTCATCGAGCAGGAAGGCATTTTGTCTTCGGTGATCTAGTATTTTTCGTGGTTTTGAATATTGTAAGTCACCTTTAGCGTGATGTCCTGGTAATTTTAAACGTACATAATCGCCTGGCTGAAGGGCAGGCATGCGTGCGCCTCTTGTCGTCCACGTACGTTTGTGAGGCGCGCTGATGTTTCTTGACTCGTTCTCTCAGCTCACTCATTGCTGCTGTCGGATCAGTGGAGAAGTTTTCCGATGGCCACCCGACAATATTCAGCTTCGTTCGGGGGTGCCTGCTGTGCAACAAATATGCAGGTGATACGCCAGTGGTTGAGTGAGGCACTGCACGGTACACACAGATGTATTCAGTTAGCGCTTCCTCAAGGCTTCGTTGCGCAAGTAGTGCCAGCTGGATGAATCCTTTAATAACTCGGTTGAATCTCTCGATTAGGCCGTTTGCCTGCAGGTAGTATACGGATGAAAAACTGTGACGAATGCCACGTTCCCGTAAAAAAATCCTCGAAGTCTGCCGATGTAAATTGGCTTCCGTGATCGGAGACGATCTCAGTCGGATACCCTTCACGACTGAAGAGAGTTAACAGGGATGTCGTCACTGTGTCAGAAGTCACAGTACATGCAAAAGCAATTTCAGGCCAGCGGCTGAAATAATCCATGACGGTTATAACAAATCGATGGCGCTGTGCTGCCCTCTTGATTGGTCCAACAATGGCAATACCAATCTTCTCCCAGGGATACGCGGGAAGTGGTATGGGATGCAGAGGAGCCGGAGATGTCTTTGCAGACTTGTCTGCTGTCTGGCAGATCAGACAACCTCGAACAGCGTGTTCCACTTCGGCATCCATGGCTGGCCACCAATACCACTGTCTCAACCTTTGTTTTGTTCGTACTATTCCCAAGTGTGATGACCTTGGTAGTCATCGTAGATGGGACGACAACCCGTCCTCCACGTAGAAGTAAGCCATCCACCTCTGAAAGCTCAGATTGCACTTGGTAGTATGGAAAAAATTCAGTACCTAGTTTACCTTTCGATGGCCATGTTGTAGAAAGAAAATGCTTAACTTTTTGAATTACAGCACCTGCAGATGTTGCAATTTGGATGTCCTCCTTTGAGATAGAATATTGAGTATTGAGTTTTGGCCGAAATAACTTCCTCATCCAGATTATCAGGTGATGTTGAAGGTAATGGTAGTCGGGAAAGAGCATCTGCGACGACGCGGTCCTCACCCTTCTTGTAGCACACAACAAAGTTATAGTTCAGTACACGTGCGGTCCATCGAGCGATTCTGAGTGGACGATGACCCGTGCCTTGAGAGCTCAATAAGGTGGTAAGTGCTTGATGGTCCGTGTAGAGGGTGAATGGTCTTCCCCAAAGGTACACATGCCAATGTTCTAGAGCCCAAACAGATGCGAGGGCTTCTCGTTTTCCAACAGAGTATTTGCATTCTGTTGGTGAAAGTGTTCGTGAAGCAAAGGCAACGGTTCGGAGGTTGGATCCGCTAGCTCGCTGGAGGACAGCGCCAACTCCGTATCCAGATGCGTCTGTAGTAACAAGTACTGGCGATTCTGGATTGAACATGGAGAGTGCGTTGCAGTTGGAGATCATCACTTTAATCCTCTCGAAGCACTGCTGCGCTTCGTTTGTCCACACGAATGCCCTCTCACCACGCAGGAGATCTCTCCTGCAAATCCTAAAAAGGAGCGCAGCAAATAAAGTTGAAAACCACTTTACCTCGTCGCCAAATGTAGTGTAGCCGATTGATTAAGCAAAGTAAGCAGGGAACGCCGACATGGCAGTACCGTTCGCATCGTCTTCTTCGTTCTTTATTTACCTCATCACTTCTTTCTCCACATCAAACACGACACCGAGGCAGCTAGGGTTCAAAACGTGGTGGACGAGTTCCCCGAGCTTTTTCAGCAAGGAGTCTAAAAAATTGAAGGGACTCCGGTTCGTGTGGATGTCAACCCCGCCAGTTTTTCAAGGCTCGCCAGATTTCTCTGCGCCTGCTGCCTAAGGAGAGGACAATGGCGGAGTTAGAAGAAGCATTTGAGAGTGCCGATGAAGACATAGAGAACCAAAAAGACAAGAAAAAGTGGCGATCAGGGACAACCTTGAAAAAACTGGGCGAAAGCAAGGAAGCGAAAACGGCGGGGGTGGCACAGATCAGAACCGTTGGCGACGCCGCTAAGCGTGCCAAAACCCCCAGAAACGTTTGGCGAGACTGCCAATCCCGAACGATCTCCGAAGTCGAGTGTGAGTGACGAAAATTCTTCGAAAGAGTTTGAAAAGTCAAAGCCAGACGAAATAGGGAAAGAGAAAGAGTTGTCGGTCCTGGAGAGGCTTGCCCACATTGCTTCGAGAAAGGACAAGAGCCCAATTAACTGGGACTTTGCAAAGTGGGGCTCAACGCCGCGGCTACGTCAATCAGCACATTTACAAACCAAGCCTCTCAGAGTAACATCACTGTTATCAAGACGGTCGAGTTGACACTTGGAGCTCTAAGTTCCCAGGAGGTGGCCCAGCACGACGCGGAAAAGCAGAAAAAGCAGAAGACAGACCCTAATACAGACGGCACTGCAGATGCGAGTCACGGCAGTGCAACCGAAAGAGATCGCGAAAGACCGGACCAGTCTAATGACAAGGCAGAATATCCGGGGGTTGTTGGCATCCTGAGTGAAGTCAGCAAATTCACAAAGGCTATCGAGGCTACTGGTTCCAAGATGCCGAACGGCGTTCTCGATACGCACGAAATTATCTCCAAAAAGACGATGAACATCTTGAACGAAAACGATCCCGTCCTCCCAAGAAGCGGTCAATGTTCGGCGGGACAGCAAGCCTGTCGAAGATGCTGAAAGAGGCCAAGAACAAGGCGGAGAAGGAAGCTCAGGGCCAGGAGAGCGAGAAAGCCCGAGACTCCGTCCATTTCAGCAGGCTTTTCGACGAGCACCAAGATCTGGTAAACCTGGGAGCGCTGGAAATGTTGTGCAACGAACGGCGCACTGCCGCTCAGCAGCAGCTGGGTGATTCCACGTCAATTCATGCAATGATGGTCCGGGTCATAATTTAGATATTTTTGTTAAAAATATATGTGAAAGCCATGTTTTTGGGAGGAACACTCAGCTAAATATGAACGCCGTAACAATTTTTTTCGCTGAGATATAAAATAGAGAAGCTTGAGTTGTGGAAATTGAGAAGATTTCACAATGCTACTTTGCACAGTCGTCATTTCCTTATCGAACCTTTCACGGCACCATAACTTTTTAAATAGGTTTTACAAAGGTTATAAAACACATACATAAAAAATTAAAAATATCAATAAAATATTTCTTTGCAAACAAAAATATCAAACATGGCATAAAAACGCGTTTTAGAGATATATTCACAATTGTTTTGCAAATATACCATCTTTCATAATACTTCACAAAACATATCAAAATGCGCGTATTTAAATATTCTTTACGAATATATAAAGATAACATGCCCACCTTTAAATATATTATTGTTATCAACGCGGAAATGCGGCTGATTTCTCAAAATGTGGCAAGATTGGGCGTCGATATTTAAAAAACTCCATCTTTTACTTTAAACTCCCCTTGGCACTTTGCAGTGACTTGAACTAACCTGTGATGGCAAAAGATTGAGTAACATATGACCTCCAAGCGGGAAAAGCTACGACAAACCTTCACTCGGAGCGAGCCGACGTCTTCGTCAAGGCGGCTTTGCCGCACAGCACCAAACGTTTTGAGCGTTAGTTATGGCATGTATTTTATATTATTAAAATTCTTTTTTTCATCAGGGCTGAGTATTAGTGACGCGAAAATGGACTTTGAGCTGGAATACCATTAATTAGCTTACAATTCACAGGAACAAAACGGCCCCACTGTGCGAATTCGCTAACTATGCATAGATAAGCTTAAAACTCTCAGTTATGCGAATGGCCATGTATACATCCGGCCTCTCGGCATATGATGACTTCCACAGATGAGAAGCCTGGATTCCTTTCACAGGTTTTATAGTGGTCCACTCTGCTTGCTTTACCGCACGAAACTCTCGAACCCGTTCCACAGACAGGTGGAACATGCAGACATTAGTTACTTTTTTACGTAGCACTTCCACAGTCTTTATCGGTGGCAATCGTTGAGTTGAGCGAAGATCTCAAGTTGGTGAGCGTTGGTTCTTCCACCTACTTCATCACAAGCGCTTTCTCTGTGTCCAGTGGCTGAAAAGATCCATCTTGGGGAACAGTGCGGCTTCCGAGACAATTCGTGGAATTGGAAGCGATTCTTGAAATGCGCCGCCGCTCCGTCTGACACAAAAATTATTTCAAAAAAGACTGGGAAATGAACATTAACATACTCTTTAATGACCTATGTGGCTATACTTCGTTTCAGCTTCGGTCCGAGCGCGGCCGATGTTATGAGCCGAAGGGCCAATCAGACACCGCAAAAAGCGCTGCGTCATGGCGTGCTCTCCGCTCTTGATAGGACTAGCCGGCGGAGGAGCGCGCACAGAGACACGGCGAATACCGGCTGGTCCTATCAACTGCATAGAGTACGTCATGACGATTCGCTTTTTGCGCTGTATGATTGGCCCTTCGCTCATAACATCGGCCGCGCTCGGACCGAAGCTGAAACGAAATATAGAAGAGCGTGAGCTGTGTCACGTGTCGTGTACCATCGGTGACAACGGCAAAGCTTTGCGTGCCTTGCGTGGACGTAACCACACTTGTGGAGAGAGACACGAGTTTTTTTTTCAATGAAAACTCTGCACTTCGGTTGGAAAGAGTACTGTCCATTTTTCCGCAAAATCGAAGTGGAACATCACTGCATTGGGTGGTAAGGCGGTTCTTGTGTCATGTATCAGGCTTCGTTCAAGGTCAAGGATGTAAGAATGTCTCATATACTTTTCACTCTCCTATTGCCGCAGGAAGGCAGAAGTGTCCATAACCTCTTTGACGAGTTCGCCAGCGTCCCATAACGCGAAAAAGATCTCTTCGTCTTCGTCGAGATGAAGCGACTGCAGCGAGATGCTCTGCGTTTTTGGGCACTTTTCGCAACGGCGCAGAAAGCAATCGTTCTGTGGAGCGCAACGAGGTAGATGCGCTTGAGGTCGTCTTCAGTAAATGTCTTCTTTGGGGCATTTGTTATTGCCGTTAAAAGCAACTGAAAATTGACGCAATATATGCATGCGCACACCTCGTGCTCGGGACTTTTTTTTTACCCATTTTGGTCGTAGGGAATAAAATTTGGAGATGCCTAGTTTGGGATGGGGATGGTCCTTCCTAAACAGCTGGTAAGCTTCCTTAATAGAGCGGGTCATAAACCTTTTTACGACTTTGAACATGTCGTTGATCATGGCTTTGACGGCGTCCTTTTTGTTGGGGCTTTGAACAGAGCATGCGAGGTCGTCGCGTGTGTAGTACTCAATTGCAACCCTCACGTCTTCGGCATTCGCCTTTTTCCCCATGTAGGGATCAGGGGTTGCCCAAACACCACCTTTGCGCTTCAGTTTTCATGTTTGATCAATCATGTAGGCAGTCGCTTCCGACACCAGACGCAATATTTTTTTCTTCAGGATGATTGGTGGCAGAAGCACGTACAATCGCTTGCGTTCCTGGTGGGAACTACATGCCTTCAGCACTTCGCAAAACGCGTCAAACCACTCTGCGCAGTGCTCACAACTGTCTTCGAGTTCGAGAGTTTCGTGCGGTGAAGCAAGAAAAGTCTACCACCGTAAAACCTGTCAAAGGAATCCAGGAAACTCATCTGTGAAAGTCATCATATGCCGAGAGGCCAGATGCATACATGGCCATTCGCGCAACTGAGAGTTTTAAGCTTATGTATGAAGCATAGGTAGTGAATTCGCAGAGTGGGGCCGTTTTATTTTTGTGAATTGTAAGCTCATTAATGGCATTCCAGCTCAAAGTTCCTTTTCACGTCACTAATACTCACCGCTTATAAAAATAGAATTTTAATAATATAAAATACATGCCATAACTAACGCTCAAAACGTTTGGTGCTGTGCGGCAAAGCCGCTATGACGAAGACGTCGGCTCGCTCCGAGTGAAGGTTTGTCGTAGCTTTTCCCGCTTGGAGGTCATATGTTACTCAATCTTTTGCCATCACAGGTTATTTCAAGTCACTGCAAAGTGCCAAGGGGAGTTTAAAGAAAGTAAAAGATGGAGTTTTTTAAATATCGACGCCCAATCTTGCCACATTTTGAGAAATCAGCCGCATTTCCGCGTTGATAACAAAAATATATTTAAGGGTGGGCATATTATCTTTATTTATTCGTAAAGAATATTTAAATACGCGCATTTTGATATGTTTTGTGAAGTATGATGAAAGATGGTTTATTTGCAAACAAATTGTGAATATGTCTCTAAAACGCGTTTTTGTGCCATGTTTGATATTTTTGTTTGCATTGAAATATTTTATGGATATTTTTAATTGTTTGTGTATGTGTTTTATAGCCTTTGTAAAACCAATTAAAAAAGTTATGGTGCCGTGAAAGGTTCGATAAGGAAATGACGACTGTGCAAAGTAGCATTGTGAAATCTTCTCAATTTCCACGCCTCAAGCTTCTCTATTTTATATCTCAGCGAAAAAAATGGTTACGGCGTTTATATCTAGCTGAATGTTTCTCCCAAGAACATGGCTTTCATATATATTTTAACAAAAATGTCTAAATTATGACCCGGACCATCATTGCATGAACTGACGTGGAATCACCCAGCTGCAGAGCGTCGCCGAGGACGACAAAGCTGAGCTGGACGCAAACTTGCTGGCAATGATTGACCGTTCTTCTGCGCGTACTCTTCTAGAATATCTATAGAATTATGCAGCGTATATTCTCCAGGCAGCCGGGAGAATAATTCCCCCGAAAGTCTGCCATTATAAACTAGAATTACCTCGGCTCTCGTTTGCTTTGTAATCTTCTCAGTTGTGTTAAAGCTTAGAGTGCCTCTTCACTTTTCACAGATCGCTTGCATCACGTCTGTAGTTGTCTACGTAACAGGTTGTAATAAACTTCTAGGAGAATTGAAAAACAATCTTTTGGGTCTGTTTTCCTGCCCATTTGCAAGCACCTGCGCGAGCACATTGTTTCTACGTGTTTCCTCCCTGTTATAAATAGGCTTATGAGTTTCGGGACGTCTTAAATAAGTTTAAGATAACCAACCTTGTAGACAATACTCATGTAGGGCTAGAGAATGATTTGCCTATCTGAATGGCGCGTACAAATGTGAGGTCACGTACCAGGTCTAAGGGGCACCCGTATCAAAAGGGCATCCATATCAAACGGGTATCGTTTCAGACGGGTACCCGTATCCCATAATCACGTTTGATCCAAACGGATCGACAAGTTTGCCACCCGTTTGTTGCAAGCGGGTCGACCAGTTTACCGCTTGTTTAAATTTCAAATGTTTTTTTTTTTTTTTTTTTGCAGTAGGGGAGGCTTTGCTAGACAAGCTGAAGAGGTCGTGCGGGAGTCTTCCTGCCGTAGACGACATCCCCGACGACAAATTCGGCCGACAAATTTGTTCAGCCTTGGATCAGCTGTACCCAAATCAACAATCGATAATGACCCAGCGCCAGGAGACATCTCTTCGGATCGCCGATTGTAAATCCGTACGGCACTTCGTGCAGGGAAACCCCTTATTTGCTATGAATTTCAGCACAAACGATAACCGCTGGCTTTCAGGGGAGATTTCTTGCCAGTTGGGACCTGTCTCCCACCAGGTACAGTACAGCTTGAAGACGGATGGGTTTGGCGTCGACAGATCGATCACATTTGAATTAAGAAATGTCAGATGCCAAACCCTACTCCGAAGGGCAGCAGCGACATGTCGGACTATTCTGAAGACTTCGCGCACACTGGGCCTGACGCAGATCCTGCCACTGGCCAAGGTATCACTCCGGCTGTGGAATAACAGCCGAGCCAAACGCCATGTCGAGTGCGGAACAGGGTCACAAGGATTGACATTCAACACCACACTCGCAGCTTTCAGATTATACACCTTTTACGCGTATTCGTCGCCATCTTGCGTGTTGGAGCGACAGCCGCGCCGTCTGGCGTACGGTTGTTGTGCGCCCATTTTGGTATGCGGAGAGCAGCATTGTTCCTAGCTCCCGCGTTGTCCCCATTGACCCCGTGCATCGTATCTTCATTGTTTTCCCTTTAGTGAGTTCTTAATTTGTTTCTTACTGAAAGTGTGAATTGTTCTTGTGTTCTGGCGTGTTTATTCGCCTTCATGGCGCCCGTTGCTGCGCCAACAGCGCCGAGAGGTTTCGTCGCCAGCGTCGCCGTAATCAAAATCGGAGGTATGTTGACTTTTCCTGAGCACGTTTACCAGTGTTTACTCTTCGCGTGTTGTTGTTTATGAAGAATGACAGCCTTCTGCGATTGACTAACGGAAGGTTTTTATGCGCGAGCGAGGGGGACCCTGGGCATAGAAGTATCATCGTTTAATCGTAGAAATACTCACAATGGGAGTTGGCGACGCGGGCCGAACGGTTTATTGTTATGGTGCACCGTCGAGGTACGATCGCTAGTTACCGGGACATCTGTACTTCGTATGACGCCCAGATGCGTCGGAACTATTCAGGAGATGGGGGTGAGAGGTGGGGGGGGGGGGGGGGGGGGAGGGGAGCGGGGGGGGGGGGCGGCGACGATTTTGCGCCCTCTTTTTCGTATTGTTTCTATTAACGTATTTTAACAGGCGACGCTACCAGGCAACACACAAAATTATAGTGCACATCCTCGTAGGAATGAAAATCAAAACGTGAGTAGCCAATAACAATCATTACACCCAGAGTCTTACATTTGCACCACAAGCTGCAAAATTCGTTCTACATTTGACTTGTCGTGGCCTATTACTGCACTTGTAGATGTCCGTTTCTATTCTGCCTATTTGCTTTTGTTGTGTGCTGATATTGGTGGAACTCTAATGCCACTAACTACCAGTACCCTAATTTTATGCGACATCTTTTATTTGCAGAGAACCGCCTTTACCCACATCCAAGCTGCCTAACTACATGGGAGGACAACCTAAAGAAATGGCCAGAAATTCGTTCCCCACAAATATAGTGTACTATCTTCTGAAGACCAAGGCCTGCGACTTGGAGGAGGTTAAGGTGTACAAGAGCCTCGACTCCTACAACTATGTGCAAAGCGGCTGGGTCGGAGCACTGCTGGTGCATGAGATTGTCCCGTGCACACTTCTACTAAAAGGAACTGTTCAGGTTCACAGTCTGTGAACAGGCCCAATAATGCATGGATTTGCGCGAAGAAAGATGGTGAGCTGATAACTGGTGGGTGCACGTGCATGGCCGGCAAGGCAAGAGTTTGCAGCCACGTCGGGGCTGTCCTGTGGAAAGTTGACTGTGCGGCAAGTGCTGACCTTACTGGGCAGGCATGCACCGATGCCGCAATGAACTGGAATCAGGGGACCAAGAAGAATGTTGTGCCAGCACCCCTGCACAACATCAGCTTCCGGCTCCAGAAAGGAACTACCAGGGCGGTAGAAAGAAAAGGGACTGAAGTTACAGAACCGGAGCAGTTCCATTCCTTTCGGGACGACCAAGAGCTCCAGGAGTTTCACGCAGCAGCTCCGTTCAAGAGCCTATTCTGCATACCAGGCAAGTACGAGCTATTTTTATAATTATTATGTCAAAACTCTGCGTAGTGAGCTTATGCGAAGTTCATTTTAAGTGGAAATGGCAGGTTCATTCCATCTGGCAACTACCCCAAACATGTGGAGCATTCATTCTGTCATGAAACACTAGGGTCAAAGTAGCTGTCATACTCCTTTATTAATTGTCTAACTGTTAACCATTTGGAACTCCAGTAATCTGGTCCACTTGGCAAGTATGAATTGGGGCAAGCTCTGCTAACAACACTACTCAAAAACAATTGCTCCATGCCCCTAAAAAGATGACGGCAATATTTAACAAAATAAGATCAGACGGGAAGCTTTACATAAGATAAATAACAAGATTAGAGCTGAAGGGCAACCATAGAGCTTGAGCAATCCAGAATCTGCACTATGTTAAATATTGTACTTAGTATGTACATTACTGTTACAATAAATATATAACTCTTCTGTGTTGAGCTTCTACAGACCCCATTTTTAACCAGAGAACTTGTTCCAACTGTAGAGTCACTGACCAGTCAGCTGTGTCTGCCACCCATTTTGATTTACCAGCATTGTGGTATCAGCAGGAAACACTTGAAAATAAAATACTCTGCGATAGCAAATTTCAACTCCAACACCATTTTGTCTGTCCTTGACACATCAGGTACTATTTCTAAATGCAGAGATTACCTAAACAAACTGCAACGAGCTAAGGATGCCTGTTATCATTTGTTCTTGCTTTTCTAATGTAATTAATTGATATTAAGTTGTATGTTTTGTTTTTAATTAATTATGTTTATATTGCAGGAACCCTTTTGCACGAGACCATCACAGCTTCTAGCCAGCCCCAGGCTCAACCAGTTGCCAAGGTGCCTGACCAGGCCCCAAGCCACCGAGACCACGATAGGGCAGAAACTCTTCCAGAATCGTACCCAGCATGCAACTTATTTTATAGAGACTTTGTTGTACTAACTAGTGCTGCAGCAGTGCAACTTGAAAGTGAAACACTACGAATGCCTTGTGGAAAGGTTCACGGAAGTTGCGCGTTACAGCATCCAACGTTAAGTGCGTACCAAAGATGATAGAAACATCTCATGAGAAGGCCGTTTACACCCTAACAGGCGGTTCATTCCACGGAAATGCTGCCACCAAACATGGACACATGTACGAACCCGTAGCGCGGCAGGCCTTCATCGTAAAGACAGGGTTCGCAGTTTCCCTCTGTGAAACTGTAGTTTGCGGTGAGGAGCCCTGGCTTTCTGCTACTCCTCATGGCCTCATCGAAAGTCAAAATGCCATCCTGGAGATAAAGTGTCCAGACGTGCAAGACTGCAGGGCAGTGATTGCCACTAATAAGAGGTATGACGTCCAGAGAAAAGATGACACATACACACTAAAAAAGATTGAAAGTAACGGCTTTTATAGCCAAGTACAGTGTACAATGCTCTGTAAAGGGAAGCAGCTCTGTTTTTTGTATGTGTGGTCAAAGAACAGTGATGTGTTGTTAGGGATTTCTTTCGATGGCAGCTTCATTGCTGAAAACACACCTCGGCTGAGCTGAGCCGCTTTTATTTTTCTTCAATGTTGCCGCACCTCGAAAAGATGCACAGGGGGGGGGGGGGGGGGGGAGGGAGGGGGGCAAACTGAACATGTGCCTTGAATACAGGCGACTGGCCCTCGTGTAATCAAACTTTTCCCAAAGAGCGAAAAGAACAAAAGGTGAAATAAATGAAGCAGCAGCTGGAGCAGTGACAATGCTTCATACAACAAGCCAGTGTTGACTGTCGCCAGCTCGCCATGTTTTTCAAGCTTCGACGAGGTGTGCAGACTGTGCCATTTGTCTTTCACATTCCTTGAATTATTTCATGTACACACACCACAAACAGTCAAGCAGAACAGAAATCAGTAACTTGCAAGTGTCCAAGAAGTACAAAAACTCTCCAACTTTGGAAAATCTTGAAATGTACAACACATCAAGGACAGCTTCTAAGACTTTCGAGACCAGCGTCCTCGTCCTCAGCTCTTGCATGTGTTTTCAAAGCTGAAGAGAGGACCACCGGTTCCAAACCAATCTTGAAAACTGCACTTGAGGGATGGTGAACCGAAATTTGGATTTCAGAAAACAATGCAGAAGCTGTAGGCCGGGACGCTACAATCCCTACAACACTACTGGTAAAGTGATATCTCGAATGGACGGCCACATTTTTGGAAAAAGAGGTCGAGATAGGACGATGCGCGTGATGTCAAGATATCTCGTTTCCTCCGCTCCTCGCTTCTCCCCCTCAAGGCGGCGAGGCGGAGAGGACACGAGGCTGTTCCTTCTCCTCGGGGAAACAAGACGTAAGCGCATCTGTCAAATGCGCCTCCTTTTTGTGAAAAATACGGCCATTCCTTCGAGATATCGCTGTATGAGTGATGTTTTGGCGTTTGTAGCATCCCGTTGCACGCTTTTGCCGCCGTGTATTGTGGAATCCAGATTTCGGTTCAGCATTCCTTTAAACTTCTTAACATTTTAAGATTATCCTCGGCTAAGCAGGGTCTTTTATTTATTAATATGTTATTTTTGTTTACACTAGTACACATGTAGCGCCAAAGCGCGAGACTTAGAGCGGTGGCGCCAAAGCGCGAGACTTACAGCGGTGGCGCCAAAGCGCGAGACTTAGAGCAGTGACTCACGCAACGTCAGCACCTAATGACGTATCAAGCGCGCGGCACGAGCAGCACCGACGGCACCGAGCTCCGGGTTCGAAGAGAACAGCACGAGGCTGGCGGCGTTCGACGATGTAGCAGGGCGGTCTCAGCGGAGCCCCTTTTTATGTGCTTTTCAGTTTTTGTGTGGTGATAAAGATAAGTTTGTTGATTTGCATCCACGGACGTCTTTCCTAATCCTCCACACACATATCACAACGAAAGAGGAGAAATAATTGGCATAAGTAAAAGGAGGCATGTGAAAAACCTACATTTTCGCTAGACTAAGTCCATAAGCCAAGTTTTATCCTTTGCATCAAATAGGAATACTGACACTTTCAATCTAAAGGGGAGGTGAAACAATTTACTACACGTACCTGCAGCATATCACTTATATTTTGTTTGTATCAACATGAGTAAAAGTAAATGCTCAGACTTTCCCTAAAATATTGTGATTTTCCATGTTCTCGCGAAGCAAAAACCAGATTATTTCCCAACTTGCAGCAGCATGTGGCAGCCATGAGAAAAACGGCCCGAAGTTATCACGAGCTACGCCGCAGTGAATGAGCAGGTTGCGT
The DNA here is from genome assembly GCF_016920785.2 of Ixodes scapularis. NCBI lineage: Eukaryota > Metazoa > Arthropoda > Arachnida > Ixodida > Ixodidae > Ixodes > Ixodes scapularis. The sequence goes on along the minus strand of NW_024609868.1, from coordinate 90,841,132 downwards.
GTGTAAGCGTGCCACTCACCTGAAGTCAACCAAATTAACCCCTTCCGATGCTTTCATGACAAGTGAGCAAAAACGGATGTCCGTGCTTATGTTTTCTGACTCATCCAAGATCGGCTACCTGTCACAACCATTACCGATGCCGACTGGCTATAATGTTCCCAGGCGATCGAACCAAAGTTTGAAAAGTGTTCCTATCTGAGGCGAAAGGTGCTCTTCCCACCGATGAAAAAAGGAGGGTCACGAGCATGCTTGAGAACACAGCTGGAAACCTCCTCTGTCAACCACTGTGACATCACTGCTTATGACCCAATAGACGGCACAACAGTTCACAGATACCATAAACTTCAATTTGTATTATTTTTACAGCAACAGCTCTTAGCGAGATCCTCCTGGGGGAATAACGTTGATGTCCTGCCCAAAACTTTACAGTGCCTCGAGCAAACGCACAGGTAGTGAGCGTATCAAAAAGCAACGACCACGTGATCGAAACCACGAACACTAGTTGAAGGCCAGGCATTTCAAAGAGATGCCTTACCGTTCTCACTTTGAGGGTGGATGTAACAGACACCCCACGTTTTCCGGAGCATGCACACGACCATCCGAGCAGACGAACTTGCACGTTGTGTGGCTAGACCTTGAAAAGTTCGTAGCGGGTCCGAAGAACGTGACTTTTAGTTACGGCACGGGGGTGGAATTGAGGGCAGAAGCGGAAGTGGCATAAAAATTCTCAGAATTGTGCTAACGAGGCGGTGCAGAAACGACAATGATGTCACAGTGTTAGCGAATTACGTGATTGCCGAGCTCCTGTCGCTGTGACGTATGCCGTGCAATTGTGTAAATCCACTATTGTTAAAAAAATATCTAGTGCACTTAAGCAATGAAAGGTTTTTGTTCTGAAGTTCGGCAATTGTTCCACTGTACTCAACATCAGCGATGTGAGGCACACAAAGGAAACACAGATAAAACAATGATCATAAACCACACTACCGGGTCTGTCCAAGGAAATAAAACGTGTCTTTTGAGCCGCATAGGTAGTGGAAACTGCGTGAGAATGCGACACCAGCGGTAGTGACAGAATGCAAAAGCTGGAGAACATGTTACCGGAATCGAAAAATGAAAACACAACATTTCTCTATAAATAGACGACTACCTCGGCGTAATTCATGTAGAACAGAAGAAATGCCACTAAATGCCTGTGGCGTTTATTTTAAAAACAAATAGCTTAATCATGCCGACAAAGTCCAGGTTGCATGGAATATGTCCTGCACAAACCCCACATAATGCATGTGGTTTTCTAAATTGCTAATGATAGAATTTGCTATCCGAATTTGTCTACCGAGAGCAGCTGCAGCCGACCTAGATTCTTTCCCTGCTGGGGATATGTTGATTTATACACAACTTTAACGAACGTTTCGGTCATTATGACGCTTCTTCATAACTAATTTCCTATTGTAAACAACCCATAAACCACATTCTGTGCTAAAAGTATGGTCTGCAAAAAAAAAAAAGAAATACTGCATTTCTTACTGACAATTTTTTCCCACCGAAATATTAGATACATCTACAATACCATTTTTTTTTTTTCGTTTGCCCCAAGTATTTGGATGATCCAGGTAACTTCATGTTGTCAAACTTTCGCATTCTCTCACCACTTCTAGCCTAACATTTCCAGTTTCATCTTTCGGCGACAAATAGTCTCTCTTTGCAGGCCAAAAACCGGGTTTCATTTTCTCGATCAGACCCGATACATTAGAACGGAACATGTAGGAAACAAGCTCAAGAATTCAGTGTCTACAGAGTCAGTGTCTACACATTAGCGCTGGCACTTGCTGCTGTTTCTTGCGTTACAATCAGAGGTGCCTTCAGATTGCACAGTCCTGCGCAGATGAAGATCATATCACTGATGGTTCTCCTCGACGTTATGGTTAACGCTGACTTGAAGATACGGCATGTTTTAATGCGATTAATCGCTCTCTCAACATGTATCCGTAATGAGGCGATTCTTCTCGTTCGAGTCACATCAAGCTCGGAGAGCTGGGATTTCCCTGCGAATAGTAAAGAAGACATATGATTGTTTAGTTTTACTAACGCTGCATCCTGCAGTACCTTTAACCAGTTCTTCCATTGCAAGCTGCACATATAGCATGCTAACTTTAGTAAGGAATACATCACATCAACACTATTTTTGGCTATGCAATTAACGAGAAATGGAGGACATGTAGAACTAAGGAAATCGCAACAAACATTAAGAAATATGTGAGTTGCAGATTTACTGCAAGCGTGCGGGGAGAGAGTGCCAAGCTCTGATTGGAAGGAATAGCGGGTAAACGCAAAAGCTAGCTGCATTTGTCTTCAGAGTCTCCCTCTAATCAGAGCGAACAAGAGCATCGCGCAGTATTTCGCATTCGGATGCACCTTTTAATTAGAGTTCGGTGCTCTGACATCCCTGTGCGCTCTCATGTACTCCTCTCTTCGTTTCTCTTTGCATACGAAACACGCAAACTGTTTCCTCATGGCAGTACTATCCTTGAAAAAGCTGAACAATGGCTACTTTATGTAGTGCTTCACAATAGGTTCTGAAGTGCTACGTCACAAAACCATGGCTTGGCTGCTGCCAAAATAGCATTTTGATGAAAAAAAAGACAGCTTGTGTGTTGCGTTTAAGTTTCGTGAGCACTGTACATGCAATGTCAGACATGCAAAGCATGCTTGAGTTGCTCCTATTTGCTTAAAATGCTTGGTGAGATTAAGAATTAAGAACCATGTTCCCACTATTTCGGCAGATAGGGAAAGTTGCTGGAGGTATCCACTCAAAGAAGTCGCATGTTGTGCACCAACAAGTTGCCAAGTTGACAAGTCTAGTGCCAAGCCACTGGAGAGCGCAGCACTCTGGCCACCGAAATAGTTGGGCAAAGAAGCATGAAGCACTGCACAATGCAAGCCCATAGTTATAACAGATCAAACTTACATTGCAAATATCTTGGGTGGGCTTCACATTTAAGCAAACACAGTTATATTTCCTATGGCTGGGTGATTCATAGACTAACCTCACAATTAATTGAATAATGTTTTCAACATCTTTATGGATGGGTGATTGATCGACTAACCTCACAATTAATTGAATATTATTTTTAACTCAGTAAACCCCCAGAATTTTTTTTTTTTTACGGTTTCCATTCTTTTAAAAGGTTAGTCCATTCATCTGTGGGGAACACAAAAATGTCAACAACATTCATCACATTTAGGCTGGAAGTGCTTCCAGCTTAAGATAAGTTCAATATAAGGGCCAGTCTGTATCCAGAGACAAGGACACCTCTCCTCGATTCTGTCTCTGACCCAGAAAGGAGGAAATCCCTCCTTTCTGCAGGAATTAGCTCCCAGGTGAACACCTAGATAGCAAGGCTCATAGGCCTGAATATTTTACGGCACCTAAAGAGGCGAGCATGAGGCACAAATGAGACACGAGAGCTGCATCAGTGTTTGTCTGAGGATCATGTTCAATCAGTGAGGATACAAGTCTCGTCTCAGTGCTGCCGCAACACTTGTATTCAATCTGTGCACACTTGCCTCTTTAGGTGACATAAAATAATCAGCCCTACAGCCTTGCTATCTAGAAGGTGTTGCCCAGACCTGCTGCTTTCAGATGAGGAGGATAGAGCACGAAAGGGAATGGGGAAAAGGTCATTGCCTTTGTGCCAAGGCCCGTTTCTTAGGTTACAATATATCGTAGTACTCGCTAGGCTTCCTCGTTTTAGAAGTCGAGTCAGTCATGAAGAAAGCTGCGTGCGTCTTTGTTCAACGTCTCGCAAGCATCTATTTAGCACTGCAGGAATTATTGTGAAGTGAATGACCCTGCTCATGCCAGATAACATCGGGAAACCGCTTTGCATTCGCAGTTGGGAGTAATATTTTGTCATTTGAGCATTCTCAATAGAAGGTTCAAGTTTATCCCCAGCTGAAAAAGTGCATTGCATGTTTATCACACAGCAAAAGGAAGCAACAAAGAACAGGCGTCCTTGCTCTTTTCACAATATATTGAGCCTGAATATGAGTGCAATTAAAAATTCGACTATTGCAAGGCAATGAAACTGGCTAAAATTTAAAATCAAGAACCAGCCCTAGTTATCTCCAAGAGTATAACTAACACAAAGCATTTGCAGACAGGACGTGAATAAACAATGCCTGCATTAGGGTCCATGTCATGCAATCGTCTTACCCTTTGTGAAAGCTGGCACGTTCAACTTCACCCCTTGCAGCTCCAGGTGGGCGTCCAAAGTAAACCCACGATCAGCCATAATCTCATCGCAACGCTGGAGGTGGTCCTCGACCCCGCAGTGCCGCACAATGTATTTATCGGAAGCCCTCCCACCATACACATCTGACACATACATGATGAAGCCATTGGGGGCAATAACTGTAAGAATTTTGACCGTGTTGTTAGCTTTGTAGGAGCTGAATGTTTGTGCTCGAGCCATCAGCTTCCTAGGCCTCTGCAGAATGATTTCCGTACAATCAAAGATGCAGGTCATCCTGCCGTAACCGCCTTCAACAAAAGAGGCAGGCATACTGTTTTGTATGCGTGACTGTGGCAGCCAGAAAACGACATAGCTCATGATCTTCTTTAGGATCCGAAGCATTTTTTTCACAATGTGACAAATTCTAGTGACAGAGATACCAATCGATAATGGGAGCTACGCTACCAGTTGCTATGCTCTCTGAGCTGCGTCGCGTGCCCAACGCGACTTTAAAGAGGGAAATCCGTAGCGTCCACCCAAACGTCGTGTTTTTCTTCCCGTCCACTTTCTTTTATTGTGTAACACGATTATATATATGCTGCAATTACGTGTTCTACTCGTCGATCTACAGCCTCATTCTGAATTTCCTCGATTTTTCGTGCCGACTTCTACCGCTTGGCATCGGGCGCTCGCGCGTGCGCAGAACGCTTCTCGGAAAAGGTCCATTAGCGCGTTCCGCAAACTTCGGGCACAAAGTTGTGCTAGACGAGTTTAGCGACCCTGACCCCCCATACTGTCTGTTTATCCTCGTACAGTTCCTTCAATAGAGCATCTACTTTTGATTTAAAAACTTCATCCTTCAGGAGGCAACTGTTCAACTTTCATAATGACCAGTTCCACTGAGGCACTTTGACTTTCCTCCCAAGAGTAAACATAACTAGAGCGTGATCACTGAAGGACACAGGCTGAACCAGGTAATCGGAGCACAAAGGAACTAAATCCAGGGATATGTATGCTCTGTCGAGTCGGGCGTGGCTCTGGCCTTGAAAATGGGTGAAAGGTACGCTGCGTTTGGAGGAAAACGATGCTACGTCCTCTAATAAATTTTCCGCGACAATATTGTTTTATAAAATACCGCTGTGGTCGCGGACGCGGCCTGATTCGAGCGATCCTCAGGCGCGCACACACAATTAAAATTGCCAAGCAAAATAACATACCTCTCACAGTTAATATACTCGTTAATAGTTTCGAAAAAAACTTTGCGCTCGCTCTCGCGAGTCGGTGCGTAAACACAAATAACACTCCATTCGACGTTAGAAAATGAAAAATCGCAGGTAACAAAGCGGACGAAAGCACACGCAAACATAACCGTCTCAATCACACCTAGTGACCGGCGAATAAACAAACAACAGCCGCCCGAAGTTCCATCGGTGTGCGCCACAAAAACGTTAAAAAGAGTTCGAAAAGGTTGCACCATGCGGTCCGTCCGCTCTTGGCTCTCGACCTTTGTCTCCTGAACAGCGATGATATCAAGCTCGTTCTCAGAAAACAGTCGGCTCAGCTGGTATTGCCGGCGCCGGGCTGCAAGCCCGCGGAAATTAATCGTTGCCGCTCTTAGAGGCGCCTCTAATATCACCGCCATTCAGGAGGAGGAGCCACGGACCGCACGGAGCTTACCTCGGCTGGAAAAGGCTGCCTGACACGTCTCTACGATGGTCTGTCGACTGTACTGTAGCCTTGCAGACTCCGACGCCCCGTTTGACCTCCGGCGCACACGCTCACGGGGGAGGCTTAGCCCCCCTTGTGCCATCCGCAGGAATGTTGGGCTTGACTGCGCGACGCCTCCACATAGGTGTCGCTTTAGGGGGCGGCTCCTCTTGCTTCGCCGCCGTAGGGTCCGAGGCGTCGTCCTCCCGTGTCCTTTCCGCGGCCGCACCGCCCGCAGAGGCATCCGGGTCGGCCATGGTGACATCGGTGGCTGGATCCTCGTTGGCGACGTTGGGGGCGACTACAGCCTCACTAGGCGGTGCAGACGTCTCCACCGCAGGTCTATCCCGCTATCCCCGCCTGCCCTGCCTCGACCGTATATGGTGTTGTGCCGCTGGTGTTCGGGGCCGCACCGCTTGCAGGTGCAGGGGGCCCGCCCGCCACAGGACTCTCCTTGCCAGTTGAACCCGCACTGATCTCCTCGGCTTCGGCCTCGTCCATTCGAAACTCAGATTTCTCCAAGCCATCCTCAGACGCAGCAACCGCCGCGTAAGAGCGTACGCACTGGGAGCCCTCGTGGCCGAAGCGACGACAGACCTCGGGACGCGGCACTCCTTGCGGATGTGCCCCGTCCGCTGGCAACGGAGGCAGAGCGGGGCCCTGCCAGGCACGACGATGAGGGCCAACTCACCGCTCACCAGCAGCTGGTGCGGGATGTCGTCGAGCGTGACGCCCGCCTTGAGCCTGAGCACCACCGTGCGTGTCATGGTGCCCACGGTCTGGCAGCCGTCGACACGCCACTTTTCCCTGGCCACCTCGAGGACCTTGTCGTACGGCGCCAGGGCCGCTCTCACGTCGTCGTCGGTGACGTTGAAAAGGAGCCAATGGAGCTTCACTCAAACGTCCTGGTGGCACGGGTCGACGACGAGGCATCGGCGGCCCTTGACGGTCAGCTCCGGCGTGGCGAGCATCTTCGTTTTGCCCTTGGTGGTCTTGAACGTCGCCGCCCACGCATGGTTCATGCGGTAAGCCCCGAGGGCGGCGACCTCGGGGAGCAAACCGAGGGGAGCCAACGCGTCGCGGAAGTCGTCGACACCGTACGGCCGCCCCTTCATGTCAGCGTGAAAAAAACGGTGTTTAAAACAACGGGTCCTGTAGGCAGAGCAGGCAGAATGACTTGATAATCTCCATTATCGTTAGCCCTGATACCGCGGCCGGCGTGGGCCGCTGACACCGCTCCTTCGGAGCTAGACATCGCACGTCCGTACGCTTCGGCGGCCGGAAGTGGAGTCTACTGAGCTATTGAGGCATCACTGAGCTATTAAGGCAATTCAGCCGGTAAACTGTAAGTTGGGAAGTGTGCTGCCGATTTTCCACCAGCAAAAGCACTCCCGGGTCGAAATCGGGAAGCACCACGCATTGGCGACATTCGCACCTACTAAAGAAATCGTACGCGTGCATATTCAACTCGAAGTAGACACGTTGTGCTTCACGTTTGCGCGAGCGATGTCTTCTGCCACGAGAAGGAAACGACGGCTCGGCGACGTCTTCGTGCAAATCGGCTTGGTCGTCGGGCGTGTCGTACGGGATAAATACCAACTCTTTTGATCAGTCCCAAATTTCTTTTTTAAAGGCAGACAGAATTCGCCGGTACCGCGAACGACAGTTCTGAAGTAGAGGTCCCACGCCCGTCGTCCGCTGCCTTCGCCGTCCCCGCGAGTCCCACGATACGCGAAACGACGCACGCACAGAATACTTCCGGTTGTCTGTGGAACTTTTTTTTTTCAATCAACGTATTTGCAGCTTTTTAGAAGCCACAAAAAACTGGTTTTATATTTTTTCTATTTTCAATATTAAGTGTGTGCCTTCAGTGACCAAGGACTTTGATTAAATTTGGTGGTCGCTTCGATACCTTAGAAAACGGCCCGTGGCCACGGAAAAGAGAGTGAGCGAGACTCGAACCGGCCAGTTCTTGATCGGGAGTTTTCGGGCGGAAAGAAACCGAATTTCGAGTTGCAAATTGTGTTCTGGGTAGTTGGGCTCTCATATGTCATGTACAACTAAAAACCTCAGAGAGCGTAAACACCCTGTCAGTGCCCCTTTAAGAACGAACTCACAAACAGTGGGATGCAGAGCACCCAAAAGGCAGTTTTCTTACAGCATCCAGCAGCCGATCGGGTTTCCGCAACAAGCTCCGCACAACGGCTGGAGCGGCAGAGTCTTGGGTTGTGGGGCCGGCGGAGTCGTGGGACCAGCTGGGTGAACTGGGGTTTCCTGATGTGCCAATACAGAGGTGTAAAACAGTAAGAACTTAAGAACCAACAAACAGTGGCCCGCACAAACAGTGGCACCCGAAAGGCGGTTTGCTTACAGCATCCAGCAGCCGGTCAGCTTTCTGCAACAAGCTCCGCACAGACGGCTGGAGCGGCAGAGTCTTGGGTTGTGGGGCCGGCGGAGTCGTGGGACCAGCTGGGTGAACTGGGGTTTCCTGATGTGCAAATACAGAGGTGTAAAACAGTAAGAACTTAAGAACTAACAAACAGTGGCCCGCACAAACAGTGGCACCCGAAAGGCGGTTTGCTTACAGCATCCAGCAGCCGGTCAGCTTTCTGCAACAAGCTCCGCACAGACGGCTGGAGCGGCAGAGTCTTGGGTTGTGGGGCCGGCGGAGTCGTGGGACCAGCTGGGTGAACTGGGGTTTCCTGATGTGCCAATACAGAGGTGTAAAACAGTAAGAACTTAAGAACTAACAAACAGTGGCCCGCACAAACAGTGGCACCCGAAAGGCGGTTTGCTTACAGCATCCAGCAGCCGGTCAGCTTTCTGCAACAAGCTCCGCACAGACGGCTGGAGCGGCAGAGTCTTGGGTTGTGGGGCCGGCGGAGTCGTGGGACCAGCTGGGTGAACTGGGGTTTCCTGATGTGCCAATACAGAGGTGTAAAACAGTAAGAACTTAAGAACTAACAAACAGTGGCCCGCACAAACAGTGGCACCCGAAAGGCGGTTTGCTTACAGCATCCAGCAGCCGGTCAGCTTTCTGCAACAAGCTCCGCACAGACGGCTGGAGCGGCAGAGTCTTGGGTTGTGGGGCCGGCGGAGTCGTGGGACCAGCTGGGTGAACTGGGGTTTCCTGATGTGCAAATACAGAGGTGTAAAACAGTAAGAACTTAAGAACTAACAAACAGTGGCCCGCACAAACAGTGGTACCCGAAAGGCGGTTTGCTTACAGCATCCAGCAGCCGGTCAGCTTTCTGCAACAAGCTCCGCACAGACGGCTGGAGGGGCGGAGTCTTGGGTTGTAGGGCCGGCGGAGTCGTGGGACTAGCTGGGTGAACTGGGGTTTCCTGATGTGCAAATACAGAGGTGTAAAACAGTAAGTACTTAAGAACTAACAAACAGTGGCCCGCACAAACAGTGGCACCCGAAAGGCGGTTTGCTTACAACATCCAGCAGCCGGTCAGCTTTCTGCAAGAAGCTCTGCACGGGCGGCTGGAGCGGCAGAGTCTTGGGTTGTGGGGCCGGCGGAGTTGTTGGCCCAGCGGGGTGTACTGGAGTTTCCTGATGTGCAAATACAGAGGCGTAAAAACAGTAAGAACTTAAGAACTAACAAACAGTGGCCCGCACAAACAGTGGCACCCGAAAGGCGGTTTGCTTACAGCATCCAGCAGCCGGTCAGCTTTCTGCAAGAAGCTCTGCACGGGCGGCTGGAGCGGCAGAGTCTTGGGTTGTGGGGCCGGCGGAGTTGTTGGCCCAGCGGGGTGTACTGGAGTTTCCTGATATGAGAACACGGGCATAACAAGAGTCACAACTAACTCACATACAGTGGCCCTCAGAGCACCTGAAAGGCGGTCTGCTTACAGCATCCAGCAGCCGGTCGGCTTTCCGCAACAAGCTCCGCACAGACGGCTGGAGGGGCGGAGTCTTGGGTTGTAGGGCCGGCGGAGTCGTGGGACTAGCTGGGTGAACTGGGGTTTCCTGATGTGCAAATACAGAGGTGTAAAAACAGTAAGAACTTAAGAACTAACAAACAGTGGCCCGCACAAACAGTGGCACCCGAAAGGCGGTTTGCTTACAACATCCAGCAGCCGGTCAGCTTTCTGCAAGAAGCTCTGCACGGGCGGCTGGAGCGGCAGAGTCTTGGGTTGTGGGGCCGGCGGAGTTGTTGGCCCAGCGGGGTGTACTGGAGTTTCCTGATGTGCAAATACAGAGGCGTAAAAACAGTAAGAACTTAAGAACTAACAAACAGTGGCCCGCACAAACAGTGGCACCTGAAAGGCGGTTTGCTTACAGCATCCAGCAGCCGGTCATCTTTCTGCAAGAAGCTCTGCACGGGCGGCTGGAGCGGCAAAGTCTTGGGTTGTGGGGCCGGCGGAGTTGTTGGACCAGCGGGGTGTACTGGAGTTTCCTGATATGAGAACACGGGCATAACAAGAGTCACAACTAACTCACATACAGTGGCCCTCAGAGCACCTGAAAGGCGGTCTGCTTACAGCATCCAGCAGCCGGTCGGCTTTCCGCAACAAGCTCCGCACAGACGGCTGGACCGGCAGAGTCTTGGGTTGTGGGGCCGGCGGAGTCGTGGGACCAGCTGGGTGAACTGGGGTTCCCTGATGTGCAAATACAGAGGCGTTAAAACGGTAAGAACTTAAGAACTAACAAACAGTGGCCCGCACAAACAGTGGCACCCGAAAGGCGGTTTGCTTTCAGCATCCAGCAGCCGGTCAGCTTTCTGCAAGAAGCTCTGCACGGGCAGCTGGAGCGGCAGAGTCTTGGGTTGTGGGACCGGCGGAGTTGTTGGACCAGCGGGGTGTACTGGGGTTTCCTGATATGAGAACACGGGCATAACAAAAGTCACAACTAACTTACAAACAGTAACCCTCAGAGCACCCGAAAGGCGCTCTGCTTACAGCATCCAGCAGCCGGTCGGCGTTCCGCAACAAGCTCCTCACAGGCGGCTGGAGCGGAAGAGTCTTGGATTGCGGAACCGGTGGAGTCATGGGATCAGCGGAGTGTACTGGTGTTTCCTGATGCGCAAACAGAGAGGCGTAACAACAGTAAGAACTTAAGAGCTAACTCACAAACAGTGGCCTACAGAGCACCTGAAAAGCACTCTGCTTACATCATCCAGCAGCCGGTCGGCTTTCCGCAACAAGCTCCGCACGGGCGGCTGGAGCGGCACAGTTTTGGATTGTCGGGCCGGCGGAGTCAGGAGATCATAGGGGTATACTGGGGTTTCCTGATGCGCAAATATAGAGGTGTAACAACAGTAAGAATAAACTCGTGAACAGCAGCCTGCACTAAGTCAAAACTAGAGTCTGCTTACAGCATCCAGCAGCTGGTCGACTTTCTGCAACGGGCTCCGCGCAGGCAGCTGGAGCTTCTGAGTCTTTGGTTGTGAAGACGACGGAGGCGTGGGACCAGCGGAGTGTACTGGGTTTTGCTGATGCGGAAACACAAAGGTGTAACAGCAGTAAAAACGGACCCGCAAACACCAGCCTGCACTGTGGCTGGGTTGATCCTCCTTAGACTACGGAATTTGGGAACGTCAGCTAAGACGCAGAGAAGTTTCATTTGTATCGGGAAAGACACTGTTCTACTGGTGTTAGTCTTGCATAGCACTCTAAATTTATTAGCAAATACATATTATGACTTTGCAAATACATATTATGACTAAACAAATTTGATTCTGTAATCTACATCATTAAATCAAACACTGCCTTTTGTTTATTTATCTTTTCTTCCTAAACGCCAAGAGCGTCAGCTGTTTAAAAAAGTACATATTTACAACATTGTTATAAATCAATAAGGTGTGCATATTCAGGTCTTTAAGTAGGAACCGCATATGAGCGATTTTTCCAATAACGGGACGAAACGCTTGCAATTCAACCTTTACTAATATGACACTACGCCAATCACCTTGCGCGGACAGCCTGTCGACGAGCCTCATAGAGAGTCATCTGCGAGTTTCTGTAATGAGAAAATACACAGATGTCTCATCACGTCAACGACGTAATTTTATAAACAGGAAATGTCCAAGCATCAATTACCGATTTCTTGAGAGGTGGCACGGACATCCTCTGCAATCGTCTTCGGCCTACAACAACCTACAGAAAGCACCAATTCAGCAATAGACACAGGTTCCATGTACCAATACCAACGGCAAATAGCGAACAACAAATATGGCAAAGTAGCACAAGTAACCAAAATAACACAGTACCTTGCGATCATAGCCCAGAGAGAGCATCGGAACTGGGTTCTGCTTGGTTCGTTTGCCGTCGACGAAATGCCGCGAACAAACTCTCGACGGTGGCCCCGGCACGAAGTCTTTCCTGTAGACACTTGCCACCCACTTACGTCGCAAATCAGGATCAGCGGGGAAGCGATGCAAAGTGTATACGTTACAGCCGCATTCGCTTTGCGACTTCTTGTGTTCGGTGCACAATTTGTCGCGCGCTATCTTCCGTTTTCGGAAATCGCTGCTGCAGCCAACGACTGCGCAGTGCTAGCCCGATGACCAAATACGCGCGGACATGATACATCGTCGTATTAACCCACCTTATTGCAACTCACTTCGCTGTCAAGGACTTCAGAACCCATTTAACTCGCACCACTTCAGCACCTTGTCAGCCGGCTAGGCCTGCTCCCGCATACCGGAAGTGTTAGAACCGGAAGAGCTATCCCCGCTGTGCGCCGAGTCGCCGAGTCGAGGCTACGCACGTTAGGCGCTGGGTCGAGGTTAGACGGAAAAGGTGTATAGGTCTGAATGCGGCCCTGTCAGTATACGTCCTAAAACTGAAACTCGTCGTCCTCGGTATTTGCAGGACTACGTTTGGGAAAGGTGTATTAGCGGCGAGATATTTCGGTGGCGCCCTCATATAGTTACCTTTCGTGACGTCATTACCTTGCGAAGAACAAGTTCGATGGTGTTTCTAATTAGCATTGCGGAAGCTTGAATCATAGCGTTCTTGAACAAAAACTGTCAACTTCGTAAAAATTAAAGTCCTCACGTTCCTCTTATTACTATCCTTGAGAACTCCTTTGCTGACGTCATAATCAGCATTTGGCCAATCGTGGAAGGCCGACCACCGCGACGCTTTCGATCGCACACGTCGCCAATAGTGTATCGACCCCGACTCTACGCTGGCGCGAGCGCACAAGCACGCAAGGCGAGAGAGACCGGGTACAGGGTTCCATGTGTCATACAAGCACATCCGAACACCGAGCCCCCGCGAGTCAGAGCGGCTTTTCTCACGTTTACCTTGGCACGACAACCTTTGGAGCGACAACGCTAAAGCCTACGATGTATTCGCCCCACTTGGTACATACCAATAACGAATAAATACAGCACTGGTACAAACATAGTGATAAGCAATATGCCAGATGTACGTTGTACGACAATAATAAAGAAACTAATGTGTTTAAGGTGATACTAGCAGCACAAGAAATTAACACATAATTCTTCTGGACAAAATTACAGCTAAACGTTTAGAATCCGTAATAGATTATTTGCTATATTTCCCAAGCGTCAAGGAGAATGCTGGGATTGGTGTTCCATGCGCCACACGCGCACGCCTTCCCCATATAAAAGATTCCAAGTAAATAACCAAAATAAACCGTTCACGAACGCGCGTGCAAGATGCCAGTGGTTTTAGGTATTTGCTTTACAAAAGTTACTACTGCTGAGGCCAGCACGTGGGGCGCGTGGAACACCAATTCCTGCACTTCCCTTGATGATTGGGTAATATAGCAATAGGTCTATTCTGTCATAGCGTCTGTCATAGCGCCTCTCGCTCACCTGAGCCTGACGAATACAGCGGTGTCTCGGCACTTGTGAGCTTCTCGAGGTTTGACGTCCCAAAGACATCAAGACTTCGGGGCGTGGAACCTCGAGAAGCTAAGAAGTGCCGAGACACCGCTGGATCCGTCAAACTCATGTGAGCGAAAGGCGAACTTTCGCGCGAGCTTGCGCCGGTTTTATCGTGCGCAAATCAGTTTGTAGCCATGGCAGCCACGAAATGGCGCTTCCAAAATATAAGGAGTATTCACTGGGCGCCATATTTATGGGTGCTGTCTAGAGCGCACGCTTAGAACGAGCCCCCATTAATAGGCTCCTGAGACCGGCCATTTTGACGGTGTGGAATGCACGTTGCAAAAGAACCATGGAAGCTAGTCCTCAGCACGCGCTCAGCAGTCGCGCACACAGCTATGGCCGCCAGTGAATACTTCCTATATATATATATATATATATGAACGAATATGTGCAGATGAATGAACCGTACTTAATCCAATGAATCAAAGAATCAAAGTTTCTTTGATTCATTGGATTAAGTACGGTTCATTCATCTGCACATATTCGTTCATATCCTCCTCGGAGACCACATACGATGGTGTGAAGTGCCCGTGTTGTATATATATATACATTTTTTTTATGCGTGCTTGTTTTTTTCAGGTTTTCGATTTGAAGAGGTTGCCCCGCACAAATACATGCATATAGACATATACGCGGTGAAGCTCCAGTTGTCGCACAGGGCCTGTAGATTGACAAGAATAGAAGCTTATATAGGAGGCTCTGCTTTGACTTGCCTGCAGATGTTTGTGAGATAGAGCCTACTAGGGTGCCTTCATGTGCGCTTTGCTTAGGGTGGAGACATTTGGCCATTTTGTCCCCACTTTTACATTTATTTTTTTGTTCAGAAGCGCGTGAAAGAGCGCGTCCCTGCACGCGTCTGTGGCGCTGACCGTGCTATGGCGACATTTTGTTTTCGTCGATTTGTTTGTATTTTCCCCGTGAGCGCGTGCTGTCGGCATCGGGTACTATAAAGGGTGGCATCACTCTAAACAGAAGGTAATAGACCCTTTCCGGAATTCAGTGCCATCTGGCGACTCAAATGGCAGTTTACCTTTTACTATACTAAAGGTGGCAATGAACCTGTGGTCTGCAGTATTTAATGAGGCACCGTCACTTAAAGGTCAACGGTAAACGAGAATGTGCACTTCACTAAGATTATGTTTCAGTCTCTTATAATGTCGATGGCGAAACAAACGCAGCCAGTCGAAACGAAGCGCCAACCCACATAGGCGCCTTAATAGAGTCCTATACACCGAGGGGCTTTGAAGCCGAGTGAGTGCTACTAACAGACTGACTGGGACTGAGTTAGAAATGAACGCTTACGCAGCTCTTGCGTCCAATTCCTGCTTAACGTCGCGCTAAAATCTAGAATGTAAAGGGCCTCGAATCATCTGCTTAGGAGCATCTTCAACTTCTTCCTTCATCAGTAAACAGAAGGCCGCCATTAGTATAGCACATATGGCGTTTTCAGATGATGATGATAGTGATCAAAGTGGTCATACTTAATTCCGGAAAGGGTCTATTGAGGCACCCTAGAGCATACCTTCAACAGCGTAACCACAGAGACCGAGACGATAGTGTACTTTTTAGAGGTCCAACTAGCGCGAGCGTGCGGTTTCAAAGTGAAGCAGATAGCAATGAATTTCTATGGGAAGAAGTGAGTCCATTTTCTGCCTGCGCTTTATTATAAAATCAAATATCACGAATAATTTGTACGTACTGCGGGTCTGTCCCAAAACTTCCCGGAGTTTTGTTTTATAAATAATTTATTCAATATTAGTTTACAATCTTTTCAGAACTTTTCAACGTATTCACCCCCTGCTTCGATGCGCCGTTGCCAATGCTTCACCCAATCACTGAAGGCACCCTGGAAGCCGTGTACGGGAACCTCCTTCCGTGAGGTCGTCGCAGCTGCTTTTACCATCTCCAGCGTCCCATGCCGAGTTCTTTTCAGAATACTTTTGATCCTTGGGAACAAAAAAAGTTCGGTGGTGCCAGATCGGGGCATTACGGCGGCTGGAGCAGCGTTGCCATGCCCATTTTGGCCAGCAACTTGGAGGCAATGAGCGCCGTAAGGCTTGACGCGTTGTCATGGTACAAGATCCAATTGCCGCAAATTTCTTTTCGGACTCGTTGAACCTTGTTCCGCAAACGTTTGAGCACTTCACAGTAAAACTCCTTGCTGACTGTTTGTCCCGGTGGCACGAGTTCACTGTGAATCCCACTTTTTCTGTCAAAAAACACATGCGCTTTGCCTTGATTCGCGATTTGCTCATCCTTGTTTTTTCCGGCCGAGGAGACTCCGTGGTGTGCCACTCGCTGCTCTGACGCTTTGATTCGGGATCGTACTCAAAAATTCACGTCTCGCTCCCTGTGATTACTCTGTCCAAAAATTTTGGGTCCGTTTTGTAGCGTTCATGCAATTTCTGGCAATTCAACAAACGCTCTTCTTTCATCTCACTCGTCAGGACCTTTGGCACCATTTTCGCGCAGACTTTACTCATTTGGAGATCCTCCGTTAAAATTCGATGAACGATTGTTTTGGGTATTCCACACTCCTCTGCGATCATCCGAACACTTAATTGCCGATCCTTGTCCAAAACTTGATGCACTTTTTGCACCGGGTCGTCCGTTTGTGATGTTGATGGGCGTCCCGAGCGCTCGTCGTCGTTGACGGGCTCCCGACCTTCGCGGAACTTCTGGTGGCATATAAAAGTTCTGCTTTGTTTCATCGCGTCGTCACCGTAGGCTTTCCGAAACATTTCGAGCGTCTTCGCCCCGTTTTTACACAGTTTCACACAAAACTTGATTGCATAAACGTTGCTCCGAAAACTGACCTTTTTTTTTTTTCTCGACGAGAGTGCAGTGGATGCCTCTGCGCGAAACGTGACCTGCCTCAAAAACTGCCCGCAGGTAACTGAGACCGGTCTCGTTTCGAAACTTAGATCCCCTACTAACTTCTCCGCCCGAAGCCTCAGCCCGCCAGGCGGCGTTGCCAACTACAAAAAAAAAAAATCATTCCGGGTAGTTTTGGGACAAACCCCGTATAAAGATTGGAGCTTTTTCAGTCACGCAGATGAAAATATTTATTAGTTGGCCAGTCACGACTTTTACTTTCATATTTATATCATTAAAACGGGTCTAAAATGGCTTCGAAAATCAAGAGAGACTTTAATAACTATGCGCTAACACTGGGTCAGTACCCACTTGTGCATGTAGACGACCAAAATACAATAAAGCAGAGTAATGAGTGCGAAAATTGATAACATTCGTTTAATTCAGTCTGCTGCTCATGTCTGGGTACAAAGGTAAGTTTGTTCTGGCGTTTAAAACTCATATCTGCATGCTCGAACGCTTTTAAAATAGGGAAAAGCAAAAAACCTCTTACCGCCCAATAAATTCAGCACAATAATAAAAAGAAAACCTGATCTTATAGTGTGCGTACTTTTATTGTTTGACGCGTTTTAACCGCTCGTAAATATTCGGGTCATTTTAGTGGCATATGCATCTCGCAGATTATCAATATTAGCCTCATCGGGACGTTGGCGCCCCTTGAGCAAGTCCTACGTTTCGGTTCGACTGCTATTTTTGCTTAGATTCGCCGCTTGTCTTTACACACTTGCCGTGGAACATAGAACTGAACAAACATCGCTCCTTGATCGGAAAAGATACTGTAACTGAAGCAGTTACAACTTTATAATGTTAATAAATTTACCTACTATTCACTACGACCCAAATAACAAAGTTAATCCAGTTATTCTCCGGCGAATACCGGCGAAGAGACAAAATGCACGCGCGTTTTTCCATAGTAATGCACAGGAGCACCACAAAATAGACCGATCTCACCAAGCGTTCCACGCATGCGTGACGCCGCCATAACTGTACACTGTTAGCAAAAATAACACGCCCAGACGTGTAAACTGTTGTCCCATAGCGGACACGTCGAAACGTGTTCGTTTTACACGGAGCCATCTGTGTTTTTCGTCTACACATGAGGTGCTGTGTAAAGTTAACACGCTACACCGTGTTTGCCTTCCGAGAAGCACGGTTCAACGTGTTCCTTACGAAACATGGCGGCCAGCAGCCGAGAACAGGCGAGGGACGAGCCCAGCCAGCCGCGCCTTTCAGCCGAACTGAAAGCATACAGGACGCGTTCGTTCTCGTTCGATGTCTTTTATGCACAGTAAACAGTCTCCGAGCGGCGGACGTAGCTACGTGCAAAGGTACCTACGTGCATCGTCGGCGGTCGGTGGTGTCGGCAGCTACGACAAAACCGCTAGACAAAAACAAAAACAAAAACAAACAAAAAAAAAAAACGAAAATTGAACTTACATGGACAAATAGCTCAAGCAAACTCTTGTAATCGGGCAGTAACTTGCGCCACCTAGTGCGATTTCTAGCAACCAATGAAAAAAAAAAAGCAGGAGTCGGTTTATACGCTGGGAACTATCACGAGTAGACTGCTACTCGACATACATCACAGACAACACGAGCACCACGTAGGACACAGCAGCGACACATACACAAACACAACACCGACACTACGCCCGACACTTCCTACTAACAACGGACTCTCACCGCGGCGTATATATGCTTGACATGTACGGGTGAGCTCTTTGGTCGCTGACCGTTACCGATTTATAGAAGAAGACACAAAACACGGCACAATGGACAGCCGTATGTAAGAACTGTTTGCATTTAAAAAAGTATGGAGGCAAAATCTGTAAAATGAGTCCTTTGCGAAAAACAGCGATGTACTAACAATAAATCTTAAACCGGCCATGAAAAAGTTCAAATTTTTGTTATTTTCATGCTCGACCAGTGTTATGAGCAGTCCGACTCGCTTGCATCAGATAGAAAAACAAATGATTGGGATTTTATCAGTACGTATTCAATAATCAATGGAAATTATACTTGCGCAAGGCATTTTTCATATATATTATTGTGAAGGACATCCGCCCAACACTTCACTTCCGCTAGTTGTAGTACGCGTACGGGAGCAGACGCCTTCACTTTTGGGGTGTTTTGATGCAGATTGTTGTCGTATGTCGTGTTGGTGTCGAGCGAAGCGGTGAGGCTTGGGAGTTTGTGACCGGTGTTATTCGTGATCATTAATGTGGCGCTGATGCGTTTTTTTTTGTTTTTTTTTTAATATTTCTATATAGCCACAGTGAAAATTCACGAGCCCGTGGCACTGCATTATGCTAAAATCGCGAGCTCCTTCTCTGTTGACGTCGTTTTTCTGGTAGCACTCGTGGATACTGCAAGCGTTTAAACAGTGCACAGTCTCGCCTACATCCGCGGTGACGTACTCGACCTGTTGAAACTTATTGCTTGCGTCATTTTGGAGTACGCAAGGCAATTATCTCGCTGCTCTGGTTTCGGTTATAAAAGCAAGGCAAAACGCTCGTAGTTCCCGCCCTCAGTACACGTTGGACATCTTCCACACTTTGACACTGGATAACTGGATGAACGAGGATTTACATTTACTTCAGAGGTCACACTCGCCGCTTCCTCACCGTCGAGCAGCAGGATCAGCTGGCGACAAGCCGCGTATGAAAGGCTCGAGCATCAACAGCCCAAGTGCACTCGGTGCCGATGCGGGCGATGCGGGTTTCTGTCAACCGCTAGCCCAGCACCAACGTTGCCCAGCACAGACCGTGGCCGTTCCAGCTCTTCGTCATGACGCGGTGTTGCAGAAAGCAGCGTATAATACGACTACACGGACCACCGAAGCGAACGCACTGTTATCGTAAATCTTGGCTTGTGATTGCGCCTAAATTTGTAAATAATCTTATTCTTTTTTCTGGAGACGCAAACGAAGGGCATAACAAAATCGTTTGCATATTCCGCATACCTCACAAAAGCATCAGTCACCTTGCGAGAAGCGCAAAACACGGTGTCCGCACCGTCCTGACTTCCCAGTCTTTTACCTGCTTTAGAGCAGTTTGTACCTGTCAGTAGGTATGTCTACTGAAACTGCAACTTGAAACTTGGGGCAGTGCCAGAGGGAAAAGAGACAAATTCGGGCCTCTTCCCAATGTAAAGAAAAACCACTATGTTCTCTGCGTAAAAAATTGGTCTCAGTTCATGCATCTGTGGGCAGGTAAAAAGCTTGCCCTAGTTTATTCACACCGCATGATGAGCGCAACAAACTCACACGAGTCACACGAGATTTACAGGAAAACATCGGTTGTGACTTAAGTTTCCCTGAAATTCTGTATAACCGGTCGTTTGCGGGACCGAATCATCTACTCGAGCGGTGTGCGTCGCTGTGCGAACACGTCGCTGTGCAAATGCAGTCTAACGACACGAAGCATAGAAACGGCAGATTTAGGGAAACTATCCGAAGTCCCTTGTTCAATTAAAACGACGTAATTTTATTGAAAACGTCCGCAGCATTTTACTCACGGTATGCGTCGGGAATCTTCCACATTTTGAAACGGAACGAAGGAAGATTTACTTTTAAGAACGCTCGCTGCGTCCTCCCCGACCAGCTGGACCGGATCAGCTGACGACGACGGGGCTAAACCCGTCAAACGCAACCCCACAACAACCAATATGAGCTCCGCGTTTGTGCGGGTTTCTACCTATAAGCACCGCACCACACACCACGAACGTTTCGGCCCTTTCTCGCATCGCCGTATTGCTCCAAACAGAACGAGATCGCCGAAGAACGCAGCGCTGTCGTGAACCTTGGCTTGTGGTTGCGCACTCGTGGACCCTGTGACTCCCCTCGCTTTCAAAGCACACACGACGAATGGTACTTTCCGTCTTCCGGGAACATCACAGGGGCACTTCTCCGGTCACGTCTTCACTATGTGCTCGCAAACTGCGAAGCTCTATGCGAAGCTTCTCGCGTCCCGTCAAACCAAAACAATAGCGGCTGCCAGAAATTTCTCCGGTCAAACAAAAAGAACGAAAGCCAACCGGCTCTTGCTTCCACCGTACATCGACGTTGCAGTTGAAGCAGTTGAAGGTTGAAGCAAAAACGAAACCAACTGCAATGTCACGTGTTCACATCGAAGACACGCTTTTTATATCCATTTTAACTGTTTTGAACGAATAATTGGACCCATGACTTTATTTGTGGTGTGTAAGAAACTATTATCAAGAGCCCTAAACTAAATGCAAACATGGGCGACATGAGGGAAGCCGCATTGCCATCGACCAGAAAATGGCGGCGAGCCACGGTAAGCGCGGGTTTCGCCAACGTCCCGCGACATGGCGTAATTGCTTTTGGTGCATATCTGTTTCTGAGACATGTTTCTTTCCGCGGCATTTGTCTCGACGGTCCTTTCTAAGTGTGTCTCCAAGCATTCCGGTGCTTCGATAGCCGGCAATGCCGCGGTCGTCGCCGGAGGCGATGCGTGTTATCGAGGTCGGCTACACGGTTATGCGTGTATGACCGAACCAAAACACGTTTTTTACAACCTCGCATGATATCTGAACGTATTATCCGTTACTCATCGTGTAAATTTATGGTAATTTGTGTAAATAGCGTGTTTTTCACCCCAAATATTCACCAAATACACGGCACTTGCTAACAGTGTAGTTCGTAGGAGGCAGACGCCAGTTCACGGGAGAGCTCATGCCGCCTCGTGCTCTGCTCGCGCAGACCTCCAACGGGGTTGTCGCGCGTGCAGAAAGACTACAGCTCCCACGATGCATGGCGGCAGCGGTGGCGTACTCAAACTAGCTGGTGAGATCGGTCTATAAGGAGTATTCACTGGGCGCCATATGTGTGGATGCTGTCTAGAGCGCATGCTCAGAACGAGCCCACATTAATGGGCTGCTAAGACCGGCAATCTTGAGAGTGCGGAATGCACGTTACAAAAGAACTGTGGAAGCTCGCGATCAGCACGCGCTCAGCAGTCGCGCACACAACTATGGCCGCCAGTGAATACTTCCTATTGGAATGGTTGCTGCCTCTTTCAAGTTGGAACAGGAAGTCCCACATACACTAACGCCAGTTGAACCTCTAGCGTACATTGTTATAAATATATGCCCGAGACTGTTATATTTTTACTATTGCGCCAGTAGGACACAATCTGACTAAAAGATGCATTTTAAGGCGGCTATTAAGAGGTTCCTAAATTAATTTCAGGTAATTGCTCAATATCGCGTTCAGCACGTGCCCTGACGTCTGCCGCTATTGATGACATTGATTTTCTGCAGCCAATAATTAAATCTCCTGCAGAAATTACATGTAAACACTTAATCGCTCTTACAACTCGCCCTCTTGTTCCAAAGATTTGGCTTTGTCCATCCCTATGTCCAGGGAGCACTAATACAAAATAATCATTTTAGACCTTTCTCAATATGAAAGGAAAACGATGCCGGCGCTCTTGCACGAGCGCTGCTCTATCGGCACAGCTCGACATCGTTCGTACGAGCCTCGGCTTCCTCGGCAGCAACAGCAAGACCACCAGTGAGATTTGACAATCAACCGGATGGAAGACAACTTACCAAAATCACGCAAAAAGGAATCAAGAACGGCTGCGGGCACGCCCGCGTCTCGTTCTCCCGGCGACAAGGATGTGCCTCGAGAGAAGAGAAAAGTCAGGTACGTGCACGTTTTGGGAAGAAATTCTTATCAAATTATTGCCCGCTGGTTGCCGAAATACTGTCAAACTGCAATCAAATTGTCTGGTTCACTTTGTGTACTTTTGTAAATTGGGCTTTCGTGTGTGTTTTCAGGCCACGCTATTTGTAGCGGGAGCTCGCGCTTCACTTCGATGCAGGCTCTGAAGCGTGCGCCCGTAGTGATAGCGGGCCTTAAAGGAGCTGTGCAACGATTTTAACGTTAAAAGAATTGGCATCTTCTACTTTTAACATTGCTCACCTTGTCACAAACGACAGAAAACTCACCTCCTTCCTTCGAAATGTTGCGATTCCGCCGCGTAATCGCGAGGCAAAAAGTAGAATATTTCCCGACCTGCAGACGCGAGCGGCGGCCATGAGAAAGAAACACGCGGCGTGACGTCAATGGGGGTCTTGTAGACAGATAGCAAGTTGTGCGAATACCTGCTCGATAAAAGGTAACTTTTCTATAAATCTTGTCGTTCGAACATAAATAGAAATGCGCCAAAAACCTGGTATCATCGACGAAACTTTTATTATACGGAATTTTAGTGGCGCCATCTATCCTAGGTCCACAAAACCGTCAGTTCTATCTGCTACCACGAACAGCCGCCAGAAGCCGGAGGGAAAGGGGGACAGAGCCGGGCGGGTATGGTCGGACCCGAATGACACTTTCCTCGTCTCACCATATTGTTCGTGCTGCGATCGCCAGCACGTGGTCACGCTCTAGAGAGAGAGAGAGCTTCACCGGAACTCGGCGCAACTCCCATTGACGTCACAGCGCACGTGACTCGGAAGATGGTGAAGGAGTTGGGAGGGGCCGAAAACCTCAATCTTTGTCTATTTTTAAAATAAAAAAGTGAAAGCCGCTTACAACTCCATGTAACGCCGAATTAGAGTGCAGCTCTTGAGTAGGAGGAGGGAAGGGTACTGGGGAGGGGAGTTCAACTAACCAGGGGGGTCACGTGACCTTGGGGGGTCACGTGACCCCCCCCCCAATGCCGAAGATGTCATCACTGACGTCACTGATGACGTCATCAGTGACGATGACGATGCGGATACCGATGACGTCATTAGTGACGTCACTGATGACTTCACCAGTGATGATGACGATGCGAATGTCGGTGACGTCATCAGTGACGTCACTGATGACATCATCAGTGATGATGACGATGACGATGCGGATGCCGGTGACGACATCAGTGACGTCACTGATAACGTCATCAGTGATGATGACGATGACGATGCGGATGTCGGTAACGTCATCAGTGATGATGACGATGAGGATGCAGATGCCGGTGACGTCATCAGTGATGACGATGTGGATGCCGGTGACGTCATCAGTGACGTCACTAATGACGTCATCGGTATCCGCATCGTCATCGTCACGTGACCTCGGGGGGTCACGTCGGGGGTCACGGGACCTCGGGGGTCACGTGACCCTCCTCGAGGTCACGTGACCCTCCTCGAGGTCACGTGACCCCCGCCGATGTAGCGTGACCCCCGATGACGTCATCGTCACTGATGACGTCACCGGCATCCACATCGTCATCGTCATCATCACTGATGACGTCATCATCACTGATGACGTCATTAGTGACATCACTGATGACGTCACCGGCATCCACATCGCCATCGTCATCATCACTGATGACGTCACCGGCATCCGCATCGTCATCGTCATCATCACTGATGATGACGATGCGTGACCCCCCTGAGATCACGTGACCTCGGGGGGGGGGGTCACGTGCCCCCCACGAGGTCACGTGACCCCGGTAGGGGGCTCGCGCGGTGCATTATGGGACATTTCCCATAATGCACCGCGCGGTTACGCCGACGGCGACGGCGACGCCGACGCCGACGGCGACGCCGCTCAAGCCGGAAGCAGGCCCCTAAGATCTGCGCTCTAAAACTAGAACGCGCAGGCAAAAGTGGTTTTTTGCTCTTTACTTCAAAAAGGTCGAGACACCAACTCCCAAATTATTTAAGCAAAGCACTGAAACGGTTGCACAGCTCCTTTAAAGGGATACTTCAACGAAATTTGATATATACCCGTCGTGTTCAAAAATAGGTTTAATATGATCCACAATATCCGGTAATGACGATCGCACGTTTTTATTTTGAGCCTGGTGGCTGCATTTTTCGTTATAAACGGCCCACTCTGGCAAACGCTCGGAAAACAGCCAGCGGAGACCACGTGACATCCAACACAGCCGTGACGTAGTTCGTCTCGAGACGAGCAAAACTTCGGCGAGGTTGACGTCGAGAGGATGGCCTAGTCGTTCCAGTCACCGAAGCAGCTGCTTTTGTACGAATTTTTAGTGAGGAGTTAATCTTCTATAATCTTGTAGAGGGACAATAGCGACTTCTGGGTCACACATAAAGGATTCTCGGGAAGAGGGGAGTTCCTCCTACCCCTCTTCTCTCGTCGTGGCCGGAGGCCAGACAGTTACCGTCACTACCTCTCAGAGTTCCTAGACGGGCATTACAAACGAGGCGTTAGCAACATCCACCAGGTGCTCTTTGCTAATTGTTTAATTCGTTTTAAAATTCCTTTTCGCGTTCGTTTTAACGAGATATTGGTATGTTCGATGTGATACTGCTCCTTTGGACACATACAGACCAAAAAATAAGCGCCGACATTTCGTTGAAGTATCCCTTCAAGGCTCCTACGCGCATTTGCGTTTGAAATTGTTTGAATCTGTTTGACTGCGTTGCGTCGTAAAAGGAAAGCGAGTAACCGGCCCATCTGTGCTTTGATTGAAGCGTGGAATCCAATTCAAGGAATAGCTTTTCACGCGACCTAAGAAGCAGGAATGTCCTGATTTCTCGCTGGCGTCAGTACGCAGCTTAGTATGAGCGGTGATCAAAATGGCCTAAAATGGGGCTAGATGTCAGAGCTGTCTTCAAAGCTTCGAAAGCTGCCTGTTGGTCGGCAGTCCACAAAACGGATTGGTTTTTCTTTAGGAAGTTTCTAAAGGCTCTGTTAAACTCCGACGTAACGCGTGCGCGCGTGCGAGCGCGTCACAGCGACGTCACGTCGGCGAAAACCCGACGCTCTATACTCCGGCGTCGTGGCGTAGCAGACGCGACCGGTGGCTTTCGACGCAGCCTGACCGCCTCGACGCCAAAATGGAGGATGCCGTATTCTGCGCCGGCCGCTCCAGCGACGCCGGACCAGGATGCATCACGCGCCGGCTCCCGGTAACCCTCGCGGCGAATACGAGCAAAGCAGACGACGGGAGCACCACTCCGTGCGGCGTCATGTTTAAAGAATCGGACGTCTCGGTCGTCGAGAAGCTGATCGAGGGAACTCGTCCTCACCCGTGCGTCTGCGACAGGAGGATGCTTGAGTACCGTAGCCGTGCGCTTGTCAAAGATGTACCGCATGTACATTGACCGCCTACGCTTGCGGGGCAGGCGGTGCACCAACACTGCAAGCGCGAGTTTTCGTCGTCCACGCCATCGCTCGAACTTGGCGCTCAAGAAGCGCGAGAATTTTCGTCTGCTTTTCGAAACAAAAAGGAACCGGAAGTGGCGCACTCTCGCAGGAAACGTGCCCTCGTAGTCAGATTCTGCGCATGCGCCGCGCCGGCGGCTCACCGACGCGAGCCGCGGGAGCCGCCAGGGCCGCCGGAGTATAAAAAGGGCGAATTTTTGACGCACACGGCGTGACTGACGTGACGTAGCCGACTTCGGCCAGCGTTCGCTTGCGCGCGCGCTAAGTCGGAGTACAACAGAGCCTTAAGAAGACGCGCAATGTGAGCAAATTGGCAAATAAATCGACGAAAGTACGAACAAAGTCCGAGGAGACTGCGGATGTCTTTTAGTGAGGCTGGTGTTGGGAATTCTCGGACAGCTTTGGCTTTGTCGGGTTATGGTCTGATGCCGTTTTTGTCCACAAGGTGACCGAGCACTTTGATTTGAAAGCTTCCAAACAGGCATTTAGAGGAATTCAATTCAAGGTTTGCCTTTCGGAAGAGAGTGAGTACCTGATCGAGTCTCTCTAGATGAGATGGAAATGTTGTGGAGAAAATTATTACATCATCTAGGTAGCATAGGCATGTTGTCCATCTGAGCCCTCGTAAAAGTCGGTCTATCATGCGTTCGAAAGTCGCTGGGCCATTGCATAAGAAGAACGGCATTACTTTGAATTCGCAAAGACCATCTGGACTCATGAAAGCAGTTTTGTTTTATATATATCTAGCTCGTCGCCCTTCATCTACCAATATCCGGTGCGAGAACGATGGAAGAAAAGTACTGGGCGCCGTGTAGACAATCAAGTGTATCGTCTATACGTGGCAGTGGGTATACGTCCCTTTTTGTGTCCTTGTTGAGCCGACGACAGTCAATGCAGAATCGCCACGTCCCATCCTTCTTTTTGACAAGGATAACTGGGGAGGACCGCGGGCTAGAGGATGGTTGAACGATATGCTGCGCCATCATCTTATTAACTTCCGGTTGTCTAAGTTGGCGTTCACTGGCAGAGACTTGGTAAGGACGGTGATGTAGAGGTGGTTGAGTCCCTGTATCGATGTGGTGTGCTGTTGCGGTGGTCCGACCGAGAGGGCGAATGTCTAGATCAAATACGTCATGGTGTTTGTAAAGGAGATTTTGAACGTCCTGTTTCTGTCGCTCGTTCAGTCTGGGGTCGATCGTGTTTTTGAGTTTATCGAGGAGGGAACTCGCCAGAGGGCTTTAAGGAGGAGATGGGGACATCTCCACGGCTATAGCAGATACATTTCGCGTTATAAAGGACGATCTTTCGGCTAGTAAAGTTCCACTGGGCAAAACTCGTGTAGTCTGGCTGAAATTAACCACCCATAGACAGGTTGTGCCAGCCGTGGTTGTAAGAAGAAAATGGGGAACAGCAAGTTGTTTCGTTAGAAAAATGTTGACTCTTGGAGATGCAATAGAATCGCCATCAGCTGTAGGGTTGTTTGATGCGACTCTGACTGCAACGGCGACAAGTGGCAAAATGCGATGGCTGTCCGTAGAACGTAGCTTTGAAGTACTGGTTGTGGAATATCTGTTGGGGAGCGGCGACGTCAAGTTTGAATTATCTTTTTGCTAGGTCAATGAGGGCAGAGTGGGCGGAAAGAAAATATAATCCGAGTAATAATGGGTGGGGAAAGCTAGGTAGGACTGTAAACAAGACGAAGGTCGTGCCAATGGAACGTATAACATGGCCGTCTGCACCGATCAGTAGTTTGGAGTCTGGTGGCGTCAACGGTTTGTGTAGCTGTCGTCTCAAAGCTTCCCTCATTATCGATCTGGCATCTCGAGTGTCTATAAAGGCGAATATACTGGTACCGTCGATTGTAATGGGCAATTGATTGTGGGGGGTGGCGCTTACGTCGTTTGGAGGATTTGTGGGCAATGACAGTGATGTAGCTTCACCTCGTGAAGCTGCATGAGTTGGTTTTCCGAGCTTCAGGGAGCACGAGCTGGTGAGATAGGGCGGCGAGGGGCGGGCGACAGAGATTGGCGGCGACGTGGAGAGGAGGAGTGGTGGTAGAGGGGGCACAATACGAAGCCTTCGTCTTGGGGATGAACAGGGAGCGGGGGTGGGGAGAAACGATCATCGAAGAAGCGGCAAAACTAAGAGAAAAGGAGGTGCGTGGTCGGTTATTCCATCGGCTATGGCAGTAGCGGGCGATGCGACCAACGGCACTGCAATGGAAACAGATGGGTTTGTTGTCCGGTGTCCTCCACGCTGCAGGGTCTCGTCGCGGAACTTGACTTTCCGGATTAGCTTCTACATAAGCAGGGCAATCTGAGGAAGCCCAGGCTCTACGTGTTGGTGCTGGAACATGAACTTGCTCGATTTTTTTGGCGGGTCACGGCTTGAACTGTAGATATGGAAATCGGTTCTGGCTCTGCAGCAGAGTGTGAAAAAGCATTCTGCGGAGCATCGCTTCTAGCTCACGACGCACAATTTTAGCGATTTGTGTTTCCGACGTTGGAGTTTCCTCACACGTGGAAGTGGCTGTCGTGTTAGGGAGCCGGGTGAAGTTGGAAGTTATCCGGCGCTTCTTGACCACATCAAATCGCCGGCATTCCTCCACTCCTTCACTAGGGTTTCGACGGTGGAGCAGTCCTTAAAAGCAAGAAGTTGAAACGGGTCATCCGCAACGCCTTTGAGGATGTGTGACATTTTTTCGGAGTCGGCCATGCCCGCGTCGGCTTTGTGACAAAGCGACAAGATGTCTTCCACGTACGCCATGTACGACTCGGTCGAGGTTTGGACACGGGATGCAAGTTTTCGTTTTGAAGATAGTTTTCGGCCTGTGGGATCGCCAAAGAGGTGTTGAAGTTGTTCCTTACAAATATCCCACGAAGTGATGGTTTCTTCATGGGTCAGGAACCTGGTCCGTGCCGTGGCCTTCGGATAGAGAATGATGTTGGCCAGCATGATGGTAGGGTCCCATCTGTTGTGGGTACTGATGCGCTCATAGAGGTGGAGCCACTCCTCGACATCTTGGTCTCCGGTTCCAGTGAAATTTCCAGGGTCTCGCGGCTGGGAGAGGATCAGTGGTGGTATAGGTATTGTCGAAGTACCTTCAGGTGGGGGACCGGTATTGGGCATTTCGCTCTGCAGTGGGCGGCGGCGGTTTCGAAGGTCCTGGTTGGGCGAGGCATAGAGGTAGGGAACAAATATTCACCTCCACCAAAATGTTGCGGTGATTATGAGATGATTTAATTTATAGTGAAGGGGACATCGGAAGAATAAGGGTTCTTGTAGAAAACCAAGCGAGCTACTCTAGCGTCTTCGTCTTCCTTGGTCCCCTATCTCGAGATGCCTTTTTTTCCTTTTATCATCAATATATATATATATATATATATATATATATATATATATATATATATATATATATATATATATATGAACAGCACCTGGGATAAAAAGAAGGCACTCGACAGAAATAGATTCCAAACGATATTTGCCCTTAAGGAGATGGTCTTCCAAATCGAGAAGAGAGTCGCCAAAATGTTGTGCAACGGATACGTTTCAAGCCTGGTAGGCTCTTCGTCAGTCTAAACAAGAACACTTCGTTTTCCTTTTCTTTCAATCAAAGAAAAAAACGGCCGAAAAGAAGAAGTAATTGGAAAAATGCTTATCGTTTAGCGGGTATCTACTCAACTAAATTCTCGCTTGCAAGTTTAATATATCCCAACGAAAAAGCAGCAAATAGTATTGAAGTAATTAAATATAATATTATTAACGCCATTATTATCACAAAACCAGTTCTTGGGACATGTGGTTGGACATAAGCCTGGACATACCTGGTGTCATATGAAGCCAATGAGAGGCCCAATGTGAAGCATTTGCTCGTGTCACATTAAACGATGAAGAGAGAAAAAAAGCACCAGTGCGGCACCGATTAGAAGATCTCAATTAAATGTCCATAAAAAAGACGACAATGACCGTTTCGAACTGTAAAGGCCCTTCGGTTCTAAAGTATTAAATTTATAAATAAATTCAGATTGTTTATTTTTTCGATTACTGGTGGTTAGAAAGCCCCCCCTGGAGTATAATAAAATTAAAATCAGAAAGTCCGTTATGTCCTGCGAAGTTTAAGTGATGAGAAACTGGTCCGGCAACGTGTTTGCGTATGTGACTTTTATGTAGATTCATGCATTTTCTTATGCTTGTTTTAGTTTCTTCTGTGTATTGAATTAGGCATTTTTTTACATTGAATCAAATAAATAATATTTTCCGAATTAATGTCAAAGGTACCATTTATTTTCCTGTTAAAGTTATTTGTTGTGCTACGAATAGAGTTAGTTATAATTATATTCACAAATAAACTGCATTGGTTATTATTACATTTTATGCAACCCAGAGGGACCAGGCTACGTCCGATGGAGTTTCGAGACTGTCTAAAAAAATCCAATAAATTACGTGGTCTCTTAAACGCTATACCAGGTGGTCGAGGGATAACAGCCTTTAAAGCAATGTCCACGTGTAAAATATTCATGTGTCGTCTAAGAATATTGTTTATGTTTGGAAGTTTTGACGGGTAAGGTAAGATTAGTCGTAATTCATGGTTATTTATTTTCGGTCGCTCTACCAAGCACGCGTTCCGAGAGATCGCTCGACTTTTTGATATTGAATTATTTATTAACGGTAAGGGGTATCCACGGTTAATGAAATCCTTTCCTAGTACTCTAGCTTTTATATCAAAATCCTTATCTTCTGAACATAAGCGTCTTAATCGTAGCATTTGGCTGTATGGTATACCTTTTTTGTTTTGTACTGGATGACAGCTATTATAATGTAGAAATTAACGTCTATCTGTTGGTTTTCGATATAAGGTTGTTTTCAAACCATTTTAAGTAAGTCTTATCTTAATATCTAGACACTCTATTTCTGTAGCGGAGTATTTTTATGTAGATTTAATAGGTGGATTAAAATTATTTGCAAAATTAATAAACTGAAAGAGTTTATCTTCCCCATTATTCCAAATTATAAATATGTCGTCGAGGAAACGTTTATAAAAAAGGGGTTTATGCGGAAAGGAGTTAAGTAGCCGCTGCCCTAAAGACATCATATATATATTTGCATAGGAGGGAGAGAAACGTGATCCCATTGCTGCGCCATGTATTTGTAACTAGTGCTCGTTCATAAATGTGAAGTTATTAAGCTCTAAAGCTAAGTGCATAAAAATATTTAAGACACTTTTACTAACAGTGAGGTCGTTTTCGTTAACAATAATCAGAACTGCTTGGATTTCTTCATCATGCGGTATATTAGTGTAAAGAGACATAACGTCCATTGTTAGCAGCAAGGTACTATTAGCCCTAAAATCTATTTGGAAGTCATTAATAAAATTGAGAAAATGGGAGGAGTCTTTCACGTAAGACGGGGCACCCGCTGCAGTACTTTTAATTTGTTCGTCAATAAAATCTGAAATGTTCTCTGTATTTTATCCTCTCCGGAAATAATTGGTCTACCTGGGTTATTTTGCTTGTGTACTTTCATTAACATATAGAACTGTCCTGGTCTCGGATTTTCTTGAGTGAGATACCCAGAAATGTGTTTCTCTATTTTATTATTTTCTACTAGGTAGTTTAATTTTTTTTTTTATTTTCACTCGAAACTGAGGTGTTGAATCATGATCTAGTTTTTTTATAGAACTTAGTGTCGTTCAGTTGTTTAATTGCTTCCGATTCATAGTCGGCCGTGTTAACTATACATATACCTCCACCTTTGTCAGCCTGGGCTATTATAATATCTCTGTTATCAGTGAGGTTTTTTAAGCATTGTCGATCTTTATAAGTTAAATTATTTTTAAGTGGTCTCTTTATTTTATAAGCCGATAAAGCATCTTTTTGGACCGCCTCTATGTATGTTATGACATTAAGGTACAACCCCACCGCGCATGACTTTTCGGTGCTTTTCCGACGGCTTATAACTTTCTTTCTATGTATCTTGCAATTATAATGTTAGTGTCAAATTAAAGAGCAGTTTTTCAACAATGCTTTAATGTCTTGATATCACGATTATTTTTAGTTGTTAGTGAATTATTTGGCTTTTAAAAGACCACAGTCTCTAATATTACAAAAATTATTTCTCGAGTTATAACGTCACATCGTCCACGATATTTTACGTGAGCGTATATTTTAAAATAAAAAATAAAGTTTAAAATTGTAATATTTTATGGCGCTATAAAAACGGAATCACGTCAACTAATCAAAATAACGAGACATTAAATTATGAAGCATCCTTCGATATTACATTTTCTTGAACTTCCGTATCGATATATTACACGTTAAGAATGTTATAAGACCTCAAACGTTTCCCATTCAGTTAAGGCGAATTGCAGTTTCTTAATATAAAGCACAGATGGCGACACGTGTTCAAGAACAGCTGGATGTGCATTTTCCGTCGTGTGCCGCTTGGAACGCCAGTGGAAGACAGCAAAAGCGCCAGATGTCAGGCTGTCAGATGCCTGGATGCCCGCAGTGAGCGAGCCAGAGATGTGAGAACAAGCGCGAGGCTGGGGTGCACCAAAGCTACTTTTGCGCGCGTTTTACTGTGCGTCGGTACACATGCCCGACGCGATCCAAATGAAATGGGCGCCATGAAATGC
This sequence comes from Ixodes scapularis, assembly GCF_016920785.2. Taxonomy (NCBI): domain Eukaryota; kingdom Metazoa; phylum Arthropoda; class Arachnida; order Ixodida; family Ixodidae; genus Ixodes; species Ixodes scapularis. The sequence goes on along the minus strand of NW_024609868.1, from coordinate 90,808,661 downwards.
ATTCTGCCATTTCAGATTCCGCCACGTATGCGAAAACATTTTAATGTTTTTATCACTTGCATAAATCATTTACGATATCAAACTATGCTTGTCGGAATGGTTTGACTATATTTTGTTTCAAAAACCACCTCGGTGGCTCTGAAGTGGCAATGACATTAAAACGTGTCAGTTCCTCTCAGCCAACGGGCTGGCCCATGAATCTATATTTGTCGGGTTTAATTATCGGCCGAGGTGCCCGCAATCCGACGGAGGCCAAGGTGAGATTTCGGTTGCACGTCAAAAGATCTACGGTTAGTCAAAATAAACCCGCAATAATTATTTTTTTATTTGGGCGTGTTAAGTGCTTTTTGTTGGTTTGGCTTGTGAAACCCTAAGATCTGAATATTTTCTTTGCTTTACCTTAGTTCGGAGCGCAACCAACGCAAAGGGCTGATGAAGCTACTGAATCAGCGCCAAGAGCGCGAAGTTAAGCTGTTCGTTCTCTTTATGTGCCTATGCGGTCGGGCTAAACTAGACCCACTAAATAAGCTACGCTTCATACAGATATGGATGCTTAAAATGATGGTTGTCAGATATCTGAAGCTTTATCTGAAATCACAGGAAACGCTTTTCCGTCCTCCACAAATGTTTAAACAGTTGGCGACAAAGCAAAGCAATAGCTTCCTGACACCGAAACTATTGCTGAGGAAGTCGCACTTTTGAATCATGACGACCTGCAGTTGCATTTGATTTGTTACTAACCACCAACATGGCGGCACCCAAAACAATATCGGGGGAAGAATTGCCGATACTCTAACCGCTCATTCACACTGGAAGCGGATCCGCGTTCGCAAAGCGGTTGCGAACGCGGTTGTATAAAGATCCAGTACAATTGCATGCGCACTTGATGTCATCGAGTGCGCGTGCAATTGCACTGGATCTTTATACAACCGCATTCGCAACCGCTTCGCGAACGCGGTTGTATAAGGATTCAGTACAATTGCACGCGCACACGATGACATCAAATGCGCGTGCAATTGCACTGGATCTTTATACAACCGCTTTCGCAACCGCTTCGCGAACGCGGATCCGCTTCCAGTGTGAATGGGGGGTAAGTGTAGCCCATTTGGTCTAGCTCACGGGATAAATAAAGTGCGGTGGGGATCGTTGGCCGAATGTGTTGTGGCACCGCAGATAAGAGCACGTGGAGAAATGCTCGAGTGCGAGCTCTGTTCAAAGCATGGAGCTCCCGCTGCAGAGCGTGTAGGGACTAAATCCCCTCGATGTATTTGCGTTGGTCTTTCAAATAACCTCAAAGGTGCCCGTGCACAAGGCCCGTGTCTCGACCGGCCCTTGGACACAAATGGCGACGTAGCACTAATACATTCGAGTCGCCCGTGTGGAAAGCGCGCCACACGGGCAACTCGAATGTCATTTACAACGAATGACAATTATGTGATCAACGAATCGGCTCGCGATCTGTCGCGCGTGGAACGCCCCACGCTCGGAGTGTCGCGCGCTGATTGTCCGATCCTTCAAATGTCATTCGTTGTAAATAGAATTCGAGTTGCCCGTGTGGCACGGGCACCGTGGGCACGGGTATATAATGACTGGCCCTTGAAAGCGAATGGCGGCGGAGCGCCCGCTCGTGGCACGTGTCTCGCGCGTTTTCACAATAATGGTTGGCGGTACTTGTAAAAAACGCCTTTATCAAGGGGCTTAGCAGGGACCTTGGGTTCAGTCGCCCATCTGCATCCTACCGTCGTGTGACCGTGCATCACGTATACTGCGTAATGCACGTTAAAGACCCCGAGCTAACAGTTGCACTGCACTTTTTATAACCTTCATCGGGTAACAATGTCGTCCTACGAAATTGCTGCTCTCTAAAAAACTAACGACTAATTGTGAATGCGCCGTTACATCGCATTTTAATGTATGTTCGCGTTTTTTTTATTTTAATTTTTTTGTCTACATGTTTAATTATGTGGCTCTTGCTTATAATGAAAGAGACTATAGTTGGCAGACTTCTTGAAAAATATTATATAACTAAGAAAATGGCACGTGAACGTAAAAGTAAAAAAAAAAAGAAAAACGGATAGGCGCATTTAATACAAGTAATTGAAATAATAGATTTGATTATAATTGTGTTTTCAAAGGTTTGAGCACCCCAAACGCTATAAAAGCGAGCTCGGTGCTTTGGATGGTGCGCTTGTTCACTGGAAGTCTAGTTCAGGACAGTATGCTCGCACTTGTATGTTCCGCTTCGCTCGCAGGATAAAACCAAATACTTTATTGGTAATGTATTTAGTGAAACAAAGCTTATCTTCTGTATATGTGCACTGCCCTCAGTTTTCGCGTGATTACACGCTTGTTTAGCATTATTGTTTTCGTCTCCCACAGCGATTCAGTTCGTGCTCTTTTGTGTGCTTCATGAATTATTAGAGACCAAGGTAACCCAAGAGCATTCTTTTCCGCGGATTCCCAAAAAAAAAAAAAAAAAACTATGCAACTTGCCACGTGTGCCACAACCAATAGAAAATATTCTAAGCTTCACATATGGCCGCTCGCCTGACTAAACATTGTTGTTTGTCAAAAACAAATACGATCATGTGAAATCGCGTGGGAAAAACTCGTTCTAACACGCGACCGTTGGCATGCACTGAATACTCATAATCGGCGCCGAGATGACTGGTGGCCATCAGCAGGTGGAGTTTTTCTACCAATCCAGAGTTAGAATGTTTCCTTCTTTCTGTTGTAAGCAATCAGGAGACAACTTACACCAAATCTGAGGGTAATAAATTACTATGAGCATTCAAACACAATGGCCTGAGCAGTATATGCGTACAAGCTTTAGCTTTCGATGCACCCTTAACTTTTGACACGCTAAACGCTAGTGTAAAACGTAGGGCTGTTTCATTCTTAATCAGCGTACCATGTACGTGCTGAAAAAATATTTTATACAACGTCAAAGCCTACCCGTTTGCGTCGTTTTCATTTTTGCACACCCCTGCTTGCGCCCATGAATCACCAAATTAAAACTGGCACAGGATGTCACAAAACAATTTACAGGGTTTTTTTTACCGCAAAAATAAACTACGCATTGCCTAACCCTCATTCTCCGCCCAAAGGTAGCGCTAGGTCACAACCAGATGCCGAAGTTTCATCCCGAACGGACACCTTATCTAAAAGTTATACGTGATTTTCTGAAAATTCCAATGGGAAAAATGGAACCCATTTTTGCCTGTTTTTCGTTTCTGGTGCCCATAGAGCTCCATGTATTCGAAGACTCCGTCGGCCGCTATTTTCCCATTGAACTTTTCAGAAAATCACTTATAATTTTTGAAGAAGGTGTCGTATTGGGCTGCAACTTTGACATCTGGTTGTACCTCTAGCGCTACCTATGGGCGGAGAATGAGCGTTTGGCGATGCCTAGTTTATTCTTGCGGTAAAAAGAAACCCTGTATTTTTTTTCTTTTCTGACACCCTGCAAGTTGCTTAAACTATGTGCAAAAGCTATCAACAGACCCAGAATCTTTGCCTGGTCAGTCATTGAATTTATCACCGAATTCGTATTAAAATTAATAATTATTCTTTATTGCTGTGAGTTTATTTTTAACCTCGGCATTTTTTATTATGACCCCCGCACCAGTCCTACTTCGGGTTTATCAAACTCAACATCTAAACCTGAGTGTCATTTTTTGTGTTTTTCAGTCTCGTGGTTTGGGTCAAACTAAACACCAAGCTACCTAAGTGAGACACCTGACCGCCCAAAAAAATAGTCTTTTCTTTTAGGTAGTTAATTCCTCAAGCTAGAATTTTGGAAACCAGACTATGACGTCATCAGATTTTGCTGGAAACACAGAAAGATCCAAACAACTGCACGATAAAATGGCCGCCAGGTCATATTGCCGCCCGCAGAGCCGAGAAAGCAACGCTCGGTCACGGACTTCTGGAAGTTTCGCGTTCATTCTTGCACCAGACGGAACTTTCGCCCTGTTTTCTTGTCCTCGAAAGTGCCAGTTCATTCTCGCTCCGAACGCGCGGCGCTCGAACCTTCTTTATCGAACTTTTGAGATGGTGACGTGACGCACTCTAGATAAGCAGCTGCCAGCGACCTTGTCGATTCAGTCTCGCTCTCGCTCTTTATTATGCTGCCGAATCGCCGCCTGCTTTTCTGCTGCCTTGACGCTCTTTGTTTACTTTTTTTTTTGTTTGGAACAAGTTCGCCGATTAAACCTTTATTTTTCAGTTCACTAATTCCCCCTCTCGTCACCTTCATTCGTATCAGTATAAATCTGATCACATTGAAATAGGTGTAATTGTCCTATGAAATCTCCGATAACGGCGCACAGGCAATTTTATATTTTTCAACGCGTCGGTAGTTTTGGTGTGCATGTGTCTCGCCATTTGGCTCAGGACGATTTTCGCGTTTTGTTCTGCCTACATTTGCTGGAGACGTGAGCTCGGAGTGTAGTCAACGAACCCCCTTGCACGAGAACTGGCGCAGCCGTGCGCGTTCCAAAGAAAGCTCGTGCGGAGAAAACCAAGCAAGGGACCAGGGATGTCAAATTCTGGATATAGAAGAATATCTAACTGTATCGAAGCGCCAAGACACACGATTTCTCGCATTGATGTACAGGCCTGGAAGGCGATCTCACCGCCATCTGTTGGTTCAGAATCACACTAACCAGGGGTGGGGTTGCTCCTTAACATTTTGTTTATTCAACGGTGGAATCCAATAGGATTTGTGTTTATATAAAGACTCCTGATAAGAAGCTTCTTTGAAAAAAAACCATAGAGTGCAATTGCCGTGCAAATTCATTTAATCCTTTGTGCAAGTCGAAATTATCACTATTGTTGCGAGGAGTCGGGCAAAACTTTAATCCCTTCTTGAGAACTAACTCTTCGTGTTGAGAAATTACATATGAAGAATAATTGAATATTTCAGACTTTTCTCCACTCATATCTGAAGAATGTTCTGAGTTACATGTGTTAGCGTGCTGTGTTCTAATAATTAGTCGTGAAAAAAAGTTTTTCCATTTTTTATTAGGGGCGAGAAAAAATCCAAGAGCACATTATCTCTAAGTGCCTTACGTCGTTTAGTATTGGTTACTTCTCGTTCCTTTTTATATATACGATAATGCTGCAATTCTTTTAATATTATTAAGGGCAAACCAGGGGAAGTGTTTTAAAATAATATCGATCTGGGACTCTAAAGCACGAATGTTTTCGATAGACTGCTGTATGTAATGTCGAGTAAAGACATTCTAAAATTAAAAATGGCACTATCTCATGTTTGTATATTTACATGGGACAACTGTATGGTTGGAGCTGTATTTGTGTCATAAAAACACTTTGGGACGTTTTTTGTATTCGGCAGTTTTGCAAAAATAGTTTATGCATGGGATTTATATCCAATTAATTTATCAAAACAAATGCGAAGATTAAAAAAGGTTGGAGAAAAGCTTGTGGGAGTCAATTTGAATCCGACGAACGTTGCCGTTTATTTTTTAGGGCGCGTCGAAAACGAACCCGCTAAGGGATTTCTATTTCGTGCGGAGCCATCGCTCACACTTCACCGTGAAAGTTGTGGGGATGACTACGGCAACGATAATAAAACAGAATCTGAAGACGTGCCCACCGAAAGGGGAACACCCCTTGAAACCTGCCCACTTGGTACTCTCTTTCTTTGGGCAACGTCTTCAAATTTAAGAGACCTAGGTGTAAAGGGACACTTGCAAAGCAAGTGGGTAACTAAAAAATCTTTGAAATGGTTGGCCAATTCAGCTATACCCTCCCTACTTAGGTGTAACCCATCGAAGGACAAAAAATGATGAGGGGTCTCAAAAAAAGAACGGTGATTTAAAAATATTACATTTTCGTACATAAAAGAGAACTACTCCCCCAGAAAAAAGTTTAATTCACAAATGTTTTCGTTAATCCATCGTATGTAGCCTGGTCCACGGGGTCTAAAATTATCCTCCAACCAGGGAGGAACGCTAGAGATAATTATAGTCACGTCCGGTCGTTTTTGCCGAATGTGTAAAATAAGATTATTAAATAAAATGGCGCACTAGAAAGGCTTTAAACGGCAAATATCATATGACGCGATTTGTAAAAATGAGAATTGACGTGACGGGGGAGACTGTCTACGGTAACGTTTTATTACCGTTAATAAATAATTCAATAACAAAAAGTCGAGCGATCTCTCGGAACGCGTGTTTGGTAGAGCGACCGAAAATAAATAACCATGAAATATGACTAATCTTACCTTACCAGTCAAAACTTCCAAACATAAACAATATTCTTAGACGACACATGAATATTTTACACGTGGACATTGCTTTAAAGGCTGTTATCCCTCGACCACCTGGTATAGCGTTTAAGAGACCACGTAATTTATTGGATTGTTTTAGACAGTCCCGAAACTCCATCGGACGTAGCCTGGTCCCCCTTGGTTGCGCAAAATTCAATAATAACTAATGCAGTTTATGTGTGGATATAATATAACTAACTCTATTCGTAGCACAGCAAATACCTTTAACAGGAAAATAAATGGTACCTTTGACATTAATTCGGAAAATGTTATTTCTTTGATTCAATGTAAAAAATGCCTAATTCAATACATAGGAGTAACTAAATCAAGCATAAACAAACGCATGGATCTACATAAAAATCACATACGTAAACACGTTGCCGGACCAGTTTCTCGTCACTTAAACTCCGCAGGACATAACAGACTTTCTGATTTTAATTTTATTATACTCCAGGTGGGATTTCAAACCACCAGAGATCGAAAAATTAAAAAATCGGAGTTCATTTATAAATTGATTACTTTAGATCCGAAGGGCCTTAACAGTTCGAAAGGGTCATTGCCGTCTTTTTTTATGGACATTTAATTGAGATCTTCTAATCGGTGCCGCATTGTTGCTTTTTTTTCTCGCTTCATCGTTTAATGCGACACGAGCAAACGCTTAACATTGGGCCTCTCATTGGCTTCACATGACACCAGGTATAGTTGGCTTATGTCTAACCACATGTCCCAAAAACTGTTTTTGTGATAATAATGGCGTTAATAATATTATATTTCATTACTTCAATACTTTTTGCTGCTTTTTTTATCGGGATATATTCAATACTTTTTGCTGCTTTTTTATCGGGATATATTAAACTTGTAAGCGAGAATTTAGTTGAGTAGATACCCGCTAAACGGCTAGCATTTTTCCAATTACTTCTTCTTCTTTTCGGTCTTTTTTCTTTGATTGAAAGAAAAGGAAAACGAAGTGTTCTTGTTTGGACTGACGAAGAGCCTACCAGGCTTGAAACGTATCCGTTATACAACTTTTTGGTGACTCTCTCCTCGATTCGGAAGACCATTTCCTTAAAAGCAAATATCTTTTGGAATATTTATATATATATTTTTTTTTTTTTCATACGTTCTAGCTGAGATCATGATTCATTTCCAGTGTTGTGTCTGTTATCGAAAATAAGAAAAAAAAAGTACTCGTTAGCTTCGAAAAGACCTAACGTCTTAAGGCCCGTTCACACTCTTGCGATCTCTTAAACCTGGGTTCCTTAAAACTTTTTAAACCAGAGAACACACTGGCGCCATCTATTGGGAAGCAGTGTAAACTCGGCGGTCCGGCATATTTTTTTTTATTTCTCGCGCATTATCCTTTCTTTTTTGGCTCGAAAAACTTTTGTCAATGTTATAAACGAGTCTTTCTATGGGTATTACGCACATTTGACCTCGGAAATCCCGCAAAACCTTCGCTCTTGTGAAATGCAGTTCCTCGGTCACCGCATAGATGGCGCCACAATGCCAGTGTGTTCCCTCATTCTAAAAATATTTAAGAAGTTTTAAGAGACCTCGTCGCTCTCAGTCGTACTCGGTCGCTAGAGTGTGAACGGGCCTTTACAGAACTCGGTTACCATTTTGCAAATGTAACGAAATACCTCTGTCGTTACTTGGCTTGACTAACGTACGTTACTTTTACGGTGGTTTGTCGTTTCTTTGTGTTTCACTGTTAGTATATGACAGCTGTTAGTATCTAGCTGTAGTGTATAAACCACAAATGTCTCCACAAGATTGTCGAATCATACTTCAGAGACGGGAACTTGATGCATACGGTCGATCTTCGTTCGCTTGAGCAAGGGCGCGCCGGGCCAGTGGGTTTCGGTCTTTCGTTTTGTTAAAAGCACCTCGAACTCTGATAGCTTCTGCGAATAGAGGGACTGGCGGAAAAGAAAAAAAAAATAAGGACTGATGCGAAGCACAGCTGTAATTTCTAGTTATCAATGGTGTGGTACAACGACATATTAACTAAATAAATTACATCACGAATTAGTATAAAAAAAAAACTAAATAAATCACAAGGTTAAACAAATGTCAAATAGGCCTGTAAATATAAGTGCCATGACTGATTTACGCACCTTCTGAAACATACAAGTAAACTAAATTAAGTCGTTTTCGAATAGTTTCCGCTCGCTTATATTAATGAGCATTGTAAGATGTAGCTTTAAAACTATGCGACTAACCAAACTATCTAAAAAAAAGGTGCGTTCTTTTGGCAAACAATGCCTAACCACGACATTTTTACAAAAACAAAAATGAGAGACGTTTACAAATCTCTGCGATGCGAAATTAGAGCGCAGCTCTTGAGTAGGAGCAGAAGAGGGTACGGTACGGGGGAGAGGGTCGGCCCCTTCTCCTCCTCCGTGTGCGGTTTTTCTGCCGGGCTCGGGATCGAACTTGGTTCACTACTCCTGGAGGTGTACCAAGAAAAGGCAAAGGGTAAAGTAGCCAGCACTTCCGCCATTAACACGCGATGAGCCGAGCATGTCCTGGAACTTTCCAAGTATCAAAGATTGATATAAGTAAGGACTGAACCGTGCATCCGTGACAGCATAACAACACTTACTCAAGAACGTTTAACCTGACCAGTACAGAAGGGGAGCTGTCCGAATAAGTTCTCTCCTTCAATGTTTCAACGACAAGCATGGACGAACCTTATGGAGACGGGTGCGAGACCACTTTCTTGGCTTTGAACTGCAACACATGTGCTTCGTGAGATTGTACGTCTAGGCCAGAACAGTTTAGAAAGCAGCACAGCATCATCCAGCACGACACGGGAACTATCAACTTCGACAGCTCTTTGGTGGGTCGCACAACCAAAGCGATCCTCCCGTAGCTGAACTATGTATCCAAATACATCGTACACCCTTCACTTCAGACCTCGGGGGTTCCGATAATCAACGAGAGCACAAAAAAGTTGCACTAAAATATATCCTAGCAATATCCAAATCAATCCGAGGTTCAAGCAGTGCGAGGACTGATTGTCTCGTTCGTGGCAATATTACCTCCGATCTCCAGCAAAATGCTCACTAGAAGTACCGTTCCTCCGTATTTCCACGTTATACCTACGTGAGAGACCACGCTGGACTCTGAAATCGCTTTGGACCGGCCTCAGCTCACGACTCCCGCATCTGAAATCAACTCGCTCGGACAAGTATAACGAAGAACGCACCCGACAAGCTCCGGCCCAGCTGGGAACAGCACTGCCTGAGCGCTACCATCTTGCTCTGCCATCACGTATTTGGTTAGGTCACGTGAGGAGTATTCACATTGACGTACAACGAGCGGCCTTTGGGGAAAGGGGAATGGAGGGGAAGGGGGGGGCCGGGGAGGGGGGGGGGGGGGGTGGAGGGATGGGTCTCATTAATTTACGGACCGGAACTTCAGTTTATCACTCGAAGCCCCTTTACCTCGTTAAATGAACAAAAGTATTTGCCCCCCCCCCCCCCTCATTTTTTTTCAACACACTTAGTAGTGCTATTGATTCGGTAGCGTTGCCGGACTTTTGGTCCGCCTATATTGTTACAATTTTTACGCATCATTCCTCTCCCATAAGAGTGAATTACGTCTGCCACGGCTATCGGGGATCATTTCGCGAAATTTGCGTTCAGATTTGATTTCGTAAGTACCTTAAAACCCGCCGTATATTTCAGAACCAAAATTATTTTAGAGCTATTTGTACACTGGCGCCACCGCGATTTAATTCACGCAAGAAAGAACGAATAAGCGGTTGAACTTTGCTGCAACTCTCTCATAAGGAATTTCGCTGGCAAATTTTGAGCAATCCGAAAAACGGTTTACGCACTCTGGGATTCCTGTTCACACGGGGCGGACACGAGTTCCAGCTGAACGCCGGCAGAGCACTGGTGTGGTGCTCTTCCGCTGAACAGTGCTGAACCGGAAGCTGCTAAGAGAGGGAAATTCTACACATTCCGTGTTAAACCGATTCAATAATGCAGGAATTTTGGAACATGTGAAAATAATTCCACGTTTTCAGAAAAACGCTTTACGTGTCTATGCTATTCCTATTAATATTCTAAATATGCATTTTATGATATACATGTATACAGACTTGTGCTCGTTACTTGAAAAATGTAAAGGATTACAATTACAAATCACCGAGCCTGAAATGTCATGGATAACGTTACAAATTACTTTCGCTGAAAAGTAACGGATTACTTTAATCATTACGTTACAAATTACTTTTCCGTACACTTATCCAGAAAACAATACAAACAATCTTGATATATTTCAAAAATGTTCTGCAACACTACTTTTCATTTCTCATACACCCGTATTATGTCAGTGCTTGTTACAATAAAATATTGTATTTAAGAGGAAATAGCATCGGGGCACTCTGTTCACCTGTAAGCTGTTAAGGCACCGAAAGCTGCACCCCCCCCCCCCCCCCCCCCCAACCACCATCCCGCCAGCTTACGGCCTCCAGAAATGACCCCTGGAATTGTGTAGACAAGGCTAGCGGTACGCATGCTCAGTAGCAGCGTACCGCTATTCAGAGCTAAAGAAGCGATCTACGAAAGCTCCCTTTTGACTCGGATGTTTCGCCTGTCATTCAGAAGAAAAGAAAAACTTTGTTCTGACGTTGCAATGCATATCCAATGCAGAATGTAGATGTCCCAGCTTACCTTGATCTGTTTCCGTGGGTTAGAGTTTGTTGTTCTTGCCGATGACTGTGTTTTTTTGGCAAGCAAAGTACGCACTGAAACTCTAGGTTTCCGTTCTCTTTAATGCCATGAATTGTGAACATCTCATTAAGAGATGACCATGAAGACGACGGACACTCCATGACCGAAAACTCGACCAGTAAGAGAAAAAGTGACGGTCAAGGGTTATCGATCGTTCATCGGTTCTCACTTTCATAAAAAATATTCGTGGAGGCCATTTGAGGGGAGGGCATAGAGAGCGAAAGAAGCAGTGGCCATTGGTCTCACAACACAATAGAGGATCACACCACTCTTACGCTTTCTCTCTCTCTCTCTGTCAGCACTCCTTAAATGGCCTAACCCCGCCCCCCCCCCCCTTTTTTTCCACTATGTTGACAGATGACTGTAAAGTGAGGAGAGGACTCGACCACCATGCCCAGACAAGTAAACTAAAAGAAGTATCGTCCATACCCTCGAAGCGCCTTAGCCTTGGGTCGGTCGCTTTTCAGCCGTGCCTCAAGAGCGTCCTAAAATAAAGTAATGCACACACAAAACAAAAATAAATCACCCCCATCGCGCGAGGCTATATCGTCTGTTACGCGAGTTTTGAACCCGCGAATCGAGGGGGTACGGACCCGCGTTTGATGTCTGTGCAGGTGGCGGGAGACGTCGAAGAAGTTGGAAGGGGTAAAACGGTGTATAAGATCATGATGGAAGGCGACGGAGCGCCTACTCGGCGTTGTCTTACTAAATTTTTGTATTTCAAATATTTGTACATGCCTTGCCCGTTTTTTAGTGGTTCTAGTGACCGGTCATACAAAAAATCGTGTTTTCTTTTCGGATATTCTCCCCTTCCTCATGTTTTTCTATTTTGTTGAACTTGCTCTCTTCATGCTGCTGAATGTTCTGCTCGTATTTCTTCAGATACTGTATTACTTTAATATTTTTAAAAAGTAACGAGTAATTAAAGTAATCTGTTACCAATATTTTGTAGCGAAGTTACATTACAAATTACTATCGAAGAAAAGTAACGTGGCAATTACAAAATTACTTGAAAAAGTAATAGATTACAAGTAACCCGTTACTTGTAATAGATTATTTCGTATCTCTCTCTCTCTCTCTCTATATATATATATATATATACCGGGTGTTTCACCGAAGACTGACGAAATCTTAAAATGAGTGTGTTCCAGAAAAAAAAATTATTTTCTCGAGCCGCATTACTCGTGGTGGCGAATTTCAGAAAATGCTCGATACTAATTAGTTTGCTAATTATAAAAAATGCCTAATTTACTTTTTAATTAGTGGAAACAGATATATAGCTCTAAATAGGAACTTGCTGAGCGTCATCCAAAACCACTAAATCAGTAAGCTTGGAAATATTTTCAGCGCGTGAGAATCGTAGTAGTGCGGTAAAATTACCACTGGTGGAGCAGGTACGAAGCTAAGGCTCCGATAAAAGACGTAAAAATCGCGCAGGCGCCTTATCGCAGCCACCATTTTTTATCACTATTTTTATTAAATTTGACAGGCTGCTACCTGCGGCCTGCTTAAGTTCTATTTGTAATTTTGATGTCCATGACAAACCCAAAAATGAGCTCTTTATACACATGAAGGAACCGTTCAGTGCAGTGGCATAGTCATGTTTTTATTTTGAGGTGGGGGGGGGGAGTCCAATAACATAATATCCGCCCGCCGCCCCCCCCCCCCCCCCACCCTTTGACGAAACAGGGTGAGCTCCGCGGTACGGACGCTCACTCAAAGATTAGCGAGGCGCTGTGAAGATAAAACGGGTAAAGCTGCATTGTCATTCTTTAAAAATGGAGCAGGCTTTATTTACAAGAATATGGGCGTGGGGCCTCACTCCTCTACTGTCGTCGTCGTAGCTGCGGCCCACCAACTTTTAAAAGCTTCCTCACGGCACACAACTCCCCCCGCTTTTTGAGGTAGCACTGCATTACCAACGCGTGAAGGCTAGACGAAATACAAGGATTGCTGTAGACCAGTGTCTGCTCCGTGTCATGGGCGCCACCATGCTTGTTTATGCTGACGCAATGGTACGGTAAAAAGGGGGGGGGGGGGGGGGCGGGGGGGGGAGCGCTGCGCTTCTTTCGAGACTCCAATTTTTCTTTTAGCAGTATATTACTTTTTTTTTTTTGGGGGGGGGGGGGTTCGATTCGAACCCCCCCCCCCAGCCTACGCTACTGGTTCAGTTGTAGGGTTTATATCTTGCGCTATTGTTGCTTACGTATCGTTTAAGATTATTTTCTTAACAACCCCATTTCGTTCGTTTTTTTTTTGTGCTTTCATAAAAAAAAGTACTTCTTTTCCAACAATTGCAGCTTATAAATGTAATATTATGTTTGTGTGGTCTTTATTTAAGCCCCAATATCGAACAATGTGTACGATATTAACTATGCAGAGGGGAGGGGGAGAGGAGTGTAGTTTGTGGAGCCGCCATTAGCAAAATATGTCTGCCCTGACCCTTCCACTGTTCCGGCACCAATGGCAACGCTGTCTTTCTTTCTTTTAATTTAAATTGGGACACTTGAGTCGGGATGCGTATTGTTTTTTTTATCTCAGTTTAGTAAATATCTTATTTCTATATGTCTAGTCTTGTCTGTGTTTTTCTGCTTGTCGTACTCTTTTCATCCCGAAAAGTGTATGACTAGATCCTAACGGCTCTTAAAAAGCATAAGACGAGATCTACAATCCTCGTATTGTAGCTAGCATTCCAGTCCCATGCTTTAATCTTTTTTTCGAAGTTTTTTGTGTTTAGATTTCTTAATTGCTAAGGTTCACACATTTCGTCGAGTCTCATTACGATGATGGATATAAGAAGAAGAAAAAAAGAAATATCGGAATGAGAGTTTTTGCTCTGTGAAGCACGTCAAGGTAGATCTGATGAGGTCATTTATGACAAAAGTTCACGGGCATCATTTCTTGCTTTGTAATCTCATCTTGGAGCGAGTAGATAAAAAAATTATTAGCCTTTCCACTCTGTAAATGTGGATGACCAGCGAAGCTGTTTAGCGCACGGAACAGACGTGATACAGGAGCTTGAACAAAGGTACGAACACATTTATGCCGTACGATCTTCATCGGTGGTGTTTTCCGCCCGCCACCACCGCTTACAGACGCGTAGACGCGCGCGACGGGACCGCCACCCCGGGAGCGCGGAAGGAAACTAGGCACGCAAGCGCTTGAAACTATTATTATAATGCAATTAAATGCAAAGGTGCAAGCTTTGCATTTAATTGCAAATTATTCAAAAAAATAATAACTTTAAAATTGCAAGCTTCACCCTTGTTGGTGTTCGACTGGTGGCAGCTGATAAAACCCGTTTGCTCTACTGACGTCTAACCCCTGGTTAGCTCAGTTGGTAGAGCGCTCCACTTGTAATGGAGAGGTCCCGGGTTCGAGACCCGGACCAGGTGGATTTTTTCGGTCGCTCACCGGTCACCTAGCTGTGTTTGGAGATTTATGTTTGTCCTTTGTCCCTCTCGTTCCCCTTCTCCAGGGATTACTTTCGTCATCGCTTGAAACGACGACAAAGAGAGGGCGCTGCGAGTTTTTGTTGACGCACATGAAAACTCCACGGAACCCTAGCCATGTACAGCTTCGCTGTGTAAAGATTAGAAAACGGTACAGCACACGTAGGTACGTACGTACGGTTTGCTTTGAGTTAATCATCATTTATTATGAACGGAGCTAATGAAATGCTGTAATTCTGATTGAACCTCCGTAATGTACTTCAGAAACGTCAAATACGTCTGCCGAATAAACCTTATTACATATATCTTGACGACTTCCTTGTGACGATCCATGAGTTTCAGGGCACATTTCATGCTTGGACTTTAAACATATAAGGTCATTCTTATGCAGTAGTCAGTGCCAGGGTCTAATACTTCATTTTCTTCTTTCATAAATTATTTTAGATGTTGGTACATTCCTTGCAGTGCAATACCTCCACGCTAATTTTACACCCGCAGTAAGGATATCACAATGTCCACAGAACAAAGTGAGTTTGTAGTTTCTACATTTTTTTCAGTAATTAATCTTTTCGCTTCAGTTAACGCAACACTGACATGAGCAAGTACTTGACCCTGGCATCCGATAACACACTGCCTTGAGAACAACGTAATGCCCATTGATCCACCACGCACTACACGAGAACCAGAAGCAATATGCTGGAAAGTTTCATTTCCTTGAATTGGTCTAAAAGGCAGTAACTAATTTATTTTTTTGAACAACTCCAACTGAATAACAATTATAGTTTGTCTAGCTTTCTTTCCAGGTCGGACACTTCTAGATTCTTTGTGTTTTTCACCAACAGAAATATCCGCGAAGTAGTGTCTAGGCCCCCACCAGGAATTTCTTAATCAAAGTCAGTGAGCACATAATGCTCGGAAACAGCTCTAAATTAGGGACCAATTTGAGATCAACTCGCTGGCATAGGGCAGAGAAAGTAGCTCACTCATGCGTGCGAATTAATTCTTGCAGAGTATATCAGTATTTCTCATCGCAGCAGTGCCTTGAGGGGATCAGGATTACCTCAGCAAATCCACGTTGAGATGATTCTCAGAGCAAAAAGATTCGTTTTAATCGAAGGAAACAGCACGAAAACAGACGACGAGGACGTAGAAGAAACAGACGGCACGAGCGCTGACTATCAACTGAAATATTTTATTAGAAAGACATACGAAAACGGCCATTCATCTGTGGTAGTAAGATCCCCGCCTGCGTATCACGTGACAATTCATAACAGCGTAATGGCACGTGATAAACGCGATAAAAAGCGATATGACGCTAGCCCAAATCCAAAAACTCTACCTAACGATCTAGCAGTGCCGAAGACGGTTGGCTGACACAGGAGGCTCCCGTCTTTTTTATTTGGTATGCTTCGACTATCTTTCTAGACACTTGGTCCCTGTGCTTGAACAAAACTTTGGTGTCACTCAATCTTGGCTCACAGTTACAGTCGCGGAAATGCAACGCAAGACGAGAGTACGGTGCTCTCTTAAACGGATGTTCAAACAGCGACCCGTTTGACCGATATACACACAACCGCATAAGAAAGGTATCTCATACCTTCTCCAACGGTGCATGATACGAACTGTATGCCATGTCTTACGGCTCAACTCTATTAGGATGTTTTCCTTACTAACACACCTTTCTAAAAAGGGGCATATCGGGCTCATTCAATTTGGATTTGGTCTATCGTCATATCGCTTTTTATAGCGGGACATCACGCTGTTATGAATAGTCCCGTGATACGCAGGCGGGGGGTCGTACTACCAAGAATGAATTATCGTTTTTGTAAGTTTTCCTATTTAAATATGTTTAGATATGTTGTCTTGGAATGTGAACGCAAAAGGAGACAAGGGACACACAAAAACACGTCAGACATGGACAGCGTTCAACTCGCAAGACGTTTATTACTTCCTCCGGCATGCAGCGCCGGCGTGATCTTGACCGCGCACCTGCTGGCTCAAGGTCACGCTCATGCCTCTCCCCCCCCCCCCCCCCCCCTCTCCCCAAACCGAGGTTTCCTATCTCAATCTCAAGAAGGAATAATCGTGTTGAGAGTTGAACGCTGTCCGTGTCTGACGTGTTTTTGTGTGCCCTTTGTTTCCTTTTGCGTTCGCACACCAAGATGTTTAACCAACACGCTCTCACGATTCTATCTATATCAAATATTTTAGTTGATAATCAGCGCTCGTCCCGTGTGTTTCTTCTACCTCCTTTTCGCGCTGTTTCCTACGATGAATTTCCACCAACTCGCCCAACTATCTATTCTTCTATTACAGCTGTCAAGGGCTAGTTTTCCCGGGATCGAGTCCGTCAGCAAATAAATGTTGAAATCTATAAGCGACGGCGGCAACCTTTCCAGCAATTCCTCCCTGGCTTGCCGACGTGCGGCCGGCCATTACTTCATTCCCACCATAGTACCACCTTCGCCAGTCTTCTTTCTGCACCAGAGTGGAAAGGCTGAAAGTGTTTCGTTTTAAGATATCTTATTTTTAAAGCTCAGCTCTTAAGCTCCCGTTTCCGGGTTGAGCGGCGTCGCCGTCGCCGTCGGCGTGACCGCGCGTTGTATTATGGGACGTTTCCCATAATGACGTGACACGTGACGTCACGTGTGACGTCCCGTGAATGAGTGT
Source organism: Ixodes scapularis (assembly GCF_016920785.2). Classification (NCBI taxonomy): domain Eukaryota; kingdom Metazoa; phylum Arthropoda; class Arachnida; order Ixodida; family Ixodidae; genus Ixodes; species Ixodes scapularis. Next base: position 90,791,499 of record NW_024609868.1, on the reverse strand, counting down.
GACGTCACGTCAAATTTAGTGGATAATTTCCCCGCTAAACTTAGCGGGGCAATTTTCGCTAATTTTAGCGAGAAATTTAGCCTAATTTTTCTGCTTAATATGAGGCGAGCAGTAGAGGAAGAGGGGAGGGTACAGAGGGAGAGGAAGGGCATACCCTGATCTCCTCCTCCTTAATAGCTGCGCTCTAATTCGTCATAGCACAGAATAGTAAACGTCTTTCATTTTTATGTCAACCATCGTAAAGAGGCTCGACTAGATCTGTGAACGTCGACTATTGATAAAACTGGACACAGGAACTTCTAACGAAATCGGAGCAGGTAGCTCGATTGCATTTTATAGAGAATATGCTAGTTTTGTTTACTACATAGATACCAAGGTGCCTATAGTGACTATCAGACACCCAACAGTAAAAACCTGTATTATTCAACACTACGAATGCCCGTGTGTTTCTTTTTCCATGGAACACTTGGAGAGTCACTCGTTGTCATCTATATAGGAATTAGGCGAATGACAATAAAAATATTTACCTAGATTAACAAGAATAAATAAAAAAAAAACAATTATTCAATGATATTCTGATCATTACATTTCACACTGTCACTTCACTTCCACACCGCAAACGTAACTTCTGAGCTTTTCTTTCCCGTCTTGTTTTTCAAGAGGCTCACTTTCTAGATCGCGATGATTGTCAAGTACACGCGCGGGTACTTTTCTTTTTATAGCGAAGCTGCATTTGCCTCTGCACAAAAGATGCGCCCAAAAGGCTGTTTTTTTTTCTTTGTTTCTTAAAACCTATTAATGAGAAGGAATGAATGTCCACAAACGATGCCGCTTCTACCCTTTATAGTTACTGACAAGTCAAGAAACGTAGGCCGTGACATTACGTTCACGGTTCTTGCTTTGGGACTCGTAATTCGGTGTACTTATCAGTGACTAATGTAGCAATTATGTTTACTCTGGAACGAGAAGAGAAAGCTTGTAATTTGCCCCGTTCTGCGTTTCGTGTGCTCCCAGTGATCCTGCTCAATCCTGCGCTAAGCATGAAAAAAGAAAGCGACCACAAGGAGCCATAAAAACGTAGCGAAAAATAAAAACCGCAGAAGTGTGTATTTTACTAACAGTTCAAAATTTCTAGACATTTACACAAAAAGAAGGCAATCTGCAGGCTGCAGTATGACCATATAAAACCATTAATTGGCACATATAGCATGGTGATGTATAGGTATGCTCTGTAAAGTTTATACGTACCGTTGCACACACGGCTGGCTATAACATCGCAAGTGCTGTGGCATTGTCTGCTTCAAGCCAGGTGGACGACCATGCGGGGTTGTGATCAAAAACTGGAAGTGCAAGACCATCGCTCGCCTCCCCCCCTCCCTTCCCCCCCCCCCCCCCTTTTTATGTGCGATGTGCTCCAAGCCCACCAAATACGTGGTGCTGGGGGCACGGAAAATTCACCGCTCGCGTGTTATAACCAGCTCTGTCCCCGATAGCACTTGTAGCCGCCTAAACGTGCATTCCTTAATAAACTTTGCTCTTCAGGAAGAACACGCAAAAGAAAATACAACCGATCTGGATCAAGGCTCCACCCCCGCCCGTGGCGCTGCAAACGGATCCAGCCGCTGGAGTGAATTTGCTCAGCAAAGTAGAGGACAGCCGACCCACGAACCATGGCAGACTGGACAAGAAGGAAGCAATGGTGGCCCCGAACAAGGACGTCATCAAGACGGAAGAACTCTTGGGCCACGGCCGTTTCCAGTTCCACATCTTGGTATGTGCTCAGCTGTCCGCGGGTGTGCTCCTCTTCCACCACCTGTCCATCTACCTGTTGGCGCCCGAAGTGGACCACTGGTGCCGACCTCCGGGCGACCAGGCCAGCCTGACTCCGGACCAGTGGAAGAACATGAGCATCCCTTTCTATGAAGACGGCACCTACAGCAAGTGCACCATGTACGATCCCTTAGAGTTGAAGAGGGATAACAGTACGGAGGTCCCGTGCACGCAGTGGGACTTCGATTTGAGGCCCGGCATTGACACCATCGTGAGCGAGTGGAAATTGGTGTGCGGGAAGAAATGGGTAATCCGCGTCGTGTTCGTTTACTCGCTGCTGGGCGGGCTTATTTTCGTGCCGCTCCAGGGTCAGCTCGCGGACAAAGTTGGCAGGTGGCCCATCATATGCGTCAGTATCACGCTGTGCTTCCTTGCCGCCGCTATGGCAATATTTTCTGTGCAAGTGGCCACGTTTGCCATGGCTCGGATGTTCCTCACAGCATCTTTCAGCACACTTAAGATGGTCCTTGTCATTTTATTGTTTGAAAGTCTCGGAGATGACCGTCGAGTGGCTTACTGCTGCTTCGTTGAGATGGGCTCCGTTGTGGGAAGTCTAGCCGCTAAAGTTCTCGAGAACTTCCAATTAGACTGGAAGATAGTGTGTATGATAACGGTAGCCCCTACAGTTGTACTTATGGCTGTCTTTTACACGGCGGAGGAGTCTATTCGTTGGTTGTTGAGCGTTTTAGACATAGAAAGAGTGGAGAAAGTCACCATTAGGGTTTCCAGAATCAACAATGCTGATATCGACATCGATGCCATTATCGGGCGCTTGATCAAATCTGACGCATTGTATTCTGGGAGATCCTCGATTGCCCTCTGCGAGCTTCTGACAATACCAATCCTTCGATTTCGCACGCTCGTGCTTTCGTGGATATGGTTCAGCTTGCTCCTCTCTTTCTACAGCTTGGACATGCTAGGCGAGAGAAGCACGGGAATCCGACTTAATCTGCTTGAATCCCTTCCTCACCTTGTCAGTGTATTTACTTCCATCATTCTTCTGAGCGACTATTCGCGCAAAGCTGCACTTTCGCTGGCGCTTCCCATCAGCTGCGGCCTGATCTGTGTGCTGGCAGTGTCAGTTACCATCGCGCAACATGACCTAGCCTGGGTCCTAATAAGGGTCACCTTCTCTTCGATCTCCACTGACTTCATGCTTGTACATTTCTACAGTCTGGAGCTCTATCCGACCAGAATTCGGGGCACCGGAATTGGTGCTCTTTACTTCTGCGGAAAGATTGGTGCTTCGTTGTCGCCGCTTTTGGTGGAACTGTCAGATCGAACGCACCCGACCGCGCCCATCTTAGTAGTACTCGCCATCACGACACTGTCGTTGCTCCTGGTTAGGTTCTTGCCGGAAACAAGGCACCACATGTTGCCTGACATACTCGAAGACTTAACACAAAAGAAAGTTATGAATCCTGAAAATTCCGAATGTGCCAAATAGGTGCCCTAAACTCTGCAAGGCGAGGCATTGTTTACGGTCTTCAATACGGTTGCTGAAAATATTTCCTGAATAGCTACTTTTTATTTACCAAATTTAGGCGTACAATTATAACTACTCCAGGATACATTTATTTATCGTGCAGTTGCAGTAATTTTGAGTTTTCTATTCGCATTTTCACTAACCTAGATTTTCTACAATTACTTTTTGTTAAAGGTGGTGTTTATTATTACATTTCATGGACCGATTTCTTAGTCTCTATTTTCATAAACATATGCGTTAATAGATCTGAATCACAAGTATCTGGATATATTTTTTGGGAAAATAAATTTCGCCCAACAACAGTTACAAACGCAGAGTGGCATGCTATAAACTCACTGAATACCTCGACGTGCAATCTGCTGATGCCATGCTCGGCATCTTTCATTGACCACTGAATTCCGTTCTATTTTGTAAGCATTTCTTATCCTGCCATTCAGTGTGGCCCTGGTAGCGCTTTGTCCACAGTTCTCATCCTCGAGCGTTCTTATCGGAGGCGATAGTTTTCCATCCTGCCCGCGTCTTGCGGATAGAGGAACTGAACTATCAGCACTGAACGCTTGGTTCTATGTATTCATCACGTGACGATTTATAACACTAAAACCACGTCACCCCTTAATCCGCTGATTTCAAAAGACAAAACACCTGCGGTTTTATAAGTGCATCTCATTATCCAGGCTGGATAAACACCTCTTCCCAGGTATTGCAATTCCGTGATCGAAGATTATGCTTCACCACACCCCGCCGGCTCATCTTGCAAGCACGGGTCATCAGATTGATGCAATGGTGTGTCTGAATTTCTCTTCAGAATATCACAGGTTTACGGGTTACGAGTCTTAGTGAGTGGATTTACGCTGGCACAGTTCCTGCCATAATTGTCATGTTATTTGTGTTTTTGGTAAACAGCGGTGGAAACGAACCACCTTTCTTGTCATTGTTAACTCTGCGTCGTTTGTGTTTCATTGTGCTTGTCTTTAACCTGTATTCCTCTCTGACGAAGAGCCTGCGGCATTCTCAGCTCACCATTCAGAGACGTGTGCTCCTAATGCATGTTTATAGTTTTCTTTGTACAATACTCACTAACGGAAACTCGGCCGAGCATTGTGTACCACCAGTTTACGGAGGAGTAGTCACTTTTGTCCGGAGAAACTGGCATAGGGCGTCCCAAAGGCGTAAACATGGCTTTCGTGAGCTACTTCGTCCGTCGGGCGCTTTCGTGATGCAATACAAAAGGAACTGTTATGCGAAACTTGGCCCGTTTCTTCCTCCACTTGCAAAAGGCGAGGACACCCCAGAAGAGTGAGAATACAGATTCGATGACTCCCAGCGTCAGCATTAGCACGTCGTATCTGCCGAGTGTGTCACGGACATATCCTGTGAAGCAGAAACAATTCACAGGATTAGTTGGTTACGTGGTGGACAAATATTTATCTTGACATAAAGTAGCTATATTAAAGCTTTTTTTTTCAGTTCAGTAGCATTCAAACCCACTTAACCATCGTGAGAATCTGTGAACTATAAACGCAAATATTTCCACCTACAGGGAGCGCTTTGTTCAACTCGGTTAAGCAGCTCTGTGTTTACTTCAACAACTATAATAATTGTTAACTTTCCAGTGACATAAATGAAGCATTATTTTGTATGGTGTGGGGCAAGAACAACATTAACGCTGGTATCTTTTGATTTTTCTTCAATTATTGAGATTAAAAAAAAAAAAAAAAAACATTTACCTTTGTTTTCCATGGCTCAGGTAAACCACTAGAAGAGTGGCTGCACAATCTCCCTATACACATCTCACACTGACGCGATGCAAGCTATAGATAGACCTTTCCGGAATATCCCAGTAGCCCTTACAACGAGGGGAACTGTTGGGCTGTTTGGATGTGCGCTCGCGCCGTTTCGAACGCTTCGTATGTATCGGCAGCGCCGGCACGATTCATTCTCTCTAATCATTAGGAGCTCAAAATATAAAGCGAACAAAAACGAAAAAAAGGTTATCGCATACTTGGTTTTGCTTTCCCTTTTTCCTATCTGGATTCTGAAATCGCGAACTGTTAAACCAACGTCAATTCCGTCTTCGCTTCTTGGACAATTTCAAGTTCCGTACATCTGAACGTCACAATGCGTAAAGCAGACGCTTGGGACACACCATATTTCCGAAAAGGTCTGTTATGTCCATGGTGAAAACTATTGAGCGCATTAAACAAATGAAAAACATGCATTAAAAGGACACTGACAGAATATAGAGGCTCACCAAGGTTTTTATTTGTACTTGACCCACGAGAGCCGAACTACCCAAAACAAAATTTTGGGCTCGAAATTCGTTTTCGTTCCGGCCGATAGCCGCCGATTGAGGACCGACCGCTTTGAGTCGCGCTCACTCTCTTCTCCGTGGTCACATGCCGTTTCTACTGGGTGATCTAAGAAGCGGCCAGGTTCTCTAAATCGAACGCAAAATTCGGTTTCTTAACATCTCGCGCTAAGACTTTGTGCAGAGCTGCCCACATATGGTGTTTTTTTGTTGTTTTTTTGTAAAATTTGCAAAGAGCGAACTTACCTGAGGAAAAAGTAAAGAAAGAAAAAGGCTTAGCTCATATGGAAACACAGCGAAGCTACCGGTCTTCAAACAATACGGCGCCGTTTCGCTCGGCAGACAAGAGATGGCGCAAGCGGTCACGACGCCAACGAAGTAGCATTCGACGCCAAGAGATTGGTCTTTAGCAGACGATGTTTTCGACTCAAAAGCGGCGCGCGTTCCGCATCGGCGACAGTCGCAGAACCAAAGACAGACGCGTTAGTGGAAAGGAACTGCAAAGCAGACGACATCAGTACCTTGAAAAAAACAGTCAAAATATCCCGAGAAAATATTTTTTAATCGATTGTGTGTCCATTCAATGTGTCTTATTAGTAAGGATGATAAAATAATGCATTGGCAACTGATATCAAAAAAGCTCGCGCCGCTTTTGAGTCGAAAAGATCATCTGCTAAGGATGCCGGCTCTCGGCGCCGCCTGCTTGTTCGTTGGCGGCAATTGGCGCCGCGACCGCTTGCGCCATCTCTTGTCTGCCCTGCGAAACGGCCCCGTATTGTTTAAAGAGTGGTGGCTTCGCTGCGTTTCCGTAGGAGCTAAGCCTTTTTCTTTCTTTACTTTTTCCCCAGGTAAGTTCGCTCTTTACAAATTTTATTAAAAAAAATGCACCATATGTGGGCAACGCTGCACAAAGTCTTCGCGCGATAGCTGAAAAAAGCGAATTTTGCGGTCGATTTAAAGAGCCTCGCCGCTCCTTGAATCCCTCAGTATATGGTTAGACAAACACACCAAATATAATCGAAGTCGTGGGTCACCGAAGGCACAAACTCATTATTCAAAATAAAAAATAAAAACAAAATATGATACTCATTTTTGTGGCTTCTAAAAATCTGCAAATACATTTACTGAAAAGGGGAAAAAGTTGCACAGAGAACCGGAAGATATATGTGCATCTTCTGCATAATTTTCAACATGGCGTCGTATCGCGGGAGAAGCGGGCGGACGGCTGAACGAAGCGGACTAAACGATGGCGGAGGACATCGGGCGTGAGACCTCTAATTCAGAACTGTTGTTCGCGGTACCGGCGAATTCCTCTGGCTTTGAAAGAGAAATCATTTACCGGTAAAAATAAATTAGTATTTATTCCGTGTGACAGGCCCGCCCACAAAGGTAATTTGCACGAAGACGTCGCCAAGTCGCCGCCTATTCACCTGGCCAAAGACATCGCTTGTCGTACGAACACGAATTGGTAAGAGCTTCAAAAGCGTGCAAACGTCAAGCGTGAAGTGCTTGACTTTGCGTTTTTCGTGCGACGTGCCCGTTTTTCGTCTGCTTCGCATCGCTGGAAAAACGAAGAAAAAAGAAAAAAAAACGCGGTCGGGTGAAGTCACGTGACTTCTGGCAACCCCCCCCCCCCCCCCCCCCCCCCCCCCCGTTTCGGTTTTGGTTTCAAGGAGTTGCTTTTTTTTAACTTTATAAAAAATAACGTGACGCTGTAGCAAAATATTGATTTGGTACTCTTCTAACACCATTATGAAGCGCCTGGAAAAAAAAATAAAACAATTTTTGGGAGTGTCATTGTCTTTCTGATTGGAGGTAAGGCGCGCTCGCCTATAGGTAGGTTGTCTTGAGGCGACAAGGGAAAGGGAATAATGTAAACTAGTGTTTGACTATCGGATAATTGATACGGAGTAATGGACCTTAGAGTCCCTGATGAATGCATATCACGGAGTCCAGAATTTACATTTTGTGCTGCGCCTCTCCTTTTAGGATGGGTCTAATCGTCAATGTCACCAAATAAAATGTAACGGAGCTAAATGTCGTTAGTTTTATAGGTCCTAAAATATGATCCCTTTTTTTTTCATTTATGTACCCAGAAATGTGAGTAACAGTAACCTAAAGACTCTACAACTAACTGCATCATGAAGTAGAACAGGATTATACAACCCCGAACATCTCTCGCAAGCGATAATTTTGACGAACCTGCCAGTGAACAGGCGCCTCCTCTGCTATTTGCTTGGAGTTCATGTGCCTCCAAGCAAAAGTCTCACTTTTCAATGTATTTTCTGCATATAACGTCGTCTCGAAGCGGCAAAAGCTCCGAGTGCGATTGGCGCGCGGGAAGTTGTGCTACCGACAATGGCTCTTTCACGATCCACCTGAGTCACGGAAGAGGCAGGAGGGTGTAGCACGACTTTTGTTCCGGGCACTAACCGTAGTCCGAGCAGCCCGAGCTTTCGCCGCTGTGTGACCTGGGCCCGCACGCGCGCACAACACTTTTTGAAGAAGGTCAATTCGCTCCCACGCTTCTTACGATGCGCAGACGTCCCGTCTCGGTGACTTGCAGTTGTAACTTAACGTAGAGTCGTAGACCAACGTTATCAAATGAGGGTTTTCGCGTAGATGTTTTCCGCCGCTCCGCAATTCTCTCCGCAACTCGCAACGAGATCCGAAACTCTGCAGACAGGTCTAGCGGTGCGCGTGCGCAGCTGCGGCGTCTTCATTGTGGACAGCGTAGCGGAGGTCTAGAGACCGCCTACGGAAACCTTCTCGTGTGAGAATGGGCGGTTGTTTGAATAAGTGGTGTCACTCACCGATGATGGGCGCTCGGGCCAAAAACGGCACCGCGCACGACACGCTCATCAGCGCGAATGCGACGGGCGTCTGCCGTTTATTGAACGTCTCCGTCAGCAGTACGAAGAGCAGGAAGCCGCGGCTGCCCTGGCCCCAGCCGACCATGAAGCCTGAAGCCACCAGCCAAGGATAGCTCGTCTTGAGCAGTACCATGATCACGAGCCCGGAGCTCTGGATGACGAAGCTGCTGAAGATCACCGTTTCTTTCGAAGTGACGCCGCCGTCCACGATGGGGGCCATGGACAGACTGGCGCCACCCCAGCCAACGGACATGGCCGTCATGATCATGGCAGCGTTGTAGTGACTGAATCCGTTGTCGTTGGCAAAGTCCACAATGGTCAGTGTGTACGTGAAGATGGCGAAGCAAGCGACCGCGTTGGTAAAGCAGACGAAGAGAAATATGCACCGGAAGAATGGCCGCGCCTAGAAGGAGCAAGGTTACATGTTACCGCTTAGACTCGGACTTTTTTTTAACACATACGGTGTGTTTATCAGCCGAATTGATCTACTGCCTAAGTTACCCAAGCTTCCAAAAAACACTGCAAAGAGATAAAGGAAACTAAATGCTGCTTCAAAGGGCGTGCCTATAAGCAAATTTAATATCAGTGTCGAAAACGAGCTTTCAGTGACGGCAAAGGTCTAGCGTCGGATAATGAAGACATCAAATTTTATAGGTAGGACTGGCTGTACAGGTGCACATGATACCTTCTAATTTTTTCAAGCGCATGATTCTTACTCAAATGTTTGCTTGGAACATCCATAATTCGGTGGGGCGTTCACATCTCTACAACTGGATGGTAGTTCAAACAATTATGAAGGTGGCGCATGGTTGTCGCACGTTATTGTCGTTTCGGCTCTCTATTGGTTCAGACCAATTAATCCCGTAAGTGATTACGTTACAACATGGCGTCTGGGTCCAAGCATACCGTTGCTAGGGACGTTTCTATGGACTAATGCATGGAGACTCCACATGAGGCTAGATTTTTGCTTACAAGTAAGTCAATATTTTTTTGTTAGCAACCTAACTTCTTGATATCTAGTTATGAAGATGTTCTTGTCGTCTCAGTGTCGTATTGCAACAATGAAAGCCATTTTTGAAGTAATACACTCTGTTTTGTTTGTGTAGCAGACGACATGATCGATTTGCTGGCCTCTGTTGCAGCGGCGTCTTCACTGAATTGCGTTGTTGAACGAGCGACAAAAACAAGTGCATCGCCATGGCCGTCACCGTACGGGTTTTTTTTTTTGTTTTTTTTTCTGAACCCAGCTTAGTTTAGAGGGCTGAAAATGCCTTAAATCAAACCACGTCCTGGAGCTCAGTTACGACGACGACCTGAAGTGCCTTACCGACATAGTGCAGGTCAGCATGAGAAACAAATAGTACGCCGCCGAGGTAAGTCGTTTATTATTATTATTATTGAGGTTGTCAGGTTATTAAATTACTGCATGTCTGTCGCGATTTCGCAGTAACCATCGCAGCGATGGTTGCAACCAAGTACAAAGCACCGTCGCATAGCGCGAGTCCGCAAACAAGATTTGGGATCTGAACCCATCGCCTGAAGTGCTTTTCTCACGGGTGCATTGCGATCTTTTAGCAGACGATGATCTGGATCGACGCCCGGACTTTCGATAAATCATATTTTGCATTGCGCCCCACTATACATTCTTATATGTGTGTGAAACTCATTATATTTACAACAAATGCAATATCAGAATATCGTCTTTATTCACACGATTCAAACGACCGCGCCGGCTTGTGGCAGACGGCATACTTCTTGCATTCGTCGTCTGCTGCGGGCATCTTGAGGACCGGAAGTTGCAGTCGCAAATATTTCAGAAACAAGCGATTACCGGCACACTTCTGTCGAAACATATGTGACAATCAAGCTTTCTATATGCGTGATTTTTAGAAGTTTAGAGCCTACTCCTGATTTTCGAACGGTAGGGTTTTCGTAGCGAAACCTAGCCACATGCCTTTGTCCATAACAACGACCCTAGCAACGGTTTGTAACTTGTAAGGACCCATGACGTCACACTTACGGAGTCAGTGACGCCATCAGCAACAAAAATGTGCTAAAAAATGAAAGCCGTTTACAACTCCCTGTAACGCCAAATTAGAGCGCAGCTCCTGAGGAGGGAAGGGTACTGGGGGGTGGGTCAAGTGACCTCGGGGGGCGGGGGGTCACGTGACCTTGTGGGAGTCACGTGACCTTGGGGCGTCACGTGACGTCGGGGGGTCACGTGACCTAAGACCACGTGACGATGTCGATGACGTCATCAGTGACGTCACTGATGACGCCATCAGTGATGATGATGATGACAATGCGGATGCCGGTGACGTCATCAGTGACGTCACTGATGACGTCATCAGTGGCTATGACGTCAACGGGGGGTCACGTGACCTCGGAGGGTATCCCCAGGTCACATGACCCCGGGGGGGTCACGTGACCTGGGTAACCATCGTGACCCTCGTGAAGGTAACCCTAGTAACCCTTGTGAGGGCAACTCTCGTGACCCTCGTGAGGGTAACTCTCGTGACCCTCGTGAGGGTAACTCTCATAACCCTCGTGACCCTCGTGAGGGTAACCCTCCTGAAGGTAACCCTTTTGAGGGTAACTAACCCTCGTAACCCTCGTGAGGGTAACCCTCATGAAGGTAACCCTTTCGAGGGTAACTAACCCTCGTTACGAGGGTAAGTAACCCTCGTGGCCCTCGTGATCATCGTGAGGGTAACCCTCATGAGATTAACCCTCGTAACCCTCGTAACCTTCACGAGGGTTACGAGGGTTGCGGTTACGCCGACGGCGACGCCGACGGCGACGCCGACGCCGACGCCGCTCAAGCCGGGAACGGGCCCCTAAGAGCTGCGCTCTAAAATTATAAATTGTTTTCCTCTATTACACATAAAGTAATATAGTAAACGTAAAAAGTGGACGCTATGCGGCCGAGATACAGCAGAGCCGTACATTAGGAGAGGTTAGCCAATGGGCGGAACAAAGGCAGCCGCCGGCGCCGAATACTCCCCTTGCGGTTAGAGCATAAACCAAAGGTGCGACACAGCGTCAACCAATCAGCAGACCACGACATCGCAATATTGTAAACGACATTTAAAGCGTAAAATGGAAGCGTTCAATCTCGGCCTCTCGGTGATAGTTTGCTCTGGGCCGGGCGGCAACTTTTCTTAAGATGTCCGGGGAGAGGAGGAGAGCCCGCGCACAGCTTCATTCCGCGCTCAAAATGTGAGAGGGAACTCGTACCTGTACCTTCCACTGCATTTGCCAAGAAAAGTTGTCGCGTAGTATGAAACAGCGTCTCAGCTGAGACTGGCTGAAAGAAAACAGTGCAAAGGATGGGGAGCGCTAGCGTCTTGAAACGCGGAGTCCCGCTCGGCTTGTGTGCTGGCTTTGGCAGAGCTTTCTTTTCCTGTCTCAGCTGAGACGCTGCTTCTAACAAGTCGGCCCTAGTCTGGAGCTCACGCTCGTTTATTCTACATTTGAATATGGGCGTGACGAAAACCTCACATGCGCCAAGTTTTCAGTCACCAAGAGCTACATACATTCTTAGTCGAATGACGCTAAGATGGCTCAAATTAGTCGAGTCGTGTTTTAGAGCTCGTGATCACCTCTACGGGCTGTTTCGTCTAAAAAATTTCGACTAAAAAAAAAAGGCTTTTAGCGGCTCTGACCAGTAGTAAGCCCAGGAACAAAGACGTCACATATCGCGCGCTTTCGGTACCGCGGGTCGCACCCGTCGGTGGAGAAGGTTTCCGCGTCGTCTGGTTAAAATGTGATGCACTGGTATTTAGTCACTCTCTCCGTGCCCGCTGGCTTGCCCGAACCTCGAGGGACGTGGAAACAGCAAAAAAGGTAGACGCTTAAATATGATTGCAGGGCCCCTTTAAGGAGAAGGAACGGAATGTAGGTCTACGTGCCGCACGTGCTGGCGTTTGGTGCAATAACTTCTAAGGCAAAAGCCTAAAACAACTGCATCTTGCGCTCGTGTTCGCCGACGCGTAGTTTTGGTTAGTAGGGAGTTGTAATAGATCGTTTTTCTCCTCCGCTACGGTATCCCCGAAAAAAACGCCGCAGCTGCGCATGCGCGCCCCCAGCCTTGTGTGCATAGTTCAAGGTCGTGTGGCGGATTACGGAGCGCTATCCGGGTGTTTAGCGGGCTGCGGAAACGCTCTACTACAATTCCCTATTTACTTCGAGTTTTCCGTAGGGGGAAGGCAAGCTCGTACGGCGCGTAAACCTACATTCCCAGCATTCCCCTTAATGATTGGGTCATTTAGCAATATATGTATGTCATAAATGAAAACCGTCATAAAGAATCGTCACGAAGAAGCGTGACATCACTTGACATCTTGACGTCGTGTGACACCACGATTTCACTGTCATCTGGTGTCACGGTATCACGTGACGGCGACATCATGATATCAAATGACATTGTGACGTCACGCGAACCCATGACGTGGTGTGATTTCATAGTCGTGAGACCTCGTGACGTCACTTGACGCCACAGCTTTCGGAAATGGACTACTTTCAAAAATCCCTGCATACAACACTGCTCACGTTGCATTATGGGACTTCTGTGGCCATGGAGAGGAGTGGTATGGTTTCGATTTCGATTGCCCCGTTGACAAAGTAGTGCATCTTATCAGTGTATGAAGTCGGCGCTCGCTTGCATTGCATTCATTGGTCTACGTGAGAGCTCCCGTTAAAACACGCACCTTCAGCAGCCGTAAGGACCTGCACTTAGCGAGGACTAAGAGTACGGCCGGCCGCGTTTTATAGCTTTCTGGTAGCCTGGCTACAACTCCATTGAGTGCAGCATGACCTCCCGGGTCACGGATCATTCTAAAAGCATAGGACATTGAGACGCTGGAGCAGGATGATTGACTGGTAGTTCTTCATGTTCTTCTCTGCGCACGGCTGGTACATGGGAAGTTTAAAGATACGTGCCTCCGCGTTCTATCCGTATTGGAAGGCAACACCTTCAGTAGTATAAATTTAAGGAAAGTCTCATGTTCGAAAATGCAAGCGCTGCAGTTGGTTGTGACGGGATGTCGTGAATGAGATTGGCAAATCAAAACCGAAACAGTGACCAGACGGTTTCCAAGATGTTCTGTGCGGCATTATGCCGCTAGCCTCGCTTCGATTTCGCAAAAGGTATATTAAGTACAATTTTCTCGATAAAGCTTGATTGCGTCCATTGGACCGACAAAAATTAAAAAAAAAATAATTGCGTCATGTGTTGGGCACTTATGCAACTTCGATATTAGTCACGAAAATTGAGTGACAGCTCGCATCTGATCCTGAAATTAACTGTTTTCCTGGTGATAGCGGAAATTATATGCTTTGTTGAAATGTATGACACCCTGCGGTTTATGTGTGTGCCCATTTTGTGTATCGTGAGTAATGTAAATATAAAAATCTCAATATTGAGAGGGTTACCTTTGCAAAGAAGGACGGCTCCTCGGTCTTCGAATATTTTTCTGCTGCTCTTGAATCCTTTTCATATTGTCCGTTGGGGATCTAGAACAAACGGCAATCGGTAGCACTATAAAAGATTTAAAAAAAATCATTTCGCAATCGTGAACAGCGATTCTTTGAAATTATCATATAAATGAAAACCAAGGTTTTAAGATGACTTAACTCAAGTGGAGTCATAGCTAACTATACTTCGTTTCACCTTAGGTCCAGACGTAGCCGATGCTACAAGCGCGAACTCCGGGCTTTCAGCATCCCTGCCAAGCACGCGCGCTTGTAGCATCGGCTGCCTCTGGACCGAAGCTGAAATGAAGTATAAACGCCTTTCAGAAAAAAAAAAAAAAGTAAACTGATCCTGTTCATAGTTTTGTGTACTTCTATCTTGGATGCTGTATGATATTTACGTCGACCTACAATGTGCTATGACATCTTGGAGGCAACCGCAAAATGAACCAAACAAGTAGGATTACAATAAGTTTTAGAAGACAGTCAATTATGCAAGCTTCGTGGAAAAAAAAAAATTTTTTGTGCGAATCTATGATAGAATATGTTACATGCACTCTATCAACTTCCCTCTGCCGTTTGTTCGATACTCAAAATAATGTAAAAGGAGGAAAAGAAGTATCTGTCGAAAATAAAAATCTCCGATATCAAACAAAGTCACCCTCGCGCCAAGATCGCGCAAACGGTAGTGCGAATTCGGGATTTAAGAATTCCAAAATATCTCTGTGAATGCCGTGGAAGTTTCTTTTAGTTCGCCACTGAATTTCAACGTTACGGCAGATTCGAGTCTATCACTGTTGAAGAACCTGACGAATCGTGTTCCATGCTCAAAGTATGCACACCGCTTTGTCGGTAACGTCCAGTAAAGCGCAAGGAACGAAACATCAACCCTGTTCGAAAGAAATCGTGTGAATCGCAAGGTTTGGGTTGAACGAACGTCAACTCGTTGTCGTTCGTTCAACGTCAACTTGTTGTCGTCAATCCGAAATGAAGGCTGAAGTAGCGTTACGGGCTTTAGATGAGCTAGTTTGTTGGTGTTTTGTTAATGCGGAGGGTTCAACGATTTAAGCAAAACACGAAGATAAGTATTGGACGAAGACACATCTGTGTCTTAGTGAAATTTTTACTTTCGAGTTTTTTTAAAATTGTGCAACGGTCCTATTACCAACAAAAAAAAAAACTCACGCAGCATTGATATTTTATTTGTGCGCTGCGTTGGGCTAATGGCTATAATCTCCCAGCTTTGTGTTATCCGCGACAGTGCTAGTCCTCAATATTGTCTTTCATCAGCCACCAGAGAGACGCCAGCAGTATGCGAAAGATGCGATACACCCAGATGATGAGGATCAAAAGGGCCACATCGAATTTTGAAAAAAAATATATTAGCTGTTTTTATATACGTATATTCGTCTTTTGGAGAGAAGGTAAACAGGTAAGCTGCTGTTCCACTGCTCATACATCATATAAAAGACAGGGTGTGCGCTAAAGACATGATGACAGCCAGACCTCAAGCATGCTTAAGGCATGTTTCTTTTATACATATGTATGCTTTGAACATATCCGCAGGCCATATTTTTTAACGTCCATCGCGACACGTCTGTCGTACAAGAAATAAGTACGCCTTAGGCAGTTTTTACCAACTGACTTTTTTTTATCACACACTAGGAGTGCGACCGGGGCCTTCGCGTCTTACCGTGGAGGCTCCGTTTTCCTCCCTGTGAGGCTGCAGGACACCCTGGTCTATCGTGGCCACGGTGACGACTTGCTGCCCGTCCGCCTTGTGCGGAGGCACCGCTGACGTGGCCGCGGGTGTCCACGTCTCCAGAGGCACGCAACAGACGAGCTGGTGCAACGACACCGCGCCCAGGACGAGCAGCGTGGCCGCGAAGCCGTACTCGTTCAGCAGCCAGGCCGCGACCGGAGGGTACGCCACGCCAGTCAAGCTCAGTATGACCGACATGAGGCCGAACGCCGTGGCCCGGTACTTGACGAAGTACTGCGAGAGGAGCATGCCGGGTGCAACGCCGACCACGGCCACTCCCATGCCTGAAAAAAGTGTGGACCAGCGTCGAGTGTTGCGACCCAGGAACAAAGCTATACTTTTTTGTTTGCCTCTGGAATGTATCGTAAAAAATCATCGACTGAAAACGTGCCGAATTACTCGAAATAAACGTTGTCCGAGTGACACATCTAGATTGTACGCAGTAATTGAACAAAACAAGACGCTTAACTGACGACACGCTTAACCATCACAGATCAAAAACGGCAGCAAAAACAAACGGCGGCGACACCTTTCACACCACTCAATTCTTATGTACGAGTTTTATTTTTAGAAATACTTCACTGTTACGCTTTAAATACTTTAAAGTTTGAACAGATAATTCAACAGACCGCACAATGCAAAACGATGAAAGGATCTAACGGCACTTCAAGAAACATTATTATTTTTATAGGCTTTGCGTATGAAATCTAAGGGACGCATGTGGATACTTGAAACCCCTTCAGAGATTATGTAATAACGAAACGAAGCACTAAGGAATACTTGTTAATAGTATTGTTGTCTTTCTAGCGCGATGTCTGTTTTACGGCTCTGCTTTTGATACCTATGACAAAAGTTGGAAGATTAAGTTTACAAATGGCCTGAGACCTGTACGGTGCTAATGGCCTGTTCATGCAATGGCGCTTCCATTACTTTAAAACCAGAATTTCGTGTAAGATTAAAGCAAGATGTGTCATGAATTGATGAACACATACCGTGAATGACTCCCAGGACCACCGTAAGCACTGCAATGTCACTGATGAAGTAGCTGGTGAGAAGCGACAAAGATGTCACCAGGGACGCCGCTACCAGAAGTGTCCTCTCTCTGAGCCATCGAGACAGTACACCATACACCAGACCTGCAGGGAGTCGTACAAGGAACGCCATGGTTGCTTGACTAGACATTTTTTTCTACGTGATCGTGGCCATCATGAACAGTGAAACTTTCTGAGTGGGCGGAAACATCGTTCACTTCGAGCCATTTGAAGGTGTTTATATTTTATTCGGAAACGTCACACGGTTATTTTTTTCCCTAGACCGTAGGTGGTATTTACCGGGTGCATTATTTAAGCGCGATGTTCACAGCGCATGCTCAGAATTACCCCCCCCCCCTTATCTTCCCCAACATCACGTGCATTTCTCACCTTGATGGTGCGGAATGCACGTCGCGGCAGTGCTGTTGGAAACTCATCGTGAGGTGGCGCTCAGCAGAAACGGACCCAACTATTACCGCCAGTGAATACTGTCCATACTTTTTAATTTTTTCCAGGATGAAATCTTATATTAATTTGTAGTCCCCCACACTCGCTACCGGACGTTCATGGTTGGGGCTGGGGTGGAAAAAACAAGCCTATGCTTCTCGCGTCGAGGAGTAGATTCACACATTTTTTTAGTAATGTAATTTGCAGTAAAAAATGCGCGCGACACAAAAAAATATCTTGGAACAGAATGTCGAATGCGCAAAGACGCTGTACTTCATTTGTTATCGCAGTACTTTGTCTTGGGGACTATCAGGTTGGTGGCTTGAAGCACAGGTCTCGAGACGACCATGCAAACCAGAGAGCGCTACTACGGGAGCGTTCACTGGGTTCAATCACTCGTGGTGACTGCTTCGTTGTCTGTCCCGAATTCAAGGCATTCAATTCGCATGAACACTACGTCACCGTTTATTGAGTTCACGTGACCGCCACCACAGTTACGTCCCCAGCGCAAGTCTGAACTCGCAGACACGTGCAACCAGGGCACTGGGGACGCCAGCGAGCTCGCGCTGGAGGCGGAGCTTCTAGTTTGAGCTTAAGGGTGAACGGAGTATAGAATGGGATTACTTGTTTGTAAAATACAGCAAGAAACAAAAGACCAAAGTCTCCGTGAAATATTACGTTATTCACAGAGGTTTTTGGCGGAATTCAGGCCAATATTTCTAGCTTCTCAGCTCGGTGGTAAATCAATATGCTTGTTTGAAGTAAGCCTTTTTATATTCAATATAGATTTCTCAAAGTAATGAAACTTTATAAATTAGATTTTAAGCAAGTTCCGGAATTCTAGGAATACAAAAAGTATATAAGGAATTTCTGAGTTGCTCCATGCTTTTGAAGGATTTCGCCTTCAAACTTTGCCTATAAGATAGAACAACCTGTTCCTCAACCGCAGTAAGACACGTGATAAACATGAATTATTTATGTAAACAGGAGGGTTCTAGGCGGTAGTTAGAAGCTTTCGAGACTCCAAAAACTTGCTTAGGTCCAACTTAATCGCGAAGCAGGCACTGTATTGTTTGGTAACCTACCGTCGAAAGTTTTTATTTTTTTTCTTTTTGTTCCAGACAATGTGAACTATTGCCACGAAATTTTTTGTTTTGTTTTGCAAAATTAGCTGAAATTCAAACGTCACATGGTTACTCGCAGGGGTTCGGTACTCCGGCACGATGATGTGCACTCACACATTACGGGGCCTTGATGAATATGTTGAGGTTTCAAACTCAAGCGTCACTCTCACCATATTTCGTTCCCCAACTATCTGATATAAGTTTAAGTGTGTGGAACAATTTTGTAGGACCGCACTTTAAAGAACCAGATCAAAAGCGCCTTCCAAGATTTCATCAACCCAAGAAATGACGATCTTTGTCGAGCTGAAATTCTAAAACTTTCTCAAGTTCGTCCAATTGTTTTCGCCTTCATTTTTTCCACCTCAGTGTGAACCGCCTGCTTGTCTAAAAAGTTCAATAGTGTGGGTAGTGTGTACTGAAGCATCTGTAGGCCGTAGTTTGCTCTAGGACAACATGGCACTCTTTAGAACCAGGCTACGCGCAAACCGAATGCGATTTCTTTTTCCAGACAGAATAACAGTTTGTTTCAAGGGATGATTTCTATATTTAAGATATGCCCCATACATTACATCAAGTTTATAATTGTGATAATTGAGTATTTTCATAATTTATAGTTATGAAAGAGTGTTTCAGCGTGCGAGTAATATGAAGCATTTCCTACGGCGCGAATGGCCTTTTTCTGCAACAAAACCAATTGATCTATTTTTGTACTAGTTTTAATTTTTTAGGCTATGTGGCAATAGATAACCGAGAACAGAATAATGTAATATAAATATTATAGTTTTATATTGGGCAGTAACATATACAGAGACGGTTTTATCTCAAATCGGGCAGGCTAAAAAGGTCTGATTTTTAATTTTGACGAAAAAAAAAAACGTTTTGGGAGAATTTCTCAAATGAAGGAGGGCGCAAACCGCATGTTGCCCAGATTTTTTGTTCTCGAGTTACGAAGCGCAGGAGCTGCAGTGGCACAAACAAGTATTTTTGCCCGCAGTCGCAGATCGTGTGTTTGACACCCTCTTCTGGCGCTAGTTTGTTTTCTCCGCCCTTTTAACTTTTCCCCTCTTTTAAAAGGTACTGTATACAGATACCTTTATGTCAGGGTGTCGAACCGGAACCGAACCGGTATTTTTTTCCGGAACTGAACCCGAACCCGAACCGTTATATTGTTATCGCGATGAACCCGAACCGGAACTGAACCGGAAAAAAAATAGCGGTTACCGGCTCATGTCAAAACGGTTCGGTCACGCGCTGTTGACAATGAATGCGCTATCAATGCCATTTGTTTTTTAAGTGCCGTCAACTGACACACACCTCGCTTACATATTTTTCTTCTCCACTCAGTCTTAGGAATATAAACGCTGCATCCATGAATCTTGACAAACGCTGCATCCATGAATCTTGACATAGGAACCAGTATTGCGCTGGTCGCGGCTTGCACGGAAAGAAAAAAATTAAAAAGCTGTGCAAAAAAAAAAAACAAATCGCGTCACGGGATTTCATTTTTCTACAATCTCGTAAATCCTAAATGCTGCTGTGCGCTCATTTCATAACACGTTTCTAGAACGCGCGAGTTCTTGAAGCTTGCTTCCATCGGAATGAGAAAAGAAAAGGCTGTGGAGTTTGATAATAATGCATCCGGTTTCGTATAGGCACTTAGAAGCTAACATATTTGTGAGACAGCGAACTCTTCTATTTTAATATTTATCCTATTATGTCCTTCTGGCGTTGCGTTCGGTGAAGTGTTTTTCATATTCCGTATCTTGTTTAATGAAAACTTCTTTAAAGGAGTACTCCGCCGATTTCTTCATGGTCCCCGATTTGCTTGAAATTTTGCTAAACTCGCCAAACAACATCGCCAAAATAGTATCTTAAATATTAGGTCAAAATAATTTTTTTTCACGAAGTTATTGAATTTACAATTTTGGTCCTCACCGTGTTTTTCAAACTGAAAGTCTCTACTGGCAACAATAAAAAATTGACGTCATTGGAAGTGCAGGGGTTCACTCTTTTGACTGTGAATTTGTTCCCAACTGATTTGAAGCAGTTTCATGGTGTCAAATGAATGCCTTGGAAGCTCGCTCCAGTCCCCGCGCTCCAGCACGGAACAAATAATTGGCATATTCTATTTTTTAGACTGCTCGCCCGACTGGCAAGCTGAACTTCCACTGACGTCACGGCCCTGAAAAGGGCGGGCATATTTGAATGTCTGTTTTTGCATCATTTTCATTTGCCGATTTCGCAATAACTATAATGAATTTCACGATATTAAATAGCGTTCCAGAAAGGGTAAAGGCCTGGGAGTCAGAAAATATAGTTAGTTGAGGTAGCTCAAAAATCGGCGGAGTACCCCTTTAAGGGTCTAATTTGAGTTACCGAAGGCTAGTTCAAATAAAGAAAGCTGTATTTTCTCCCCACTGTTCCTTCAATTGCTTACACGCCGAGGTGGCGGGATAGTAAGCGAGTTCTACTTGTAAGTGGGTTTGTAAGGAGGTCGCGGATTTTACAGCTACTGCGTCGGACCCAATTAGATGAAGTCCGAATGCGTAAACGTCGGTGAGGTAACCTTTGAGTGCACATAAAGAAACCATTCCTGGTAGAAATCCCTGAGCCTTACACTACGATGTATCCCGTTTCGTATGGGCTGATTTCAGATGTTTTATTTGTAATTTATTTTGATGTTGCAATTTGTCATTTATAATTTCCGAACCGGTTCGCGAACCGGTTCAGCGCCGCGAACCGGTTCGCGAACCGGTTCGCGGATCGAATTAATCGAACCGGAACTGAACCGGAAAAAAATTAACTTACCTGAACCTGAACCGTAACCGAACCCGTATTTTTTCGGTTCGACACACTGCTTTATGTATTAGAAATTTTGTAAATTTATTTTTTAAGTTAAAGTTGTTGTTCAGGTCGATTTTTGGACAACTTTGAAAGGTCTTTATTTCGTCTGTACTTAAAGTAAATTGTCTTTCTTTTGCTTTATAAAAAGCCCCAAGCAAGCTACTCTGAGTAAAATGCCGCTCGTATTCGCAATTTCATGAACAGAATATAAGATAAAAAATAATACTCGCCCTGTACCTGCTAAGTTAATTACTTTAAGCTATTGGAGTGAAAACTTTCGGGTTCAGATTATTGTATTTGCAGTTGCAAAGAGGTGACCCCAATGTAAGTGGATGGGGTATTTTCCTTTGACACACTATGCTGACGTGCACGAGTCAGGCGATATTGTTCGCTAACTAATTTCTCTGCAATCGAGTCTAAGCAAAATCTAAATATCATGCCAAGCTGCAACTTCCGGTCAAAACAAGACTTCAGTCAAGTAAAGATATTTAGCCAAAATTAAACTTTCAGCCGAGTTTAAGCTTCTGCCATATTGATAGCCATTTTATGAGTGAACTGAAACAGGACCTGATATTATTACTCCTTTAAAAACCTTACCCGAATGTCTTTTTTTGAGTCAGTAAAACGGTTAGACACAGAAAATTAGCATATTTCTTCGATATGATATATCAGTGCAATAAATGCCATTCTACTGTTAATTATTTAGGCAAAATGTAGTAAAGTGGACATTTGGGCTAGTTGTAGTTTGACATATCGAGGTATTTAGCGCACCTCGATCTGTTTAAACGAATATAAGACCCTTCCCCATCTATTTTGTTGTCTGAACTGCTTAGTAGCGAAATTAAAGCCATTATTTGCCGTCGTCTTTCTGTGCCACTGATCAGCAATAGGCGATCTTGGATAATTGCTTCAACTGGAGTCACTGAAACGCTCGAACTGTCAGCCCTCGTTTCCCTTATAGTCCGATACCGCCACGACGATTACTTGTCCGTTCGCTTCACGTGATATTTGTTTACGCACCAGCGGCTTGTAATAGCCGCCATTTTGTTTTTCCGAACAGGACTGCCACAGTTTGCTATAGTAGTCGCTCTGAAATGGGACTCTTCGAGAGCTAAGCACGGTGTTCAGATCATCACCTTATCGCTTTGCTATGGTGAAACTGTTCTAGCAAGCAAAACGATGGAAAAGTACTTGCATTTTCTGTCAGGCCCCTCGGCAAAAGCTGGTGAAGACTAGTAGCGACTAAAACCTTGTTACTTCGAAGCGCAGCTTAGCTTAGTAAGCAGCTTTAGATAAAACTTGTTGTCGCCTAATGCGCCTGCTATGCATTTTGTTAGAATTGGATATTTAAGGCCGGTTCACATTTACACTGTAACGCTAGGTTACCTCTGGGAAGAGCGCTGATGCAGCACAAACTTGAATGTAACTTAGCACAGATACATCTCTTTATCAGTGCTGTTTCACTAAGGTAGCGCGAAGTCAGCTCTGTATAAGTGAAGTCAGAGCAACCTCCAGCGCTGACTGATTGTGCTGAGGCAGGGCTGTGGTGTACGTGTGTGAACACGTGGTTAAGAACCTACGCGCTTCCTCTTCCGGTCAGTAAGATTATGTAAAGTGCATTAAGCTCGAACCAAACATTCTTTCGTTGTATATTTAAGCAAACAACCACATGGATAAAAACATTAATGGTGCCCACGTTACCCTGACATTTTTAGGGCGACGGTCGTTGCCGTGAAGCTCGTCAGAGTCTCTTGGGGAACAAGTCGCCTTGCAGGTACTGCAAGACCGCGGTACGACGCTATTTTTAACTCGCCAGACTTTCTGAATAACTCGAAAATACAATGGTAGAAAAACAGGTGCTCAATAGACGCCGCAGAACACACGCTTTTTTCAACTGTACAACCGCTTTCGACGTCATCTGCGAGGGCATTGGAAGGAAACTAGAACAAACAAAAATTTGCTGATACCAGAATGGATTGTTTTGAAACTTGAAATAAAAACATTGTATCAACCTTTCTGCAGATACGGCGGTTCAACGATACTTGCCTCGTGCCGTTCTTTGTGTAGAACGTCGAAAAGGGTTGAAATAAAACGTAAAAAGTTTGTTGATAATGAATAGTAAGAGGCCATGGCCCCAACCCCTTTAAATTCAACGCAGCTTGTGCATCCGGTGCTCTGATTAGGCATTAGCAAACCTTCTGAGATTCGAGTGAGTAAGACCAGGTTCGACTTTTTCAAACTCAACCGCAAATTGCGACAAAATTTCGACGGAAGCTTGATTATCTACGCGCATGCGTGGAAATCGTAAACATTATGACGCCGCCTAGAGGACGAGAACTGCAATATTTATAGGATTCATTGGGCATTTTTGCTTCAAACTACTAACCTAATTCGATCATCAAAAGTGTGACTCTCTTCTCTTATTGATATTGATGATAATGGAAACGTCGTTTATTTATACGAAAATAAATAGATTTCTGTTCCCTTCACTCAAGTGAATATCACCAAGATGTTTCGGTGGCGCCCTCTTTTGGATTGCATCAATGACGTCAGGACCAGGACTTGCTTCCCAATGTCATCACGAGATGTGATCCAGGCTATTTATAAACAGATGTGGCGACACGTTCAATGGTGTAGGTAAAAAGTGCGCTGGTGAAAGCCTGGAGCCATCGCGTTCTAAAATCAACACCGTCGAAGTTTAGAGTCTAGCAATGCTCATATGCCTGTCGTTGGGACAATCACGGAAGGCCGACCATAACGGCGCTTTTGGTTACAAACGCCGCTACAAACTAAGAAATAAAAATACATATAACAAGTTTCTTTTTTTTTTTTTAGTTTGGCAAGTTTGTGTAGCAGTCGGACAAACCTGATTGGAAGTCGAACTTCTTTCTATTTCGCAAAAAATTTGATGGTTAGCCAAACCAGTCGAACATCGAGGTTCGACATAAGATCGAGATATCCGTAGCACCAACCTCCCGCGCACAATATTTTTCCAAGGCCGGACGCAACAGGTGTTCATAAACGGCCACGAGCAAGCTGCAACCCGTACATGTTTGTGTTGGTAGAATCCTGTCACTGACGTCGGTTATCTCCCTAACGCGTATACCTTAGTCCCAAAATGCTTGTTCGGCTAACGACGACGTCATTTTGCGTACGAGTCTGTGACGTCACTGTATCGCGTGGGCTTTAAACCCGGATATGTTTCTGAAAGCAGCGGACTGCGCCACAGTCGGTGCTTATCTCTGCGAGCAATGTTTGGAAAGCCATCCACAGTTTCTTTTTCTGTCAAAACCACTTATACCATAGTTGCACTGGCGCTCTTAATTGTCATTAAGGCTGCGGTCCCACGGCAGCCATCTTGAACAAGGCGTTAGTTCAACCAATAGATGGCGACACGTACCCGTGGGGTGGCCGAAACATTGGTTAACAGTGGGATGGCTCGAGCACCATCACGTTCCCCTCGTGGCCTTGCTCGCGCCGCTGCCAGCTGTGCTCAGCTAGCTCAAGTAGCGTGGCCCATCAAACGGATGTATCCGAGAATGTCAGGCTGGGTATAAATTGTTCTCTGATATAGGAAGATGCAGTTCGGCGGTTGTAACGGGCTTTCGCAATAAATCTTACCAAGAAGGAATCAAATGTTGATTGACGTGTCAATATTCTATCAATGAAAATTTCTTCTGCAGGAATGCACGCTCAGTAGACTCAATCTTCCAAGACACCGTAGAAGCGGACGTCTAGTGAACGGCTTCGCGATTTACGGTACTTACCTCACCATTTTAATGACGACTAAAATAACGTCACGATATATTGTGTTTCATGGGATTCGGAAGATGTTGTAAAGGTTGTTACAATACAGGGGGGGTTCCCAGAAAACAAACGCCGTTGCAATATTTTCGGAAGTACCGACACACATAATGTTGTAAGTACAGCTTAGGAGGAATATGATGAAAACCATCAGAAGAAATAGGGAGGCGTTTATTTGCAATGATGACGCTATGAATGAATGGCGTTTATCGACGGCAGGTTATGAGCGTTCGGGAATTTATAAGTTCACGTGATTGCTAACTATGGACATGCGTTTTTGTCGGGAGATGGTGTTCGGTGATGACCTGATATTGGACGACTCGTGGCAGACGAACAAGCAAGTTTCGTCTCAGCGAATGGTAAGTGTCCAGTGTCAAGCACAACACGTGGCTACCGACGTTGTCGACGTTTCGAACACTTACCGCTTTGGACAAAAGTCCTGGCACCTAGGCTAACTTTCTGGAAAGACTCGAAGTCTTCCTTGAGTCCAACGCCATCATGAACAGTAACTGAAAACGATCCACTATTCAATCGGTGGGTAGCGAAAACGTATCCGCATCTGCAGAGTCATGGGCGATGCGTACTCTAAGTGGCTGGAAGTTTACACGATGCCTGCCAGGACGTCCAAACATGTCATTGACGTTCTACGGTCTCTTTTACCTACTTTTGCCCTACCAAAAATACTTCACTCTGATAACGCGCCAAATCTTGCTTCAAACAAAATAAACAATTTTTTGAAGAACAAAACCGGCATCAGGCATCACATTAGTGCACCATACCATCCTGTAACTAACGAGCATGCAGAACAGATGGTGTGCGAAACAAAAAAAGCCCTTTCGAAGCTTACGGAAGAAGCACTTCAGTGAAGAATCGCCAGGTTGTTGTTCCAGCAGCACGTCGACGGTCTCCTCTTACACGGTAAAAACACCCACCGAAGAAATATTCGGTGGACGAAGAGCCACACCCCTCGATCTCATGATACTATGGCTTACAAACGAAGATCGAGAGATTCCCAGATCGGGAGTAATTGCAGTTTATTCGGTCGGACAACTCGTCTACGTAAGGAATTTCAGCGGAAGTCGGGCCTTCCATGTAAAACTTGAGTAGAAAAGGCTCTATGTTGGTTGACCAGAAGGTGTCATCTCTCTGTATACGTTGGATATCAACGCCCTTGAGTGTAAATATAACTAAATCACAAAACTCTCTTTGTGTATTGTGTAACTGCCCTTGTATTTGATAGTAAAAGCTATGGTGGGTGATTTGGGCCTTTCACACCAGGCTCCTTTTTCTTATTTTTCGCCTCATACTCCTTCGTGGTTTAAGTATGCTTCAAGAATCGTTTGTAACGGGGACACTTTACGTCATTGAGGCCATTTGTTCCAAGTAATCAATTAGGGAATGCTGCTAGAAATCCGTCCCTCCTAATAACAAATAAGCCGCACTTCTGCACAGTGCAGTTTTCCTGTTCCACGTACAGATGTAAAGTAGCATCCTCATTGATTCTACCATATTCTGTTGCGGGTGAAGAAAGTCTTTGGGTACACGATACTTGAAACAAGTATGGCACTGTACGTTGTGGTTCGACACTCCCTAATGTCGTCGTCCTTATAGAGCCTCATCATTTAATCATTACCTCGTCACCTCATATTGCTCTTCATCAACAGCAAGTACAATAGGCTACCGCCATATTACAATCCAAGAATTAAAAAATTGAGTCTTTGAGTCCTTCAACAAGTTTATTATTTATATAATGTTATTACGTTACATTACCTCGAGACGATCGACCCCCATCGTCGATCTGCAAATACTTATACCTGTACATAAATTAAACGCACAAGGGGGGGGGGGGGGGTCGGTGGCCGAGTGCATGGTCAAGCGCACACCAGCTCGGAGCACTTGGAGCGAAAGCTCGCGCTGCAGAAGCCACCCCGCCCCTGCCCGTTTCGATCTGGAAGAGCATCCTACCGGCGTGTGGTCGTGTATCACTACTGCGTGGTGCACGTTAAAGACACCAGGTTTGTGGTTGTACCGCACTGGCTAAATTGCTCATCTACAACTGAGAGTCAGACGCCCACTGAGGCGGACTAGTGCCACTAAATAAGCTACGCTTCAGAGTAACGACACTTGGCCATATTGTGTCTTAAGATCATGGTTGCCAGTTGTCTGAAGCTTTATCTGAAATCACAGGATCCGCTTTTCCGCCCTCCACAAATATTTAAACAGTTTGCGACAGAGCAAAGCAATGTTACACGACCTTTCTAACATCGAATCTAATGCTGAGGAAGTCGCACTTTTGAATCATGACGATCGGCAGTTGCGTCTGCTCTGCATACGAGCCAAAATGGCGGCGCCCACAACAATGTCGGGGAACGGAGGGCCGATACTCTAAGCGCAGCTCATTTAGTGGCTCTAACTCAAAAGTGCGACATCCTCAGCATTAGATTCGGTGTTAGGAAGCTCATGTAATGTTGCTTCGCTTTGTCGCACACTGTTTAAAGTGGAGGACGGAAAAGCGTTTCTTGTGATTTCAGATAAAGATTCAAATAACTGGCAACCATGATTTTAAGCCACAATATGGCCAAGTGTCGCTACTCTGACGCGTAGCTTATTTAATGACACTATTCATGCTCTTGTTCAAGAGGCTTCTAATACCTGGAGGGGCCAAGACGTAAGCCCCGTGGATTCCACAAGCCACTACCTTTTGACACCTGCCTCTTCTTCATTGTTCCCGCTCGTGCCAGTAAATTAGCTACGGTTCAGAGTAACGACACTTGGCCACATTGTGCCTTCAAATCATGGTTGCCAGTTACCTGAAGCTTTATTTAAAATCACAGGAAACGCTTTTCCGTCCCCCACAAATCTTTAAACAACCCGCGACAGAGCATTGCAATATTGCATCAGCTTCCTAGCACCGCATCTAATGCTGAGGAAGTCGTGCTTTTGGATCATGACGATCGGCAGTTGCGTTTGCACTGAACAGGACCCAAAATGGCGGCGCCCAAAACAATTTTGGGGAACGGAGTGCCGATACCTTAAAGCTCATTCAGTGACTCTAGGCATGAAGTGAACTCGGGTGTATTATTTTCCTCTTTGTCGTTATTGTTTATTGATTTTAATCATATCGAATAATTAACACATTATATCACGCTACGCGTGTGTAGTTATTTGTCTTAGAGTTATTAACCTGGCCCTGTACTTAAACCATTCATTTATCGATAGTAAATCTTCCAATATATTTTTTAAATGTGAAGGTAAAAAGACACTGCGATTGATGATGATACAGACGCCAACGCCGCCCTCGGAAATTTTTCGAACACTAGAAATCAGCACTTTGTCTGCCATCCGCCAGGTAGCGCAAGAAAACACCCAAACAGTTTTTAATTGTTTTTAAAATTAGCTAAGCTCTACACCTATTATGAAACCAAAGCAAGATCATTGTGAACATTTAATACATCGCAATGTATGTCTATTCCAAACAATAAATGTTATTAGATGCCAATAAATATGTTTGATGTCCAAAAAGATATGCGTCAAAAACAGGTAAGTTTGAAGGGCTCCTGGAGCGTTATGACTTTGAAAATGAAAAAAAGCCATCGTCCACCTCTTGGGCAACCATTGTAGCTCTAAATGTTATAAAATATTTTATCATAGTTTAAATATTTCCTCAGCGGCATTTGAAGTACGATGACTCAAAGCACAAAAAAGTGCTACGTTTGATATAAAATATCTAAACAAAAAATTTTTACACAACATTAAATTTTTTTCTGCATATTACCAATTATAAGTACTACATCTGCAGCTAATTTCATTGCCCTAGCGCTTGTCAATAAAAACATATTTGTGCTGAAAAATGTCAATTTTAGGGCAATATTTGGAGGGATGAAAAAAACAAAGTAGTGCAAATACCAAAAAAGTGTATCGTTACATTTTGCTCGGACATCATCTTAACAAAACTGCTATATTGGAACCGCGCTATCTTTAATGGATCGTTCATAAAACATGAACTAGCGGAGCAAGTGAGGGTCCGCGCCATCATATTCGCAATGCTACAAACGCGCATGAACAGTAAAAACCAACACATACATAATATCAAATGAAAGAGAATTGCATTACCTTTCGAATGACATCAATATCACAAAACAGTATTTATAAGAAGATGAGTAATGACCTGCCAAAAAGTACCTAAACTGCCACATTCAGTGGGACCGTGGCCTTAAGCCAACGACAGTTGACTCGATCGCGGTTGGCCGGAGTTACACAGCGGCGCCGACTGTCAGTGAGCCGCTAACGGTCATTGAGTTCAACTGAGCTGACTACCTTATAGTTCGCCCCAATATATAGCTGAGAATGGCGGAGTCTACCGCATCACCGCCCATGTCCAGCGCCTGTGAATTACTATTGCGGAAGATTGGGGGAGGTATCTACAAAGTATCGCAAAAGAAAATATTGCCGGAAGAGTTATGCGTCGGGACCAGAGCTACCGCTAGAACGATCAAGGCGTCGCGGAAGCCAAAGCTCGGCAGGACGGGCATTGTGATGTCGGTGCCAATAATACTTTCGTTATGTCTCTCTTGCTTGAATTCGTGTGAAACATTCTGGATATCGTTTTTTCTTTTATTTTATAAGCAAAAAATTAGCTCATTTTATTTGGTTTTAAAAGTTTATAATGAATCAAAAGTGTCCATATAATTTATTTCCATCACTTTTAAAAGAAAGGTAATGTGACATTAGTTTTCGCTTCGTTTCAACTGTGTTTTTGGCCTCGCATCTCAACTGGGGTTGTTAGGCCGTAATATATGTTACACCGGACAACCTAGTTGAGTTCAATGACAGTTGGGAGAGGCCAACAATCGCTGGCTTAATGACAGTTGAGAGCACTAGTGTAACTAGGATACTAGACGTTTACCGCTTTTATACTACACTTAGACGGGCAGCTTTAACCACAATAAATTGTGACTGGGGTCAGACTGAACCGCGATCTAGGGTGCCTGGCGGGAATCCTAAACCACAGTTACGCTTAAGTATGGTTTGCAGCTCCTGCCAGCTATACCCTCGTTACATGGGCAGCCTTAACCACAACAAAGTCTTACCTCAGTCGCACTTAAAGGCGTTGTAAGTAGAGTTTAATAGGTATTAACCCCGCCGGTGTAATAAAAGAGAGCTGTCGGAAAAAGTCCACAATTTCTCATTGGCTAGGCGCATCACCCAGCAGGGGCGCTTTTGGTTTAGGGCTAGCGTGCAGGTGCGGACATGTGCTCAAATAAGGACGCTTCCTTGAACCCCTGTCATGTCGCACATCTCACGGCATTTTCCAGAAAGTTGAGCAAACTTTCGACACACTAGCTTGTTCCACGTACAGGCGGCGATGTTCAGACGCTCTTCCACCGTGGTCTGAACTGAACACGTGCAGTTCGTTCATTTTTATAGTCATGCATCGGTTAGCAAGAAAGTCCAGAACACATGGAAAGCAAATTAACCGAAAATCGCGCAAGATTTTGAAATTAGACACAGGTTTTGGCATATTTGTTGCCAAACGAGTCGTGCATGAGATATTGTTGCACAAAAATAGCAAAGATGTTTTAAACAAAACCATATTTCGCAGTATAGGTGCAGTGAAAAACCTCGGTTCTCGAAAATAGCAGGGAGCTATTTTCGCATAATGCCAATCTAATGCAATCCTTGTTTTTCCTTTCCTTTTCCTTTTTTTTTTCTTTTTTTAGCTACAGTTCAAGAAAATTGTTATTTCTAAAGCCACGCGCACGTACCTCAGATTTTGGCAACGCTGCACAGAACACTTTATATTTCTTTGGTGAAAGTCCGCGCGCTCGTAGTTCAAGTTGTATACAAGGATTTGATATTGAGCTCGTTAGCTGCTTGCAAGCTATGTAGAGGCATGCCACATTATAAATCATGCAGTATGGAGGCAGGCCACAGGGAAAATTATGAAGGGTAAACAACATCTCGAAGATGTAAGGCCCGCGAAAAACCTCCCCTACCCATAACGTCATCACATTTGAAAGGTGTCAAATGAGGCCTTGGGTCTGAGCCCAACAGCCAGCGTCCATCGACGCGTTGAGTGGACAGAAGAAGCACCCGAACGCTGAACTTGAAAACGCTCTCGGGTGATCCTTCAAGCCCCTCTTACACTGCAAATACATCGTACAAAAGACAGTCCGCGGACACTGTCTGACGGGTGCTTTTTCTTCCTGTGACAGTCCTGTCATACAGGTCATACAAACCTGTCTGCAAACAAGTTCGAAGTAAACATATATGAAGGAAGCAAAGATGCTTCGGACTTGCTCGAGCCATGTCCGCGGTCATTTCTGCCGTCGTGTCTGCAACGAACGCCTTGTCTTCTGTACAACGTACGAGCAGCGTGAGCGCAACATCAGACCGGGAGTGTCGTCGTACTCACTTCCAACGAAGTAGGCGCACATCATAGCGGTGAACGGCAGCGAGGCGTACTCCCGGGACGCTCCAGAGCGTTGGAGCAGGCCCACGTAGAGCACGGGGGTGGAACCGATGCCCGCCCAGCCGAAGAAGCCGTAGACCGTGCACAGGACGCCCAGGTACCAGGCCCTCGGAGAGTCCGGCACTTGGTGGCGGGCGCCGGGCTTGGACGAGGCTGCCGAGGGCGCGACGGCCATTTTGGACATAGAAGGCCCTTGGCGTCCGATGCCCTAGTAACCGCCCGCATACAAGGTCCTAGAGCCCTGTTAGAAGAGTAGAGTGTGGCTGCGGCTTAGGAGGCTTTGACTACGGCAACGGCAGTGGGCCCAAAATCTCTATGCAAACTTCGTCCTATCCAAGAGTCCGGACGGCAAGAAAAAATGAGACGCGGAACTCTGAAAACAATGAACTCAATGGGTTAACCGGTGCAATCTTACCGTGACCCGCTTAATCCTAAATAGGGCCCGTATCTTTAGGGTGGAGCAATTGACCTCCTAGGATTTTCTTTCTAAAAATTATTCTCTCTCTGTGATTCGTCTGTGTCAGTCATGTGGCCTTGAGGATAACCACGATTACAGGAAGCAATAGCTGCTGAAAGTGCTTGAAACGTAGCGTCACAGTCGTTTTGTTGTTTCCGAAAAGCCAAAATACAAAACAAAAAAACCTTCGGAAATAACAGCATTAACGACTGCGGCACTACGCTACACGCAGTGGGCATAAATGCTTCGTCTTTTCCGGTCTGCAACCGCGCCCAGTCTGAGGCATCCAGGTCTTCCAGTCTGTGCTTCTCCGTAACTCGCCGCGCGGCTCTTTCCCGCCGCTGTCACCGATTGCATCCGTCGTTGTTTGGACCCAATAGATCGTGTTTGGAATACGTGGCGAACACGCACATAATACACGGCACACTCTTTTAAAATTCAATTGATCAGCCTGCAGGGTCACCTCGGCGCGCAGATTGATTCGCCTGAACCTTCGCAAAACCGCAGGGACTCGGGCAGCAGTCTTACATTTCGTAAGAAGACCACGCCGTCCTTATTTTTCATATATCACTGCATAATCACTTTTACTATACTCGGGAATAGCTTTCTGTGGTGCGTGTTTCTACTTAACTGGGTACCAATTAAAACCAACACTTTCCTGATAGCAAGACTGTAGCGCTGAATTGAGTGCTTTCTCTACGAGAGGCTAACGCAATTTACACACAGGACACGAGCGATGCGCGTCAGCGTTCGGCTGGGACCACCGCGGCTGGGACCGGTGTTTATTTTTTAACACAAATCTCAGTCGAAACACTGACGGAGCACTCGTGTGCAATCTGTGCCTGCTCCAGATTGGTCTTTTGTAGGTGCAAGATGGAATATTCAGCCATCCACGATATCTTTGACGTGTGCTTAAAGCTGCCCGTAAACTCTCCTAGAAAATGACACAAAAAGCAGTTCGCGAAAACTCATGACTTCTGCGAAATGGGCAGCATCTACATTGCGTTAACCCTTACGCTGAGACTGAAGCCAATGAATGCCTCAAGCACGAGAGCTCGAGGTCGCTGCTTTCAATCGTTTTCCGACAGAACGAGCGCTCGCGCTAGAAATGCATGTCTCAAACCCAAGCGCACGGGCTAGCTCGCACTTGTAGCTTTGGCTGCAGTCTCCGCTCAATGGGTATTGGCCTCGAGGCCCAGATTGAATTGTGTTGTTGAAGCGTGTTTTTGTCTATTTATGGTTCTCTATGAGGCACGTGATGATCCCATCTGTTCATAATGCAGGTGGAGACAAAGCATCCACACTAACGGCACAGAGCACGGACAAAGGGGGCTCTTAGCAGTTGATTCCAGTGTGCGAGCGCTGCATTGGTGCCTCTCATGGCTTCGACCTCGCGTGCGTAGCATTCCTCTTGCTCCAATGTAAGTAAAAAAACAAAGCGTAGCTCTGTTTTTAAACAGATAAGGCGTGTCGATCGACTCTCGAGGCAATCAGGGAGTATTCACTCGCGGCCATAGCTGTGTGCGCGACTGCTGAGCGCGTGCTGACGGCGAGCTTCCACAGTTCTTTGAAACATGCATTCAGCACCATCAAGATTAGCGGTCTTAGCAGAGTAGTAATGTTAGCTCGTTCTGAGCATGCGCTCTAAATACCGCACTCAAATATGGCACCCAGTGAATACCCCCCCCCCCCCCCCCCAATAGTGACAAGAACACCAAATAGTCGCGGACTTTCACGGCCCCCGAGATTCTCGGCGCGCAAAGCCCTTCTCGGGTCATTCCATTCATCGGGAGAAACTGACGTAAAGAACAAAGAGGGCTCGCTGCTGTTTCTGCCGCGGTGGCGCTAGGTACACGACTGGAAATCATCATCATCTGGCTGAGAAATTCACTCGTTTTCCCGAATTACACTCGTTGCCATTTTACCACAACACACATTACTTTTTCAAGGGAGCGGTAGGCTGAAATCCGAGTGTTGTTTTCTATCTTTGCGCACTGAATTTTACCCGTCGTTTTCGTTCTCTAATTTTTCGCGTTTCTCTCAAGCGAAAGTGTGAGAGGGTGGCATATAAAATACCATGTGGGAATAAAATAGATTTAGCTGCGTTCCCTCCCTTAGCGAAAACTAATACGCTTGAAATATACCACATTCCTATTTGAGTGTATTTGAAATACAGTTCATAATTGTAAGTGTACGAAAAATAGACCGAAAATATAAACTTCCTTACTTAGTACTAAAATATACTTCTAAAACTCTTTTAAAAATACTTTTACTTAAACTACATTTGAAGTTCCCTTCATGCGTTTTGAAATATGCAAATACTAAATTAATAGGCACAAAATACCTTTCACATATATTTCTTGAAATATTTATTTAATTCGTGCAAAATATACTCCCACCCTAAAAAAATGGAGGAATCAAAAATACTTGCAGAATACTCTTAAAATGCCTGAAAATCCTAAATGCTGTCGTGTTATACTCCAAGTGTCTTTTGAGTTCAATACTTTGGTAGTTTGACTTAAACTACCAAAATATTGAAAATCTCCCCTTCTAGAAGTTCACTTCAAGCAGATATGGAGCACACTGAAGCGCCTAAAGACAACATTTTATTAGTTTTGTAAACTGAATTGCGCAGCATCTCTTTGATAAATCAGTCCAATTTATGTTATTGTTTCCTTTTTTTCTATCAAGAACACACCTGATCAGTTCCTTGCACACCAGTCACAAACGGGGTTCGGGAACTACAACCACAACATTTGCTGATGCTGGCAAGCTTCAGCGGGTGCTGTGAACAGATACGTTTGGCGTGGTTTTGTTAGCACAATGTTAGTTCACTGAACGTGTATACTCACCATTGTACGTAATGTGAGCAGTGGCTTTAATATAGTGACATTAACTACCATATTAAATAGTGAACTACTAAAAAGGAAAGGCAAAATAACTACTGTAAAATGTTTATTTTTCGCGGCCTCAATATTTCGCAATTTAAATCAAAGTTGGAGTTTTGGAATAATTCGCAAATTCTAATTTTCGCGACGCGCTGGGATCGCAATATAGATTTTATGTTTTTACATTTTGCCGGAATTGCTCACGGGACCTATTTTTTGGAATTGTAGGCGATTCCCGAACTTGGCGAGAATTAGGTCCTCACGAAGATAAAGTCGTTTGCAGTACTTTAAAGTGAAGAAACTGCCTTGTCTTGCTTCGTCCTGAAAGGTGCTGGGCAGAGAAGCAATAACATGTATCTTATGAGCCGTTTGTATGGATATTGTTTAAAGGACTGCGCCGAATTGTTATTAGTTATACCAATGCTTTTTAGTAAGAGATATCGTCCACGAACTTGAAAACACTGTTTCCCCTTTGATAGACTCCCGATGAGAAGATCGAATACTCGGAACCTTAATAAGCGCAGAGGTGGTCACCGAAAAAATTATTACCTTTCAATATGCAGGCTATATTCGCGTCTCCAGCTCGACGCTCGCCCTCCCGCGGTGGAAACCGGAAGCGCCCTAGTGAGGGTCCCCCAATTTTCTTGCTCAGCGGGCATGGCGGAACTGCTCGCGATCATGGCTCGCGAAATGTCGTTTCCGAATGCAAACAACACTCTTCACTGTCCCAACGTAGTGCTGCAGCCGGTATGGGATTGTGCCTTACTGGAGAGTTTTAGTACTGCGCATAGAAGCAAACGCAAGCGGTGTGCGTTTGCGTTAGAGTTGCGTGCCCCACGTTGTGCGTGCGCCTCATCGCCATGCGCCATCCAAGACCGCAATTTCAGGCTCCGCGCACGCGCAGTGTGGAACGCGCAAAGCTAACACAAACACACAGGGCTTGAGTTCGCTCATATATACGGAATACTAAAACTCACTACTGTTTCACCGGCTTCCAACGCCAACGAAACGTGCTGCAGTGAGCAGACGTGCAAGCAGGTAGGCGTTCCTTCGAACTGGAAAGGCTATTGGCAAAACGACGGCGAGCAAATAGAAAAGTAAATAAATGTTATGAAAAAACTAGTAATTAAAAAAAGGCTTTTTTTTTTTACTTTTGGGCATTTGGTTTGGAAGTATATTAGCGGCGACTTTGGACGTTTCGACGATTGTGAAAAGTCGCGACTTTGATAGCACAATATACTTTACCCACAATTAATGTAATTTTACATGAATTTCTCACATTAGCTAGAATGTTTTCATTGATTTTAGACTATTTTTATTTTATTTGTAATTAAAATGCAGCAATTGGAACCAGTGATGATAATTAGCACACTTTTCGTTGTCATATTTCTTTGCGCGTTTAAAATTAGATCATAAGCAACAAATTATATTAGAGCTTGAATAATTACTTATTCAAATATGCGAATATTAATATTATGATTATAATACAAATCGCGGCAATGTACGCCTCTAATTAACGCGAAGATCACGAGAATACTCTATTTAACCATAATAGTCTTTCCAGAAAGGTATAATTCTGTTTTCTTTTTAGCATATGAAAAACTCTTACATAGTTATCAAGATAGACAAACAGTTAAACGCTGGATGTAATATGAAGTCCTACGCGTCCACACGGTGCTATAAAAACACACACTCACACTTCAGCTGTCTGACTCGGATTTCGTCCTGGGTTGTTGCAGTGAGAGCAGCGTTCATTAGTTTATGCGTTTCGTGGACATATTGTAAAAATTGGAATTATTCTCTAATTCTTGTGCTGGGTTAATTGTCATTATTTCCCACGACAATTATCCGAGCGAGAAAAAGGCAGCGAGAACGCAAAGATATCAGCACTGATTTTTTCAACAACGACGAATATCAGCCTGGATCGAACAGTATTTCACAAAATAAAGTTTCCGCAAACAACTTTTCTAAGTAAATAATTACGATGTGAGACACATCTTGAGTCATGAAACAATCCGAGATTAAGACATCTGTCGAGAAATTAAATCCAAAATAGAGGTAAGTTTCGGTTTAGCTCCAAAATTAAAAAGCGCATCCTTCCGTAATTAATACGCTAAACACCATTCTTGTTTTCGGGTTAAAGAGTTGACCTACGCTCGTAAAACATTAGCTTCCTCGTATTACCAGAAATAATTTATGTCGCTCAGTGAAGCCAGCACACTAGACAGGCTCAACAGCGGCACGCATCTCTGACCCTCACTAAACCCGCCATCTTGGAAAATGAGTGGCGCCACCTACAGTTAGTTGGAGTCGCGAATAAGGCTCTAGAGCAGTCAGCGGGACTGTGAATGAGCTGTTCAGTGCGTCATGGTGTTTGTGTTTCTGTTCGTTTCTAATGTAGCTTTGTGAGATGTATTTAGTAGTGCCTTCAAATACCACAGGGACACCATTTGCTGACAAAATCGAAAAAAAAATGTGAAACCGGTTTTTAATGCACAAATGGCATCTTGAGTGTGAAGGGATAATATTTTTGGTATATCTAAAATATTTTTCGATTCATATTTATAATGTATTCTGAATACCTTAGGCGCGTATTTTGAATGCGGCCAAAATAATACAGAATAAATACAAAATGAATATTCGTATTCAATATATTTCAACTTCGTTTGAAGTACGGTCTCTTTTCGCTAAAGGCTTTGTCGTTTGTCGTCTCCAGTTATACATTAGCCAGCTCGCCTTTTTATTAAACTTGTCTTCTCTCAAGAGTTTCTCCGACCTCGTGTTGTCATGACTTAATTTGCAGGGGAATCGGTAAAAATGTAAACTTGATAGCAGCTGTGTACGAGAAAGTATGTCTGGAACTGGAGTGGTTGCCTGCATTTTTGAAGCTGTCGATGATGAGAGAATTTTAACAATTCTCACCGCCTCTCCAATCCTTACAGGCGACGTTCTATCGTCACCTTCACTAACATCGCTAATATATTGTACATGTTCAAGTGAAATTTATCGTGCATTGGGAATCTTCGTTCACTGTCAAAATCTTGCAATAAAGAAAAAAAAAGGATCGGTGGCCGAGTGGGCTGAAGCGCACACCCAGCTCGACGCGCGTGGAGCGAAAGCTCGCGCTGCAGAACCCAGGGATCCTGGGTTCGAGCTCCACCCCTGCCCGTTTCGATCTGGATGAGCATCGCACCGGCGTGCGGTCGTGTATCACTACTGCGTGAGCACGTTAAAGACTCCAGGTTAGCAGTCGTACTGCACTGGCGAAATTGCTCATCTACAGTGTAAACCAGTGTCGCCCCTACTGGCAGACCAACCTTACGCTGTATAAATCACTAAAACGTCCAATTTGACTTTTTGATTTTGACTTAATTTGCTATATTCCGCGTTTGGCGGCTTCAGCCCTTTCGCCTCAGTGGAATTTTCTGCGACAATATTTCCCTGTGTGTATTAATGATCAGGGCCCGCTTCCTAGAAACCGAGTCTTAGCAAAGGATGGGTGAAAGAAAGCAGAGCCAGTGCACGAACTGAGCGGCACTTGAATTGCGTTTCAACGCACTCGCGCGCCTCAGCCTTCGCAGTATTAACGAAAATACTAGCTGTGCACCGCGTGCACACATTAAGCGTTCGAGATGCTAATGCCGGTTCTGTCTCAGCACCGTCTTGCGGAGCTCTGAACAAGCTGTGGCATACGCTCCTTCTGCTGGGCAAACAAGAGTTTGAAGGACCGGAGCGCCAAGAATCTCGAAGGCCATGGGCCGGTGAAAACCATCTCGAATACTGAAAACCTGTGAACAGCTTCCTCTACCGCCAGGTAGAGAAGGCTGCCTTTACTAGAATGGCTACAACTCAGCAATTGGTTTCGAGTTCAACGCCGAGCGTATTTTGACACACTGATTGGACTCGAGACCCCTGCCGGACGCAGAACACGTTGGTCCAATCTGTGTCTGTTCCCAATCTCACTGTGATCACTACAAAATGCTAGTGCACGGCTTCGCTCATTTTTTTATGGTGTTAGGCAGCTGTGGTCTAAACAATAAGCCCCGAAAACAGGGTCGAAAACACGTGATGAAACTCGACAATACACCACGTCCAATAATCGTTCTTGAACGCGGTATAACCTTTTTCGACAGGGCTCTGGAATCTGTCCTAAATATTGGAGGGACAGAAGTTTTCTTCTACGGAACATCAGACACCGCTCCGCAGTACAGTGGCTCGCCGTTTGTTGCTTAAACGATAAGCGCTGGAAAGGCGTATAAACGCGTAACCTCCATAAAATATGGGTTGTTGGCTTTCTGTAGTTCCGCAGCAGCCCGTAGCTAATAAAGATTGTTACTGTTATTATCGCATTATTTTAGGAAGCTGCGACATTTGCACCACTAAATACCAATGAAACTCGCATTTTCGTTGTCTACTTCAGTAGTGATCTGTGTGGGCTTGCACCTGTCTCAAATTTTCTACTCAAGGTACGTCCTTAGAGTAAAATACTTAAGACTTGTCCACATAATAAAACAGCGCATGAAATACGAAGGAAGAGGAAGCACAGGTAGAAAGAAAGAGCGCACTTCCGCTCTACTTGTCCTTGCTCTTCCTCCGTGTTCTGTGCGCTGTTTTATTATGTTGAAGTACCAACTAGCTCAAATTACTACCTCACTTTAAGCTCGTCAAGGTTGCAAGAGATGTTTATTTTTCTCCTCTGTATTACTAGCAAGAGTGCCTTATTAAAAACTGAGCTCATATAGATTTATAACGTTTTTTTTTCTTTCTTTTTTATGCTCGATGAAATGTCTGCATCCTCTCTATGCAGTTATTTGTAAATTGGAGGCTTCGGAAATTCGGATTTATTGATTTATTTGGAGATACTGCCTATCCCAGTTTGGTGTTATAGCTGTACAAAGCACAAAACAGGTACATCATGGTTCACATCTCATTGTGATATTATATCATACTAATGTTTTGTTCGATTTCGTCCGGTTTCGATGCTAAAAGTTTTATGGGAACTCTGTTGTTGCCGCGCATATTTATGTCATTACTATCGAGGGATGCATTTTGACGTTCCCAAGTCATGAGTCGTAAGCGCTGGCCAAACTATGCCTACATCGCAGGAATAAGACGCCACCTCAAGACGTATTGAACTTCTCTACTCCATAATAAGAAATCTCTTACTGCTGATTTAACTGTACACTTTACAGTAAAGGCTGCCTATATAGACGCCGTTAGGTGACTTCTCAAATTTATTAAAGTCACCTTGCGAGCTTGGAAAAACAGATTCGCTCGATTTGCCATGCTAAAACCCAGGTTTCATTCACCGCACGATGGAAACGTTGCCCCGTGCTAGCCTTGACATTGAAACGAGAATCGACCGGAACACTCACCGAGCGGATGGATCGAGCTACACGATGAAACCACTCTCAGGGCTTCAGCTGCGGTCGACATGCGGGGGACAAAGACACGTCCATAAAAAAGAGCGAGACCAAGCACGACGCATCCAGCGGAACGCGAGCCGTTATCTCTGCGACAGGCCTATTAGCCGAGTCACGTGGGCAATACAATTTTCCAGTTCGGCCGTGTCAGCCTACGACACTCGCCCCGATAGCGGATCGCCACGAGATTCCTGCGGCCCTGTCGGGAGGCGGAAGACGAAAAACAAAGTCCAGATAAGGACGGCTCACGGATTTCGTCTTCATCCTCCCGTGAAGCGTATACGCAAGGTTGTGTACCATATATACGACGTGATTATGGCGTCAGAGGTTGCTCGTGCCAGCGGCGTCACGCACGCATGATCACGTGTAAGTGATTTGAAATCTCCTTTAATGTGATGCCCCTTTATACGAAAAAGTAACGACATTCATTGGAAGATTTGCCCCCTTGCTCTCTTGGTACAACCCAGGCGTCGCCAACGTATACGCTCGAGCAAAGAAGGTAAATGTCTGCATGGAGGAAGGGTGGCAAGGATTGATATTTTCCCCAAATACATGCATCTTACTCCGAGAAAATCCAATGCCTTTGGCACCGACAGCTTTGGCGTAGATGGAATGGATAGATTCGCGCAGGGAAAGGGGGGGAAGGGGGGGGGCCTCTGTGTTTTTTTTTTTTTTTTTGAATTGGGAAGGGTGGTTGGACAGCAAAGACAGCCGTCTTCCCTCTCTTGGCGAATCCGGTGTCTCGGTGCGCCGGCGGCAGGCTTGTACAAGATACTCACTAAAAGTATTTAAGTTACTGAGTACCACCAAAAATAGTAACTGAGTAGAGTACTAAATACTCAAATTTGTGAAGTAACTGAGTAAAGTACAAAATACTCCAAAAACGTAACTCGTTACTTTCAAGATACTCTCAAGTTCCAATTTTCTCTGCAATTCATTGTCAAGCATAACCGAAGTCACAAAAGTCTTCCTCCCAGCTACTATGGAATTTCATGGAAATCTCTTAGCTAGACTTTGGCTGCCACTCAGGCTTCTAGGAGGTCCCAAGTAACTACGAAGGAAACAAAAATAAAAACGTTATTCAATCAACCTTTATTCACTTGCGAAAATGAAAATCAAAACGCCATTACCAAAAAGCTTTGTTCCCTCGCAGGAACAGCTGCTTTTCGAAATTCGTGTCCTATAGTCTGCCCCTGTTTTTTTTTTTTTTCTTTTTTTTTTAAACACATGTCCGCCTATGCTGAATAGCTGTTTGACAGACGCGGTCGAAAGCACCGCCACGTTGTGCCGAAGGAAGAGTTCGTGAAGAGTGGGGTACTTGATCTGAGCCACTTCCTCTTTCTGTGGTCAGACTGCAGGTATGATGACAACTCCTGTCCACCACCACTTTGAGAGCCCGTAGCCACCGAATCTTCAAAAGAAAAAAAAATCATCATGCTCCGATGAAGATCGCGGTTCCTCGGTTGTAAGGGTAGACGACTGTGGCAAGCTAGCGATTTCGTCCTTCATTAGCTCGGCCACTGCCTCCCGTCAACCGTCCGGCACCCACTGCAGCTTGAACCAAGGCAGGGGAACAGCGCTGACCAAGCAGAATATTTTCTTTCATCGCGTTGCCAAACCTGTAGAGAACGAAGTATTTCAAAAAGAGTTATTATCATTTTCTGGCCACTATTATGTGTAAAAGCAAATATTTACGGATAATAAAACGCAACTTTCCCTTTTCTAC
Organism: Ixodes scapularis; assembly: GCF_016920785.2. Classification (NCBI taxonomy): domain Eukaryota; kingdom Metazoa; phylum Arthropoda; class Arachnida; order Ixodida; family Ixodidae; genus Ixodes; species Ixodes scapularis. The sequence continues at coordinate 90,749,552 of NW_024609868.1, read as the reverse complement.
AGGCCATCAATCGCAGCAAGTCTAAGCGGCTCACATAGTTGGATCGCAGATAAGGACCCGAGCTTGCTCTTCAGCGTTGTGATGGTGGGGAGCAAATATCCAAGGAACATATTCTTGTCAGCCTGGATGATATTCAGGGCCTTTGCAAGTGGTTTCATCACCTAAAAAGAAAGAATGATGCTTAAACCAAAATATAAAAAATGAACTATTGGTGCTGCCAACAGAACCAAATGCACAGTGCCTCCCACCTTGCAGCATTCATTGACGAACTGCGCATCCCCGGTGCGCAGCATGACTAGAAGTTTTTGTCTCTGGCAATATTCTTCCAAGCTGTCAAATTTGTCTTCCAGCAGTCCTTTAATGCATTGCATGGTGTTAAATTGGGAATTCCACCGTGTGGCGTTTAGGACCAGGTACCTAAACAGCCAAAATTCGTGTATTATTATGTTCACCAGTAAATAGAAAATAAAAAAAAATCCGGAACTAAGTACCGTGATGAATCGGCAGAGCAATATATTTTTTGTTAAAAATTACCTTCCACAGAAGTCGTGAATCTCGTCCGCAGCGAGAGTTGACTGAATCTGTCGTGCCCACAGAGCCTGGCACTTGCCGAACACAGACTTGCTGAGCGATAAGTATGCGTTGCGTCGTTTTCAGCCCTTCTCGCGTCAGTGGTGGCTACCAGATTTAAAGTGTAAGCTGCGCATCTTTGGTGAGGAGGAAGACGGAACGGCTCTCCATCTTCGAGCATAGAGGATATATCAACCGGCTGCGTATCCACGCAATCGTTGTCCTTCTCGTCAAAGATCATAAACGAAGCGTATCATGCCCTAGCTTAGAAGCGTCGCTCATGAGATATCTAACATAACGTTTTCGCATGCATTTAAAAAGTGGTCAACGTCGTTGAGGACACTAATTGGAAGGCCTTTACGAAGTTTGAGCCGTTATCTGTCACGACTCTGATAACCTCGTTCTGGATTCTGAACTCCAGAACCACGTTCTCAATATCCTCGGCTATCGTTCTGTACGTTATACTGCCTCTCGCGCGGCGACAGTACAAAGTTGCAACCGTCGCTCCAGCGTATCGGCGTTTAACCACAGCGCGGTTACTTCCAGGAAGGCACTGGGGAAATACATGTTTTGTCATAATAGTATTTACGCTACCAAAGCAGCAGCATAACCTTTACCGGTTGAAAGTCTTCCAGCAATCTGCGGTGGCTACCACGAGCTTTGCTTTGCTGAACTGTTTTAGCAGCCTTTCCTTCCGCCCTTCTGCTTCGGAATTTCTGTTGCTCTTGGGCTTGGCCACAAACAAATTGCAAGAAAATGTGCTCTGACGTTTTGCCCAGTTATAAGACACGACACGCGTCCGCTCGGCTTGAGGCTGCGACACCTGCTTCTCCGGTTCACCTCTTTCAGCAGAAGCACGGAAGTGGACTGTATTATCTGGCACGAAAGTATCTGAAATGGCAGGGCTCCTAGCCGAAATAACTGGAGTTTAATATTTTCCACGCTTCCCGCCTCTAAAGAAAATTTAAAAAATAGAAAGTAACTTAAAAGTATACTTTAAAATGAGTACAAGTTACTTGAAAAAAGTATTTAAGTTAGAGCACTAAATACTAACGTTCGAAAGCACTTGCAAGATACCAAGTTACTCACAAAGGTATCCAAGATACAGTAACTTGAGTAGAGTATTTAAGTTGCGTACAAGTCTGGCCTGCAGTAACCCTCACTCCCTCGGCGCAGCTCTCAGGGAGACAGCGTGGAGAGCGAGATTTGCATGCGTTCTCTCGCATGTGCGTCGCTAGTGGAGGATTCTAAAATTCGGTTGTTGAAGGAAGAAACGATGTTTTCGGCGTTTGAAACGTGTACGTCTTGATAAAACGACATAGCGCTAATCTAGGGCGCACCTACATGTAGCTTAATTCATCGCACGAAGGGGGAAATTTGTAACGCTCCTCCAAGGTTCAGACATTTTTACTACGGTTTTTAAGCTGAGCGTGAGTTTAGTAAAATTAATTTTTTATACCGGCAGAGCGCGGTGGATGCTGGGAGTCGATGATGCCAAACACGCAACGCATAAAGCACAACTTCAATGATTTGATGAGCTTTATTTAATACAGGCATTCCATCAAACGCAGAAGCGTCATCAAGAATGTACGCATTAACTCTGCGTATATATTTGACTGTCTTGAGGCTAGTAAAGACATTTTTCTTTGGTACAACCGTCTGCGTTACAACTGTTTGCATTCCGTGACGAACTGTGGCTCGAACGTCAGTTGGTACAGCGGCCATTTCATCCTAAGCAGTTATAAGCCGTCAAGTCGGTCGCACATTCACGAACGCAAATGTCTCAACCGCTCGTCTGTCATTTACTGCTCATTCACCTAAGTTGAAAGCATGTATACGAGGTATCGATGGCCAAGTGTGTTAGTGCACCTCAGCTTAGAGCACGTGTAGCGAGAGCTCGCGCTGCAGATGACAGGGACCTTAGTCTCGATACCCACCCCTTCCCCTCTACATCTGAATGACCATTGTACCGGTGTGCGGTCGTGTATCACTACTGCGTGGTGCACGTTAAAGACCCCCAGGCTAGCGGTTGTACTGCACTAGCTAAATTTCTCATCTACAGCTGAGACACCAGACGCCCTTTGAGGCTGACTAACTCCCGAATGTGTAAACGTACATGCAACACAATCCATCTTTTTTTTTTTTTTTCAAATGCGTGTTGCCGTTTGTCAGAACATCTAGGTTCGAGATGAAGTGGCACCAAAACAGATCCACCATCTTCTCGCTCGCAAGCTTTGAAGAATTGAGGTTGTGTAGATATTTATACATCGTGAAGTTGGTCAGCCATTTCAAAGTTGCGACAAGTCCTTCGATGTAGATGAGCAATTGAGCCAGTGCAGTGCAACCGCTAGCCTGGGGTCTTTAACGTGCACCACACAGTAGTGCACTCTTAGAAAAAAAAGGGTATCTATAGTCCTCCCTAAAGGAAGTAACGGTCTTGTAACCTATGTTCCTTTAGAAAGGGAGAAACTTCCGTCCCTAAAGCAGGGAAACAATGTTCATGCGCCGCCTGCTTCTCAATGTGGCGCCCCGAATAGAGCAAATCGAGCTCAGTGAGGCTTAACGAGGACGCTACGTCTCTTGTACGGGAGGAGAGGAGCATTAAATAAAAGCGTAACACGAGCTTTCCGCTAACTGTGTTCATTTCCGAAGTCAGATCTCCCCCGCAGGTAAAGAAACCTGCGTTTCAAAAGCAGTTACTCAGTCTTCTCGTCGTCAGCACTGCGATGGTAAACGAAGACAACCGATCCCCAGTTACTTCGCGCACTTTACGTCTTACCTTACATCACGGAGGAATGGCAAACCAATTCGCGAAACCAAAAGCCGCTCTCAAAAGAACAAACTCGAAGCCGCTGTTGCGCGGTAACCATAAATTATCGCGTGGCGTGAAAAAGGATTAAATCGCTTGCCACCAGATGGCCCGGTCAAGCCGAGTAATTGCAAGTAGCTAGGCTAAGTGGCGCTAGGTACCGCCTAATTCATGTTCTACAAAATATATTTCCATTTGCTCCCGCCACTATTGCGCTTTGGGAACCTTTACTGCACACATACGTAGACACATTACGCATACTACAAGCATCAACTGAACATTGCATACACCTACACGGCACCAACAACCATCAATACAACAGAGCACTAACCCGATCACTACTTCCGACCTCAGGGTTTCCGCCCTTTATACTGGCCGTTTTGAACGTATCGAATTTCTCGGTGACCGCCTAAGCAATAAAAAATATCTCCAGGATGTTGATTTTTTTCCCCAGCAATGTCATACCTCTGAGAGTATGTTGAACCGTTCAGAAGATTCATTTCTAAGTAAGAAGTAAACTCCCATGCCGTGATTATTTGAAAGCCAATAAATCAAGCCGCTCCAATGCGGTTCTAAGCCACCATGTGTTTGCTTCCCCGCACGGCATGTCGTAGCCAATATTTCTATTGTAATGTTTGTTTTTTCTATTCGGGCTGTTCGCGCACGGCTGCAATTGTCGTCTTGAACTAATCTCTTTAGAGCGGATATTCCCTCAGCTGGAAGTGATGCTTCACGGGCAGAGAAATCGCTTTTCGATCAACTTGAATGCAGTCAAAGCCGCGACTTGTGGTAGGTGTTAAGTGTACGCCGTGGCAAGCTCAAAAACATCTAGCGTTCATCCCAGCGCCCCACTTGAATGGCAGTTTCTCCGTGAGCAGTAGTAGATTTAAACAGCAAAACAAACAATAACGTTTTTTTTTTTCGATTTTGCTTACCATTTTTTTTTAAGCCAAAATACCAAACTCTAAATATACGTACTTTCCGTCATATTTTCATAGTGTTAGCTCCTTTCCCCAGAGCGCAATCGCTCTCGGGGAAGAGACAACCGACAGACTCATTGGCCACTGTACGATAGAAACTACGGTTCAGACCAGCGTTCCAACATGACTATTTGCATGACGATCGATTGCACCTCATCCCTAAAGTGGTCTTAAACTCTTTATTGGAAAGCGGAATGTAAACCTGCGACACCCCGCCCGCTCCGATCCCGGCACGACCAGTGGAATCAATGCCCGACAGTCTACGACACCCCATCTTGTTGGTACACCACTGATACGCGAACACATGGTCACACGGTCACGTCGGCGATAATTCCAGTCTTCTGTTCACAACACACAACACTGCCATCGCGATGTGGCTGCTATGTTGCTGACACGCAGAAATACAGACCCACGTTGGCTATGGGTTCGCACTCGGCATCGAAAAACAGAACCGAACTCAGCACAGAAGGCACCCACGCACCCAGCAGCAAAACCCGTCTGTCTTGGACGCAGTTTTCGCGATATCCACAATATCGTCAACATCGACGCATCCACTGTGGACACATCGTTCAGCGTGGTCTGCATGGTTTCGCGTGGGTTCCGCTAGTTCCGCTACCCGTAGATGGCCATCTTGGCCCAGTGTAAATACGTAGCGCTGATGGCAATGCTCCGGAAGTGCACTGTTTGTAGCGGCTTCAATTGCTGGTTTGATAAAATTAGTGGTAAAAACGCCAATGGGAACGACTAAAAGACGGAATTACAGGAGGCCTTCGCTCGCTGAAGCTCAATCAACTCAACAACACTTATTAATCAACGTGCGCGACGTGCTCGAAAAAACGAAACCGAAACAAGATGAGTCGGGAGGGCGAAAGCTTTCTCCCGTCAATTTGAAGGAGGAAGACGTCTCGTTCCTCTTTTCTTCTCGTGTCCGCTTGGGGGCGCGTCCGTAGAGGGGAGGAAAATGCGCGGTTGCTAGCTTATTCCTTCATTTTTTCTTAGAGTGTAATCCACGACGGCACGCCGGTACGATGCTCATCCAGATCAAAACGGGCAGGCGTTGATTGAACCCATGATCCACGGGTACCGTGCCATGGGTTCTGCAGCGCGAGCTTTCGCCCCACGTGCTCCGAACTGGTGTGCAATCGCCCACTAAACCACCGGTCTCTTCCTCACCCCCCCCCCCCCCCCCCCCTCGCAAGCCTTGAAAACACAACGCGGTTGCAAGGCATGTCCGACTCGTTTGCTCGCGGTATTTCGTACCTTCGCAGCATTTCCAGGATGTCTAGTAACATACCTTCGGATACCAAAATCTGTTTTACGTTTGCGGCGAACCACTGAGTCTTCCTTTCCCAAACCATGCGAACCCGTCCCAATAATAATAATGTTGTGTCATAGCCTCCTCTATGCTCACAAAACCTGGCAGTTCGACGACGGAGCCATTGAGTGCCCAGTCGCAGATTCGGAGACCGAGGATCCGGTAGCACAATTCATTTCTGGTATTCAGCGTACAGCTTTTGCAGTGCCGAAGGCCCCAAACATAGTTTTCAAACCCGACGAGAAACGAAGCGGTTGCGCGAAGAACGCGAGAAGCACGAGCGGACATTCCATTACTCGGGTAAAGTGTGTTTCGGCGTCTCGCCGCAGCGAGGCGCTCATTACACGCCTCTCTTCTCACCTACTACCGCACTACCTTTTCACTTTCGGCGGCGGCATCTCGTACCGATCTGCATTGCATTGTCATAGATGAGGCTATGGTGGTGAGTATGTTTATATAGCAAGGAGTTAGTCAGCCTCAATGGGCGTTTGGCTCAGCTCTAGAGAGAACTTTAGTGAAAGCTGCACGACCGCTGGCCTGGGGTCTTTAACGTGCACCACGCAGTAGTGATACACGACCACGCGCCGGTACTGTGCTCATCCAGATCGAAACGGACAGGGGTAGGGCTTAAACCCATGATCCCTGTTTCCTCAAGCGCGAGCTTTCTTTCTATGTGCTCCGAGCTGATGTGCGCTAGCCCACTCGGCCACCGATCCCCGAACCCCTTCCACGTCCGCGGTATACTTTCAAGGAAACACTGTTGCTGCTGCACGAGTTCATGCAGCTCACCTCAAAACAAAAACACTGTTACGATAGAAGATGAAACCAGACACCAGTGTAAAAAAAACTATTTAATGTCATAAAATAAATGACAAAGCATTCAACAGAAACAGATAGGTTCACGAAGTCACGACGAAATGATTGTTGCTGCTTCATTCCTCCCGCACGATCAAACGTCTCGCTTTCCTTTTCTTTTCTTCAAGATACGTGCGCGTGACACCTCGTGTTAACAATTGAGGAGGCTGAACGGCTTGGTTTCATACAAACCACCATCGTGATGCAAACTCAAAGACGAATGAGCTCCTCACGCAAAGCGATCTTGGTAAACGAGGCTTGTGCACAACATAAAAGAAGGCGGATCGGTTTTGGTATAATCTCGAACCCAGGAGGGCGTGGAGCATTGCGCGCATGCACAACACGCATTTCGGAAAAAGGTTGATTATTATAAACCATATCATCCTATGTTGCGCTTTTTGACTCCCACGGCAACTAAGGAGAAGGAAGCAACGTCAACCACACAGCAGACGCAGATTGAATGTTGATGGGTGAGAGTCGTTGATGAAGAATTTCTGCAGAAGAAACATCCAATCTGCGTTTGCTCCATTGTTGACGTCATTTCCTTCTCTATAGTCGCCGTGAGAGTCCAAAAAGCGCAACATAGGACCCCAGGGGCCCTATTGCGTTTTTTTCTTTTGGATTTCCACGACGACTAGGGAGAAGGAAGTAACGTCAACGACACAACAAACGCAGATTGAATGTTGACAGACGAAAATAAAATCAACATCCAATCTGCGTTTGCTCCATTGTTGACGTCATTTCCTTCTCTATAGTCGCCGTGAGAGTCCAAAAAGCGCAACATAGGACCCCAGGGGCCCTATTGCGTTTTTTTCTTTTGGATTTCAACGACGACTGGGGAGAGGGAAGTAACGTCAACGACACAACAAACGCAGATTGAATGTTGACAGACGAAAATAAAATCAACATCCAATCTGCGTTTGCTCCATTGTTGACGTCATTTCCTTCTCTATAGTCGCCGTGAGAGTCCAAAAAGCGCAACATAGGACCCCAGGGGCCCTATTGCGTTTTTTTCTTTTGGATTTCCACGACGACTAGGGAGAAGGAAGTAACGTCAACGACACAACAAACGCAGATTGAATGTTGACAGACGAAAATAAAATCAACATCCAATCTGCGTTTGCTCCATTGTTGACGTCATTTCCTTCTCTATAGTCGCCGTGAGAGTCCAAAAAGCGCAACATAGGACCCCAGGGGCCCTATTGCGTTTTTTTCTTTTGGATTTCAACGACGACTGGGGAGAGGGAAGTAACGTCAACGACACAACAAACGCAGATTGAATGTTGACAGACGAAAATAAAATCAACATCCAATCTGCGTTTGCTCCATTGTTGACGTCATTTCCTTCTCTATAGTCGCCGTGAGAGTCCAAAAAGCGCAATATAGGACCCCAGGGGCCCTATTGCGTTTTTTTTCTTTTGGATTTCAACGACGACTGGGGAGAGGGAAGTAACGTCAACGACACAACAAACGCAGATTGGATGTTGACAGACGAAAATAAAATCAGATCCAATCTGCGTTTGCTCCATTGTTGACGTCATTTCCTTCTCTATAGTCGCCGTGAGAGTCCAAAAAGCGCAACATAGGACCCCAGGGGCCCTATTGCGTTTTTTTCTTTTGGATTTCAACGACGACTGGGGAGAGGGAAGTAACGTCAACGACACAACAAACGCAGATTGAATGTTGACAGACGAAAATAAAATCAACATCCAATCTGCGTTTGCTCCATTGTTGACGTCATTTCCTTCTCTATAGTCGCCGTGAGAGTCCAAAAAGCGCAACATAGGACCCCAGGGGCCCTATTGCGTTTTTTTCTTTTGGATTTCAACGACGACTGGGGAGAGGGAAGTAACGTCAACGACACAACAAACGCAGATTGAATGTTGACAGACGAAAATAAAATCAACATCCAATCTGCGTTTGCTCCATTGTTGACGTCATTTCCTTCTCTATAGTCGCCGTGAGAGTCCAAAAAGCGCAACATAGGACCCCAGGGGCCCTATTGCGTTTTTTTCTTTTGGATTTCAACGACGACTGGGGAGAGGGAAGTAACGTCAACGACACAACAAACGCAGATTGGATGTTGACAGACGAAAATAAAATCAACATCCAATCTGCGTTTGCTCCATTGTTGACGTCATTTCCTTCTCTATAGTCGCCGTGAGAGTCCAAAAAGCGCAACATAGGACCCCAGGGGCCCTATTGCGTTTTTTTCTTTTGGATTTCCACGACGACTAGGGAGAGGGAAGTAACGTCAACGACACAACAAACGCAGATTGAATGTTGACAGACGAAAATAAAATCAACATCCAATCTGCGTTTGCTCCATTGTTGACGTCATTTCCTTCTCTATAGTCGCCGTGAGAGTCCAAAAAGCGCAACATAGGACCCCAGGGGCCCTATTGCGTTTTTTTCTTTTGGATTTCAACGACGACTGGGGAGAGGGAAGTAACGTCAACGACACAACAAACGCAGATTGAATGTTGACAGACGAAAATAAAATCAACATCCAATCTGCGTTTGCTCCATTGTTGACGTCATTTCCTTCTCTATAGTCGCCGTGAGAGTCCAAAAAGCGCAACATAGGACCCCAGGGGCCCTATTGCGTTTTTTTCTTTTGGATTTCCACGACGACTAGGGAGAGGGAAGTAACGTCAACGACACAACAAACGCAGATTGAATGTTGACAGACGAAAATAAAATCAACATCCAATCTGCGTTTGCTCCATTGTTGACGTCATTTCCTTCTCTATAGTCGCCGTGAGAGTCCAAAAAGCGCAACATAGGACCCCAGGGGCCCTATTGCGTTTTTTTCTTTTGGATTTCAACGACGACTGGGGAGAAGGAAGTAACGTCAACGACACAACAAACGCAGATTGAATGTTGACAGACGAAAATAAAATCAACATCCAATCTGCGTTTGCTCCATTGTTGACGTCATTTCCTTCTCTATAGTCGCCGTGAGAGTCCAAAAAGCGCAACATAGGACCCCAGGGGCCCTATTGCGTTTTTTTCTTTTGGATTTCCACGACGACTAGGGAGAGGGAAGTAACGTCAACGACACAACAAACGCAGATTGAATGTTGACAGACGAAAATAAAATCAACATCCAATCTGCGTTTGCTCCATTGTTGACATCATTTCCTTCTCTATAGTCGCCGTGAGAGTCCAAAAAGCGCAACACAGGACCCCAGGGGCCCTATTGCGTTTTTTTCTTTTGGATTTCCACGACGACTAGGGAGAGGGAAGTAACGTCAACGACACAACAAACGCAGATTGAATGTTGACAGACGAAAATAAAATCAACATCCAATCTGCGTTTGCTCCATTGTTGACGTCATTTCCTTCTCTATAGTCGCCGTGAGAGTCCAAAAAGCGCAACATAGGACCCCAGGGGCCCTATTGCGTTTTTTTCTTTTGGATTTCAACGACGACTGGGGAGAGGGAAGTAACGTCAACGACACAACAAACGCAGATTGAATGTTGACAGACGAAAATAAAATCAACATCCAATCTGCGTTTGCTCCATTGTTGACGTCATTTCCTTCTCTATAGTCGCCGTGAGAGTCCAAAAAGCGCAATATAGGACCCCAGGGGCCCTATTGCGTTTTTTTCTTTTGGATTTCAACGACGACTGGGGAGAGGGAAGTAACGTCAACGACACAACAAACGCAGATTGGATGTTGACAGACGAAAATAAAATCAGATCCAATCTGCGTTTGCTCCATTGTTGACGTCATTTCCTTCTCTATAGTCGCCGTGAGAGTCCAAAAAGCGCAACATAGGACCCCAGGGGCCCTATTGCGTTTTTTTCTTTTGGATTTCAACGACGACTGGGGAGAGGGAAGTAACGTCAACGACACAACAAACGCAGATTGAATGTTGACAGACGAAAATAAAATCAACATCCAATCTGCGTTTGCTCCATTGTTGACGTCATTTCCTTCTCTATAGTCGCCGTGAGAGTCCAAAAAGCGCAACATAGGACCCCAGGGGCCCTATTGCGTTTTTTTCTTTTGGATTTCAACGACGACTGGGGAGAGGGAAGTAACGTCAACGACACAACAAACGCAGATTGAATGTTGACAGACGAAAATAAAATCAACATCCAATCTGCGTTTGCTCCATTGTTGACGTCATTTCCTTCTCTATAGTCGCCGTGAGAGTCCAAAAAGCGCAACATAGGACCCCAGGGGCCCTATTGCGTTTTTTTCTTTTGGATTTCAACGACGACTGGGGAGAGGGAAGTAACGTCAACGACACAACAAACGCAGATTGGATGTTGACAGACGAAAATAAAATCAACATCCAATCTGCGTTTGCTCCATTGTTGACGTCATTTCCTTCTCTATAGTCGCCGTGAGAGTCCAAAAAGCGCAACATAGGACCCTAGGGGCCCTATTGCGTTTTTTTCTTTTGGATTTCCACGACGACTAGGGAGAGGGAAGTAACGTCAACGACACAACAAACGCAGATTGAATGTTGACAGACGAAAATAAAATCAACATCCAATCTGCGTTTGCTCCATTGTTGACGTCATTTCCTTCTCTATAGTCGCCGTGAGAGTCCAAAAAGCGCAACATAGGACCCCAGGGGCCCTATTGCGTTTTTTTCTTTTGGATTTCAACGACGACTGGGGAGAGGGAAGTAACGTCAACGACACAACAAACGCAGATTGAATGTTGACAGACGAAAATAAAATCAACATCCAATCTGCGTTTGCTCCATTGTTGACGTCATTTCCTTCTCTATAGTCGCCGTGAGAGTCCAAAAAGCGCAACATAGGACCCCAGGGGCCCTATTGCGTTTTTTTCTTTTGGATTTCCACGACGACTAGGGAGAGGGAAGTAACGTCAACGACACAACAAACGCAGATTGAATGTTGACAGACGAAAATAAAATCAACATCCAATCTGCGTTTGCTCCATTGTTGACGTCATTTCCTTCTCTATAGTCGCCGTGAGAGTCCAAAAAGCGCAACATAGGACCCCAGGGGCCCTATTGCGTTTTTTTCTTTTGGATTTCAACGACGACTGGGGAGAAGGAAGTAACGTCAACGACACAACAAACGCAGATTGAATGTTGACAGACGAAAATAAAATCAACATCCAATCTGCGTTTGCTCCATTGTTGACGTCATTTCCTTCTCTATAGTCGCCGTGAGAGTCCAAAAAGCGCAACATAGGACCCCAGGGGCCCTATTGCGTTTTTTTCTTTTGGATTTCCACGACGACTAGGGAGAGGGAAGTAACGTCAACGACACAACAAACGCAGATTGAATGTTGACAGACGAAAATAAAATCAACATCCAATCTGCGTTTGCTCCATTGTTGACGTCATTTCCTTCTCTATAGTCGCCGTGAGAGTCCAAAAAGCGCAACACAGGACCCCAGGGGCCCTATTGCGTTTTTTTCTTTTGGATTTCAACGACGACTGGGGAGAGGGAAGTAACGTCAACGACACAACAAACGCAGATTGAATGTTGACAGACGAAAATAAAATCAACATCCAATCTGCGTTTGCTCCATTGTTGACGTCATTTCCTTCTCTATAGTCGCCGTGAGAGTCCAAAAAGCGCAACATAGGACCCCAGGGGCCCTATTGCGTTTTTTTCTTTTGGATTTCAACGACGACTGGGGAGAGGGAAGTAACGTCAACGACACAACAAACGCAGATTGAATGTTGACAGACGAAAATAAAATCAACATCCAATCTGCGTTTGCTCCATTGTTGACGTCATTTCCTTCTCTATAGTCGCCGTGAGAGTCCAAAAAGCGCAACATAGGACCCCAGGGGCCCTATTGCGTTTTTTTCTTTTGGATTTCAACGACGACTGGGGAGAAGGAAGTAACGTCAACGACACAACAAACGCAGATTGAATGTTGACAGACGAAAATAAAATCAACATCCAATCTGCGTTTGCTCCATTGTTGACGTCATTTCCTTCTCTATAGTCGCCGTGAGAGTCCAAAAAGCGCAACATAGGACCCCAGGGGCCCTATTGCGTTTTTTTCTTTTGGATTTCCACGACGACTAGGGAGAGGGAAGTAACGTCAACGACACAACAAACGCAGATTGAATGTTGACAGACGAAAATAAAATCAACATCCAATCTGCGTTTGCTCCATTGTTGACGTCATTTCCTTCTCTATAGTCGCCGTGAGAGTCCAAAAAGCGCAACATAGGACCCCAGGGGCCCTATTGCGTTTTTTTCTTTTGGATTTCCACGACGACTAGGGAGAGGGAAGTAACGTCAACGACACAACAAACGCAGATTGAATGTTGACAGACGAAAATAAAATCAACATCCAATCTGCGTTTGCTCCATTGTTGACGTCATTTCCTTCTCTATAGTCGCCGTGAGAGTCCAAAAAGCGCAACATAGGACCCCAGGGGCCCTATTGCGTTTTTTTCTTTTGGATTTCAACGACGACTGGGGAGAAGGAAGTAACGTCAACGACACAACAAACGCAGATTGAATGTTGACAGACGAAAATAAAATCAACATCCAATCTGCGTTTGCTCCATTGTTGACGTCATTTCCTTCTCTATAGTCGCCGTGAGAGTCCAAAAAGCGCAACATAGGACCCCAGGGGCCCTATTGCGTTTTTTTCTTTTGGATTTCCACGACGACTAGGGAGAGGGAAGTAACGTCAACGACACAACAAACGCAGATTGAATGTTGACAGACGAAAATAAAATCAACATCCAATCTGCGTTTGCTCCATTGTTGACGTCATTTCCTTCTCTATAGTCGCCGTGAGAGTCCAAAAAGCGCAACATAGGACCCCAGGGGCCCTATTGCGTTTTTTTCTTTTGGATTTCAACGACGACTGGGGAGAAGGAAGTAACGTCAACGACACAACAAACGCAGATTGAATGTTGACAGACGAAAATAAAATCAACATCCAATCTGCGTTTGCTCCATTGTTGACGTCATTTTCTTCTCTATAGTCGCCGTGAGAGTCCAAAAAGCGCAACATAGGACCCCAGGGGCCCTATTGCGTTTTTTTCTTTTGGATTTCAACGACGACTGGGGAGAAGGAAGTAACGTCAACGACACAACAAACGCAGATTGAATGTTGACAGACGAAAATAAAATCAACATCCAATCTGCGTTTGCTCCATTGTTGACGTCATTTCCTTCTCTATAGTCGCCGTGAGAGTCCAAAAAGCGCAACATAGGACCCCAGGGGCCCTATTGCGTTTTTTTCTTTTGGATTTCCACGACGACTAGGGAGAGGGAAGTAACGTCAACGACACAACAAACGCAGATTGAATGTTGACAGACGAAAATAAAATCAACATCCAATCTGCGTTTGCTCCATTGTTGACGTCATTTCCTTCTCTATAGTCGCCGTGAGAGTCCAAAAAGCGCAACATAGGACCCCAGGGGCCCTATTGCGTTTTTTTCTTTTGGATTTCAACGACGACTGGGGAGAGGGAAGTAACGTCAACGACACAACAAACGCAGATTGAATGTTGACAGACGAAAATAAAATCAACATCCAATCTGCGTTTGCTCCATTGTTGACGTCATTTCCTTCTCTATAGTCGCCGTGAGAGTCCAAAAAGCGCAACATAGGACCCCAGGGGCCCTATTGCGTTTTTTTCTTTTGGATTTCAACGACGACTGGGGAGAGGGAAGTAACGTCAACGACACAACAAACGCAGATTGAATGTTGACAGACGAAAATAAAATCAACATCCAATCTGCGTTTGCTCCATTGTTGACGTCATTTCCTTCTCTATAGTCGCCGTGAGAGTCCAAAAAGCGCAACATAGGACCCCAGGGGCCCTATTGCGTTTTTTTCTTTTGGATTTCAACGACGACTGGGGAGAGGGAAGTAACGTCAACGACACAACAAACGCAGATTGAATGTTGACAGACGAAAATAAAATCAACATCCAATCTGCGTTTGCTCCATTGTTGACGTCATTTCCTTCTCTATAGTCGCCGTGAGAGTCCAAAAAGCGCAACATAGGACCCCAGGGGCCCTATTGCGTTTTTTTCTTTTGGATTTCCACGACGACTAGGGAGAAGGAAGTAACGTCAACGACACAACAAACGCAGATTGAATGTTGACAGACGAAAATAAAATCAACATCCAATCTGCGTTTGCTCCATTGTTGACGTCATTTCCTTCTCTATAGTCGCCGTGAGAGTCCAAAAAGCGCAACATAGGACCCCAGGGGCCCTATTGCGTTTTTTTCTTTTGGATTTCAACGACGACTGGGGAGAGGGAAGTAACGTCAACGACACAACAAACGCAGATTGAATGTTGACAGACGAAAATAAAATCAACATCCAATCTGCGTTTGCTCCATTGTTGACGTCATTTCCTTCTCTATAGTCGCCGTGAGAGTCCAAAAAGCGCAACATAGGACCCCAGGGGCCCTATTGCGTTTTTTTCTTTTGGATTTCAACGACGACTGGGGAGAGGGAAGTAACGTCAACGACACAACAAACGCAGATTGAATGTTGACAGACGAAAATAAAATCAACATCCAATCTGCGTTTGCTCCATTGTTGACGTCATTTCCTTCTCTATAGTCGCCGTGAGAGTCCAAAAAGCGCAACATAGGACCCCAGGGGCCCTATTGCGTTTTTTTCTTTTGGATTTCCACGACGACTAGGGAGAAGGAAGTAACGTCAACGACACAACAAACGCAGATTGAATGTTGACAGACGAAAATAAAATCAACATCCAATCTGCGTTTGCTCCATTGTTGACGTCATTTCCTTCTCTATAGTCGCCGTGAGAGTCCAAAAAGCGCAACATAGGACCCCAGGGGCCCTATTGCGTTTTTTTCTTTTGGATTTCAACGACGACTGGGGAGAGGGAAGTAACGTCAACGACACAACAAACGCAGATTGAATGTTGACAGCGAAAATAAAATCAACATCCAATCTGCGTTTGCTCCATTGTTGACGTCATTTCCTTCTCTATAGTCGCCGTGAGAGTCCAAAAAGCGCAACATAGGACCCCAGGGGCCCTATTGCGTTTTTTTCTTTTGGATTTCCACGACGACTAGGGAGAAGGAAGTAACGTCAACGACACAACAAACGCAGATTGAATGTTGACAGACGAAAATAAAATCAACATCCAATCTGCGTTTGCTCCATTGTTGACATCATTTCCTTCTCTATAGTCGCCGTGAGAGTCCAAAAAGCGCAACACAGGACCCCAGGGGCCCTATTGCGTTTTTTTCTTTTGGATTTCCACGACGACTAGGGAGAGGGAAGTAACGTCAACGACACAACAAACGCAGATTGAATGTTGACAGACGAAAATAAAATCAACATCCAATCTGCGTTTGCTCCATTGTTGACGTCATTTCCTTCTCTATAGTCGCCGTGAGAGTCCAAAAAGCGCAACATAGGACCCCAGGGGCCCTATTGCGTTTTTTTCTTATGGATTTCCACGACGACTAGGGAGAGGGAAGTAACGTCAACGACACAACAAACGCAGATTGAATGTTGACAGACGAAAATAAAATCAACATCCAATCTGCGTTTGCTCCATTGTTGACGTCATTTCCTTCTCTATAGTCGCCGTGAGAGTCCAAAAAGCGCAACATAGGACCCCAGGGGCCCTATTGCGTTTTTTTCTTATGGATTTCCACGACGACTAGGGAGAGGGAAGTAACGTCAACGACACAACAAACGCAGATTGAATGTTGACAGACGAAAATAAAATCAACATCCAATCTGCGTTTGCTCCATTGTTGACGTCATTTCCTTCTCTATAGTCGCCGTGAGAGTCCAAAAAGCGCAACATAGGACCCCAGGGGCCCTATTGCGTTTTTTTCTTTTGGATTTCAACGACGACTGGGGAGAGGGAAGTAACGTCAACGACACAACAAACGCAGATTGAATGTTGACAGACGAAAATAAAATCAACATCCAATCTGCGTTTGCTCCATTGTTGACGTCATTTCCTTCTCTATAGTCGCCGTGAGAGTCCAAAAAGCGCAACATAGGACCCCAGGGGCCCTATTGCGTTTTTTTCTTTTGGATTTCAACGACGACTGGGGAGAGGGAAGTAACGTCAACGACACAACAAACGCAGATTGAATGTTGACAGACGAAAATAAAATCAACATCCAATCTGCGTTTGCTCCATTGTTGACGTCATTTCCTTCTCTATAGTCGCCGTGAGAGTCCAAAAAGCGCAACACAGGACCCCAGGGGCCCTATTGCGTTTTTTTCTTTTGGATTTCCACGACGACTAGGGAGAGGGAAGTAACGTCAACGACACAACAAACGCAGATTGAATGTTGACAGACGAAAATAAAATCAACATCCAATCTGCGTTTGCTCCATTGTTGACATCATTTCCTTCTCTATAGTCGCCGTGAGAGTCCAAAAAGCGCAACACAGGACCCCAGGGGCCCTATTGCGTTTTTTTCTTTTGGATTTCCACGACGACTAGGGAGAGGGAAGTAACGTCAACGACACAACAAACGCAGATTGAATGTTGACAGACGAAAATAAAATCAACATCCAATCTGCGTTTGCTCCATTGTTGACGTCATTTCCTTCTCTATAGTCGCCGTGAGAGTCCAAAAAGCGCAACAAAGGACCCCAGGGGCCCTATTGCGTTTTTTTCTTTTGGATTTCCACGACGACTAGGGAGAGGGAAGTAACGTCAACGACACAACAAACGCAGATTGAATGTTGACAGACGAAAATAAAATCAACATCCAATCTGCGTTTGCTCCATTGTTGACATCATTTCCTTCTCTATAGTCGCCGTGAGAGTCCAAAAAGCGCAACACAGGACCCCAGGGGCCCTATTGCGTTTTTTTCTTTTGGATTTCCACGACGACTAGGGAGAGGGAAGTAACGTCAACGACACAACAAACGCAGATTGAATGTTGACAGACGAAAATAAAATCAACATCCAATCTGCGTTTGCTCCATTGTTGACGTCATTTCCTTCTCTATAGTCGCCGTGAGAGTCCAAAAAGCGCAACATAGGACCCCAGGGGCCCTATTGCGTTTTTTTCTTTTGGATTTCCACGACGACTAGGGAGAGGGAAGTAACGTCAACGACACAACAAACGCAGATTGAATGTTGACAGACGAAAATAAAATCAACATCCAATCTGCGTTTGCTCCATTGTTGACATCATTTCCTTCTCTATAGTCGCCGTGAGAGTCCAAAAAGCGCAACACAGGACCCCAGGGGCCCTATTGCGTTTTTTTCTTTTGGATTTCCACGACGACTAGGGAGAGGGAAGTAACGTCAACGACACAACAAACGCAGATTGAATGTTGACAGACGAAAATAAAATCAACATCCAATCTGCGTTTGCTCCATTGTTGACGTCATTTCCTTCTCTATAGTCGCCGTGAGAGTCCAAAAAGCGCAACATAGGACCCCAGGGGCCCTATTGCGTTTTTTTCTTATGGATTTCAACGACGACTGGGGAGAGGGAAGTAACGTCAACGACACAACAAACGCAGATTGAATGTTGACAGACGAAAATAAAATCAACATCCAATCTGCGTTTGCTCCATTGTTGACATCATTTCCTTCTCTATAGTCGCCGTGAGAGTCCAAAAAGCGCAACACAGGACCCCAGGGGCCCTATTGCGTTTTTTTCTTTTGGATTTCCACGACGACTAGGGAGAGGGAAGTAACGTCAACGACACAACAAACGCAGATTGAATGTTGACAGACGAAAATAAAATCAACATCCAATCTGCGTTTGCTCCATTGTTGACGTCATTTCCTTCTCTATAGTCGCCGTGAGAGTCCAAAAAGCGCAACATAGGACCCCAGGGGCCCTATTGCGTTTTTTTCTTATGGATTTCCACGACGACTAGGGAGAGGGAAGTAACGTCAACGACACAACAAACGCAGATTGAATGTTGACAGACGAAAATAAAATCAACATCCAATCTGCGTTTGCTCCATTGTTGACGTCATTTCCTTCTCTATAGTCGCCGTGAGAGTCCAAAAAGCGCAACATAGGACCCCAGGGGCCCTATTGCGTTTTTTTCTTATGGATTTCCACGACGACTAGGGAGAGGGAAGTAACGTCAACGACACAACAAACGCAGATTGAATGTTGACAGACGAAAATGAAATCAACATCCAATCTGCGTTTGCTCCATTGTTGACGTCATTTCCTTCTCTATAGTCGCCGTGAGAGTCCAAAAAGCGCAACATAGGACCCCAGGGGCCCTATTGCGTTTTTTTCTTTTGGATTTCAACGACGACTGGGGAGAGGGAAGTAACGTCAACGACACAACAAACGCAGATTGAATGTTGACAGACGAAAATAAAATCAACATCCAATCTGCGTTTGCTCCATTGTTGACGTCATTTCCTTCTCTATAGTCGCCGTGAGAGTCCAAAAAGCGCAACATAGGACCCCAGGGGCCCTATTGCGTTTTTTTCTTTTGGATTTCAACGACGACTGGGGAGAGGGAAGTAACGTCAACGACACAACAAACGCAGATTGAATGTTGACAGACGAAAATAAAATCAACATCCAATCTGCGTTTGCTCCATTGTTGACGTCATTTCCTTCTCTATAGTCGCCGTGAGAGTCCAAAAAGCGCAACATAGGACCCCAGGGGCCCTATTGCGTTTTTTTCTTTTGGATTTCAACGACGACTAGGGAGAGGGAAGTAACGTCAACGACACAACAAACGCAGATTGAATGTTGACAGACGAAAATAAAATCAACATCCAATCTGCGTTTGCTCCATTGTTGACGTCATTTCCTTCTCTATAGTCGCCGTGAGAGTCCAAAAAGCGCAACATAGGACCCCAGGGGCCCTATTGCGTTTTTTTCTTTTGGATTTCAACGACGACTGGGGAGAGGGAAGTAACGTCAACGACACAACAAACGCAGATTGAATGTTGACAGACGAAAATAAAATCAACATCCAATCTGCGTTTGCTCCATTGTTGACGTCATTTCCTTCTCTATAGTCGCCGTGAGAGTCCAAAAAGCGCAACATAGGACCCCAGGGGCCCTATTGCGTTTTTTTCTTTTGGATTTCAACGACGACTGGGGAGAGGGAAGTAACGTCAACGACACAACAAACGCAGATTGAATGTTGACAGACGAAAATAAAATCAACATCCAATCTGCGTTTGCTCCATTGTTGACGTCATTTCCTTCTCTATAGTCGCCGTGAGAGTCCAAAAAGCGCAACATAGGACCCCAGGGGCCCTATTGCGTTTTTTTCTTTTGGATTTCAACGACGACTGGGGAGAGGGAAGTAACGTCAACGACACAACAAACGCAGATTGAATGTTGACAGACGAAAATAAAATCAACATCCAATCTGCGTTTGCTCCATTGTTGACGTCATTTCCTTCTCTATAGTCGCCGTGAGAGTCCAAAAAGCGCAACATAGGACCCCAGAGGCCCTATTGCGTTTTTTTCTTTTGGATTTCAACGACGACTGGGGAGAAGGAAGTAACGTCAACGACACAACAAACGCAGATTGAATGTTGACAGACGAAAATAAAATCAACATCCAATCTGCGTTTGCTCCATTGTTGACGTCATTTCCTTCTCTATAGTCGCCGTGAGAGTCCAAAAAGCGCAACATAGGACCCCAGGGGCCCTATTGCGTTTTTTTCTTTTGGATTTCAACGACGACTGGGGAGAGGGAAGTAACGTCAACGACACAACAAACGCAGATTGAATGTTGACAGACGAAAATAAAATCAACATCCAATCTGCGTTTGCTCCATTGTTGACGTCATTTCCTTCTCTATAGTCGCCGTGAGAGTCCAAAAAGCGCAACATAGGACCCCAGGGGCCCTATTGCGTTTTTTTCTTTTGGATTTCAACGACGACTGGGGAGAGGGAAGTAACGTCAACGACACAACAAACGCAGATTGAATGTTGACAGACGAAAATAAAATCAACATCCAATCTGCGTTTGCTCCATTGTTGACGTCATTTCCTTCTCTATAGTCGCCGTGAGAGTCCAAAAAGCGCAACATAGGACCCCAGGGGCCCTATTGCGTTTTTTTCTTTTGGATTTCAACGACGACTGGGGAGAGGGAAGTAACGTCAACGACACAACAAACGCAGATTGAATGTTGACAGACGAAAATAAAATCAACATCCAATCTGCGTTTGCTCCATTGTTGACGTCATTTCCTTCTCTATAGTCGCCGTGAGAGTCCAAAAAGCGCAACATAGGACCCCAGGGGCCCTATTGCGTTTTTTTCTTTTGGATTTCAACGACGACTGGGGAGAGGGAAGTAACGTCAACGACACAACAAACGCAGATTGAATGTTGACAGACGAAAATAAAATCAACATCCAATCTGCGTTTGCTCCATTGTTGACGTCATTTCCTTCTCTATAGTCGCCGTGAGAGTCCAAAAAGCGCAACATAGGACCCCAGGGGCCCTATTGCGTTTTTTTCTTTTGGATTTCAACGACGACTGGGGAGAGGGAAGTAACGTCAACGACACAACAAACGCAGATTGAATGTTGACAGACGAAAATAAAATCAACATCCAATCTGCGTTTGCTCCATTGTTGACGTCATTTCCTTCTCTATAGTCGCCGTGAGAGTCCAAAAAGCGCAACATAGGACCCCAGGGGCCCTATTGCGTTTTTTTCTTTTGGATTTCAACGACGACTGGGGAGAGGGAAGTAACGTCAACGACACAACAAACGCAGATTGAATGTTGACAGACGAAAATAAAATCAACATCCAATCTGCGTTTGCTCCATTGTTGACGTCATTTCCTTCTCTATAGTCGCCGTGAGAGTCCAAAAAGCGCAACATAGGACCCCAGGGGCCCTATTGCGTTTTTTTCTTTTGGATTTCAACGACGACTGGGGAGAGGGAAGTAACGTCAACGACACAACAAACGCAGATTGAATGTTGACAGACGAAAATAAAATCAACATCCAATCTGCGTTTGCTCCATTGTTGACGTCATTTCCTTCTCTATAGTCGCCTTGAGAGTCCAAAAAGCGCAACATAGGACCCCAGGGGCCCTATTGCGTTTTTTTCTTTTGGATTTCAACGACGACTGGGGAGAGGGAAGTAACGTCAACGACACAACAAACGCAGATTGAATGTTGACAGACGAAAATAAAATCAACATCCAATCTGCCTTTGCTCCATTGTTGACGTCATTTCCTTCTCTATAGTCGCCGTGAGAGTCCAAAAAGCGCAACATAGGACCCCAGGGGCCCTATTGCGTTTTTTTCTTTTGGATTTCAACGACGACTGGGGAGAGGGAAGTAACGTCAACGACACAACAAACGCAGATTGAATGTTGACAGACGAAAATAAAATCAACATCCAATCTGCGTTTGCTCCATTGTTGACGTCATTTCCTTCTCTATAGTCGCCTTGAGAGTCCAAAAAGCGCAACATAGGACCCCAGGGGCCCTATTGCGTTTTTTTCTTTTGGATTTCAACGACGACTGGGGAGAGGGAAGTAACGTCAACGACACAACAAACGCAGATTGAATGTTGACAGACGAAAATAAAATCAACATCCAATCTGCGTTTGCTCCATTGTTGACGTCATTTCCTTCTCTATAGTCGCCGTGAGAGTCCAAAAAGCGCAACATAGGACCCCAGGGGCCCTATTGCGTTTTTTTCTTTTGGATTTCAACGACGACTGGGGAGAGGGAAGTAACGTCAACGACACAACAAACGCAGATTGAATGTTGACAGACGAAAATAAAATCAACATCCAATCTGCGTTTGCTCCGTTGTTGACGTCATTTCCTTCTCTATAGTCGCCGTGAGAGTCCAAAAAGCGCAACATAGGACCCCAGGGGCCCTATTGCGTTTTTTTCTTTTGGATTTCCACGACGACTAGGGAGAAGGAAGTAACGTCAACGACACAACAAACGCAGATTGAATGTTGACAGACGAAAATAAAATCAACATCCAATCTGCGTTTGCTCCATTGTTGACGTCATTTCCTTCTCTATAGTCGCCGTGAGAGTCCAAAAAGCGCAACATAGGACCCCAGGGGCCCTATTGCGTTTTTTTCTTTTGGATTTCAACGACGACTGGGGAGAGGGAAGTAACGTCAACGACACAACAAACGCAGATTGAATGTTGACAGACGAAAATAAAATCAACATCCAATCTGCGTTTGCTCCATTGTTGACGTCATTTCCTTCTCTATAGTCGCCTTGAGAGTCCAAAAAGCGCAACATAGGACCCCAGGGGCCCTATTGCGTTTTTTTCTTTTGGATTTCAACGACGACTGGGGAGAGGGAAGTAACGTCAACGACACAACAAACGCAGATTGAATGTTGACAGACGAAAATAAAATCAACATCCAATCTGCCTTTGCTCCATTGTTGACGTCATTTCCTTCTCTATAGTCGCCGTGAGAGTCCAAAAAGCGCAACATAGGACCCCAGGGGCCCTATTGCGTTTTTTTCTTTTGGATTTCCACGACGACTAGGGAGAGGGAAGTAACGTCAACGACACAACAAACGCAGATTGAATGTTGACAGACGAAAATAAAATCAACATCCAATCTGCGTTTGCTCCATTGTTGACGTCATTTCCTTCTCTATAGTCGCCGTGAGAGTCCAAAAAGCGCAACATAGGACCCCAGGGGCCCTATTGCGTTTTTTTCTTTTGGATTTCCACGACGACTAGGGAGAAGGAAGTAACGTCAACGACACAACAAACGCAGATTGAATGTTGACAGACGAAAATAAAATCAACATCCAACCTGCGTTTGCTCCATTGTTGACGTCATTTCCTTCTCTATAGTCGCCGTGAGAGTCCAAAAAGCGCAACATAGGACCCCAGGGGCCCTATTGCGTTTTTTTTTTTGGATTTCAACGACGACTGGGGAGAGAGAAGTAACGTCAACGACACAACAAACGCAGATTGAATGTTGACAGACGAAAATAAAATCAACATCCAATCTGCGTTTGCTCCATTGTTGACGTCATTTCCTTCTCTATAGTCGCCGTGAGAGTCCAAAAAGCGCAACATAGGACCCCAGGGGCCCTATTGCGTTTTTTTCTTTTGGATTTCCACGACGACTAGGGAGAAGGAAGTAACGTCAACGACACAACAAACGCAGATTGAATGTTGACAGACGAAAATAAAATCAACATCCAATCTGCGTTTGCTCCATTGTTGACGTCATTTCCTTCTCTATAGTCGCCGTGAGAGTCCAAAAAGCGCAACATAGGACCCCAGGGGCCCTATTGCGTTTTTTTTTTGGATTTCAACGACGACTGGGGAGAGAGATGTAACGTCAACGACACAACAAACGCAGATTGAATGTTGACAGACGAAAATAAAATCAACATCCAATCTGCGTTTGCTCCATTGTTGACGTCATTTCCTTCTCTATAGTCGCCGTGAGAGTCCAAAAAGCGCAACATAGGACCCCAGACCCCCTATTGCGTTTTTTTTTTGGATTTCAACGACGACTGGGGAGAGAGAAGTAACGTCAACGACACAACAAACGCAGATTGAATGTTGACAGACGAAAATAAAATCAACATCCAATCTGCGTTTGCTCCATTGTTGACGTCATTTCCTTCTCTATAGTCGCCGTGAGAGTCCAAAAAGCGCAACATAGGATCCCAGGGGCCCTATTGCGTTTTTTTCTTTTGGATTTCCACGACGACTAGGGAGAGGGAAGTAACGTCAACGACACAACAAACGCAGATTGAATGTTGACAGACGAAAATAAAATCAACATCCAATCTGCGTTTGCTCCATTGTTGACGTCATTTCCTTCTCTATAGTCGCCGTGAGAGTCCAAAAAGCGCAACATAGGACCCCAGGGGCCCTATTGCGTTTTTTTCTTTTGGATTTCCACGACGACTAGGGAGAAGGAAGTAACGTCAACGACACAACAAACGCAGATTGAATGTTGACAGACGAAAATAAAATCAACATCCAATCTGCGTTTGCTCCATTGTTGACGTCATTTCCTTCTCTATAGTCGCCGTGAGAGTCCAAAAAGCGCAACATAGGACCCCAGGGGCCCTATTGCGTTTTTTTCTTTTGGATTTCCACGACGACTAGGGAGAAGGAAGTAACGTCAACGACACAACAAACGCAGATTGAATGTTGACAGACGAAAATAAAATCAGATCCAATCTGCGTTTGCTCCATTGTTGACGTCATTTCCTTCTCTATAGTCGCCGTGAGAGTCCAAAAAGCGCAACATAGGACCCCAGGGGCCCTATTGCGTTTTTTTCTTTTGGATTTCCACGACGACTAGGGAGAGGGAAGTAACGTCAACGACACAACAAACGCAGATTGAATGTTGACAGACGAAAATAAAATCAACATCCAATCTGCGTTTGCTCCATTGTTGACGTCATTTCCTTCTCTATAGTCGCCGTGAGAGTCCAAAAAGCGCAACATAGGACCCCAGGGGCCCTATTGCGTTTTTTTCTTTTGGATTTCCACGACGACTAGGGAGAAGGAAGTAACGTCAACGACACAACAAACGCAGATTGAATGTTGACAGACGAAAATAAAATCAGATCCAATCTGCGTTTGCTCCATTGTTGACGTCATTTCCTTCTCTATAGTCGCCGTGAGAGTCCAAAAAGCGCAACATAGGACCCCAGGGGCCCTATTGCGTTTTTTTCTTTTGGATTTCCACGACGACTAGGGAGAGGGAAGTAACGTCAACGACACAACAAACGCAGATTGAATGTTGACAGACGAAAATAAAATCAACATCCAATCTGCGTTTGCTCCATTGTTGACGTCATTTCCTTCTCTATAGTCGCCGTGAGAGTCCAAAAAGCGCAACATAGGACCCCAGGGGCCCTATTGCGTTTTTTTCTTTTGGATTTCCACGACGACTAGGGAGAGGGAAGTAACGTCAACGACACAACAAACGCAGATTGAATGTTGACAGACGAAAATAAAATCAGATCCAATCTGCGTTTGCTCCATTGTTGACGTCATTTCCTTCTCTATAGTCGCCGTGAGAGTCCAAAAAGCGCAACATAGGACCCCAGGGGCCCTATTGCGTTTTTTTCTTTTGGATTTCCACGACGACTAGGGAGAGGGAAGTAACGTCAACGACACAACAAACGCAGATTGAATGTTGACAGACGAAAATAAAATCAACATCCAATCTGCGTTTGCTCCATTGTTGACGTCATTTCCTTCTCTATAGTCGCCGTGAGAGTCCAAAAAGCGCAACATAGGACCCCAGGGGCCCTATTGCGTTTTTTTCTTTTGGATTTCCACGACGACTAGGGAGAGGGAAGTAACGTCAACGACACAACAAACGCAGATTGAATGTTGACAGACGAAAATAAAATCAACATCCAATCTGCGTTTGCTCCATTGTTGACGTCATTTCCTTCTCTATAGTCGCCGTGAGAGTCCAAAAAGCGCAACATAGGACCCCAGGGGCCCTATTGCGTTTTTTTCTTTTGGATTTCCACGACGACTAGGGAGAAGGAAGTAACGTCAACGACACAACAAACGCAGATTGAATGTTGACAGACGAAAATAAAATCAGATCCAATCTGCGTTTGCTCCATTGTTGACGTCATTTCCTTCTCTATAGTCGCCGTGAGAGTCCAAAAAGCGCAACATAGGACCCCAGGGGCCCTATTGCGTTTTTTTCTTTTGGATTTCCACGACGACTAGGGAGAGGGAAGTAACGTCAACGACACAACAAACGCAGATTGAATGTTGACAGACGAAAAT
Source organism: Ixodes scapularis (assembly GCF_016920785.2). NCBI lineage: Eukaryota > Metazoa > Arthropoda > Arachnida > Ixodida > Ixodidae > Ixodes > Ixodes scapularis. The sequence continues at coordinate 90,723,336 of NW_024609868.1, read as the reverse complement.
AAAATCAACATCCAATCTGCGTTTGCTCCATTGTTGACGTCATTTCCTTCTCTATAGTCGCCGTGAGAGTCCAAAAAGCGCAACATAGGACCCCAGGGGCCCTATTGCGTTTTTTTCTTTTGGATTTCCACGACGACTAGGGAGAGGGAAGTAACGTCAACGACACAACAAACGCAGATTGAATGTTGACAGACGAAAATAAAATCAGATCCAATCTGCGTTTGCTCCATTGTTGACGTCATTTCCTTCTCTATAGTCGCCGTGAGAGTCCAAAAAGCGCAACATAGGACCCCAGGGGCCCTATTGCGTTTTTTTCTTTTGGATTTCCACGACGACTAGGGAGAGGGAAGTAACGTCAACGACACAACAAACGCAGATTGAATGTTGACAGACGAAAATAAAATCAACATCCAATCTGCGTTTGCTCCATTGTTGACGTCATTTCCTTCTCTATAGTCGCCGTGAGAGTCCAAAAAGCGCAACATAGGACCCCAGGGGCCCTATTGCGTTTTTTTCTTTTGGATTTCCACGACGACTAGGGAGAGGGAAGTAACGTCAACGACACAACAAACGCAGATTGAATGTTGACAGACGAAAATAAAATCAACATCCAATCTGCGTTTGCTCCATTGTTGACGTCATTTCCTTCTCTATAGTCGCCGTGAGAGTCCAAAAGGCGCAACATAGGACCCCAGGGGCCCTATTGCGTTTTTTTCTTTTGGATTTCCACGACGACTAGGGAGAAGGAAGTAACGTCAACGACACAACAAACGCAGATTGAATGTTGACAGACGAAAATAAAATCAGATCCAATCTGCGTTTGCTCCATTGTTGACGTCATTTCCTTCTCTATAGTCGCCGTGAGAGTCCAAAAAGCGCAACATAGGACCCCAGGGGCCCTATTGCGTTTTTTTCTTTTGGATTTCCACGACGACTAGGGAGAGGGAAGTAACGTCAACGACACAACAAACGCAGATTGAATGTTGACAGACGAAAATAAAATCAACATCCAATCTGCGTTTGCTCCATTGTTGACGTCATTTCCTTCTCTATAGTCGCCGTGAGAGTCCAAAAAGCGCAACATAGGACCCCAGGGGCCCTATTGCGTTTTTTTCTTTTGGATTTCCACGACGACTAGGGAGAAGGAAGTAACGTCAACGACACAACAAACGCAGATTGAATGTTGACAGACGAAAATAAAATCAACATCCAATCTGCGTTTGCTCCATTGTTGACGTCATTTCCTTCTCTATAGTCGCCGTGAGAGTCCAAAAAGCGCAACATAGGACCCCAGGGGCCCTATTGCGTTTTTTTCTTTTGGATTTCCACGACGACTAGGGAGAGGGAAGTAACGTCAACGACACAACAAACGCAGATTGAATGTTGACAGACGAAAATAAAATCAACATCCAATCTGCGTTTGCTCCATTGTTGACGTCATTTCCTTCTCTATAGTCGCCGTGAGAGTCCAAAAAGCGCAACATAGGACCCCAGGGGCCCTATTGCGTTTTTTTCTTTTGGATTTCCACGACGACTAGGGAGAGGGAAGTAACGTCAACGACACAACAAACGCAGATTGAATGTTGACAGACGAAAATAAAATCAACATCCAATCTGCGTTTGCTCCATTGTTGACGTCATTTCCTTCTCTATAGTCGCCGTGAGAGTCCAAAAAGCGCAACATAGGACCCCAGGGGCCCTATTGCGTTTTTTTCTTTTGGATTTCCACGACGACTAGGGAGAATGAAGTAACGTCAACGACACAACAAACGCAGATTGAATGTTGACAGACGAAAATAAAATCAGATCCAATCTGCGTTTGCTCCATTGTTGACGTCATTTCCTTCTCTATAGTCGCCGTGAGAGTCCAAAAAGCGCAACATAGGACCCCAGGGGCCCTATTGCGTTTTTTTTCTTTTGGATTTCCACGACGACTAGGGAGAGGGAAGTAACGTCAACGACACAACAAACGCAGATTGAATGTTGACAGACGAAAATAAAATCAACATCCAATCTGCGTTTGCTCCATTGTTGACGTCATTTCCTTCTCTATAGTCGCCGTGAGAGACCAAAAAGCGCAACATAGGACCCCAGGGGCCCTATTGCGTTTTTTTCTTTTGGATTTCCACGACGACTAGGGAGAAGGAAGTAACGTCAACGACACAACAAACGCAGATTGAATGTTGACAGACGAAAATAAAATCAACATCCAATCTGCGTTTGCTCCATTGTTGACGTCATTTCCTTCTCTATAGTCGCCATGAGAGTCCAAAAAGTGCAACATAGGACCCCAGGGGCCCTATTGCGTTTTTTTCTTTTGGATTTCAACGACGACTGGGGAGAGAGAAGTAACGTCAACGACACAACAAACGCAGATTGAATGTTGACAGACGAAAATAAAATCAACATCCAATCCGCGTTTGCTCCATTGTTGACGTCATTTCCTTCTCTATAGTCGCCGTGAGAGTCCAAAAAGCGCAACATAGGACCCCAGGGGCCCTATTGCGTTTTTTTCTTCTGGATTTCAACGACGACTAGGGAGAGGGAAGTAACGTCAACGACACAACAAACGCAGATTGAATGTTGACAGACGAAAATAAAATCAACATCCAATCTGAGTTTGCTCCATTGTTGACGTCATTTCCTTCTCTATAGTCGCCGTGAGAGTCCAAAAAGCGCAACATAGGACCCCAGGGGCCCTATTGCGTTTTTTTCTTTTGGATTTCAACGACGACTGGGGAGAGGGAAGTAACGTCAACGACACAACAAACGCAGAATGAATGTTGACAGACGAAAATAAAATCAACATCCAATCTGCGTTTGCTCCATTGTTGACGTCATTTCCTTCTCTATAGTCGCCGTGAGAGTCCAAAAAGCGCAACATAGGACCCCAGGGGCCCTATTGTGTTTTTTTCTTTTGGATTTCAACGACGACTGGGGAGAGGGAAGTAACGTCAACGACACAACAAACGCAGAATGAATGTTGACAGACGAAAATAAAATCAACATCCAATCTGCGTTTGCTCCATTGTTGACGTCATTTCCTTCTCTATAGTCGCCGTGAGAGTCCAAAAAGCGCAACATAGGACCCCAGGGGCCCTATTGTGTTTTTTTCTTTTGGATTTCAACGACGACTGGGGAGAGGGAAGTAACGTCAACGACACAACAAACGCAGATTGAATGTTGACAGACGAAAATAAAATCAACATCCAATCTGCGTTTGCTCCATTGTTGAATTCATTTCCTTCTCTATAGTCGCCGTGAGAGTCCAAAAAGCGCAACATAGGACCCCAGGGGCCCTATTGTGTTTTTTTCTTTTGGATTTCAACGACGACTGGGGAGAGGGAAGTAACGTCAACGACACAACAAACGCAGAATGAATGTTGACAGACGAAAATAAAATCAACATCCAATCTGCGTTTGCTCCATTGTTGACGTCATTTCCTTCTCTATAGTCGCCGTGAGAGTCCAAAAAGCGCAACATAGGACCCCAGGGGCCCTATTGCGTTTTTTTCTTTTGGATTTCAACGACGACTGGGGAGAGGGAAGTAACGTCAACGACACAACAAACGCAGAATGAATGTTGACAGACGAAAATAAAATCAACATCCAATCTGCGTTTGCTCCATTGTTGACGTCATTTCCTTCTCTATAGTCGCCGTGAGAGTCCAAAAAGCGCAACATAGGACCCCAGGGGCCCTATTGTGTTTTTTTCTTTTGGATTTCAACGACGACTGGGGAGAGGGAAGTAACGTCAACGACACAACAAACGCAGATTGAATGTTGACAGACGAAAATAAAATCAACATCCAATCTGCGTTTGCTCCATTGTTGACGTCATTTCCTTCTCTATAGTCGCCGTGAGAGTCCAAAAAGCGCAACATAGGACCCCAGGGGCCCTATTGCGTTTTTTTCTTTTGGATTTCAACGACGACTGGGGAGAGGGAAGTAACGTCAACGACACAACAAACGCAGATTGAATGTTGACAGACGAAAATAAAATCAACATCCAATCTGCGTTTGCTCCATTGTTGACGTCATTTCCTTCTCTATAGTCGCCGTGAGAGTCCAAAAAGCGCAACATAGGACCCCAGGGGCCCTATTGTGTTTTTTTCTTTTGGATTTCAACGACGACTGGGGAGAGGGAAGTAACGTCAACGACACAACAAACGCAGAATGAATGTTGACAGACGAAAATAAAATCAACATCCAATCTGCGTTTGCTCCATTGTTGACGTCATTTCCTTCTCTATAGTCGCCGTGAGAGTCCAAAAAGCGCAACATAGGACCCCAGGGGCCCTATTGCGTTTTTTTCTTTTGGATTTCAACGACGACTAGGGAGAGGGAAGTAACGTCAACGACACAACAAACGCAGATTGAATGTTGACAGACGAAAATAAAATCAACATCCAATCTGCGTTTGCTCCATTGTTGACGTCATTTCCTTCTCTATAGTCGCCGTGAGAGTCCAAAAAGCGCAACATAGGACCCCAGGGGCCCTATTGCGTTTTTTTCTTTTGGATTTCCACGACGACTAGGGAGAGGGAAGTAACGTCAATGACACAACAAACGCAGATTGAATGTTGACAGACGAAAATAAAATCAACATCCAATCTGCGTTTGCTCCATTGTTGACGTCATTTCCTTCTCTATAGTCGCCGTGAGAGTCCAAAAAGCGCAACATAGGACCCCAGGGGCCCTATTGCGTTTTTTTCTTTTGGATTTCCACGACGACTAGGGAGAGGGAAGTAACGTCAACGACACAACAAACGCAGATTGAATGTTGACAGACGAAAATAAAATCAACATCCAATCTGCGTTTGCTCCATTGTTGACGTCATTTCCTTCTCTATAGTCGCCGTGAGAGTCCAAAAAGCGCAACATAGGACCCCAGGGGCCCTATTGCGTTTTTTTCTTTTGAATTTCAACGACGACTAGGGAGAGGGAAGTAACGTCAACGACACAACAAACGCAGATTGAATGTTGACAGACGAAAATAAAATCAACATCCAATCTGCGTTTGCTCCATTGTTGACGTCATTTCCTTCTCTATAGTCGCCGTGAGAGTCCAAAAAGCGCAACATAGGACCCCAGGGGCCCTATTGCGTTTTTTTCTTTTGGATTTCCACGACGACTAGGGAGAAGGAAGTAACGTCAACGACACAACAAACGCAGATTGAATGTTGACAGACGAAAATAAAATCAACATCCAATCTGCGTTTGCTCCATTGTTGACGTCATTTCCTTCTCTATAGTCGCCGTGAGAGTCCAAAAAGCGCAACATAGAACCCCAGGGGCCCTATTGCGTTTTTTTCTTTTGGATTTCAACGACGACTAGGGAGAGGGAAGTAACGTCAACGACACAACAAACGCAGATTGAATGTTGACAGACGAAAATAAAATCAACATCCAATCTGCGTTTGCTCCATTGTTGACGTCATTTCCTTCTCTATAGTCGCCGTGAGAGTCCAAAAAGCGCAACATAGGACCCCAGGGGCCCTATTGCGTTTTTTTCTTTTGGATTTCCACGACGACTAGGGAGAGGGAAGTAACGTCAACGACACAACAAACGCAGATTGAATGTTGACAGACGAAAATAAAATCAACATCCAATCTGCGTTTGCTCCATTGTTGACGTCATTTCCTTCTCTATAGTCGCCGTGAGAGTCCAAAAAGCGCAACATAGGACCCCAGGGGCCCTATTGCGTTTTTTTCTTTTGGATTTCCACGACGACTAGGGAGAGGGAAGTAACGTCAACGACACAACAAACGCAGATTGAATGTTGACAGACGAAAATAAAATCAACATCCAATCTGCGTTTGCTCCATTGTTGACGTCATTTCCTTCTCTATAGTCGCCGTGAGAGTCCAAAAAGCGCAACATAGGACCCCAGGGGCCCTATTGCGTTTTTTTCTTTTGAATTTCAACGACGACTAGGGAGAGGGAAGTAACGTCAACGACACAACAAACGCAGATTGAATGTTGACAGACGAAAATAAAATCAACATCCAATCTGCGTTTGCTCCATTGTTGACGTCATTTCCTTCTCTATAGTCGCCGTGAGAGTCCAAAAAGCGCAACATAGGACCCCAGGGGCCCTATTGCGTTTTTTTCTTTTGGATTTCCACGACGACTAGGGAGAAGGAAGTAACGTCAACGACACAACAAACGCAGATTGAATGTTGACAGACGAAAATAAAATCAACATCCAATCTGCGTTTGCTCCATTGTTGACGTCATTTCCTTCTCTATAGTCGCCGTGAGAGTCCAAAAAGCGCAACATAGGACCCCAGGGGCCCTATTGCGTTTTTTTCTTTTGGATTTCCACGACGACTAGGGAGAAGGAAGTAACGTCAACGACACAACAAACTCAGATTGAATGTTGACAGACGAAAATAAAATCAACATCCAATCTGCGTTTGCTCCATTGTTGACGTCATTTCCTTCTCTATAGTCGCCGTGAGAGTCCAAAAAGCGCAACATAGGACCCCAGGGGCCCTATTGTGTTTTTTTCTTTTGGATTTCAACGACGACTGGGGAGAGGGAAGTAACGTCAACGACACAACAAACGCAGATTGAATGTTGACAGACGAAAATAAAATCAACATCCAATCTGCGTTTGCTCCATTGTTGACGTCATTTCCTTCTCTATAGTCGCCGTGAGAGTCCAAAAAGCGCAACATAGGACCCCAGGGGCCCTATTGCGTTTTTTTCTTTTGGATTTCCACGACGACTAGGGAGAAGGAAGTAACGTCAACGACACAACAAACGCAGATTGAATGTTGACAGACGAAAATAAAATCAACATCCAATCTGCGTTTGCTCCATTGTTGACGTCATTTCCTTCTCTATAGTCGCCGTGAGAGTCCAAAAAGCGCAACATAGGACCCCAGGGGCCCTATTGCGTTTTTTTCTTTTGGATTTCCACGACGACTGGGGAGAAGGAAGTAACGTCAACGACACAACAAACGCAGATTGAATGTTGACAGACGAAAATAAAATCAACATCCAATCTGCGTTTGCTCCATTGTTGACGTCATTTCCTTCTCTATAGTCGCCGTGAGAGTCCAAAAAGCGCAACATAGGACCACAGGGGCCCTATTGCGTTTTTTTCTTTTGGATTTCAACGACGACTGGGGAGAAGGAAGTAACGTCAACGACACAACAAACTCAGATTGAATGTTGACAGACGAAAATAAAATCAACATCCAATCTGCGTTTGCTCCATTGTTGACGTCATTTCCTTCTCTATAGTCGCCGTGAGAGTCCAAAAAGCGCAACATAGGACCCCAGGGGCCCTATTGTGTTTTTTTCTTTTGGATTTCAACGACGACTGGGGAGAGGGAAGTTACGTCAACGACACAACAAACGCAGATTGAATGTTGACAGACGAAAATAAAATCAACATCCAATCTGCGTTTGCTCCATTGTTGACGTCATTTCCTTCTCTATAGTCGCCGTGAGAGTCCAAAAAGCGCAACATAGGACCCCAGGGGCCCTATTGCGTTTTTTTCTTTTGGATTTCCACGACGACTAGGGAGAAGGAAGTAACGTCAACGACACAACAAACGCAGATTGAATGTTGACAGACGAAAATAAAATCAACATCCAATCTGCGTTTGCTCCATTGTTGACGTCATTTCCTTCTCTATAGTCGCCGTGAGAGTCCAAAAAGCGCAACATAGGACCCCAGGGGCCCTATTGCGTTTTTTTCTTTTGGATTTCCACGACGACTAGGGAGAAGGAAGTAACGTCAACGACACAACAAACGCAGATTGAATGTTGACAGACGAAAATAAAATCAACATCCAATCTGCGTTTGCTCCATTGTTGACGTCATTTCCTTCTCTATAGTCGCCGTGAGAGTCCAAAAAGCGCAACATAGGACCCCAGGGGCCCTATTGTGTTTTTTTCTTTTGGATTTCAACGACGACTGGGGAGAGGGAAGTAACGTCAACGACACAACAAACGCAGATTGAATGTTGACAGACGAAAATAAAATCAACATCCAATCTGCGTTTGCTCCATTGTTGACGTCATTTCCTTCTCTATAGTCGCCGTGAGAGTCCAAAAAGCGCAACATAGGACCCCAGGGGCCCTATTGTGTTTTTTTCTTTTGGATTTCAACGACGACTGGGGAGAGGGAAGTAACGTCAACGACACAACAAACGCAGATTGAATGTTGACAGACGAAAATAAAATCAACATCCAATCTGCGTTTGCTCCATTGTTGACGTCATTTCCTTCTCCATAGTCGCCGTGAGAGTCCAAAAAGCGCAACATAGGACCCCAGGGGCCCTATTGCGTTTTTTTCTTTTGGATTTCAACGACGACTGGGGAGAGGGAAGTAACGTCAACGACAGAACAAACGCAGATTGAATGTTGACAGACGAAAATAAAATCAACATCCAATCTGCGTTTGCTCCATTGTTGACGTCATTTCCTTCTCTATAGTCGCCGTGAGAGTCCAAAAAGCGCAACATAGGACCCCAGGGGCCCTATTGCGTTTTTTTCTTTTGGATTTCCACGACGACTAGGGAGAGGGAAGTAACGTCAACGACAGAACAAACGCAGATTGAATGTTGACAGACGAAAATAAAATCAACATCCAATCTGCGTTTGCTCCATTGTTGACGTCATTTCCTTCTCTATAGTCGCCGTGAGAGTCCAAAAAGCGCAACATAGGACCCCAGGGGCCCTATTGCGTTTTTTTCTTTTGGATTTCCACGACGACTAGGGAGAAGGAAGTAACGTCAACGACACAACAAACGCAGATTGAATGTTGACAGACGAAAATAAAATCAACATCCAATCTGCGTTTGCTCCATTGTTGACGTCATTTCCTTCTCTATAGTCGCCGTGAGAGTCCAAAAAGCGCAACATAGGACCCCAGGGGCCCTATTGCGTTTTTTTCTTTTGGATTTCAACGACGACTGGGGAGAAGGAAGTAACGTCAACGACACAACAAACGCAGATTGAATGTTGACAGACGAAAATAAAATCAACATCTAATCTGCGTTTGCTCCATTGTTGACGTCATTTCCTTCTCTATAGTCGCCGTGAGAGTCCAAAAAGCGCAACATAGGACCCCAGGGGCCCTATTGCGTTTTTTTCTTTTGGATTTCAACGACGACTGGGGAGAAGGAAGTAACGTCAACGACACAACAAACTCAGATTGAATGTTGACAGACGAAAATAAAATCAACATCCAATCTGCGTTTGCTCCATTGTTGACGTCATTTCCTTCTCTATAGTCGCCGTGAGAGTCCAAAAAGCGCAACATAGGACCCCAGGGGCCCTATTGCGTTTTTTTCTTTTGGATTTCAACGACGACTGGGGAGAAGGAAGTAACGTCAACGACACAACAAACGCAGATTGAATGTTGACAGACGAAAATAAAATCAACATCCAATCTGCGTTTGCTCCATTGTTGACGTCATTTCCTTCTCTATAGTCGCCGTGAGAGTCCAAAAAGCGCAACATAGGACCCCAGGGGCCCTATTGCGTTTTTTTCTTTTGGATTTCAACGACGACTGGGGAGAAGGAAGTAACGTCAACGACACAACAAACTCAGATTGAATGTTGACAGACGAAAATAAAATCAACATCCAATCTGCGTTTGCTCCATTGTTGACGTCATTTCCTTCTCTATAGTCGCCGTGAGAGTCCAAAAAGCGCAACATAGGACCCCAGGGGCCCTATTGCGTTTTTTTCTTTTGGATTTCAACGACGACTGGGGAGAGGGAAGTAACGTCAACGACACAACAAACGCAGATTGAATGTTGACAGACGAAAATAAAATCAACATCCAATCTGCGTTTGCTCCATTGTTGACGTCATTTCCTTCTCTATAGTCGCCGTGAGAGTCCAAAAAGCGCAACATAGGACCCCAGGGGCCCTATTGCGTTTTTTTCTTTTGGATTTCAACGACGACTGGGGAGAGGGAAGTAACGTCAACGACACAACAAACGCAGATTGAATGTTGACAGACGAAAATAAAATCAACATCCAATCTGCGTTTGCTCCATTGTTGACGTCATTTCCTTCTCTATAGTCGCCGTGAGAGTCCAAAAAGCGCAACATAGGACCCCAGGGGCCCTATTGCGTTTTTTTCTTTTGGATTTCCACGACGACTAGGGAGAAGGAAGTAACGTCAACGACACAACAAACGCAGATTGAATGTTGACAGACGAAAATAAAATCAACATCCAATCTGCGTTTGCTCCATTGTTGACGTCATTTCCTTCTCTATAGTCGCCGTGAGAGTCCAAAAAGCGCAACATAGGACCCCAGGGGCCCTATTGCGTTTTTTTCTTTTGGATTTCCACGACGACTAGGGAGAAGGAAGTAACGTCAACGACACAACAAACTCAGATTGAATGTTGACAGACGAAAATAAAATCAACATCTAATCTGCGTTTGCTCCATTGTTGACGTCATTTCCTTCTCTATAGTCGCCGTGAGAGTCCAAAAAGCGCAACATAGGACCCCAGGGGCCCTATTGCGTTTTTTTCTTTTGGATTTCCACGACGACTAGGGAGAAGGAAGTAACGTCAACGACACAACAAACTCAGATTGAATGTTGACAGACGAAAATAAAATCAACATCCAATCTGCGTTTGCTCCATTGTTGACGTCATTTCCTTCTCTATAGTCGCCGTGAGAGTCCAAAAAGCGCAACATAGGACCCCAGGGGCCCTATTGTGTTTTTTTCTTTTGGATTTCAACGACGACTGGGGAGAGGGAAGTAACGTCAACGACACAACAAACGCAGATTGAATGTTGACAGACGAAAATAAAATCAACATCCAATCTGCGTTTGCTCCATTGTTGACGTCATTTCCTTCTCTATAGTCGCCGTGAGAGTCCAAAAAGCGCAACATAGGACCCCAGGGGCCCTATTGCGTTTTTTTCTTTTGGATTTCCACGACGACTAGGGAGAAGGAAGTAACGTCAACGACACAACAAACGCAGATTGAATGTTGACAGACGAAAATAAAATCAACATCCAATCTGCGTTTGCTCCATTGTTGACGTCATTTCCTTCTCTATAGTCGCCGTGAGAGTCCAAAAAGCGCAACATAGGACCCCAGGGGCCCTATTGCGTTTTTTTCTTTTGGATTTCCACGACGACTAGGGAGAAGGAAGTAACGTCAACGACACAACAAACGCAGATTGAATGTTGACAGACGAAAATAAAATCAACATCCAATCTGCGTTTGCTCCATTGTTGACGTCATTTCCTTCTCTATAGTCGCCGTGAGAGTCCAAAAAGCGCAACATAGGACCCCAGGGGCCCTATTGCGTTTTTTTCTTTTGGATTTCCACGACGACTAGGGAGAGGGAAGTAACGTCAACGACACAACAAACGCAGATTGAATGTTGACAGACGAAAATAAAATCAACATCCAATCTGCGTTTGCTCCATTGTTGACGTCATTTCCTTCTCTATAGTCGCCGTGAGAGTCCAAAAAGCGCAACATAGGACCCCAGGGGCCCTATTGCGTTTTTTTCTTTTGGATTTCAACGACGACTGGGGAGAAGGAAGTAACGTCAACGACACAACAAACGCAGATTGAATGTTGACAGACGAAAATAAAATCAACATCCAATCTGCGTTTGCTCCATTGTTGACGTCATTTCCTTCTCTATAGTCGCCGTGAGAGTCCAAAAAGCGCAACATAGGACCCCAGGGGCCCTATTGCGTTTTTTTTTTTGGATTTCCACGACGACTGGGGAGAGGGAAGTAACGTCAACGACACAACAAACGCAGATTGAATGTTGACAGACGAAAATAAAATCAACATCCAATCTGCGTTTGCTCCATTGTTGACGTCATTTCCTTCTCTATAGTCGCCGTGAGAGTCCAAAAAGCGCAACATAGGACCCCAGGGGCCCTATTGCGTTTTTTTCTTTT